>NC_051251.2:56544404-57191488 GCF_015237465.2 Chelonia mydas
CCAGGAGGATGGACCAATTCCCCCACAATTCACTGGGAAAGAATCATAGAGCAGCTCAGCTTTACTGTAGCACAAACAACCATAGGATCTACCCCCCCAGAAGTCCTGGCAACACACACAGGTGAATGCTGCAGTGGTGATGCAGTGATCTCGGTAGGGCTTTGCCGTGTGGCTGCCTACACCAGGTAGGCTAACTCAGGTGTCAATTATCACTGCTAGCTCTGCAGTGAAAACATACCCAAACTGAGTAAGATGGACAGAATCAAGATGAGGATTAGCAATTTCTGTGGAGCTCTTGCTATTGTGGTTCTGAATTGCTGCTAGGCAGAAGCATTCACTTCTATTTATATAGAGTAGTTTAAACTGGTAACTTTTTTTATCTATATCCAGAAAGTTCTCCTCTTGCACTTTAATTAGACATACTGCTTTGGAAGGAGCAGAGTGTATATTATTTCTACATACTCCTTGCTTCTTGGTATTTGAATAAAATCTGTTTGCTTTGCCGAGGGGCTGAGCATGGCAGATGCCAAGCTGCAATCAAGTTTTGCTTCATTGGAATGAAAGAGATATTAATCTGACTCAGCGTTTTTTATTTTTAATCAAATTCTTACTCTCTCCCCCCTACTCCAGGCCTGTGGAGTACACTCACAGTAACATGATAGCTATCATTTAGAATTCACCTCAATGTTTGTTAATTTTATGTTTGACAAGGGTGTTCAAACGTATTTTAAATGGTAAATTAACTAGTGCCACAGTCTACAAATGATAGGCTTTTACATGTGGTTGTGGTTGTTGGCAGTGCATTTGCTTTCCTGTATAATGTGTTGCTCAAATGCTATATTACAAGATTAGCAGAGGGAAGAAAGCTATTTTCTGATTTTATTTTTCCCTTGAGGTCCCAGTTTTTCTAGAATTCATTATTTAAGGGCTACATTTTTGGAACACCTTATACAGCACTTACTCACATGAGTAGTCCAACTGAAATGGTCAGCTTCAAAGTTCTACCATAGTTTGCTAAGAGTCAGATTCTGGCACAGCTACTTAGATTGAGTAGTACCTGACTCCCCGAAGCAATTGCGTGCTTACTGTTTCTGAAAACCTGCTCACACTTATTTAGGATCTTAAATTAGGAGTTAGGAGCCTAACTTCAGGCAAGAGATCATGGCAGCATTCTACATGGCTGCAGACCAGTGAGGATAGGCAGGCTGTGACCACCAGAGAAAAGAGAAGCAGGAGAAATTCCACAGAGCTAGAAGTTTCAAATAGACACCAGATTCTCAACATGGAAATGATGGAAGCTATTGCTCAAGATCCAGCAGGTCCAAGGGAATGGAAAGATATATAGGACACACATTTGAATGGCAGCTCAGCCCAATCAGTATGAAAATTAAGCTTGCCCACAAAGAGTTCTCCAACCTTCCAAGGAAGACAGACTGATCCTTGTTGGAGATTCTGTACTCAGAAGAATTGAAATACCTCTCTGCTAGGGACAAGCTGACAATAGGATGGTGTGCTGCCTTCCAGGACCCAAGACGTGAAATGTCACTCCAAGATTGGATAGACTTCTGAAGCTGACAGGCAATGATCCATTGATGATAGTTGGTATCGGCACTAATGACATTGCATCACAGGATATCTCACAGATATAGATTATTTCAGGTAGCTGGAAAGTGTGCTGAAGAACAGTCTCCTCTGAGATTCTTCCTGTCCCAGGAGCTAAGAAAGATAGAAAGTGGAAGATTCTAAAAGTGAACTGGATTGATGTCCTAAAAGACACAACACTAGACTGGGTATTAGTTGTTGTCTGCTATAAATCGCACTAGGGAACAGAATGACTACCTCCTTTTACCTGTATCTAAAATATATAGGAAAAAAAGCTGCAGGATTGTGCGGGACTTCAATTTGAGCTATGTATGCTGGAGGTCTCCTGCTACTAGTACTAAAACATCCTTGGAATTTCTAAACATTACAGGTGACAATTTCTTAACTCAAAATTGTTGCAGCCAACACAGAGGAATTCTTTATTAATCCTTAACAGATAAAGAAGAGCTGATTACAGAACTAAAAATTAATGGTAGCTTAGGTACAAGTGATCATGACTTGATCACATTTATAATGTGCAAACAGAATAATGTTTTGTATATATACATACACCCTCCTCCGCCCCCCACACACTTGGTTTTTTAATAGGAACAATTTCACAATGTTGAAAACAGTTATGAGCCTAATCAGCTGGGAGGAAGAATTTAATCAAAAAAATGAATAATTGGAAGTCATTTTAAGAATCCTTCATTAGATATCCAAAAAGCCACAATTAAGAAAGAAGGCCATAATGGCTTTTTTTAAAAAAAGTCTGGTTTAGAGGGGAAGTGAAGGCAGCTATAAAAATAGACCAAATGGAAGAAAGGGAAAGTTGATAATAATAAATATAAATCAGAGATTAGGAATTGTAGAATATTGTTAAGAAAGGCAAAAGAAGAAATATATAGCCAACAGAGTTAAGGACAATAAGGAGGTGTCTTTTAAAATATATTAGGAACAAAAAGAATCTTGACAATGATATTACTACATGGAAATGGTAGTATTATTGATAATAATGCAACAAAGGCAGAAATGTTCAATAAATATTTATTCTGTATTTTGGGAAGAACAGATAATATAGTCTCATCATATGGTGATAACTTTCCATTCCACTAGTATCTGCAGAGGATGTTAAACTGAAGCTACTAAATGTAGACATTTTTAAATCAGCAGGTCCAGATAACATGTATCCAAAAGTTTTTACAAAAGCTCGCTGAGGCACTCACTGGATTGTTAATGTTGGTTTTCAATAAGACTTGGAGTACTGGGGAAATTCCAGAAGACTTAAAGAAAGCTAATGTACCAATTTTTAAAAGGGTAAATGGGATGACCTGGATAATTATAAGCTGTCAGCCTGACATCAATCCTGGGCAAGATGATGGAGCAGTTGAACAGGACTTTATTAATAAAGAATTAAAGGAAGGTACTGTAATTAATGCAAATCAACATGGGTTTATGGAAAATAGATCCTGTCAAACTAATTTGATAACGTATTTTGATGAGATTACAAGTATGGTTGATAAAGATCATAGTGTTTACATAATATACTTAGACTTCTGCAAGGCATTTAACTTGATACTACAAAATATTTTGATTAAAAAATCTAGAATGGTATAAAGTGAACACAGCACACATTAAATGGATTAAAAACTGGCTAACTGATATGTCTTAAAATGTAACTGTAAATGGGGAATCATCATTGAGTAGGTGTGCTACTCCTGGGGGAATTCTGCAACAATGTGCAATGCAGAATTTTGCAGAAATTAACACCGTGCATGCAGAATTTCCTTTCCCCCACAGAAATGGGTTTCAGTGCTGCTAGCTGCCAGTAGGGGCCACTGGACTTGGCAGAGCCCAGCTTGCACATAGAAGACACTGCTGGTGGGAGGGAGAGGGAGCTAGAGGGTTCCTGGCAGCTGCAGATCCCAGCATCCTTGACGGAAGCAGAGGGCAGCATGCAGGAAACTCCGTTCAAGCCTGGGACCAAACATCAGGCTGTTTCTCCTTCTGGATCCCTGGGGCTCTCTGGGGAAAGGGGGCAGGTGTCTGGGTTGGGGGGCATGGCTTGGTTTGGGTGGGTGCAGGTATCTGGGCAAGGGGGGGGCCTTGCAGCTGGGCTCTCAGGGGAGAGGGGTCATTTGTATTGGCTGGGGGACCGTGGCTGGGCTCTGGGGGTGGGGGAGAGGTTGTGGGTGTCTGGCCCCCCAAGCTGCACTCCGGGGAGGAAGGGGGAGAGAAGCAGGAACTGGGTTGTCATAAGTATTTCTTTAATTCCCTACTCCTGGGGGAGTTTTTGTGTGTGTTTGTATTGTTACAGACATACTTGTTGACAGGTATTTTGAAATAAATTACCAAAATAATTAAAACTGGCATGATTATGTAGTGTTATTTTGACAAATAAAATTTGCAGAATTTTGCAGAATTTTAAAATAGTGTGCAGAATTTTATTTTTTGGCACAGAATGCCCCCAGGATTAGTGTGCTTCCAGTGGGGTCCTACAGGATCGATTCTTGTCCCTATGTCATTTAATATTTTTATTAATGTCTTGGAAAGAAAACATAAAATCATCACTGATAAATTTGCAGGCGATTCAAAAAACAGGGGAGTGGTAAATAACAAAGAGGACAGGTCACTGATTTAAAGAGATCTGGTTCTCTTTGTAAACTGGGTACGATCAAATAATATGCATTTTAATACAGCTAAATATAAATGTATACATAAAAGAGCAAAGAATTCAGGGCATACTTATGTGATGGGTGCTATATCCTGGGAAGCAATGACTCTGAAAAAGATTTGGGATTTGTGGTGGATAATCAACTGAACATGAGCTCTCATTGTGACACTATGCAAAAAGAGTGAATGTGATCCTTGGATGCATAAACAAGGGATTCTTGAGTAGGAGTAGAGAGGTTATTTGACCTCTATATTTGGCACTGGTGCATCTGGAATATTGTATCCAGTTCTCGTGCCCACAATTCAAGGATGTTGATAAATTGGAGAGGGTTCAAAGAAGAGCCATGAGAATGATTAGACTGAGCGAGTGAGAAGGCTGAGGGGTGAGTTGATTACAGCCTATAAGTACCTATATAGGGAATGAATATTTAATAATGGGCTCTTCAGTCTAGCAGAGAAAAGTATAACACAGTCCAATGGCTAGAAATTGAAGCTAGACAAATTCAGAGTGGAAATAAGGTTTACATTTTCAATGGGGAGAGTAACTATCCACTGGAACAATTTACTAAGAGTCATGGTGGATTCTCCAGCACCGACTACTTTTAAATCAAGATTGGATGTTTTCCTAAAATATATGCTCTAGCAATTATTTTTGGGAAGTTCTATGGCCCATCACAATAGTCCCTTGTGGCCTTGGAATCGATGAATTTTTGAAAATCTTGGCCTTCATCCTGAATGGTTTTCCTTATTCCTGTAATGACACTTTCTTCAGATGAGTATTATGTGTTCTGACAATCATGGACAATCTATAGGTTCTCAGCAGGTTAAAGAAGAGAATGAAATAAAGAGAGGAATCATGGTTCCTTTCTTCAGGACTGGCTAATGTATATTGCTCCTTGTTTGTGTAGCTTCCTTATCTTCTTGTCAGTTTTTTTATTACATAAATGTTTATATTGAAAGTAGAATAAGCTAGAATGATCCCATTCCATTTTTTTACTACGTTATAATAACAGTTTGTCTTTCATTTTAAAGTCCCCATTCTATCATAATATGCAATTGAGTGTTGGCAGAAGAATTACTCATGACAAAGGAGGCAAAAGCAAGAGTCTGAAGTACACCAATGAAGTACAGCATGGTGGTGTGGTTTTACTTCCCCTGTTTTTCCTCCTTTGATTATTTTCTCTTTACAGTTTAACACAAGAGGCTTGGGTTGGAAGGAACTAACTTTGCAGACACCTAGTTAATGTGCTCCATGGAGTTGATGCTGGGGAGGGGAGTTGTAAATATGGTGTGGCCAGTTCTTACTATAATTTCCTGTGCACCCCACACAAAGTCTGCACAAAACATCTCTTGTGTTAACATGCTAACCCTTGGGTTTGGAAGGTCAGCTCTTCCCTTGGTGCTGCTGTTTGCATTTCACAGGCTGTATTAAAAGAACCTGATTGTTAAAAAATATTTTAGAGACTTTATAATTCATGCATTGTAGTCCTCTGTATGTTGCTTGAATAATACAAAGTTGACAAACTGTTGCCTGGATTGTTTACTGCAACATTCCGGAAAAAAATTTATTATCAAGGCATATTTCATTGTTGTTAAACAGGATATGTAGTTCTGATATAATTCAGTGCAGTGACAAAATTCATGTGGCTTGAAGTTGTTGTTTTTGTGTGTGCATTTTCTATGGCTCTTTGATTATTTCCTGGGAACAAAATGCAATCTGATTGCTCACGTTCACATACTCAGTGTAGCATCCATCAGAGCAGCACCCAGAGGCACCTAAAAAACATCAGTGATAATTAAGAGATTATTAAAAGGCAACCATATATATCTGAGTCTTCAGACTTGATTTAAAGACTTGGGAATATTTCAACTAGAATTAAATAATGCTGTCGCCCTGTAAGCTATGAAAGAAAAGAGTTCAATAGGTGAGAAGCAAACAAAAGTAAAATGTGCTTAGAATATGAGAAACAATCATTATTAGTCCTTGAGACAACACTGCCCCTGCTACCCCTAAGCCCCTACTGAAAAGCAAAAGGAAATGAATAACATTTAATTTTTTTTAAAAAGAGCAAAACCCTACCTCAGGCAAAGTTTTTACCTCAAAAAGGGAGAAATGACAGAGACCCAATGAAGTCCACTTTGCTATTGACTCTCTGTGTGGAAGGTGATCAGATACCATGATGATGGTAGATAGATAGTGTAGATTCTAACTTGTGGAGTATGGACAACTAAATGTTTACAGTTGTAGGATAAAAGGGGTTTATTCACAGCATTATGTGGGAGCAAAAGCATCTATAGTCCATTTGCTGCCTGTTTTGGAGAATCTTGTGAAGCTCTCTTACCAAAGAAGCTACATACTCAGGACCAGATCCTCTGACCATGACTTGGGTGGAGGTACACTGATTTAGAGCAGCCAGGGACTGCTGATTTAGAGCAGCCCTCTGTGTGGCTGGGGAATTTCTGCACAGACTGAGAGAAGCAATAGGGGTAGGCAGGGGGAGAGACCATTTGACAATGGTCTACAATAGTCAGGGGTGAAAGTAACTTAAAGGACTTACTGGTACTCCGGAGTCCTTGGGACGGGGCGGGGCCTCAACTGGAAGAGGCATAGCCTCTACCGGAAGAGGCGGGACCTTTACATCCCCGGGCCCTTTAAATCAATATTTAAAGGGCCCCAGGCTGGGACTGTGGTAGCAGCAGCTGGGAGCCCTGGGCCCTTTAAATCACCCCGGAGCTACAGCTGCAGAGGTGGCTGGGAGCCCCGGGGCTTGGGGGTGATTTAAAGGGCCCGGGGCGCCAACTGCTGCTACCACAGCGGAGCCCCGGGCCCTTTAAATAACCATCGGAGCCTTGGGGGCTCCCGGCTGCCACTGCTACCCCGGGGCCCTGGGCTCTGGCGGAGCTTTAAAGGGCCCAGGGCTCTGCTGCAGTAGTGGCAGCCAGGAGCCCCTGGCCCTTTAAATCACCGCCAGAGCCCTCGGCTGCCACTGCTACCCCAGGACTCTGACAGCGGGGCTCGGGTGGCGATTTAAAGGGCTCCGGAGGGTAGCGGCAGTGGGAGCCCCGGACCCTTTAAATTGCTGCCGCGACCCCCGGGGCTCCAGCAGCAGGGCTCGGACGGCGATTTAAAGGGTCCAGGGCTCCAATTGCCACTACCGCCCCGGGTCCTTTAAATAGCTGCCAGAGCCCTGCCGCCGCTACCCCAGGGCTCCGGCAGGCTCCGGAGACGTTTTAAAGGACACGGGCTGGTAGCGGCTACCGGAGCCCCGGTCTCTTTAAATCATCCCCGGAGCCCTGCTGCCACGCCGGCGGCTATTTCAAGGGCCCAGGTTGGTAGCTGCGGCAGGAGCCCCAGGCCCTTTAAAGCGCCTCTCGAGCCCCGCCACTGCTTCCCCAGGGCTCTGGCAGCAGGGCTCTGGCCACAATTTAAAGGGCCCGGGGTGCTGCTGGGAGCCCCAGGCCCTTTAAATTGCCACCTGGAGAAGCCGATCCGCCCCGGTACGGCGCACGGGCTCTTGCGGGTACACTGTACCGGGGTGTACCGGCTTACTTTCAGCTCTGACAATAGTTCACTTGGACATGACAAAGACATGCTACAAGTGTCTCTGCATACTGCATACAGGGCAGCATGGGTAACATTGAGAGGTTCTGGAGATGATAGCAAGATAGTTTCCCTATTCTATTGATATGAGCCCTCTGATTCAAAGAGGACTCCAGCATTACGTGCTCTGGAAACTGGCAAAAATAAAGTATTTTCAAATGAAACCAGAAAAGAAGTTATGAGATCTCTATTGGAAGCGCTGTGTGTACAATAGCTGTGTCTGTTCAGAGACAATGGAAACCATAGACCCATTTCTCACTCTCACTAACAGCATGCTGACATCTCCACTGACTGAAATGGATTACACGGGTGAGAGATGAGAATTGGAACCCTTGTAACCAGAGGAAGCCCATAAAAACACAACGAGAGTTCCAGTGATGATCCCTGGGGACTGTATAAACAATCTGAGTACAAATGGTGTGAAGAATTTACTGCTCTTTAAGCCTGCCAGTACTGCGTTGGAACACGGCGCACAGCGATCTTGTAAATGCATTGGAAGAAATATTCTAATATGGTGAATCACCCTGTCACAAGAGCTGAGTGAATAACTGATGTTTTCAGTTTGCTGACTGAACCAAAAATCAACCCGAAAGAAATTTCTTAAAATGTTTTGGCAAACTAGAAAGTTTCATTTAGGAAAATGTCAAAACAAAATTATTTGGATTTTTTTTTTACTGAAGCAATGTGGGGAATTGGACATGAATTCACAAAATATTCTGGTTGATCGGAATCTGTATTTTTCTTTGAGGGGTGGGAGGGACTTCCATCTGAACTTCCCACAGCTCCTCATGTCATGCTGCATGTCTCTGCAGATGCTGTCATAGGATGAAGTGTGATATTGCAAGCTTAGTGGGATATGTATAGAGAGGTGCCACAGAAATTGGTGTTCAATCTACTCTTTGACATATTTACTGATGACCTGGGAAAGTCAGTAAACAGCTTGCTAACTAAGCCCTGATCCAGCACGCTGATCCCTGTGGGCAGCCTGCTGGACCCACTGAGGTCCATGAGGCACCACATGCACAGAGATCTGTCCCTGCAGATCAGTTTGTAGGAATGAGGTCTAAATTTGCAGACAACACTAAGTAGAGAGGTGTTGCCTACACCATTAGGAACAAAGAAATAACGAAGAAAGGGATCGTGAGAAATTAAAAACATGGATAAGAAATAACAGAATGAAATTTAGCTTGGGCAAAGCCAGGCAAATGTTTGGGGACAAATAACCAAAGTAGACATTTAATTAGGGTGAGACATTTGTCAAGCAATATTAGCAAAGGAAACCTAGGTGAATCTTAGGCTACAAATTAAACAAGACTTTGTCTGTAGTTTATAACCCTGCTCTATAAAGCTCTGCTGACTGCATTTAAAATATGGTTTCACTTCTGGGCACTCACTGTCAGAAAGATGTAGACAAACTGGAAAGAGTTTAGAGAAGAGCAGCAAAAATATATATATATTAAAAGGCTGGAGGGAACGGTGAAGAAAGACTGAAAGAATGAAGCATGGATAGTTTGGCTAAGCTATGACTATGGAAGGTATAAGTCTATACCCATCTGAAGAGTTACACTAAAGAAGGAAAGAGATTAAATAGGCCTGCAATGGGATATGTGTGCGTGTATCTCTGTGCCCATTCAGAGCCCCAGTGAATTTAATATATTGATGTCTGTGGGGCTTTATGTGCCTGTAGGGTCTACCCACGCAGATCAGATTGCAGGACTGGGGCCTTAGTGAGGTACAAGAGTGTAACTTAACTGTAGGAGTTAAAGGATAAAATGAAGCAAGTGTAACATTTTAGCTAACATCAGAAAGAGAAGAGCTAGAGAATGAAATGTGTTACATTTCACTTAGAGTGAAAATGGTAGAAGCCCCATTGTTTCTGATATTTTAGAACTAGACTAGAGAAAGCACTAGAAAATCTACAGTATACAGAATCCTGCGCTAATAGGAGAAAGGCTAGATGACTGAATAGAGATGGAAAATAATATAGGACCAAATCCACTCCCGTTACTCATATTAGTTATTCACTTGTTAGCATGGGGTGCATTTGAAAATTTGGCCCTTCAGGCCTTAGTTACATTACTGTTTTTGTCATATGCAAAAATGGAAAACTTGAGTGAACATACAGCATTTTAAGTCAAGCCAACCCATTACATGAACAAATTCTGAATGTATCCTAGTTCCCCTTCAGTCACAATGAACTTTTCTTTAGGAAAGTAATTACACAAAGAAAGACATGTTGCCATGTAAATCAAGGTGTGTTGTTTTTTTTTTAAATACTATTGGCTTACAAGAAATCTTGATTAAAATCAGTGATGTGAACAATCTCTATTTACAGCAATCCGGAGCCGGCAAGTCTTCAGACAAACTACGAGGTGTTCTTTGCTTTGCACAGTGTTTCCTTCCAATAAGATTTTTACTTATTTCACAATAAAACAAAGACAGAAAAAAATCAAATCCCAGAGCAAACAAGCTTTTCAGCCAACTCCAGTGCTCTACAGCGACTGTACAGGCTTTACCCTAGATACACATCAGTGGTTCCCTGTTCTGCTTTTGGGAAATTGTGCAGGATTCTGCTCATTCTTGCCCATGGGTCCTGTCCCAGTCAGCAGCTAGCGCTGGCTGGGGACTGCCTGAAGGAAGGATACCTTTCATTTAGCTGGTTTAAAGTCACATGCCCCCTTCCTTTTAAAGCTGTGGTCCCATGCTGTAGACATCCACAGCTTAAATAGAGGAAAGAGAAAAGTGGCTCTTTTCTATGCCCAATTAGGCAATCTCCTGCTGTTTGCATGCACACATATATATCACAGCCAGTTTCTATCCATTGTCAGGGTGAAAAGAGAAATAAAAATGACCCATTGCTCATATGTTCAGTAATACCTAGATGTTCGTGTGCACAGCTCCTTACCTCTGTCACTACCTGGTGGGAGGAAGGTGCTCAGTTGCTATGCATATGCAGTCATTGACACTTCTGCTGAGATTACCAAGCAGATGCCAGTTATTATAGTTCCTGTGGTGTGGGCACCTGTCTTATCGAACTAAACTACTGTACCACTGAACAGACAGCAAATGGTAACTACTTTGTCATTCTTAACCTCAATATACTTTGAACCAGTGTCTTAGAAGTGAAAGCTTCTTATAGCATGATCAGAGCCCTCATACATAGGTCCACTAAAGAAAAATAAGAAAAAAAAACCACCCTAGTATCTTCAGACCAGACAGAAATCTACTATGAAAAATCAAAAGGTGAACCATGCTGGCACTTACATTGCTTAAAATGTCCCAAACTATCCAACGGTGTCAAAGATCCAGTAAGCAGTTGATTGAACGCCACCTCAAGATAACTTGATTGACCTTCTCATCTATTTGCTGGGAAAACCTCTGCAAGCAAAAACTCTCTGGATGATGGATAGAGTAAAGTGAAAGAAAAAGAGTGCCTAGGATGACTGCAGGAGGACCCAGGGAGATGGATGTTATAATCTTACCTCAAATATATTTTGAGGAAAGCGTTGTAGAATGTTAAGGCGGGGCATGACTTTCTAGGATAAACTTGTGATTTACCAAGTAATTCTAAACAAGACATTAGACCAGGTCCTCACCTGATAGAAATCAGTATGGTTGTACTAACTACAACAACCGATGAGAATCCATCCATCCCATAAGGGTTATTGGACTTTTTATTTGTCATTTATGTTGTAATTTATATGCCATTGTATGTTCAGAAGGCCTAGAAAATGTAAAAAGAAATCTGATATTCAGAGCTGGCACTTCCTTGTACTCTCTCATATATTTTGAAGTAAAAATCAGTGTTGTACTCTATAAACCCATATGTGTATGAAGTTTCAGCCAAAGGGAATTTAAAAATTACCATATAAAGTAATTTGTTTGGGTTTAAAGCTTCTTAAATGGCTAGTTACTACTGCCTCATCCCATATTTTCCACTGATTTTTTTTCAAATTCAGTCACTCTGTGCTCTGTTTTAAGAGAAATGGCACACACATGATTATATATTGTGTATACAGGAGCTACAACAAATCTTGTTTCCACCCTAACCTATGTTGTACTTCCTGTATACCATAGATAATAAGCATGTATTTGCCATTTCTCGTAACATCTCAATGCCTTTGAAAGCCAATGCCTTAGAAAACTACTAGGTATTAAATGGAATGAATCTATAAAAAATGGCAAGATTCATCAGAATTCAACAACCTCCATATTCTCTAGTTATCTAGGAACAGTGGAGATTTTTGGGACATTGGTTAAGCATGAAACCGGAGCATCTGCCATGCAAGGTGTGATGTTGGATAGCTGGAGGAATATGCACAGGGCCTGTGAGACACATTGGAATTCTATGCAATATCTTTGAGGACCATATTGTATTAAATCTCTGAATGGTTTATGTATGATTCTATTCTACTCCATAGGGGCGGGCTTCCACAGCTACTACAGGAACTATAAACAATGGTATGGTGGTGATTAGAGTTGTTTCATCTCAGTGATTCACCTTAGAGAGGTACCACCGCCGGCATGGCTTGCATATTCAAGCTGGGTTTTCCAGAGACTAGCTGTCATAACCATACAGCTAAGGGTAGCCTAGAATTCCTCCTTACCTGTAAGGGGTTAAGAAGCTCAAATAACCTGGTTGGCACCTGACCAAAAGGACCAATGGGGAAAGAAGATACTTTCAAATCTGGGGGGGTGGGGGGGGAAGCTTTGTTTGTGCTCTTTGTGTTCTCTTGGGATGCAGAGAAGCACCAGGTCAGAAAACTCTTTCTCCTATAAATCATCCTAAAGTGAGTCTCAATATTGCAAAAACAGTAAGTAAATAAGGCAGGGCACGTTAGATCACCTTTTGTTTTCAACTTGTGAATTTTCCCTGTGCTAAGAGAGAGGTTTATCCCTGTTTTTTGTAACTTTAAAGTTTTGCCTAGAGGGGAATCCTCTGTGTTTTGAATCTGATTACCCTGTAAAGTTATCTTCCATCCTGATTTTACAGAGGTGCTTCTTTTACTTTTTTTTCTTTATAATAAACTTCTGTTTTTTAAGAATCTGGTTTCCCTGTTTGGTTGGTATGTTATTCTCAGGCCTTCCCAGGAAGGGGGTGTAGGGCTTGGGGGGATATTTTGGGGGAATAGGAATTCCAAGTGGTCCTTTCCCTGATTCTTGTCTAAATCACTTGGTGGTGGCAGTGTACTGTCCAAGGGCAAAGGATTTGTGCCTTGGGGAAGTTTTTAACCTAAGCTGGTAGAAATGGGCTTAGAGGGCTTTCATGTGGGTCCCCACATCTGTACCCTAGAGTTCAGAGTGGGGAAGGAACCCTGACACTAACAGACAAAGAAAGGGCTTTTGGTATAAAGAGATGAGCTTGAACAGATACAGGCCTTTCTTTTTCATCCAGCAAATAGACAGGTCTTTCTTTCAGGGAAAGACCCAACCCTTGCAGAAGGGTTGGAAAGACTTTGGCCTGCTAGGGCTTCAGAAGCCTGATGGGTGACTCCTAATATGTTTTGTGTGTGTTTAAATCTGTTGTTGTAATATATTTTTCTCCTTTTGCCTTAAGAATAAATGTGCTTGCTTAGAAAGAGCTGTGTGGTAATTTATAACTGCTGGCAAACACTGTGCATAGCCCTCAGAGAGACCTTTAAGTAGACTGACTTGCTGGGGATATCACAGTGTAATGCAGAAAGTTGTGCATCCTTAAATCCCTGGTTAGAAGGAAAGAGACTGGTCTTTGCCCAAGACAGGTGACATCTGGGAGCCAGAAACCTGAAGTGGGTTCCCTCGAGGGACCATGGAAAGGGAATACAGATGCAGTTGCCCAAAGTGACATTTCATGGTACAGGAAGGACTCCGGTAGGAGGTACAGAAACTTTTTTTTTTTTGGTTTGTTTTTTTGAGGTGGATGAAGAAAAAATATGATGAACAAAATGGAACTGTCACCATTTTGGCATCCTCAAACTCTTCAATAAGTGTAAAACATTCAAACTAATGAAATTACTGACAACACATGGTAGAGGCTCTGGAAATGTATAATAGCTTGCTATTGTTTCCCATGTTCAGTTTAGCTTAGTTCAGCTTGTTATACCGCACGTTGTAAAGGAGAAATCATAGATGGTGGGGATCTGAGCCTTGAGCTTGCAGAGTGTGTTTTTCCTGAAAGGTGAGGAGTCTATAGCAGATCAGTATGCTCGTCTATTTAAACACTTTCTTCTGCGGAAATGAAATATCAGAGGAATATGTTGCCAGAGACCAGAACTGAACAGGATTGTATCACATCAGAATTATAATAAATCTGGACTGACTGCCTAAATAAAGGTTTGCACAAACACCAAACCCTCCCCGACCCACACACACAGTTAGGTTCAGATTATGCTCAGCCTATGTGTGTGTGTGCATGGTAGCTGGGGAGAGGAATTTACAAATGGCAATGTGGCTGGCCCGGTTGGTTCATACAGTACATTTTCCAATCATGTTGCATTGTTATTGGACAGTGAGGGGAAAAAAGTCAGATATAAAGCCTTAGACTTTTTGCCAAAGCAATTCTCGCTAAAAGTTTACCAACGGTGTATTTTTCACGGTGGGAGGAGGACACTTAAAGCTTGATTCAGCAAATCTCTTCAGCATGTGAATAACTTCAAAGCACTCTGGGGCTGAGCTTTAAAGATAATCACGTGCTTAAGTGATTTGCTGAACTGGGACGTTTTGGCCCGATTGTAGCTAGGCGTTTGTGGATGCACAAAGGTCAGAGGGGTAGAGCGGGAGGCCACAAGGTATTTCCACTCGCCCTCACCTGTTTGAGGGGAAGCCCTTAATCCTCACATACTGGAGTGTAAAAAAAATAAAAAGGGGGGAGGGGAGGTCTGAAGGACAAGATGCCTAAAAACAAATGAGGCTTCAGCTCCAGCGCCTGGATCAAAGCCAGCATAGTGATGTGCAAGCAAGGTATGTCTGTGGCCATTCAAGTGTGAGCTCCCCTAGCGCTCCCTGGGGGCATCTGAGCTGTCTCAGCATGGAAGCAGTCAAAAGAATACCTCCAGGTCTTGCTGCCGCACCAGAATCCCGCCCCATCCTCTAACATGTGCTTTCGGCATAAAAAGCCACACTCAAAACCCTTTAACTACAGCGCTATGTTGCACGGAGGATCTTCTTAGCAGAAATTCATGTGACGTTTCCCAGGTGATTATAATGAGGTTGTTTGGTGGGAAGTCTGCAACAATGCAGATTTGTTTTCAATGCAACGGTATGGTGTACGGGCTGCAATGGGAATCTGGTTGCCTGGCAGCAGCAACAGTTACTTCATCGGTGTCTTGTTGCTGGAAAAACTGT
This sequence comes from Chelonia mydas, assembly GCF_015237465.2. Lineage (NCBI taxonomy): Eukaryota > Metazoa > Chordata > Testudines > Cheloniidae > Chelonia > Chelonia mydas. The sequence goes on from NC_051251.2 coordinate 56,559,583, forward strand.
GAAGCAGAAATGACCTGCCCTTTTATTTAATTTGTGATTTTTTTTTTTCCAGAAAGAATTTTTTTTCTATGTGTTGCAGGATTTTACTAGATTGCCTTTCCATGTCCATGTAAAAAAAAGTTAGAGGGCTCATACAGAGGGCAGCCCTGGCATTTTAGGCAGATGACATATTTGGTAATATTCCAGTTATGGTTAGCAGTCAACCAAGAAATTAATAGTGATACTTTATTAAATGTAACTGTTACTTTCTGTGTGAACATTTAATTAGTTAACTTAATTGCTTTTAGTTACTCACTGTTGGAAAATGTAACAAAGTTCCAGGAACTGGTTACTGGCAATGAGTCATATAAAAATACCTGCAATTCATCTAGTTCATTTCATGAAAGTTATGTCACTGCAATAGTTTACAGAGAAATGTCACATTTACTTTCTAGTTGTGTCTAGGAAAGACTATTTCATAGGTACTGAGGCAATCTGCGTTAAAGTTTGAAATGTGACAAGGTAGTTAATGCTACAAGTTGATTATGTAATTGTAAAAAAATTGTCAAATTGAAATATGAACAGTTTAATTGTTTGTTTTAATGTGGCTTAACAATTTGGAAAGCTACTGTGTGTACTCAGAGGAAGAAAACAACCCTGCTCCCTAGTTTGTAATTAGCAAATACTTTTGGTTTTGTATTTCTTACATCAGTTACATTTAGGTAGTTTTTTCCTCATTTGTTCTCAAGTGTGTAATTCATGTCTCATATCTTCCAACATTACTTTTAGCTGCCTAAAATTAAAATTCATGTTCCTTTATGACCTCTTGTGAGTGAGGGTTGTAAGGGCCCAATGCACCAGCCAGTATGTCAGCTAAAGCTCCCAGCACTGACAGAAATTCATTCCCTTTCTTCGTGGTTTCATTTCATTAACAAGTTCAATGACAATGCAACTCAAAACGAATCTTTGATACTCTCTGTAGTTTCCTTCCTAAAACCCAGCACCTGCAACCTGGCTTTTCCTACTGCCTCTCCTTAAAGCTTCTGCCTCTGCTCCTTGCAGGAATCTCCTATCAGACCACTCACCTGGCTGGAAGGCTGCTGCAACATCTTTCCTTCTGATGGTACATCTCACGCTGATGAGCAGGCTGGCTGTTGGTGATCATGTGACCCTTTTTCACCTGACTCAGTTAATTGAAACGGGGCTGTGTCATGCACATGCAGCAGTGCCCTGCTACAAGGGTGTTCAGTGTTCTGTTTGAAAATATCATCCAGTACAACTCGTTGTAAAAAGAAGGGGTGGAAAGGAATTTTTAGTCAGGCAAAACATCAGAGGGAGTCTTGTCTGAGTAACGCCTGCAGAATATGGCCACCGTGCTGTCAGAGTTAAAACATTACATTAGTATTGTGTATACTAGCATATGGCTTAAACCTAAGAAAGCAGTTTTAGAACTTTTATTTGTTCTGTTGCGATGTATTCAAGAGTAGCTTGCAGATTGGAAATGCCTACTGAACCAGCCTTCAGAGGGTAACACCTGTTTAATCAAAGAAATGCTATGAGTAGTTGTGACATTGTTAGAGCCACTGCTAACTGAAGTCCTCTGTTAATGAAATATTTCACTTTCCAGCTACTGGCATAGGAATTTTTGTAATGACCATCACACAGAACTGTAGCTGCTTTTAAAAAAACAACAACACAGTGCAGAGCAGCAGCTGCTACGTATAAAGAAAAAGTGCCTACAGATATTCAAGTGGACATGTGGTTAAGTTGTTCTATGAGAGTCTGGTTTCTGAATTTACTTTGCTAGTTGCTGACCTATGTATGTGTAGGAATCTCTCTGTAGTGTCTATCATCTGAAATTATATTTCAGTCTCTTTGGGGGCAGAGACTGTATTTTACATGCAAATTTATACAGCACCCAGCTCAATGGGACCCCAATCCTGAGCAACCACAATAGAAATAATAATTAACACAACTCTTTAACTTACTCTGGATGTCATGTGAAGCTCCTCCTTCATAATGCTCAACTCCAGTGAGCCTCGGAAATGAGAGATCAGGACCAAGAAGCAAACCCCAGTCTCCCACATGGCGGTGTAGGAAACTACATTCATTTTGGGTCCCCTCTTTTAAGAAATGACATATTGGAATATTTTAGAGATGTCTATAGAAGAACAACAAAAACTGAAGCATGTGGAGGCTTTTATATAAGAAGAGGTTAAATAAGGTGACTCAGTTTGAGTGTCCAGAAACACCAAGTCACTAGTGAAAATTTGGACCGCTTTTGTGTGAGTCGAGCCAAACTCCAGTGCACATGAGAGATGGCAGGACAGAAAATAAATAGGACAAATGTTTAAAAATGTCTGGCTTACAGGGATGTAGTTTACTTTATTAAGGTCATGTGTGTACATCAAACATAGCAAAAAAAACCCCCAGATCATCAATAAGCAGAGAGCAGTTAAAATCTCGGAAAGCTGCAGGTGAAGACCGAGTTACTGGGGAAATGTTGAAAACTCGTGGTGATGAGACCATTGATAAAATCACCATTTTTTTTTTCAACGTATGAAACCAGGAAAAAGCCTCCAGAACAATTGAAAAATGTCCTTATAATCAAATACCGAAGAAAGATGACTTATGTGACTGGAATAGCTGGTATGGTGTTGCATTCCTGTCAGTGACAGGTAAAGACTTCTTCAGTATCATTTTAAGCATAATGGCAGAAACCACATATTAGAAACTTCATAGATTTTAAGGAAGTATTGACAACTTCCATCACGATTCACTCTGGAACATCGTGATGTCTTCTGGTATGACAAAAATAATTAATATCAATCTTTTTATATCCAGGTGCAAGTAAATGCAGACGAGCGAACAGTTAAATATAAACACTGGTGTCAAACCAGATGTATTTTCTCACTTTTCCTGTTTGGCCTTGCCATTGACTTCATTATGAGAAAAAATATAGACAGATACAACACGTGCATTGCCTGGTTTAACAACAGTCCACTAGAAGATTTAGGGCTTGTTTTCACTGCTGGGGAGATAGATACTGCTGCAATCGATGCAGCAGGTGTTGATTTAGCAGGTCTAGTGAAGACCTACTAAATTGACTGCAGAGCGCTCTCCGGTTGATTCTGGTACTCCCCGAGAAGAATAAGGCATGTCGACGGGAGAGCATTTCCTGTCGACGCAGCACAGTGAAGACACTGTGGTAAGTGAACCGAAGCTAATTTAGGTCAACTTACCCCGGTAGTGTAGACGAGGCCTGATTTTGCTGCTGATATGGCTCTAAGTGACAGCTGAACCAGCATGCAAGCAAAGACCAAAAGACTGCCCAGCATCCCATAAAAGACAGGGTTCATAACGAGTTATGAAAAAACTAATCTAATGAGAATCCCAGCAACTCCCAACTCAAGCCTGACATTGGAAGACAAAGGAATACAAGAGGTGAGTCCTTTCACATACCTTGGCAGTAACATGCAATATGGTGGGGATGTCCAGAAGGAAATAACATCATGGATTAGCAAGGCAGAAGCCCCGTTTGCCAGTTCACACAAGATTTGGTAATCAGAAATCTACATCTTAACAACTTGTTTTCAACTCAAATGTTATTTCCACTTTAACGTATGGCTTTGAAAGCTAGAAATCCACTAAACGTACAGACAGGTATTTAAATGCCTTCAAAAGCAAATATCTCCAGAAAATACTAGGTATTAAAATGAAATGAATTTAAAACAAATGCTGGGATACGTCAGAGAGTCCAACAACTCCTTATCTCTAAAGTTGTGCAGAAAAGAAGATAGAAATATTTGGGACGTGTATAGAGCATAAAGCCAGTGTCTGCCTGGCAAGCATGTGATAGGGCAGCTGGAGGAACGCATGAATGGGGCTGACCAAAATAATCCCTTTGTTGAACAGTAGTTAAAGGGGAAAACTTACGGGATTTAACAACGTAGAAGACATGCAAAGAATGGCCCAGAATAGACAAGGATTGTGAAGACTTGTTTGTGCTCTAACTGACATTTGCCGGCATGGAAGAATTCAGATTCAGTAAGTGGTAACAACATCCCTGAAAGCTTGGGAAAAGGCAGTTGTGTTTTCTATAGGGCTTTGCTTATACACACTGTAGTCTTTGTGCTGAAAGATTTGCAGACACCTGTCTCCTGCCAACAGGAATGTGGAGGTGCTCCTCTGGAAGGTATAATGAATAACAGAAATCATTTCGTTTCACACAATCTTTCCATTTTAATGAGAGTGATACAGATGCATGTTTTAGAACTTCCCTGCCCTTGCATGGGGATACTGTTGTGGTGAATCTAGGCATTCTCTAGGAATGTCAAGATCTGTTTAATAGCCTCATTGTGATTTTTTAGAATCTTTACTAACAGCTGTGGGGATCTATTCTTGTGGCCAATTGCGTGCAGCAGGATCTATAATTAATTCCCTTGGCTCGTTAAACCACTGTACAAACTTTCTGTGGTTACATTTTTCTTCAGTCTTCCACAACACATCATTAAATGGTTTAAAAAAAGAAAGTTATTTCCTTCTTTAGCTCAGTCTTGAGGATATCATGTATCAGATACTGACCTTAGGTTTGTGCCGCTAAAGTGCAAAGGAAATCATTTAAAGGGATCATTTAGTAGATTTTGGAAGAATGTATTTACTTCTTTTTTCATTTACACCAAATCAAAATACGAAGGCCAAATTCTGCTCAGTTAAATGCGGGGTGACTCATTGTCTTCAGATATGCTCCCCTTCCACTCTCCTGTCTGGCAAAGTCCTCGTAACCCCAACAAGGCTGAGCCCAGGATTCCTGGGGGGCTCGACCCCCAACCTCACTGTGGTCACCTAGGATAGGGGCTAGGGTGTCCCCACTCTGGGGTACTCTCTCTGCACTGGGCACTTCCCTGACCCACTGATCATTACACACAATTTAAAGCAAATGCAAGTTATTTAATCAACAGTTCATTAAAAAGGAATAAGGAAAAAAGGGAAAGGTTAAAGGAAAACACATTACCCCGCTCTGTGGCAGGGAACATCACAAACAGTGTCTCTGCAATGTCAGGGTCCTTGTAGGTCCCAGGCCTCCTCCTCAGGCCCTGGCTGTGCTGCAGGGATGCTGCAGGTTGGACACGTGCTCTGGTGGTGGCCACACACCTCCGGGCTTTAGGTGGTGGGACCCTTCTTCCCAGCCTCAGCCCCCCGTCGGGTTAAGATCCCCCTCCCAGTCTGGCCTGCAAGGACCCTTGGTTGGGGGTGTCTTTCTGCGCTGGGCCTTTTGCCCAGGGTGCCCCCTTGGCTGGCCCCAGTTGCTCACCACACCTGGCTTCAGGCTGCTCCAGCTCCACTGCTCTAGCTCCGGCTCCACTCTGCCTCCACACTGCTGCTGCTGCTCTGCCTCCAGCCTCCTGGGTTGCTTCTCTAGCCGCTCTGGCTCTGTGGCTGCAGCTCTGCTCCCAGCACAGGGTCTGCTCTCCCTGGGCTGTGTCTTTGCCTCTGTTGGCTGGCACAGCTCTGCTCCCCAGCTCAGCTTGGGCCCCTGCTCTTTCCTTAGCTTGGCCCCACTCTGTCTGACCCAGGCAATTCCAGCTCACACGGAGGACGAGACCCACCCTGGCCTCCTGACTCCCTGATTAGCCTGCCTGCCCTGTCAATCAGGCTGACCTAGAGCATTGGCCTCTCCCCATTGTTTCTGGGGACTGTCAGTCTCAGGGTCCTGATTTCCCATCGACCCTTCCCCTTTCTTTTGGTACTAGGAGCTAGCAACTAAAACACTCCCACTGAGTCTTAGTAAGGGGACAAGAGTCGCCTTACACATGTGCTAAACTCAGTTGGGCCCTGATGAGGAATCACAGTTTGTGTAGGACCAGCCCTAGCCAGTTTTACTGGCAAGGGCAGAAAACATTCTCTCTCTGTTCCTCTTCCTCTTCTCATGCCCCCTCTCCCCCGTCTGAGCCAAAATAAAATAAAATAAAATGACCCACCGCTGATCAATTGGCAGAGCAAAAGAAAATAAAAAGCTGCCCAATCAGAGAAGCAAAAACAACTGATCAATCAGACTGGAGGAAAAACAAACACAAAAACCACAGCCAAGTGGTGCACTTGGTCCAGTGTCCTCTAGAAGAAGGTGCTGAGGGCACCTGCCTGCCAGCACATAGAACTGGCTGTGGGGAAGTGAACAGGAGTGCTGTAGCCTGGGGACTTTGCATGTGAGTGGGAGAAAAGTGGAATTCCACCCTGAGAGGAGTCAAAGGATGTAGGGCCTGTCATTTGAAAGCCTGAAAGCCTAAGAGGGGCCAGAGATACAGCTAACCCTGTAAAAGTGACAGTGGGCCATCCTGGAGAACCTCCTTTTTCCTCAGGAGGATGTTACTGAGGATGATAGGCAAAAAACGTAATGTACCTTTACTAATCTTTTCCTTTAGCTCTTGGAAGAGCTATTAATACTCCTCCAACACAGAGGCTGCTATGCTAGATTTTTAGCAAGGCCAGTGCCTTGCTTGTTCACAGGAACAGGGCAGTCAGGCAGAGTGGGTGAACAGATGCGATGTTCCCTGCACACACATGCCGACGATACAAAGCTGTTGTGTCTAATTTTAAGTTTCCCAGCATTCCTTTAGGAGGACACATGTCCTGGGTGTGATTTCCTGAAAGTGAAGAAATATGTCAAGTGTTTGGATATTGCTTCATCCTGAGGGTGCACAGGTACTGTAATGTGTCTGGTGTAAATACCTTGTCTTAACTTTTAAAAACTCTAAATATGTTTAAATGGGATGGGACACGTTAACAACCATCTTGGGCTTGAATTTTTTCCCCTTCATACATTCATCCCCAGGTACATGTACTTTTTTAGTGAGTGTGGAATTTTTAAAAATATATCTTCAGCCTTGTGTCACTGAGCATCTCTTCCCAGGCAGTGATAGCATATGGGCAGTTTATAAAAGGGTTAAGATATTGCACTCATTACTAATACGAGTGGTGAATATTGTACAGAGCTCATACTGTAAGAGGGTTCAAGGCCTTTCTTTGTGGTCACTATCCTCCGGGCCAAAGAGGACTGGAAGTAATGCCCTTCTGAGCCAACCGACATTGCTTTTTAGTGTCTGGGAGATCAGCAGCTGAGCATTAGGAGGAAACTTCTTCCTGCCTGCACTGGAACTGAGCATCCTGTATTTCAAACACATGGCTCTTGTAGGCCAGGCCCAGAAATCAAACCCATATCTCCTGCAGCACAGCACATGGTGCTGCTGGACCAGCCCATCAGTGGTTGTATTAAGGTTAGCAAGCCTTTTTCTGTCTGACGTGCCATTCTTTTCAATGGGCATTTTGTGGGATGAGGCATAAAATGAACACTAAAACCTTCCTAATTTGCATTAATGATTGGGAGACCTGTTGCAATTGTTTTGCATTTTCTGAATGAAAGAGCAAATTAACAAACACAATAAAAAAGCCAGACTGATGGATCACAAACTGTACGTTTCTCATTTATTTGACAAGTATAATTTTAAATTTAGATATGACCATTCTTCCTACTAGAGCAGTAATTATTCTGTAGCACATATAGTATCAGAGCACAACAGTAAAGTTTTAGTAATAGCAGAGCTCACTACAGTAATCTACTTTATTAAATTTCTGCTGAAAAGTGGGGAGAAACCACTGGGTTCTGAGCTCTTCTGGATTAGGGGGTGTGTGCATTAATGCGGCATGGTCTCATGGGGTCCAAAGTACCCCATTCAGCAAGTAGTTAGATTAGCCACAGGAACCTTGTTTTTGGAGGTGCTTGACCATTTCTGCACTGGTGGTCTGTCTGTGCTCATGGTCCTAATTCTCCTTCCTCTGAGCTGTTCACTATGCAAAATGCAGGGGAAAGATCCTTACCTGAATTCAGTGGTTTTCTGAAGAATGTTTGAGTGAATGAGTTCAAATGCTATGAAGGTATGATGTAAAAAGTTTTCAGAGAGGAAAATCTAGGACAATATAAGTAATACTGAATGTACCACTGTGTGGGTTTTGTCACTAACGTGTCTAGTACCATATATACTAACAGTTTGAAGAAATTTTTAAAAAAATGTATATACCTACATACAGTTTGCGACCTGTATGCTAGTTGAGCCATACTTTTTTAATCAGTGTTTTAAAAAATGTGCATTATGGCTAACTCTAACCCTAACCCAGTACAATCTTTTTGTTTAAACAAACAACCTGGAAATAACATTTGTTTAACTTTTAATTTTCTCTGTTTTAAATTTAATTTTTATTTTAAAAATTTAATGTGTACATATATTTGGAGCATTTGAGAGGCACCCTTTAAGAAATGAACCAGACTATTGAAATGTTACTAACATATGGGCCCTGATCCTGCAAACACTTTACAGATAGTTTAATTTTCCCTCTCTGCATATTCCCATTGATTTCAGTGAGCCTATGCGTGACAATACACTTAAGTACATTCAAAAGTGTTTGCAGGATTGGAGTCTTGAGGCACAGCATAAAAATTAGCTCAATTTTATTTTTAAGAGCCTTTCCGGAGCATATCTTTTAAAAAATGAACATACTGAAAATGGAAGGCAGCCATTGAAAAGAGAACAATAGTTTCCTTTAGTTCCAAATTTGTTAGTCTCTAAGGTGCCACAAGTCCTCCTCTTCTTAAAACTGAGATGGTAATTTTGATTGCTGTGCTTTTACACTGTAGATTTTATCTGCAGTTGTATTCAGCTCCCTAGGGATGTGTATTAAGTCCTCCCCCTTTCTTATCTATCTCAGCTACATTGTTTTAAAGAAAAGGAAAGTAACTCTCAATGTCATACGGAAATCTGGGGCAGAACCAGACTGAATGCCAGGTGTCTTCATTCCCATTTCCGTGCTCTAATCATTTAGACCATGCTGCTCTCATACAGGAGACTGGCTGCGAGGCTTAGAGCACACAGGAAAATTTGATCTCCAAATGTCCCTGTTAATTTGAAAGGTTTGCCTTCTCTTCAAAACAGCCTAATATCCTAGGTCACTACTGCAGGGATATCATAGCCTGCCTGGCTTGTAATGTTGATTGAAATGGTGGGGGAGGAGCATCCTCAGTTCAGATACACAGCTTCCATGGAGCCAGCAAAAATGAGCTATTCTTGTGTTCTTTGAGCTTTCTGCTTAATGAAAATTGCTGGGGTGGCCAAGAACCGTAGGGTTAAGTTAAGGAAAGTGCAACACGTATTTGACTTCAGGCACGTTAGTTAAGGCAACACCGCTAAACTAATGTTCCATTTAAAAAGAAAAACACTGATCTATGATCATGTCATATTAAATATAAAGAGGCTTGGAAAGATCAGGTTTTTATCAGTAAATGTTGATAAATGTCAATTTCACTGCTCACACACAAATTGATGGGAAAAAATCTTTCAATCAATGATCATCAAAATTTACAGATAAACAAAGTAAGAAAAATGCTGCTTGAGAACTTATTAGAGATTGATTTAAGGATATTTACATTGTATATTTTGACATGTGATGTTGACCATTTGTGTTTTAATGGTTATAAAGCTTTAACTCTCTGAATCTCAGTGTTTACTGTCATTAAATAATTGTCTGCCGTCTATAATTTCCCACAATATAAATAAATGAAAATATACAGTCATACAAACAAAAAAAGATTAAAACCCATAACTTTGTGAAAGTGTGAAAATTAAAATGGATAAAAATAGAAAAAATATGTAAAAATAAATATCAATATTACCTGTTAAAATGGTCTATTAATAAATACAATCAAATTCTACCAGGCCCAAGTATAAGGAAAACTGACTGTGATCGTTAGAATATAACTTTTGAAGTTTATGGCTTAGATTTTTAGGGAAATATTCAAGGGAAGACCAGAGAAGGCACTGGAAATAGATATGCCGCTTGTATGTGTGAACATGTTAAGTACAGTATAAAGGTCCTCTTTCTGAGTTAGGTTCCTCTACAAAAGCTGTATAATTGCACCTATTACAGCAAAATTAATGGCATTTTTAGTCCTTGTAAATTTGAGATTGAAAAATAGTTCTGTAAAATTGAACTCTCTCTTTGTACTCTACTCTGTTGGAGCACAATGTGTTACATCACATGATTCATCACAAGGTAACAAAGAATAACTGTCATCACTGTATGCTATTTGCCACCTGACTAGTCCTACTAAAAGCTTCCTTTAGGAACAAAGGTACTTACTCTATGTCATGCATTGACATCTTGTGCTGTACACAGAGTAATTTGGATGCTAACTTGCCTCACCATTGTATAAAGTTCTTCAGTAAATAAAATTCAGTACTTGCCATTGAGCGATTTTCTTTTAGAAAGCATGTGCCAGTTTGATATCACAATGTTCATGAAGTAGCATGTGAGCAAGAAACAGAGGGAACTGGTCTCCAAAACAAAGATGTCTATTTTCACATTGCTACTGATTTTAGGGTTAGGTACCCTCTGGAAGTCTAGTCTTGTTCTAGTTTCAGTTATTACCAAGAGATAACATCATTTCATAACACATCTGACTGCCAAGTGAAACAGTTGAAGCCAATGAACTGATTGCATAATGCAGTTGAGAATGTGCTGTAAAATGTCTAGAAAACATGCCAAAATTAGCATTGTGACTATTGTGACTAACTCTTGGAGAGAGAAGCATTGGATATCTTTTTTTCTCCTTAGGAAAATAAGAAAGGCTTTGAATCACTCTTTCCCTCTCCCCCCCAACCAATTAATCATTAAGAAAGCTTTGAACTAAGGGAGGCTATAGGAACCTATAGAACTAGGTTCTTACTAGAAATCACAATTGAATATGATGGTCTAGATCTTCATCTGATATAAATGGATGTAGCTCCATTGACGTCAGTTTACACGAGTGGAGGCTCAACACTTCTTAAAAACAAATCTCACTCACATGGGAACGGTTTAGAGTAGGCAGAATAGATTTTTACTTTCGTAGCCTTAAGCAGTTTGACTGAAATTGAGCCATTTAGCTTGTTGGTAGAGAACATAATTTCCTAGAAGAACTCAGAGATTCACATTAAAACCAAGTGTAATTTGCAAATTGGTGGATATTATGTGAAAGCACAGGCATCAGGCACTTTTGCAGCTGCTGTGTGCTGCAAAAAATGGCAGAATATTTATGCATATGAAATGTATGTTATGAAAAAGTGGGTTTTTGCTATACTGCTATATAACTTTGTATATTTCTTCCTTTTTTTGAGCAGGCACAAATGTTATCTTAAACTAACTTGGGTAAGCTGCCTTGCATTGAATATAGACTATTAAGACTTGTTTGGGACTACATTCATTGTGGGCATGAGCATTTACAAATAACATTGAAAGCAACAGGAGCTGCACCTGCTTACCTCGATGGCTGAATTTGGCCCTCAGTGTTCATGAACTGGGAATGAGCAAGTGCTGGTTTGGTCCTTTTCCTTAAGCGAACAGGAATGGCCTGTAGTTAGTAAAGGTTGTTTGCCTGACTGTGTAAACCGAAGGTACTGTATGTTGAATATGTGTATAGATTGTGCATCTTTACTGGGTTACTGAAGGGAAGAGCCAGCCATAGGATTGTTTTTGGCTTAGTGATTTTGCTGGCTTGATTTGATGAATTGTGTTTGGAAAGAAAGAATTACTTTGAGTAGACATACTATTCCCATTGGATCGAGTCTCATGATTCGGATATGCGTGGGTGAGGAAATGTTAATACAGCTTCAAGGGAAGAGATGAAATGGCTTTATTTCTATGGAGATCATAATGTTTCCTGTGATCAACATCAGTGTACTGTATGTTCCAGCAATTGCAGTAGTCTTCATACATTTTCGGGAGAAAATGACCATAGCAGATGTTGACAGTTAGCTCTGAGAAAGGTATAATGAATAGGACCATGTTAGAGGTAGAAAAGGCAACAGTATATACAGCACATGTATTTCCTTTTGGCCCAGCATGGAAAAATGTTTTATCTAGAAGAGTAACTTGCATAAAAATTTACAGCTAACCGTTTAAACATATAAAACAGGTGTAAATTCTATAGGCTTGATTTTCAGTGGGTATAAATCAGCATAGCTCCATTGACTTTACTGGAGAGGTGCCCATTTGCACCAGTCTGTAATCTTACAGTAAGTCAAACAGGCATAGCTGTAAGAAAAATAAATCTTCTGGATTCATTTTAATCTGTAAAATGTGCTGCCAGGTAAACTCTTAATTTGAACGAGCATTTTGATTTTAAATTACATTATCACTCACTTACACTGCTTGAATGACTCTTGGCAAGACGAGCCATCCTGGGCTCTGCACTCGGAAACACTGTAAATGGTGCTTGTTTTTTAACGTAGCCATGACTGTGAAGAGAAGAGTTGAGTGGAGCTCCCTGTGGTTAACACAAGCCATTATTGGCAGTGAACAATTTTTCCTGACCCTATTAATCATGAAAGCAAAAACCCAAGATAAATAACATACTCAACAAACCTCAGACTTGGATGCCCTTAATTAGTATTAAAGGTGCTGAGCGTACATGCTGACATTACTGCCAAGGATGTAATTTGTAGTACTTTTAACTTCTCTAATGGATTATTTCTCTCTCTCTCTCTTTTTTTTTTTAGAGCAATGTTAACATTCTGAGAAGGCCTTTCTCACTTCAGTACATGAACAATAATATTCATTAATATCAATAAGAGTTGTGTGCACAGTGAGAGGAGAATAGACCTCTTTATGTTCAAAATTTTAACTATATTTTGGGAAAAGATTGCCTAAAGGAAGACTTTTTTTCACCCTCATTAACACCCTTCTCCTATTCCCCCTCCAATTAATAAAAGGTTATTTTTACTTTTTCCAACTTGAGGATTACATTGTAAAGTAATCTTTATGGTAAGGTAGAGTGGGACTTAATCTACGTTAGAAAATGCTCACCAATATTGCTATGCAGATGTAGCAATTCTGGCAAAAACTCCTAGTGTAGACACATCTTATATCAGCAAAAGAGTGCTTTGCTGATATAGTTTATACCAGTTTCTCAAACTAAATCGATAGTGGAGAAGGACTTTTCTGTTAGTATAATTGCATCTGCACTAGGGCTTTTGCAGGTATGGAAATGTGGCATAAGAAAATCAAAACCCTGGCCTATATTGCTATACCAGCAAAAGTTTTAAAGGCCTGAGGGACAGTGCATAGCAGAAGCAGACCAGAGAGGGAATCGTGAATTCTCTCTCTGGCTCTCCTACTTTGCTCCAGGAGGAAAGTAATTTGCTACTGATCTACGTATTAGCGCAGATGCACTGCCCAGTGTGCTGATGGGGTCTGCTCACCATTCCCCACCCACATGAATAGGACAGTAAGTCGCAACCCTGTGGATGCTGTTGTCTTTAAACATGGTGGCCTGACAGCAACCTACCCCACAGAAGGCAATTTTGGGGGCACCTGACACCCACTTACTCCTCTGCACAGGTATGTGGGATAAGGGACAATTTTGCCATTAATGTTTATTGCCTAACTGAAAAATGTAAAAGTGCTTGAAACTCACTATAGACATGCCAATTAATGAAAAGATGCAGAGACTCAAACAATATAATAGGACACCAGGACAGGAAGAAGGATGTTTTTTCACTTTCATCTTTTAATCACACCCAAGAATATCTCCTTATACAGCTGTTTTCTGAGGAGCTAATGCTACTAATTAGCCATGTATAAAGTGCACAATTTTAAAATCCATGGTGAAACAGATACGGTTAATATACAAAACATGTCAAAGATTTCTCCCCTGCCACATTTCCTCCTCCTTCTCCAAAAAAAGAGAGAGAAAAAGATGATCAGATTGAAAGGGCTTGGAAAATCAACAGGCCTCTGTAGAAGGCGCTGTAGAAAAGCGGTCTTTTGGCACTTTGCCTTTAAGGCAAGAGATGAGTTCTGCAGAAGATCAAGAAGCAATAAACAGGCTGAGTTTTTATAAAGAACAAGTTGTGCCAGGCAGACTTGATCACTCTTTTTGGATTGAATTACAAAGGTAGAGATTGAAGAGCGTGCTTTAGGATGTAACTTAACTGGGCTTCAATAAAACGTTTGATTGTCTTACAGAATCCTGTTGGAGTAACTAATTCAAAGTAGCTTCGGGCATAAGCACTATGATGAGGCATTAAAAACATGCTGAATAACTGTTCAAGGAAAGAAAAAGAAAAGATAGCAATAAACAGCAATATGTAGAACTGGGGGAGGTACCCAGTGAGATGCCCAAGTGTGAGGCCCTGCAGTGGCTTGTACAAGCATGGGCTCAGACTGCAGACAAGACTCAGCTCTGAAGAATATAATTATGATTCTTTATTGAGGCTTCAGGACACAGACAGGTCCTGGAATTCTTCCTGGTTATCCAGCTTCCAGACTGACTGACATAGCCTGTGATGCCTGTTATCGCTGCAACATGCTAGAAAAACTCCACCGTCCACATGTGCCACAATAATTGGTTTTCTGCATATGAAAGCCAGGGCCGACGTTAGCGGGTAGCAAGCAGGGCAGTTGCCTGGGGCCCCTGCCACAGGGGCTCCCACAAAGCTACATTGCTCAGGCTTCGGCTTCAGCCCCAGGTGGTATGGCTCAGGGCCTGGGCTTCAACCCCATGCAAGTCTAAAGCTGGCCCTGCTTGGTGCCCCCCCTGAAACCTGCTCATGGCCCTCCAAGGGGCCCTGGACCCCTGGTTGAGAACCACTGCTGTATATTATATATGTCATCTAGTCCAGATTTAAATTGCTAACTGAAAACTGTTCTTTCCAGCTCTCTTCAGACACTATCCCACAGTCTAATAGGTCTCATCACTGGTGCTCCAATTCAGCAAAGTGCTTAATGGAGCTGGTTGAAATTTTTCTAACAGAATGTTTTTTCCCAGAAACACAGCCTTTTTTTTGAAAATGAAAACTGACGTGAAAAAATATTTTTTGAAAAAAAGTTTCATTCATGACTTTAATCAATTTTTATCAAAATGTCAACCAACATTTCAGACGTGTGCTCTTGCTACATGGTTCTCAAACCACAGAAATGTATGAAACAGGTAAACACATGTTATCGTGTAAAATTTATTGTATATCAATCCTAAATGTAACCGGGTTTTGGGGTGATGCACAGTATTCCACTATTATTTTAAATACAATGGATTTCCCCAATATACTCTCTTGACCACGTCATGTCCTCAGTCACTATAGATGAGGAGTTCTCAAACTGGGGGCTGGGACCCCTCAGGGGGTTACGAGGTTATTACGGGGGAGGGGGGTCGCGAGCTGTCAGCCTCCACCCGAAACCCCACTTTGCATCCAGCATTTATAATTATATTCAATTTATAAAAAAGTGTTTTTAATTTATAAGGGAGGGTCACACTCAGAGGCTTGCTATGTGAAAGGGGTCACCAGTACAAAGCTTTGAGAACCACTGTTATAGATAAGGACAGATAAATGTGTTATAATTACCACCCCAGATCAGCCATCCAGGGCCATATATGGACCTCCATCATGTGCCTACTCTCCATTATGGTCTGAGAGTGTTGAGCATTCTCCATAGCTAAGTGGCGAATGTGATGTTCAGAGACATCTCTTTCCAAACACATTAGTTTTGGAGGACAGGAATATGAATTAAAACATTTCCGCTCCTTTTTCTGCTGTTTTCTCAAACAATAAACAGCCCATCTCCTGCAAATGGGCTGCTTTCAGAAAGGAAAGAGATTTAACCTGAACAGTACAAACCCTGCACAGTACCCTGTTATTTATGTTACATCATCTGATCAGACAATTGTTCTGAGCATGCGTGCATTTTGAGAGCCTTTAAAGTGGAACACTATGCAAACAGCAAGATACGAAGCACCTTCAAGCTATATTCTCAGAAGTGGGCCACTGGGGAGAGGGGGCAGTGGGAAGGAGCAGAGCAGAAGCCTCATTTTCTGTAAATGTGATTTATGCTCCACTAGCCTGATAGGCTAATCCTACTGAAGGTAGTGGACTATTCAGGTTACATGCCGGCTTAAATACCTTGCTGAGTCTGGACCTATGTGTGTCTATCAAAATGCTTAAGGGAAATGCCTCAAATTATAAAAGTTTAATTCTTATTTAATAATGAAGAAAACCCTATACTTTTGTTTCATTTTAAGACTCAATCGTGTTTTCCTACTGGGTGTATATTACAAGGACATGTGTCTTGAAATAAATGTTTTACATCTGTCATCTGGGGTTGAAGGTCGTATTGTTATACCAATAAAATCAAAACCAGCAGGATCTTATTAAAGGGGAAAAGGCAAAATGCCACATTTATTGTGAATACAGAAAGAATCATAGTAAGCAGTTAGTTATAGCTATAACATTCCATTCAATTTCATATTTATTCACACATTTATTCATACACACACACATACAGGTTCTGCAAGGTGGTTGTTATAGTTACCAGCCTTAGAGTTGCTCATGCCAAGCCACTGGCCAGGTGGCCTGGACATGAGGAGGGAGCAGGGCCTTGTCAGATGCTCATCTGATGCTCCTGGAAGTTGGTTTGCAGAATCAGACCCCAAAGTTCTCAGTTTCTAGAGTCCATTTTTATAGGAATTTCTTCCTATGCCAGTCTATGGGAATTGCTTCATCATGCTGTTGCTGAATCATTCAGCAGATGGCACATTCCTGACAGCTCCCTGCTGCCAGATGTTATCTTGTTCTTTGGTTCTCCCATTCTTGAGGCTGTTGGGTGGATTCCAGTCTGCCCTCCGGGGTCCTCTGGTTATTTCCACTTGACGCCTTCTTCAGCCGATGGACACTGGATTCTTAGGCTGGCACCTCCCTGATCATTCAGTTTTTATCCACACCAAGCATCCATCCATATACATCCTCTTTCTCTATTTTAATTACAATTGTTAACAAAGCGAGATGAATACAACAAAAGGGCGGGGAGTCTCTGGGTGCTGTTTCTGTTGTTACAGAGTATTGCTTTGAGTCTCTCTCTGTGTGAGTAGTTGTTGTTACAAAGAATTGCTTTGAGAACAGACTCTGTTTTAGAATGTACTAACACAATTAGCACCTTGCAAGTTTCACACATAGAGGGAGAGAAACCAAGAGACCAAGAGAGACCAAAAACCAAGAGACCTCTTAATTAGTAATACCCTGGAATTTAAACTATGGGGAATCAAACTCATTTGTGATTTTAATACAGAACTTCATTAATATGATCCAACAGTATGACATGACATGGACGAGACATGAAATGGAAAAGGAATTATTCCATCTATTGACTCTGTGTAGCATTTTATCAGGCTCTTGGAACTCTTTATCAACCATCCAGTGTCTTTGTCAGAGTCAGTAATATCCTTTTCCTAGTTATTTATTTGTCAGAGGACTCTTTGTTCTCTCTGTGAGAGAAGCAATGTCAATCAATTTGTTAATGCCCCCTTTGGATAATATTACTGTGCTCTTATTAAGTTTTTAGAAGAGGTTTAAACTTATTTCTAATACTCCCTTTGTGGAGGTGGGGAGAAGTTCTAAAACTTTTTTTTTAAAGAAGTGATTTTAGGCCCGGGTGCGTCTGCATTGGCCAATTCACCCAGGTCTCTGAAAAGATCACTGGCTTCCTTAAAGGGGCCGAATCAATGTTGATAGGCTAGAAATGCCAATTCCCAGATATATTTTGGATCGGGGTGACCAACCTGTGGCTCCAGAGCCGCATGTGGCTCTTCAGAAGTTAATATGCTGCTCCTTGTATAGGCACCGACTCCAGGACTGCGGGAAGGGTGACCAGATGTCCCGATTTTATAGGGACAGTCCCAATTTGGGGGTCTTTTTCTTATATAGGTTCCTATTTCCCCCCCACCCCAGTCCCGATTTTTCACACTTGCTGTCTGGTCACCCTAGCTGCAGGTGGGAGGCACTGGGACCGGGGGGGAAGGGGACGCTAATGCAGGGCTGCTGACATATTACTGCGGCTCTTTGGCAATGTACATTGGTAAATTCTGGCTCCTTCTCAGGCTCAGGTTGGCCACCCCGATCTAAAGTTTCAAACCACAAAAGACATTAAAGGGATTGTGAATGCCACATAGGAGATTTCATGACTCCCTGGGTACAGACCAAGAATCTTTATGCTGCGTCTCTGGCTTTTACATGAAAAGGATAGCTTCATAAAACAGATTTACATGGGCGTTTAAAAAAACGAAACAAACCCTGCTGGATTTTTGTTTAATTATTTGCACAAACATAACAAAACTTCACACAAGGGTGGACAAAGTCTGTATAAAGAACCTTCACTTGAAAGGAGCAAACAATGGACGTCGAGGAAATTTTAAAAGGAAACATGTAAAGTTTCCCTTTGGTCCAAGGAGGTTCGCAGAATTTAGGGCCACGCCATGACTTTGCCAGGGGCCTTGTGCAGGAGGCAGCACTGAAGGCAGATTTTCCCCCTTTCCCCCCTTCCTGCAGCTGGTGGGGATTGTGGGGAGAACCCAGCAGCAAGAATTCTCTGGCACGGGCATAGCCTATTTCCCCTGCTGTGCCAGTGCAGCTATTCTAGCTGGTGCACTGGAGGTGGCGAAGCCGTTCGTTGCCTTTTCCCACCCACACACTCAGGGCAGAAGAATGCAATGACTCAGCTGAGGCTAGGTCTCCCCCTGTGCTTTACCACAGCATGTGTAGTCCATGCAAGGAGAACAGGGCCCTCTTATGCCCTGTTGCTCCCCTGCGTGACCACACAGGCCGGGCCACACAATTTGCCCTTGGGCAACAAAAACAGATTCCTTAAGGGACTAACAAGGCATTGCAGTGCAAGTTACCAATATTCGACTGACACCCATGTGAAATGAAAAGTGAAGGAGAATAAATAAAAGAGAAATGCAGAAGAGAGGAACAGAATGGAAAGGAAGCAGGAAAGGAGAAAAAGCCAGGAGGACAAGGAGGGGTAATTTACATTTGCTTCGTTTCTGAAATAGTCGGAAAAGATGAGCGAAGAGAAATGTCATATCGATCTTTTGAAATGAGAATGTTTTCTCTGACTGGCTTAGGGAGTTACTCCCGCTAAGCACAGAACTGAAAGTACGGATTTCTTCTATGCAATTACCACCAACAGGCATCAGCTACTGTTTGCATCTTCACTCTAATGAACAAGGAGCAGCCAAAACCAGGTGTAGCTGAATAGGAGGAACATGACTGAAGAGATTATTGCTTCCTTGGAAATTCCTTGACAACAGTTGCTGCAGAATATATCTGCTAAAAAGGAGTTACAGAGCCACTCCGTAAGTGGGAGTCTAGTAGGATTGCCAATTTTCATTGGACATGTTCCTGGAGGTTTCATCACCTAACATAATCTATCATTAGAGATTGATCTTTAATTTCCTGGAGACTCCAGGATAATCCTGGGGGGTTGGCAACCACAGAGTCTAGCAGGAAAAGTTCAGCAAAGAACCATAAAGAAACTAGATCCCATTCAGCAGAAAGGAGAAAAAAAGTAAGAAAATGAAAACAGAGGGAGATGTAACATCACTGGATACATTCAGGGCTAAATTCTGGCTTTTGTTGCCAGAGGAGCAATGGGAAAGAGTTGGTGGGAATGCGGCTGTAGGAGAAGCTCATGTAGCCATCCTACCCAAGAGATGCAGACTCAGGAAAGACAGCTAAGTGGGCTCTGGGGACAGTGCAATCAGAAACTATCCTTACAGCTGTCCCAATGGGGAGCAATATCCTACTTCTTCATGCAGACAGAGAAAGAAAGAGAAAGGACATAATATTACAATCCAAAACAGGGGTGGTCAGACTTACTGGCCCTCTGAGCTGCATGTAACAATCTTCAGAAGTTCAGGAGCAGGGGCACACCTGCTGGGGGCCTGGGCTTGGAGCTTCAGCCCTGCAGAGGCGCCTGATGGGGCTGAAGCCCCATTCCTGCTGAAGCCCCGAGCTCGGGCAGCTGCGCCACGCAGAGCTGAAGCCCAGAGCCCCGCTTCCCTGCTGGGCAGAAGCCACTACCCCATCACCCTGCTTCAAGGCAGAGCTCCTCACCCCTAGTCTGGTAGGTGGAGAATGGGGGGAGGGATTGGGGGGGCTCCGCGACCTATTCTTTAACAGTAAAAGAAGTGCATGTGGCTCATGAGCCACAGTTTGGCCACCCTTGGTATATAATCTGCATTCCCCAGAAGTGTTCAGCATAAACTGAAACGGCTGAAGAGATTCAGTTTGGATTTGGATTAGGTTTTGATTAAGGTTCAGTGGCAAGGCTGGATCCAGGCTAGGGTTGAGTTTTGGTTGTGCTGGTGCCCTTTGAGAGAGAACAGAAATCCTCCACGACTGAGTGTTCTACGCACGATTTGGCCCATCTGAACCGGAACAGGAAAACTAGTCCCCCTCTGGGTGTGAATTCAAACTGGAATCCAAAGAGCAAGGGTGGGTTTGGATCCTGGCAATCAAACCTGAATCCCGGCAATCAAACCTGAATCCCTCACCCTTGAAATCTGAAGTGGTTCACATTTTTTTCTGATTTTGGCCCATTTCTTGTTAAAAGCAAAGAAAAATGGTGTACTAATACAGATGTATTCAGTGTTAACGCACTCAGTCATTAGAGAATTGTTAAATGCAAAAGGAATTAACCTTTGCCTTGTAATAATAACTGATCCATGGGTATCAATTCCAGTAAAAGCAGCTTGCTTTGCATGTTGCTATTGGTCTGTAATGCTTTTAGTCATTGTGTGACCTTTATTATTAATTGATACATGTGACTGTAGTATTTCACACCAGTGCAACACAATGTATCATAACTCTCCTGGCAACAGTTTCCCTGAGGCCTTTAATCTGGAACTATGTTCCCATGGTTGGTTTCCAAAGAAATGTGCTATAATACATAAACTATTTCAGAATTTGCCTTTCAGCCGGGGAAGCCTTGGTAATAAAAATAAGTTGCTGGGCCAAATTCTGACCTCAGTTACACCCGTGAAACCCCACAGAGATCATGAGTTTTGTGGGTGTAACTGGAAGCAAAATTTGCTCATTTATATTCAAGACTCTTCAGAATAACGGTGATAGTCTGGGAAGAGGCAGTGTTAAAGAGACAATACTAAGTATATTACTTTCTTGGAGGACATTTTATCAAGATACTAGAATGTCTGGGTGATCAGTGTCCTGTTTCAATGGAATCTTCTGAAATATACACCCGTGTAGGCCTGCCGTGTGTTTTTCATTTTAAAGTACGCGAGAATTAAAATAAGATGCTCCATTTTCATTTATGAATATTTTATGAAATTCAGTGATTCTTCAAGTATGTTTTAGCCTGGAGCCATCCTTTCCTCTTGCTGGAACTCTCAGTAAATTGGGTCAGACCTAAAAAAAACCCCTTCGGTGCTCCATGAAGTTGTATTAGAATGGCTTCCACTGAATCCCTTTCTTCTATGCCAGTACTGCACTGTTACTTCAGTGGGGTTAAAGGGCACTGTGCTGTCTGTAGTGCTGTCTTTTGGATGAGATTTAAAATCAAGGTCTTCTCCACTTATAATCATTAAAGATCCCTTGGCACTTTACATGAGCATAAAGATACGAATTAGAGTCTCCTGACCACATTCCACTTGAGTGTTTATATTTTGCCTATCTAAATACTTCCCTCGCTGTTTAAAGTGGCTAGAATCATCTTCATTTGGTCCTGAATAGCAGTCTGCTCTTGCTGTGTTCTGTTCAAACATTGCTGTGTAAGTGGTTGGTGAAGTGATTCCTTTAGATGCAGTTTATATAGGAAAGTGCTGTATAAATGTAGTCGTCATTATGGTTATTGACTAAAATGTGCTTTATGTAATTAAGCTATGTAAAATATGCTGTAAGAAGCCAGCCTTTTGCACTGCAGGATTTGAGTTTAGGTGCCAAATTTGCTCCCCAGGTGCCAATCTGGCCACTGATACATTCACTAGAGGAGGAGGTGGTCAGGGGACAAGGAACAGGGGGGGTTGGAGGGATCGGGAGTTCTGAGGGGGGCAGTCAGGGGGCAGGAAGTGGGAGGGGGCAGAGGCCAGGCTGTTTGGGGAGGCACAGCCTTCCCTACCCGGCCCTCCATACAGTTTCACAACCCTAATATGGCCCTTGGGCAAAAAGTTTGCCCACCCCTGACTTACGTCCTGTGGAAAACTTAATTTTACAACATAATTCATATCTTCCCTGTGATGAGTGGCCTAATCGAGCTAGGGTTCTGTAGTCAACTTACTGTGGGGCTACAGTGATGCCAAGGTTTCTAAAGCAAATTGCAGTGACAGATAAAATCTGTTTTGAATGTGATTCACATGGGAAGGAAAACAAGTCTCTGTGGAGCAACTAGCTTCGGGGTTTGGTTTTTTTTAGAAGTACATCAGGGTGTGCTGTTTAGTGTATCACTTATTGGGCTTTTTCAGACTGTGGGTCAAGCCTAACTTTAACTAAAGTTGCTGAGAATAATTTTGATCAGATGTCTTGCCAAGGTCATAAATAAATAGAATGTGGGGGATTGCAGATTGCTTACTAATGGATTACAGTCTTTCTCATGGAAGTATTGATTATAATCAGCTTATACTTCCATGGGTCTGTGACGAAGACAAATGGATGAAACTAAAAGGGAAAATCAAGTTAAAGTTTTTGGGGTAGAGGGGGTGGGGGGTGATGGAACTCAATTTCTCTTTAGGCACTGAGAATAATTAGACTTTGGAATTCTCTCCCTAGGGAAGTAGTCACAGATCAATCACTTGGGACATTTAGTCCTAGATAAATACTGGAAAATGGTGCTGCAGGGAGCAATCCAGCATTGGTAGTGGGATGGACTTGGATAAACTAATACAGTGATTGCCATTAGACAGTCAGTGTTTACCATACCAACCGATAGCACACTACAGTGTCTGCCATAGCATGGTGAGAGGCAGTGCCTGCCCCACACAAGCCCTCAGCAGGCTAATGAGGTCCAGAAGGGGCCAATTAACTTTATATGCTGAACCTGCAGGGGAACCAGGGCTTGATAAGGCTTAATGGCTGATGAAGCCCAGCTGGACAAGGAGGTGGGCTAGGATTAAAGCCCAGAAGTGAGAGCAGGAAGGGGATTGTAGAAGGGAGTCTGCAATCACTCTCTGGCAATTGAGAGGTGGTGTGGAGGAAACCAGCTGCGGAGAATAAGCCTGGGGTTTTACCCATGAAAGCAGGGTAAACCAAGGGAAGTTATGAGATGGAAAGTCTGAGAGAGGCTGGGTAGGAGGAAGTCCAGGGAAACAGAAGCAAGGAGTGGGACTGTACTGTCCTTGGCTGCTGGGTATAGGGACCCCTAGCTGGAACCCAATGTAGAGGGAGGGTCTGGGTTTCCCTAGCAGCCACTGGGAAAATGGCACAGGACCTGGAGACAAGGGATGGAAGAGTGTCTGTGGTAGCATCCGGACAGCTTATCTGGTGGGACTCTGTTTCCTCAGAAGGCTTTGTGAACTGGCCAGAGGTCTCAGGGTAGCCTCAGTCATGGAGAGGGGCCACAGCATGAGCAATTGACAGAAGGTGGCACCAGATAGGGCAAAATCTAATTCCCGGACCCAACCACAATTTGGTGTACTTGTGGTTAGTGGAACCCCTGTTATTTCCTTTTCAAGGAAATACTGCAGTGTTCAGATACCAGAATCTTGCTTGTCAATGGTGATGCCTGAAGATCTTTTCTGTTTCTTGACTCTGACTATTCAGTGGGCAGGTTTATCTAGAAATGCACTTGTCACTTTCTCTTCCTTGAGAGATTCTTATAAATCATACCAGGATCTTCAGAGGATGGGAACCACAATATTAATCCTGAATTTGCGTCTCTTGAATGCCTGTGGAATGCTAGAGATCGTGACACCAGCCTAGCCTATTGTACAATTGGATGAGTGATGGGAGGACATAGGGTATACTTAGTTGGCCATGGGGCTTGAGCCACGATTGATATATTTGGTATGAAAAAACTGTCTTTTAATGTCCATTATTACTTTAAAAAAGTGCATAAATCTCTATGCATGAGACATGGCAACCAATGGAAGCATCTGAAAACATGTGGACTTCAGTGGGCTGTAACATACTGAAATGTGTTTAATAGCTTTTCTGTTGAGAAATATTGGTTAGTTGTCATGCTGTTTATAAGTTTTCTGGTGTCTGTTAATCCCAAGAGGATCTCTGACTTGTCAGTTTATTGCATTTTTAATTTAAAGGATGTGGGTCAGTCATTCCCCTGGCTGCTAGGGGATTGACATGGTCTTGTGAGAAGAATAAAAGTCTTGAGGGTGCAGGTGTAAGTGAAGGGTGACTGGAAGGAGGTTTATGGAAGTGACTAAAAGTGCTCTTGAAATTCTCACTGGTACACCCTCGGAGACCAAGGACGTGAATGTGGCCCTAACTCTTTAAAGAACTGCATTCTTGAAAGACAAACTTGAACTGGTGGTTCTAAAGCTTCTTTAAATTCATAGTTTAAAAACAAGTTCACTCAGGTTATAGAGTGCAGAATCTCTACTGTTACCCCTGTGCAAAATCTGTGGCTTCACTTGGTTTGGCAAGGTGTAAATGAGAGCAGAATTTAGCTCACGGTGTTTAATCTTGCAGTTACTGAAACTACTGATCAAGCTTGATAATTGGTGTGTTTTACTCATTAGATGATTAAATCTCTCCTTTTTATAGTGTTCAAATCTACATTTAAAGGACTTCCATGATCAGTCAGGAAATAATAGGTAACAGTGTGACAAAAAAGTGGCTAGATTTTAGCCTAGAGTAACTGACTATATTTGAGGAGTGTTACTTTAAGAATTGGATAAAATTTCATGGCTCAGGGATAGGAGAGCTAATTCACAGTAGTTTAAAAGTGATTTTCATTTGTACTGTTAGGTCATGATGAATGGTGTGTGACATTATGACTCAAGCTTTTATAAATTACATTCATATGGCTGGCTTATTTTGAAAAGCAATTTGGAAATAATATAGGCCGTAACATATGTCTCCCTTTCTCTCTCCTTGAACAGTTCCTTAGAATATGTGCTAACTACTTATGCTAAACCAGTGGTTTTCAACTGAGGGCCCATGGCCCCCTGGGGGCTCTGCGGGCCATTTCAGGGGGGCCACAAGGCCCTGCAGCTGAAGACTAGAGCCCTGAGTCCTGGAGGTAAAGCCTGGAGCTGTGGGACTGAAAAACCCGGAGCCTCAAACCCCGGCTGAAGCCCTGAGCCTGGTGACCACCATGGGGCTGAAGCTCGGAGCCCCAAACCCTGGTTCCCCTGCAAGGTTAAAGCCAGGAGCCACGGGGCTGAATCCTGGGGCCCCTGTGGGGCTGAAGCCCCGAGCCCATGGGCAGAGTTGTGGGGGGAGGTACAGGGGGGCATTGTCCCTCAAACTGCAGTCCTTACCCAAAGCAGGGCGGTCCCAGGGGCAACTCCACACCCTCCCCACACTTCCTTCTCTCGCCCAGCCCCCTGACCAGGTCGGAGGTGGGACGCTCTAGCCAGGCAGTGCAGGGCGGCTTCTGCTCTGGCTGGTGCCATGGAGTGGGCAGCCATGGAGCTCCCCCGTCTCCTGCTGCTGGTGCCAAGAGTTGTGGCTGTCCTCCGCTCTAGCCCCCTTTGACTGCTTAGGCAGCTAGTAAGAGCCTCTCGGGTGGGGGGACCTGGCTCCAGGACCGGCAGAGCCCACGGGACTCGGGAGCAGCAACCGCAGGGGTGGGACTCCTGGGGTCCCGACACACAGCCCCTTGCTACCTCCCTTCCCTGCACGCTGAGCTACCTCCCCTGCCGGCACACATCTCCTAGCTACCCCCTGCTTGAACTATGAGCCATTTTCAAACTTTTTTGAGCTGAGCCTCCAGGTTTTGAGTTATAATTTTTGGTTGCACCCCAACCCCACACAACCCAGACAGACTGGGTGTCCTGCTGAGGTGAGTCGGGGTGGAGGTGGTGCTCCCTCCCTGGTTCCCGTCACGTGGCGCTGGCCCCCAGGCCTCCCCCCAATAGAAATCAAACTATGCTTATGCCCGAGTCCCTCTTCACATCTCCCCTTGCTGGGTCCTGAAGTTTCTATAGCATGTGGGGGGAGCCTCACAGAAAAGGGTTGAGAACCCCTGTGCTAAACTATCTGTTTGATCTTGTGGCACTCTGAGTACCTTTCCCTGATCTGAGGAAGAGCTCTGTGTAGCTCAACAGCTTCTTTCGCACCAGCGGAAGTTGGTCCGCAATAAAAGGTGTAACCTCATCCACCTTGTCTCTTTAATGTCCTGGGACCGACATGACTACAGCAACGCTAGATAAAAGAATGGTGTCAAATCCTTTATTCTCAGTGTATAATGAGAATGAGTGCCCCAGAGAGCAGTAGTACAGCAGTGCTTGAGCTTCCTACGCATAAACTTCTGCACCTCTGACCTTCATTGAGAGTACGCATTTACCACAGTATTGGGAGGTTTGGATACGGGTCCCCTTGTAGGATCTCTTAGACATTCATCTCAATGTTGTTTGTGCAGGCCATATCAAATGTGTCAGGTGCACAGATGTCATAATAATTGCTCATACTCTGACTGTGCTGTGAAACTCAAAATGTTTTTTCTGAGTTGAAAAACTGTGAGGGAATATAGATTAAACAAAGCACAGTTTGGCCTGTATTTGTTAAAGTCATGAGTTACAAACTGAAATTCTTATCAGGCACATCTCTTCCTGGGATCCATGTGAATCTGGTTGGTGTTAGGATAGCAGGATTGGACCCATAGTAAATAAATACACATTAATTAGACAATATTCAGACACCAATAGCTGTCATCTTACAATAGTTATGGGATTGCCATTAGAATATTATCATATGCCGACCAATGAATCACTAAATAATAGCCCCCTATATCGAATATCCTAGCTCTCCCACACTCCCCCCCCACCCCATTGCCTTGGGAAAATGGTGGGCCTATATCCAGGCTCGGTCAGGTCAGCAGATGGGGAAATTAATTCCTTAATGAAAGCACTATCACAGAGGGGATGGGGTCAATAGGGGAAATATAGGCTGAAAAAAACCGCAACACATTTATTATGACAGCAGTAGACTATAATTCCACATTAGTCACCAAATAAATAAAGCAATTTTAATTTTTTAAAAGCACATTGTAAATTTTTTTGGAAAAAATTGCTCATTTTAGGTTCAAATACCCTGAAGATCTGTTCAGTAATAGATTTCTCAAACTGTGCCATAATATGGGAACTTATACACGTAATTGGTTTCGCTTTTTTATGGGGAAAATATTAACTGTTGTTCTGCATAGTTTCGTTAATGGTGGGACAATCTACTTACAGATGTTTCTCTGAAATTGGTGTGTAGCATGGTATTTGGAACTCAAGGCAGTGGTATAGTCTACTGGAACCGCCTTATTTTCGTTACTACTGTTACTATCTAACTTGTTTCTGGTAACACTATGTGCTAGGCACTGTACAGAACTTAAAAGAGAGCATTGATCTTGCCTTGAAGAGCTTACAGTCTAACTAGACAGAAGACAAAGAGCAGAGGGAAAAGGTACCACACACAATAAAGCGACGATGACTGGCTATATGGGATGGTCCAGATAATACTTAGTCCTGCCATGAGCACAGGGGACTGGATTAGATGACCTTTTGAAGTCCCTTCCAGTCCTATGATTCTACTCTTCTGTTTTGAAATACGTTTAAAGATGTGTAGGTCATTCCCAGTTACCCACTCAACCTGGTCATTATCAAGCAGCTAATTTTCTGTACGCATTTCAGGATAGGATTTCAATGCAGGATTTTCGTGTAGCATGGGTGTCATCCGGTCAGTTTCTGAGGAACAGAATCTAATTGTTCCATGGAAATGACTTCAGTGGGAGTTTCACCTGCAAAAGGCAGACAGATAGGATTTGGCTCTATGGGCTTGATCCTGCATCTCTGTCAGTGAAGTTAGTGGAAACTTCTCCACTGATTTTAATGGGTGTAGGACCAGGCTGTATCTATATAACATCTGTGTAACTTCGTATTCCTTGCCATGGTACCTTTTCCCCATTGGGTCTCTCTACAGCTGGTGGGATGAGATAACAGTAGAACCTCAGTTACGAACACCAGAGTTATGAACTGACCAGTCAACCACACACCTCATTTGGAACTGGAAGTACGCAGTCAGACAGCCGCAGAGACACAAAAAACAAAACAAAAACAAAACAAATACAGTTCAGTACTGTGTTAAACGTAAACTACTAAAAAATAAAGGGAACGTTTAAAAAGATTTGACAAAGGTAAGAGAACTGTTTCTATGTTTCAGAGTGGTAGCCGTGTTAATCTGTTAGTCTATGCTCAAATAAATTTGTTAGTCTCAAACTTTTGTGGGCTAAAACCCACTTCATCGGATGCATGCAGTGGAAAATACAGTAGGAAGATAGATATATACACAGAGAACATGAAAAAATGGGTGTTACCGTACACACTATAAAGATGCTTCTTTCATTTAAACTAAGATGGTTAAAAGCAACATTTATCTTCTGCATAGTAAAGTTTCAAAGCTGTATTAAGTCAATGTTCAGTTGTAAACTTTTGAAAGAACAACCATAACATTTTGTTCAGAGTTACGAACATTTCAGAGTTACAAACAACTTCCGTTCCCGATGTGTTTGTAACTCTGAGGTTCCACTGTACTGGCAAAGTGGTGGATTTGATGGTCTGTGACATTTTCCTTAGTTATGGTCCAGTTTCAGCAAGTACTTAAGCATATGCCTGACTTCAAGCACATGGGATTACAGCTTTACAGTTTGGCATGTGTTTAGTTTGCTGGACTGGGGCCTGTGTTGGGAATTGAACTTCCTGGGGATGGTGTTATTTTAGATTAGAGACTCCCAATGGACTAGATCCAAATTTCTTATCTTAATGATTTATGCTCTCAGTATATAAGCTTTACTTGTGGGGTGTTAAAATACTTTACTCGTTGAAATTGTATATCAAAGAGTTAGCATCTTTTGTAGGTTTAATCCAGCTGCCCTTCTGTAATGGGCCTGTGAGAAGCATTGTGATGTTTTTTCTCCCTCTGAATGGAAATCTCCATTCCAGTCCCATGTTATGGTAGGCTGTAGAATTTGGTACTTGATGAGAACTGGTCTTTTTCTTTCAGAACAGAGAAGTATCTGTCTGTGCAATCTTGCCCATAGAGAGTCTCTGCATCACTGTGCATGAGTGAGTTGACACAGAGTGGTCGTACTTCAAAAGCTTACAAATGTTTAGATAAAGTTACCTTAGTATATGGTGTTTCCTATATTTCTCTATGCTTTCCATAGGAATATAGCAGACGTTTGAAATAACCTTATTAAGAGCCAGATTGTGGCTTGGGCTACCCAGTAAGAGCCCCATACTCTGTGTGGTCTCCCCAAACCTAGGATTGACGCCTACAGGGTAAGCAAGTTCTGGGCATCTGTTATTCACCTGCCCAGCAAATGGGCCAGGAGTGGGTGGACCTTGACTCTTATGCCCCTGAGTGTGCCAGCCAGCACCGCGGAGCTGGTGGAATGCTGTGTGCAGGGACAAGTAATCTGCTACTGCGAAGGCCAGCAGCAGGTTAATATTCCAACCTCTGAAGCAAGGGGGGAGCAGGGCAGGAATCTGAGGTCAGAGTCCTTCCTGGTGCTTACTCCTGAGGCAGTGCAACTTCAGAATTATTTGCTGTATTGCAGTTGGCAAGTTTTTAAGGATGTTACTGTCCATGAAACAAACCAGCCCTGAAAACTTCAGATAGTAAATGTAAGCAGTGTCAGGATGAGCTCCACCCTGACATCTGGTGGTGAGGTGTGGCAAGTTGTGGAAAAGAACTTCAGGGGCCGATCTCATTTGCATAGGCACACCCACCCCGCCTAGAATGAGGCCATAGCTGCCCAAATGGTCACTTTGGCTGCTGTGGGATCCCCAGTGTCTCTGTTATTGGGGCAGGAAGAATAAATTGTTATTACTCTGATTATGGGAACTGTGCTTGGAACTGTACTTGGCCTTTTGTTATGATGGAGGGACTCACCATCAACTAAGTAGCACTCGCTAGGCAAGGGTCATGGGTTCCAAAACTCTGTGAATTGAGAGAGGTTGGGGACAAGTATTAATACTTAGTGGCATGGGCCCCTTGGTGAGGGCCTTACATGCTAATTGCACTTCCTCCTCTCTCCACTGTGGAATATCAGAGCTAATTTTGATTTCATTAGGAGTCTAGTTACAGGCTGCTGAGCTCACTTTGGGCTAATAGTGCACCAGCACTGAGGCTCCCCTACTACAAGCTGAATTCACCAAAGAGCTGAACTGACTAAGACCAGAAATCACTGAGTGTTGTGTTAAGTAGTGGGGGAGCCTGAAGATATATTGTGGAGCAGTTTGCGGGATGGCTGGAGTGCCTTGTGGACAGGCTGGTGGAGCAGTTCATAGGATGGCTGGAGCTGCTGGTGGGACGCAGAGCAGTTCGTGGACCAGCTGGTGGAGCAGTTCGTGGGACGGCGGGAGCTGCTTGTGGGCCGCGGAGCTGAGCGAAGCAGTTCGTGGGGCGGCTGGTGGAGCGGGGCGGAGTGGAGTGAAGGCCTATGGACCTGTGGGGTGGTCAGCTTCAGATCATGTAAGGTGCCTTTTACCCCCGCCCCCATCTCCACCCAGGTTGGGAGTAAAGCTTTGCAGATAAACTTTCGAACTCTGGGGCTGCCCTGACCAGGGACAGAGACTTTTGGGTCATTGGACTTTTGGGACTTTGGGTGATTTGGGGTTGCTGGACTCAAGAACCAAAGGGAAAGAGCATGCCCCAATTTGCTTGGGGTGGGTTTTTTGCTCATGGGTTGTGTTATGAATCCTGTTGGTGGTGTTTCCCCAACATAATGCCACATTGTTTCTCTCTGTTATTAAAAGGCTTTTTGCTACACTCAGACTAGGTGCTTGCAAGAGGGGAAGTATTGCCTCTTGGAAGCGCCCAGCGGGGGTGGTATATATTTGTCCCAGGTCACTGGGTGGGGGCTCGAGCTGGTTTGCATTGTGTTATTGGAATGGATCCCCTAGATATTGAACCTGGCCCTTGTTGCTGCCAACTCTGACGGGCAGAAGGGTTACATTAAGTTAAACATGAGTAGGAAAGATGCACCCAGACTCTGGGTTTGTGCTACTTTTTGATACCTAGATTCAATATTTCTTGAAGGAGAAAGGATGGTCTCTAATTCTATCCTATTTTCATTTGAAAGTGAGGAGGAGTGAAATGCAAAGTATAGTAGAGGGTGGGGCATAGGAATGTTCTGTTTTGCAAAAGGTAACTAGTGAAAGTGGTGTGCAATACATATTCTGCAATTCCTTTCAGTGTGTCTCTGAAGAAACACTTGTAGATGATGATGGTTTGCTACGTTTGTTTCTGCTCTTATGCAGTCCCCAAGACAGTTAATTCAGATGTAGACTATTGTTGTTCCAATCCACAATCACATGAGTGTCAGAGGAATAAATGGCTAGTTTAAATTGTAGTTTTAGATGGATCTTTTATAGTGAAAATCTTAATTTTGTAAAAATTCCAGTAAACAGATTTCCATTTGACATGGTACAACTGTGTGAAATGGCTAAGTTACTAGGGCCTATGGCTGGGGACTGTTAACACTGGATTGAGTTGATGAATCAGGACAATAACAGGAAGGAATTCTCTCTGGATTGGAGAATGGGTAATAAACTATCAGTGCACTAGCTTTTATGCCAGTAAGTTCATCAAAAAAATAATGTATTGCAGTTTAGAGAGCACAAAAAAAGACACACAAATGGAGTGACAGAGTGATGCATAAAAGCTTTTTATTGTCTTGGACTTGAACTATGAACTATAAATGTTATCCAATCCACTTTGTGATCCACTCCAGGCAAGGAGAGCCAAGTCCGGCCAATACTGAATGCTTGTAAAAATCCCACTCTCGCACTATTCAGAACAAATCTGGACCAGTCATGGATAACCCCATCTATGCCAGGCAGGGTGTTGAGGTTGAGTGTCTCTTTAGTTCACTCTGTGGTGCTTCGGTAGGGTGGCCCACT
Source organism: Chelonia mydas (assembly GCF_015237465.2). Taxonomy (NCBI): domain Eukaryota; kingdom Metazoa; phylum Chordata; order Testudines; family Cheloniidae; genus Chelonia; species Chelonia mydas. Next base: position 56,591,501 of record NC_051251.2, read on the forward strand.
GAGCCGTAGTGGCTATGGTAAGCAGACCCATAGAATTTGCCAAATCATTAGCATGTAGTCCCTGGTTCAACTGAGCATTTATTTACTTGTTTAAATCCCATGTTCTTAAGTGGTTTGCTGAATAGGGATGAATTCATGCACATACTTAAAATTGAGCATGTGTGTAAATGCTTTTGCTAAATCAAGGCCATAAAGAAAAACTTAAAAGCAGCCCAGAGAAAGCTTTTTGGTTGTCCTGGTCAGAAGAGAATGAGCAGAGAAAACTTAATGAGCCTCAGTGGTTCTCAGATTACTGAGCCATCACCTGTTTCAACATGTAAGTATAGGGCCAAGCTGTAACCTGAGATGCGGAGTGTTTGTCTATAAATCTGTTACTGCGGTTGAGTGGAGTTTTGGAGATGTAATCATGTGTTCTGTTCTGTGCATTGGAGATTATCATCAACATGGTAGTAGAGATTCTGCTCCTCCCTTAGCATGCTGCTCTTGCCTTCTTGGAACCTGTCCCAATTTAGGAGAGAATGTCTCTTGTTTTTGAGGGGACTGCCCCCAGCAAGCTCCAGTGTTTTCCCCCAAGATATCATTATTTTGCTTTAATGTTAAGGACCCAACATTGATCTTTTTCTTGTTACCTGTGGCCCTTTGCAGTGGGGTTGCATTGACCTCCATGACCCAGCCTAAGGATGAAGAGAACCAGGATCCGTGACTTGCTTCCTTGGAGCGGATGAGTCCTGGTGCACACATGAGTATGCAAGCCCCGGTTGATATAAGTACTGGTTGGGATGGTGTAGTATGCAGCTTCCTGGGGTTTATGCATCTCTTGTGCCACATAAAAAAGGACCGGAGGCCTTCCTGCAAGTTTGGACATGTGGAGCTTATTACTCCTCAGTCTTTAGTTGACACCGTTGTCCCTTGTCTTATACACATACCATCTTTGTGTAAAGCTGTGTAAATTCAGAAATGTTCCCCTCTGTACCCAGGAGCTGTATTGCATGTGCACAACTGGCTGAATTAAGGATGTTGTTTTGACCTTAACTCTTAATTTCCTGTGTGTGGGTTGTTCTGGGGAGGGTTTGAGTTTGTTGCGTGTGTGGGTATAACACAGATTGGCTTTTTAGATTGCAGATATAGATAGATAGACAGATAGACTGCCTGCTGAGCACTCATAAGAATGGACTGGTGGGGAAGAAAATGTGTGAACTTGATCACACTCACATGAATGTTGTTGTGCTTGCATTTGTCATTTCTCTTTCATTAATCTCCACTGAATGCAACTGCTTAAGTGTCTCAATGAAGAGAGTGATGATCCCTCAGGTAACCTGATCCCAAACTATTTATAGGTTGAAATCAACACCATCTCCTCCTCAAAGCATGCACCAAAAAATGCAATCTTCAGTTCATGTTTGCTACTATAAATATTAACTCAGCAGAAAACTTCTTTGAAACACTTGGTGTTAATTATTTGTATGAAAAATCTTGGAAAAGTAGTTGACTTTCTTTATCTAAAGTAAAGGAGGACTTGTGGCACCTTAGAGACTAACCAATTTATTTGAGCATAAGCTTTCATGAGCTTATGCTCAAATAAATTGGTTAGTCTCTAAGGTGCCACAAGTACTCCTTTTCTTTTTGTGAATGCAGACTAACACGGCTGCTACTCTGAAACCTATATCTAAAGTGACATTCCATGTTTTGGCGCACTCTATTCTTCCAGTAGGTTCATATAAATAACCTCTATTAGTTATGTGGCACAGTACATCAAAATGTTAAGATATATCGAAGAGATGGGTAGCATTTGCAGTGAAAGATGGCAGTTTCTCTAGAAGGCATAATTTGTTTAGGCTCTGTAGTCTTGGAATATTAACTTTATCCATGGGTTTCTTGGAGATGGTTATTCAATGGGAGGAATACTGATGTACAATTATATAGGCATACCTCCAGGTTGAATTTGTTGATAACTATATATAATGCCTAGGGATGTATCTTCGAGATCGGGGCTCCATTGTACCAGATGCTGTACAAACACTTAACAAAAAGATGGGCCCTGCTTCAAAAAGCTTACAGTCTAAATGTTGGAGGCTTTCATTGACTGTCCATCGGGGTCATGATGGATACTGATGCCAGTGAAAAGAGCAGGTGGGGGGAATATTTTTGTAAAATTACAGTGAAGCACATTCATCTCTGGTCTGGTATTGGTCAATTGAAGTGAATGGGGTTAAATAGCAAGGTTGAATGTGGCCTGTTATGTTTTTTCTGAAAGGTACTTAATAGATTTTAAATGCTACAAGCTTTAAAAATTATTAAAATGTTTATCTGTGTGGTTCATATCAGCTGGATCCTTCTTAGATTTGATTTATGACTGTTAATCGTAAAGTGCTGCATTATGGTAAAGGCGTGCAGTACTGCTTGTAAATAACTTTTTACAAAAAAAGAGTAGTTGTCATAGTGGTGAGGTGACAGTTGAAGAGTCAAGCCCTTGGTTAATCTGAGCATATATAAAATTAGACTGTAGTCCTGGAGTAAGTCAAGCAGATTGTTAGTGTGGCTCTGTGCCAGTCTTTTTCTTCTTCCCTGGTCCTAGAAACTATAGAGAAATTGGAAAGAGGAATGAGATGTTAAAACCCATGAACAAAGTCTATCAATCCTGTTATCAGAAATCCGAATGAATGGTTATCAGGAACTGAGAGAGTGAAATAGCTTTTAGTAAAACTAGTAAAAATAGCTTTTGTAAAACTGCCTAAAAAAAGGAAATAAATTCAAATGGGAACAGGGTTCCCCATACTAATACAGTAAACATAACAGGATGGGAGTGGCCCTCAATCTTGTGCTAACGTTCTAAGAATAGGAAATAGCATGATACTCACAACATGAAAACAAGTAATCTCATGGCCTTATACTGTGTAAGCTCTCTTGTTCCACTTCCTTGCATTTTGCCATCCCTCCCTATTCCGTGATGTTTCTCTAACCTACACTGTAAATTACTTGTCTGTAAAGTGCTACGTACACCACTTTTGATGCTCATACTCTGTTCATGGGTGCAGTACAAGAATCTAGAGAGGCCGTATAAATAACAGGAGTCTCCACATTAATCCTACAACTAGCTCTTCATGATTACACTGCCTCCCCACCGGGCTCAATAGGTGGAAAACTTTATTGGACTGTATGGGAGGATAGGGGGAGGGGAATGAAGTGAGGGGGGGGAGTGCATGCCAGAGAGATATAAGGGTGGCCCCTCTTCCATGAGCTCTCAACCTTCTATTGACTAGCCAGAGAGATTGGAGTGGATTGACTCCTCACTTCCCTTCCCCCCCGGCATTAATTTAAATTCTTGCCCAGGTCTTTTGGAGCCTCTAGCTCTCTCCCTCCCTGTTCTTGTGGTATATATGAACTGCGTTCTTTGAGATGCTGTGGGTCTGACCAACTGCCGATTTAGGGGTCAGAAAGGAATTTATTTCCTGTCAAGGCCAAATTGGCAGAGGCTTTGTAGGTTTTTTTTCTGCCTTCTAAATAGGATTTAGACTTATTAATATTCCAGTTGGTATGAATGTTTAGTTTATCTCAACTTGTGTCCAGTGTGGAGACAAGGCCAAAAGGGCCAGCGCCCAGAATGAAGAGAGATGGGATTTTGTGGGTGAACCTCGGGCCTACGCAGTGATGAGCTGCCAAAATCTTAACAACCGGTTCCCTCCTCACCCCACGAGGGGGTCGTGGCCCGCCCCCACCCCCCCGGGACTCCTGCCCCATCCAACCCCCCACATTCCTTGATACCCTCCACCCCGGGACTCCTGCCCCAGCCATCCCCCTCCCCTGTTCCCTGACTGCCCCCAAAACTGGGTAGGAGGGTCTTGTGGGCCACGGTAGTGGGTGCCCATCCTGCCCCTCCCCTAAGAGCTAGAGGGATCTGCGGGGGGGCGAGGTGGGGAGTCCCGGCGTTGCTTACCTGAGGCGGCTCCCAGGAAGCATCCGGCAGGTCCCTCTGGCTCCTAGAGGTGGGGTAGCGTAGCTGGGGGGGGAAGTAGGGGGAGCAGCTGGTCCCCACACTGATCACATCAAAAGTGGCGCCTTACGCACTGACTCCGTGAGGGAGGTGGAGGTGAGCTGGGGTGGGGAGCGGTTCCCCTGCACGCCCCCCAGGTTACCTGCTGCGGCGCAGGCGGCCCTCCTCACGCCCCCACCCCAGCTCCCCTCCACCTCCTTGGGCCTGAGTACAAAGCCACTGCTTGCTTCTCAGCCCTCCCAGGCTTCCTGCGCGAACAGCTGATTTGCGGGAAGCTGGGGGAGGGGGGGGCGGAGAAGCAGAGTGGGGCAGTGCGTTCAGGGGAGGAGGCGGAGCGGAGGTGAGGTGAGCTGGGGCCGGGTGGGGAGCTGCCGGTGGGTGCTCTGCACCCACCAAATTTTCCTCGTGGGTGCTCCAGCCCCGGAGCACCCACGGAGTCGGCGCCTAAGGTGCCACTTTTGGCCAGTTGTTAAATTTAGAAGCCCTTTTTGTGCCGGGACAACCGGTTCTAAAAGGGCTTCTAAATTTAACAACCGGTTCCAGCGAACTGGTGCGAACCAGGTCCAGCTCACCACTGGGCCTACAGGAAAAGGGGAGACCTGAAGTCTTAGACCCAGGTCTCTTTCAGGACCCCGTCATGAGGAGGAGGGTGAGAGGATACAGCTGAGCGAGTTGAATACTAAGAATAGGCAGAAGAGACACTATGTAACCGATAACTTGGAGTAGAAGCAGTCCTGTAACCTCCGTTCTGGACCCACTGAAATGCCTGCTTTGGGGAGATAGGAGCAGATAACACCCCTCCCCAATGTTAAGTTAGGGTCTGCTGCTTATAGGGTGACCAGACAGCAAGTGTGAAAAATCGGGACGGGGTGGTGGGTAATAGGGGCCTATATAAGAAAAATACCCCAAAATTGGGACCGTCCCTATAAAATCAGGACATCTGGTTACCCTAGCTGCTTAAATCCATCACTGTGTCTGTTTCAGGCATATGTGGATATGACATGGAAGGAGTTAGTCAGGACATGCAGGGGAATGAGAATAGTCTTTCATTTACTATATATGAAGCTGCTGCTCTGTCATGCTTAAAAAATAAAACTTCTGAAAACCCACCGCATTTCTGCTTTAGTGACTGCATACCATTCTCTGTGTGTTCTGTATTGTAATGTGCTATTATACCTGATTATGCCTTTAGGGCCGGGACTTGTGAATGTTTGGTACGGCTTACCCTTACTACAGCATTATGTACACTTTAGGGCACTCCAGTATATAAAGAACAGTACAGCGTTGCTTTCACGTATTGAGAAAATAGAATGTCTTTTCACAACACTCTCTTTCCCTCTTTCCTTGGTTTAATCACAGAGAGACAGTATTTTTGGGATTAGAACCGAGTATAGTGTAAGTCCTAAAATGATGTTGGCTCTCTTTACTAACCTTGTATTGGTACAGCAAGTCAAGAGACTGTCAAAGAAAAGTATCAAAATAAACAATAATGAAAGGAACAAACTGGTTGGGTTTATCTAAAATATAAATAAACAATAATTTATTAGTATGGGGCTTCCAGCTCAGCATTTTCCCCGAACAGAGGGTCTGGTCTCAGGTGGTTTTGTGTCTAAGTTAAATATTCACCATTTGCGGAAGATGTGATCAATAAGTAAATCAGGTGAAAGAAAATTAATGTGATGAAATGTTGGCTTTGTAATGTTAAAGGAATAGGATTCATTCTTAGTTTGATAGTCCTGGCAAAATTATTTTGATATGGAAAAGCTTCTCCAGCGCTGTTTCACCCACAGCATTGTACTGCATCTGAGCAGCTTGCTGAGTGTGTTAAAACACGCTTAAAACACAACTGCTGCTGAATCATTGTGAACACAACTCAGCCCATCAGTATGTCCGAGGGGGGATAATGTTCAAAATGTGATGGTTGCTCTGCATTCTCTCTCTCGCCCAATATTGTCACATGATCATCAAGTAACAGTATTATTTCTCACTGTAGACCTAACTGTTGATGTGTCTGCGTATGCCTCCCCACCTCCAGGAGGCCGAAGCCATGGCGTGTCAGCCAGAAATCCTATCCTGCTTGATGTTAGTACTTCCATCTGACTCCACAGCAGAGATTAAATTGCCTTTTCTTCTTCCCTTATTTCCCACTTGGAAAGGTACACCTCTGCTGCACCTCTGAAGGGAGAAAGGAGGTTGATAAAGACATGGCAGACAGGAGGCAGCCATGGGGAGAGGAGATGCTTATCCTCTGTAACATCCAGGGGTGACTCTCTTTATACTGCACAGTTACAGTGGCTCTTCCTACTCAGGCTTGGACATTATGTATATCTGTTGCTTTACATTCATAAGAAACCCTGAAAAGAGGCATGCATGGTCACGAAACTGCATTCTGGTATTAATACATCACCCAGATTGCAGCACATCACTTTGCTGAGTTATCATCTTTCAAGGTCAAATGAGCTTCCATTTTGGCTTGCCACAGTTGCATAATTGAAGCTAGAGAGCTCATTCAAGAGTGAATTTCAGGTAGCATAGAAAAGAGAAATGGATGCCTGAAATTATTTTCCAGGTAACAAAAGTAACATTTCACTTAAGCAAAAAGGAGGTGGACATAGAAGGGTAGATATACAAAGTGTTGTGATATGGCTGCCATATATCTCAAAATGGTAACAGAATCTGCTTCTGGCTCCCTCTCAAGAACAGATGCACAGAGTATGTTCAAAGGTTGAGAAAATATAGAGGCAAAGCTGTGTGTGATGAGGTCTGCTCCTCCTAAAATGTGTGGAGTGAGGCCAAAACTATTAATTAGGCATGCTAATTGAATTTCCTAAGGATTTTTGAGGATGGAAGACATCTGAAAGAGAGCCTAGGTTGGGTCAAAACTAATAAATACAGCATGAATGTCTTGCCCGGATTACTTAAGATGCCATGAGGGATTTAACAGAGCTGCGATCCTTTTCAGGGTCAGAGGGAAATACCCAATGTGCAATTTGACAATGGAATATCTTTTAGTCCATTTCTGGCTGTGCAGAACTGTACTGCAGTTTATTTTAGTTTTCAGACCGTAAATTATATAAGAGATTTATAATCTATTTAGTGATTAAACCCTCCTGCCCCTGTATTACACTTCCTCAGCTTGTGAAACATTGCTAGTGCTTCAATTGGGCACTTTGATAAAATTACTATTATTGTTAACTATTCTTAGGGTCAAGGACATAGACTTACTTCACCATAGATTAAAGGAATCAGTTTCTACCTTTTCAAGAAACAGCTTTTTGAACCTAACAGCAACTAAAAGATATTTACCCACAGCGATCAGTCTTTATTGTCCCATTTATATACAGCTGTGACAGCAAGCTATTAATCATCATGCTACGTAAGTTCTAGGAGCGTGTGAAAAGGGGAGAGAGAATGATGCCTGAGCTTCACAATGGTTAACATAATAGCCTATGACAGTCATTCTGTTCCTTGTGCTAAGCTGCACTCTGGGACTTTCATGGCAGCAGAGTCCACACGGCACCAGCTGGTGCACCGTAGATTGACACCCTGACTTGCTGTTCACTTACTTGCTGTGTGGACAAGCCCGAAGACTTAAATGATGGCGGATTACCGAAGAGTCTAGCATTGACTTTTCCCCATGCTTTAGAAGAAGCAGGTGTTTTTGTAGAGAAACCATAGCACTTCTCTAGCTGGGGAGACTGGTGCACACGCTTGACCAAATCATATTCACCTCCCTTGTGATGGTAGTTCCACTGAACAATTTGACCTTTTGTGCATCAGTGCAAGTAATTGCTTTTCACTAGCCAACATGTCTTGTCATGCACGTAGGGTTTGAGCCTGCTCCTATCTAATCACTAGAGAAATCTCCCATTAACTTGAGTGAGGCAGGATCCAGCATATTATTGGTTTTATCATCAATAATCTATTCCAGGGTTTATAAAGAGACTGATGGAGAATTCCCTGCATGCCCAAATCTCCCACTCTAATCATGCAAGTTTTAGAGAAACAAAGAATGTAGGATTGGTACCAAAAAGTTTCAGAGAAGTCAAAAGTAAACTAACTGCAGGGCTTTAAATTTAAAACGTCACCATCTGAACAATGTTAATGCCACCTAATGTGCAGGGTTTCACAATTACATGAAAAAGTAAATGTTCTGATTGTGTTATAGTGAATTATTAAAAACATTAGCAATTTTAGCATAGATCTGATTTTTATTAATGGAGTATATCTGTAATGGGAATGTGAGAGATCCAAATCAGAGGGATTATTCAGATTCAACTGTTAGAATTTGAATATTTATTTCTCTTGTATATACACCCCCCCAAACCTTTTCTTTGTTGTTTGATAGCCACAAAAATTTTACGCTTTAATGAAAGACTTTATAAAAATAGGTTTTATAAAACAAAGATTGCTGATAACCCAGAAATAAATCGGAAACTTTCTCATAAAAACAAATATACTAACATTTATACCACAGTGTTGATTTAAAGAGCTTAAATGCACAGTACTTGCCATGCTTAACAATGTAATGGAGTGTAATAGGGCGCCTGATGTTTTCATAGTTTCCAGCTTCATAATGTCTTATGTTCATGTTTTTTAGAGCTTTTAGGTTGTCACTAGAAAGAACTGTTTGCATTTTTGGTGCAATATCATTTACTTTTGCTTTTAGGAAAGCATTAAAGTAAATTTAAAAAAACACTTAATAGATAATGTCGTTAAGTAAATTGAAGGAAGCCATTTGTAGCCCAACTATAGAAGATTCTGACATGTTCAACTGTTTAACAGATCCATCTGCTTTACCACCTAATGATCTCTGCTTTGTCTTACGTGTGTAGAACATGAAATTTACTGCAGGTAGAGTGTCCACAATAGCTAGTCTAAGTCATTGACTTTGTATTATTCTAGAATTGAAAGATTATTAATCAGAAAACCAGGCTCCCTTTTACAAAGTCAAGTTTCAGTAGGTGAAAAGATAGATACCTCTCCCCTCCTCGTTTTTGCTTCAAGGTTCCCTCTGTGATGCTCTGTCTTTCACTAGGGGTGCTGGAACTTGAGGTAATGGGGGCAGCACCCCCCTGGCTTGAAGTGGTTTCCCTCATATGCGGGGTTTACAGTTTGGTTCAATGGCTTTCAGCACCCTCATTATACAAAGTGTTCCAGTGCCGCTGCTAAAACTCATTGTGCAGGTGAGAACCAAATCATGGTTTGACAAGTGCTTTGCAAAGTCTCATCAGCTTCAGCAATGAGCATCATTCCTAAGCTGCAATATCTCTGCTGCTCTCGTACTGGTGATATCTCCTCCCCAGAGGTAAATTACTCTGGAATACACACTCTGTCTCATGACATTCGCTGAATTTTGTTTCTACGTTCACTAATAAGAAATCAAATTGGATTTTAAGTACAGCAAGCTCTGTATACACAGGTCTCCTAGATGTTTAAACTATTATCTCATAAATCTGTACTCTGGTGCCACATAAACCACAGTGTGAGGTAGGGTGACCAGATGCCCTGATTTTATAGGGACAAAGTCCTGATTTTGGGGTTTGTTTCTTATATAGGCTCCTATTATCCCCCCACCTGCTGTCCTGATTTTTCACACTTGCTGTCTGGTCACCCTAGTGTGAGGTCCTCAGAGAAAGGTATTGCCTCCCTTTTTTAAAGCTCAAGTCTCGTTTTACACTAAAATGTGAGACTACATGTGTGATTCTCAACTCCCACTTTCTAATGGCATGGCATACAGCATACTCTAGTCTAAACAAAGAGTGAGATTTTGATTTTATTTACCAAAATGTAAAGTAGTGGGCCTTTACTTTGTAACGAGGATGCTGCTATGGGGCTTAAACCAAAGTTCATTAAAGAAATGGCAACCCTTCCATGGGCTTTGGATCATGCCCATATTTGACATCTTTGTCATTAGGTATATGCAAGTGCTACTTGACCTGCTAGAGGAAAACTATCGTGATTTATGATCTTTACAAAGTGTGCGGAGTCTTTGGTTTTTCTGATTGTTCACAGTTTCTCTGTGAAATGATGAAAGTGAGAGGCTGTAGATGGATGCAGAATGTAGAAGTTAACAGTATTGTGGCAGTGGAAATACACATACACAACCAGACATCTGTCAGCTGTTCCAATATTTTCAGTTCAAGTTGCAGGGAAATTTTAACAAAATAAAAAGAAACTTAGGTCTTTACCAAAGAGAAGTTGGATAACTTCTATGTCTACCTCTAAGATAGCATCCAGACTTGCTCTCTTGAGCATACATCCTCTTCAATGTAATTTCAGCCAGAATTCCTTTCATTTTGTGTTGTAACTAATCAGAGCAACTGACCCAAACTTCATCTTCTAATATGCTACTGGATTTCATTGTGTAAAACCTTGCCTAATACCACTTCACAGTGCTGTGCTTCTTAATAGTATCGAGGAGTCAATGACCACTTGTATTTCTGTCAGTCATTCAATATTTCAAATGGGCTGTCTTTGCCAAAAAAAAAAAAAAAAAAAAGTCATAAAACCAGTATGGCGGAAGCTGTTCAGAGATATTGAGCTTTGTGAAGATAAACCTTTTATTACTAGTAGGACTTTTGAAATATTGAAACAGAATCTTTCAATCAGTTCCTCTGGCCTGATCTGGGAGAAGCGTCAGAAGTGATGACTAATTTTTGTTCGGCACTTAGTCTTCAGATGCTATTGGATTGGCTTCTCGTGAGCCTCCAATGCAATTGTAGTATCACAGGTGAGCTGCCAAAAAAGAGATGCAACTTTTGGAAACCTGTCTGGAAGCTTTTTGAGTGGCATTCATTGAAGTAAGAGTGCAATGGCTTCTGTTGTCACGTTGGCCTGGACCAGTGTATTGCGATGATTCTTGGGTTTGGCGTTGAGTTGACATGTGGACACTTCTGTTGATATGTTGTTCATATAATCATGAGTTGTCCATTAAGTGTCTTATATATATCCAGTGCTTTAGCAAATAAGTTCCTTGACCAACAGTTGGTTGGCCTTTTTTAAAATTTTCCATGTATCATCTCTCTCCTGCAGACTTCCACCATTTGTGCCATTACAGAAGCATTTGCACCATGTATTTTTTTTAATGAGGATTGTGCATGCTGAAATTTATGTGCCAACATTTTTTAATTTAGTGGAGGGAGGGAAGATACAGATGGAACATCTAGTTGTCTTCAAGACAAGTATGCAAGAGGCCCATAAAATGGCCCATCATCGTTTAAAAAAACAGATCAGTAATAAAATATCAGATATTGGAATGACGAATATCATGATAAACTCAATAAGATCTTGGTAACTTAAGACTTCCACCTTTGTGTCTGAATGGTAGATTTGGGCCTCCTGTTGGAGCCTATGGGAACGATCGAATATCAATGTCAATTTGAATTTGACTATCAAAGGTAGGTAGCATTCTCTGGACAAATTTAGCTAACAGATTATTGTGCAGGAGAAAACCATCTGGATGGCTAGAACTCCTTTGTAGTATTGTAAACACTGGCTATATCTCCATGCAATATATCCAGGTAACATGGGTGCTGATGAAATGTCTTTTTTGCAGATGTTTTCTGAACAGGTTATCCCCAGACTCCAGTGCTTTTGTCCCAATTTAGGAAAGCAGGGAACTACTTAGTTTAGAGGCTAAAGCACAGGACTAGGACTCAGGACACCTGGGTTCTGTTTTCAGGTCTGCTACAGACTTTCCTGTGTTACTTTAGGCAAGTCATTTAATCTCCCTGGATATATCTGCACTGCAATTAAAAACCCAGGCCTGGCCAATGCCAGCCTCCTTGGGCTAAGGGGGTCAGGCTCAGGGGCTGTTTAACTATGGTGTAGATGTTCGGGCTTCAGCCGGAGGCCAGGCTATGGGACACCCCCCCCGACCCCCTCGCAGGGGACTGGAGCCTGGGCTCCAGGCCAAGTCCAAGTGTCTACACTGCAATTAAAATGGCCATTAGCCTGAGCCCCAGTCAGCTGTCACAGGTCAGATGTGGGTATTTAATTGCAACCTAGACAGACACACTGACTCTTTCCTAGTCTATAAAAACCGGGATGATACATATCTAGCTCAGAGAGGTGTTTTGAGCCTTAATTAATTAATGTTTGTGAAGCACTTGGAGAGGGAAGTCATATGTAAGTGCCTGTTGTTGTTGTTTAAGAATATTGCCATCACAGAACTGCCCTTTGATTAGTCAGTCGCCTTATCCCAAGAGAAGATGCTTTTATTTTGAAAGAGCGAAGAAAGTCAGAAGTCACAACAATAGGCCACTTCCTTGGTAATTTTCTTGTTTCAGAGAAGTATCGCCAAATTATGCTAAAGCAATGCCAAGTATAGAATTTTATACACAGTCTGCTTGGAGAACCTGAGGCCATTTTATTCTGAAAATACTCCAGAGACCATTTTATTGAGGTAATATTCAACATCCATAGAACATTTCTAATGAATGGCATTAAAGAAAAATCTTGCTATGCAAAAATTGTGGTGGGAATTAGTTAGCGGTAAGAGTATAGCTATTGTTAAAAGAATATTAGCTCTTTCTGAACTAATCCTGGACCTCTCTGGCAAAATTTCCCACCTCCCTCCTCCACCTTCAAAAAAGAGAGAATCACATCTTGGTTCTATGGACATCAGTAGGGCCAGGATTTCACCCTGGGGCTAGAAGAACATTCATGAGTTGGATGCCTCCAGCTGGGCTTTGGGGAGCAGTGAGAAGAGGCACAGACCTTGGAGGTAGGGAGTTGGGCTGAATCGGAGTGGTAAGTCTGTACCCTGCCTCCACACATCAGATGTGCTATACCATTATGTGGCGCTGTTGAGTCTTTTCCCCCAATTTTGTACCGTCCCCGTTGCATAGGTTAAGTAACTACATGGCTGAGAACTACATGCTTTTGGAGCTCTGGGTAACTTTACCCAGACTTTATGCACTTTAACTACAGAACTGTTCTCTTGTGTACTGTTATGACACATGCACAGTTGCTTGTGGGTACGCTTACAACACTATTTTCTTTAGAAGTTCATGAGCGTGTAAACTGGGATCAACTAAAGGAGTGACAAATAATGAATGCAAATATACACATTTTCTCATTTTCCCTTCTAAAACAGAGTAATAAATTTTCCTTACTCTGTTCTTGAACTTTGTTTTGTCCTCATCTATGCAGACAGAGAAAACCACGTCAACAATTCAGTGTTGCCAACGCTGACAATCTTATTGTGAGTTCTGGTGGTTTCTTAAAGCCCTAGCTCTTGGAATCAAGAGATTGCCTGAGAATCTCAGCTTCCATTTAAAAAAAGGTTTCATGATTTCAGAAAAAAAGCTTGCACATGTGAACCAAGTGCATCATGACAGTTCAGAAACCAGAAGGCAAATTGAAGGAACCTAAAAAGTCTCATGACTTTTAACCCAATCTCATGATATTTTGGGGTATGACTCATGATTTTTGAATGCTTGACGTTGGCAATACTGATTAAACATGTAAATGTCTCAGGGTATAAATACTGCAAGTTTAAACTCTGTAGTGTTGGCATGCTTTCAGATGAATGAAACAGAGAACAAGTGACTTTTATACTACTAAAATATTTATAGTTGCAATAAGAAAATATAGTTGTGAAAGATGGATTAAATGAATGTCTTGCTGTGGGAACATTGTACTGAATTGTGGCTACTATGTCTGCCACAATTTTATATTCATGCTCCAATGAAATGACTGGTAGTGAGAATATTCCTTTAACTGTGGATGATATTCCTCCTGATGTATGTTTTACTCGACTCTACTCAACATCTGTTCCAACTAAAAATAACTCTAGAAAATTTACATTTTAGGCACATCAGTTTTACTATGGGCTAGAAACTTTTTGATTTTTTTTTTAAAGTCTGCTTTATTTTTTCAGTGTCAATGTCCTGAGCCACATGAATTGGCCCAAGTGTGGATTGTAAGAACTTTTAGCTGGGACACTGCTATATAATTGTTGACTATAGCCTCGTGTATTTCCCCTGCCGATGCAGGTAATACTTGCTGAAAGGAGTAGGATTTACGGGCAACCAGGCCAGGGAACACGAGGGTAGGTTCATTCTATTGACTTCAATACATCTCCTCCATGGGTCTTGTCACAGAGGAGCTATGAACACTACTGGTTTTTGAATAGATTCTCTAACAGTTGTAGCTCTCCTGACATAATATCTTGGTACATGCTTGAATTTGTCACATTATAATAAGTTGGATCCCTTGGAGCCAGTGCAAGTTTTTAAGGAAATATCCCATATGTCCCATCCCATGAACTTCTACTGTGAAGTCCAAAGAAGCCAAAATGTTGAAGTTTTTTCCAGATGAATTGTCTCTTTAAACTTATTGGGCCGAATCCTCAGTTATTTTAATTCCTGTGTTTAATATTAAAGAAGTTTGTATAAAAGCAGGATCTTTGCTTCATGTATGGTCATCACTTGCTGTACTTCACTCCAATGTACTTTAATTCATTCCAGTGTGCCTATATATTAATTGCAGCACTCCTGAAACGCTGCAAGAGCTGTTCTGAGGTTACTGCCATATCTAGGCCAAATGGCTAGAGTTAATTCCAGAAGGGCTCTTTAAGTGCCTCTGTGAAAATGGCATCGTGGAGATCCATGTTTTATTGTCCTTCAGTGGCTTATGGATTAATTTTATACAGTTTTCAAGAAGAAAGGTGACTTGCTTATCTGTCAGATTTGCAATCTCTGCCTGGCTTCTATAAATCAAACTGTTTGTTAACCTGACTCCAGCATCTTCACCAGCAGTGGAGATGTTGCAGGCCCGTATTTTCATTCACTTTCAGTTTTGGATGTTATTTTAATGTAACTTTTGCAGTTAGTTAATTTGGTATTCAAAACAATATCGGTGCCTGCAATTGCTTTCTGTGTACCTCATCTGCAATACACCTATGAAAAAAATTTACAAACTCCTATATTTATATCCTTCTGATAAGACCAGTCTGCCTGTGTTATTTTGTCCCCATTTAAGACACCATTTTGTGAGCTGCTGATGGATATCATTGGGCATTAGGGGGTGCAGCCAGTAAAAAAGGCACTGGGCATCTCACAGGATTAGATTTTTTTTTTTCCTTTGGCCTTGCCAGCATATGGGCAGACAGTCGATAGGGGGGTGGGGCCTAAATTTGTAAAAGTTGGGCAGGAAACATTTCTTTTGTCTTCTGCACAACACAGAGAACTGTATTGGCACTGTACAAAATACACTTTCTGTTTAGATGTCGGGTTAGCTTTTGTAACATTACTTTAGCTGAGTGGATATTTTATACAAATGGGAATGCAGCGATTGAATTGACAAGAGTGGCAGAGTGAGAGCAAATCAACATTCTTAAAGTACATGACCTCTCAAGTCTCCTTTCTTTTTTCAGTTGAAAGGGGGCAGATGTTTTCTGTTTCTCTCTTTATCAGACTTGGTCACTACTTTGATTTGTTTTTCTGTTTTCTACTTTCATTAGCTGGAAAGGCTAGATCTAACCACATTAATTAAATTGTAAAGTATACTTACCTAGAAGTTGATATAGACCAGAGTAAGAGTCTTATTGGTAAATGTTTTGTCCCTACCATGGATTAAGATCCTAATCCAGCTCCCAGTGAAATCAACAGAAATATCTCGTGTTGATTTCAGTGGGATTTGGAGTAGGTCATAAAGTGTGAAGTCCTTACTTGTGGCTGAGACAACATGCCTATATGCACATGGGACTACTCACATGAGAAAAGTTACTGTCATTCACAAATATTTGCAAAAGTCAGACTCAGATTTTTATTTTAAACTCAGTCAGAACTCCCATTGAACTCAGGCAAAATTGAATGGGAATGAATTAATGGGATTTTTGCCTGATTAAGATGGAGTATAACCCTTCTTTGACAGGGTAACTGGTTTGGTGGATAGCGGGAATGCAGTGGACATAAGGTACCTGGACTTCAGCAAGGTTTTTGACATAGTCCCTCCTGACTTTCTGATAAGCAAGCCGGAGAAATGCTGACTCGGCAGAACTGCCTTCAGTGGATACATAATCGGTTAAACAACCGCAAACAGAGAGTAACTATAAATGGAATGATGTCAGATTGGAGAGAGGTCTCAAGTGGGGTTCCACAGTGATCGGTTCTGGGTGTCTTTACACTGGAGGATGGGGCAAACTCCAGAAATGTAGCTTTCTTCATGTCAGAGTTCTGGACCCACTGCTTGTCATCTCTGGTCTGCAAGGTGATGTGGTCCCACCAGTCTGTGCTTGTGGCCCTGCTCCAGAAGTGCTGGTCTATGCAGGAGGCATCAGGGGCTATAGCGAGTGTCCTGAGCAGCATCACCCAGTTTGAGTCAGCCTTGTCTGTATCCTCTTCCCCTTCCTCCTACTCCATCATAAGCTCTGTCAGATGTCTTGAGTGGGCCAGAAAACATTACCGAAATGTCCACCAGCATCTCATGGAAGCTCTACCCATTTCCTAAAACAGGAGTGAAAGTGCAAGCAAGAGAAGCTCTTCAAATGATGCCTCCTCCTTATTTCTAGCTCTGGTAGCTGGGAGTGCACAGACCAGACTGACTGCATAGCAGGATGTATTGGCAGGCTGTTCAAACTTTCTGTAACATGCAGGGTGGACGGTCCAAGTTGTTCCACGCTGCACCATGGTCAAAGGACTAGAGTGGCCACATTTCAGGAGGGTGCTACGGAGTCTGGGTTGTGGTTGGTTTGACTCAGGTCTGCGTGTTGTAATGTGGACGCCAGAAGCCCGGGTTAGAAGATTGTCAACCCTGAGTTAAGAATCAGTGTAGACACGTAAGCCCTGGGTTCTCTAACCCAGGGCCATCTGATTCGAGTCCCACTAACCTCGGCTTACATTGCAGTATAGACAAACCCACAGCCTCAGGTTTGTGAGAGATAACCCTCCAGCTGTATTATCTTTCCTGACTAACTTTTCCCAGGGCCACAAAGGGTAAAATGTGATTCTCCCTGGCCCAGCACACCCATTCTTTCCCCAAGCTACCCAGCCTCCGCTCTTTCCCCCAACCTACATCTTAGATAATGTGGAGAGCAACTGTGCAGGGCTTGGATGATGCTTTGGAGGCAGCTGAGACCCCTTCTCCATGCAGAGGGTCTCTTCTCGGCAGGCATCTAGGGGGACAGTCTGGGCCTTTGACATGACAACTTTGGCTTTCCTTGGAAATTGGTATTTTTAGGTAATTGAGTGGCAACCCTTTAAATCATTGTGCATTGCAGATGGCAATAGAGCACAGGCTAAGCACCTCCTCTGCAGTATTTGTAGATGCAGCCGTCTGTTGTTTGAATATAAAAGAAAGAATACACTTAAGAAAAAGTTCTATTTAACTCACTAAACTGACCTGGGGGTGTTTACCCATTACCCAGGCCTGGCATGGCCAGATAGCACATTTTAGACATGTGCCTTCTTCAGAGTTGTGTCTAGCGAGAACCTGCTTAATGAATAGGGCAGTGGTTCCCAAACTTGTTCTGCTGCTTGTGCAGGGAAAGCCCCTGGCTGGCCGCCCCGGTTTGTTTACCTGCCGCGTCCGCAGGTTCGGCCGATCGCGTCTCCCAGTGGCCGCGGTTTGCTGCTCCAGGCCAATGGGAGCTGCTGGAAGCGGCGCGGGCCGAGGGACGTCCTGGCCGCTGCTTTTAGGAGATGTGCTTGGCAAACCTGAATTAAAGTGGTTATCTTTTGTCTGAGTCAGAGAGCAAAATAAGATCCATAGTAATTATTTTTACTTTTGTCTTGTTTTCATTTATTCTATAAAGTGGGTTATTTCAGTGTTTTATTTTATACAAAAGAGTAATCACTTTTTTCCAGATTGAGATTGTGAATCAGCATTGATTTAAAAAAAACAACAACCCCAGCATGGGTAGCTGTTTCCTCTAGTATTGGACTTCTTGATGAGAGAGGAATTTCTCAGCTGATATACATAGAATTTATGACCATCAGAATCCACTGATTCTAGAGAAAGCTTCATCAACTCAAGTCACTTAAACTGTTAATATAATTGATACAGTATATGTTTATCAGGCAACTCCGATCTGAACAATGAGTACACGTTAAGCAGGGGTGCAAATACACTGAGTGTTAGCCTTCCACACACTACGTATCTGTCTGTGTGGATCCTTCTGCTTCACACTAAAAGTTCTCTGGTGTGCTTTAATTTGCTCCCACTTCGAAACAAGAAACCTTGATTTAAATAATT
The DNA here is from genome assembly GCF_015237465.2 of Chelonia mydas. Lineage (NCBI taxonomy): Eukaryota > Metazoa > Chordata > Testudines > Cheloniidae > Chelonia > Chelonia mydas. The sequence continues at coordinate 56,609,694 of NC_051251.2, forward strand.
GTTTTTAATCTTGTTTTGCATTGCTACTTTAGTTATTTCCCTAAAGAGAGGCTGACTCATTGGTTGGTTTAATCTGGTGCTTCTTTTTGCTAACCATAAGGATACACAAGATCTGTGCTCATTTATTTGAGCAATTAAATAGTGTAACATACATTTATTCAGACTCTAACTTTTGCATTTTTTTATTATGTTATAAAATGATGAATGACACGTTTATTTACTAGTGCGTTGTCAAGCTGCATTTGGATGGAAATTGGAATTCAATTTAAAATGCACAAAAATATTTTAAATTTTGTTTAGTGAGTTTTTAATTAAGTGTGCTGATACATAAGAAAAAGGTGTTTGTTTGTTAAAACACATTTTTCATTTAGTGCTAACTGATTTATTAAATAAAAGAAATACTATCTCTAGTTAGTGAATTGAACTGGTTTCTGATCACCATGTCCTTCAGGTTTTATAGAAGTGGTAGATCTCATCCTGTCACACCTAGTTTTTATTGATAAATTGGAAGAAAAAACAAGCTTTCCTGCTTTTTTTTTAAACCCCCAATGAGTTTCTCAAATTTAACTGAACAAGTCATTGAACTGAACCAGCTAAATAAACCGAAATGAAGGAAATATTCTCTTTGCACCTGCAGAAGAAGCTACTGCTGTCAAAAGCTGGTTTAGCACTTCAGTAAACTCTGGTTCCACAAGCTTAGCCACTGACTTCCACCAGTTCAGTGGTTTGACTTTCTTTTAAAACTTTGGCTGAAAATGTGCTGCTTGATATCATTTAAAAAAAAATTAATTTAAATATTTTGGTAGCTTATTGTAAGTTTAGGCTTTAACCTAACTTGTCATATTTAAAAATAAATTTGAATTTGATAACTTTAAAATAAAAATATTTAATTTGAGTTTAAAAAATATTTAAATCTCTGATTTTTAAATTAAATAATAATTTATCCATTCTTATCCTATATGGATATGTAAAATGATTGGAACAACTGCTCTGTGGTCAATGTTTTAAAAAGACCAACTGACACTTCCGGGTACACTTTCGAAAACTTTGTATGACAACTTTTTATTTCTGCTGGTATTTTCTGTATTGCTCATCTCCCGTGGTTATTTTTTAATTTGGAAGATTTGCATGAATACAAGATCTTTTGTTCCTTTAGCGCTTATTTACTACTGTTCACCGTCCTGACATCATATTTAGTAGCTATGGAAATGGCTGACATCATATTTTAAGGAATATAACTTCATATGGGAATTAAACAGTAGGAGCAAATAAACTTCTAAGCGATCAAGACTGTTTCCTTCCTCAGCATCAGCAAAATAAATAAATAAACAAAAAGTAAAGTGAGAAGTGAGGGAGAAGGAGGAAATATGAGAGCAGATTTTATTTTTCTAAATGGAATGGATGACAGCTCCTTAAGAGTCTCGGACCCATCTTGATCATTCGCTGCTGGCGTCTAGGGAAATCACTCAGATCAGGTAGCTGGTAATGTTATGTTAATTGGGCAGTGTTTTGTTTTTCAGTTAGTTCAGATAAACTCAGCCAAAAGTATTTTCTGATTTCACTAGTAGATAACCGAGAGCACAGCTGCTCTGTTTTGTGCAGCACCATTTTAGGCAAGTTGCTCAATGAGAGCTTGAATATCTGCAAATAATTTCTCCTCCCCTCATCGGCCACCTCCCTTCTGTCCCCATCATTTTCAGCCCTGACCCTTAGTCTCTTTATTTTCAGACCATGTCCCATTCTCTTCCTCTTCTCAGCCCTTTAATGTCTTCATCCTCATGTCCCCATTCTATCTCCCTATCTTTCTCAGGTTCCCCTCCTTTGGTTAATCATCCCATTCTTATCAGCTGCTGTGTCTGCCTCCTCCCCAGGCCCTGGCACTAGCAGGGCAAGGTCACCTTTCAGTCTACATCCAGGTGACACAGCAGCCCCCAGCTGCCAGGGAATGAACTGCACACAGCAGAGCTTCTGCACACAGCGGAGGGCATCTTGTGAGCTGTGTTTTGTTTGGAAGCCCCACCAAAACTTGCCTGAAATCTTGGGGATCATGGAGGTTTTAAGATGAAGGTTTCACTTCTAGAAATGTAAAGCCACTGTATGCCCCATACATAATTAAATGAGGAATAAATTACTGTAAATAGTCACACCTGATTAAACCAGTGCTGCAAGGTTTAAAGCTTTAAATAGGCTACCAGAATGATGATAATGAGAAAGAACAGGACAACTTCCAAAGTAAAAATATGTGACCGAAAGTAAACTACCATATTTGACAAGATGCTTGTATTAAGAAAACTATATGGCATAGCTCTGGTTAGCAGAAAAAATAAAGCTTTAAAATAAATGTCAAATTTCACAATTAAAAATAAAACCATAAACTATTTTAAATGTCAAAATATTTTAAACAATAGTTTAGTGTGTTAAAAATTGTGTTCAACTTTGTTGTGTCATAAATTATACAATGAAGTAATTCCTTTGTTGAAAGTGGAGATGTATTTTTCATCCTAGTGGCATTGGTCATTACTAAACTAACACGATGTGAACTGTGTTAAAAAGATTAATAACAAATTCACCTCTTTTTCTTTTCTTTCAAGAAAGACAGAGCAGGGACACCAGGGCAGTCCAGTGGATTAGTCCATCACTTCTTGAGGAATTGGCCCATTCTAGCTAATGACAGGGAAATATTTAGCTAATTAAAAAAAATTTCAGAATGAAGTGGCCATGTGAGAATAGTGTTATAGGGGCCTGGCATATGCACCATATCGCTGTACCCAGCTGTCCAGATTTGGGCTACTTTCCAATGTTTGTTCAAAAGAGGCCCAGACTGAAGTATACATAGGAAGAGAGAGCCTCCCAGTCAGAGTGGATACAGTATTATAACACAGTTGTAAATGTAGAACTTTTGTGGCTTATGGCTAAATAGAGGAGTTTAGCATTCAGGACTCTACTGTTAATCTCTTTGTTTATAAGCACTAGATTTATTTCTCAGAAGTTACATACATGAAAAGGAAGTAATGAGAAAATTTTGCCTTTGCCTATTTGTTACAATCTGAACCAATAGTGGAAAGTACATTTTTTTAAAGAAATAATATTTTTAATATTTTTACAGTTCTTATAAACTAGAAGTCATCTGAGTAACTTTCAGGATTTACTTCCCATATTGTGTATAAAACCTTTTTTGGTAATGCCCCTTAAGAGATTCCAGATTTGCCATCTGGTGTGACAGATTTGACATGCTAGTTTTAGCTCGTGTATTATCTTCCTACTACATATTACTTAAAAGCAGCCAGTTGCACAGTGTAATAGAACAGTGGCTTGGGCTCAGGAGCACCGAGTTGGGATCATGGTTATGTTTTTGGAAAACAGAATTAGAGTGCAGCACATGTTTAAGATTTCAACTACCAAGATATTATTAAGGTTATTCTGTGCATCCGGAAAAGGAAGTATCAGAGAAAGGGCAAGATTTTTCAGACAATTTAAAGAGCAACTGAAATCTTCTGGAAACGTATGGAAAATGTTTTGTTGAGGGGGGAAAGTTCTACTGCTCGTCTTCTGTTCTTTATTGTGTCTCATCCTTTATTTCTCAGGAGTCACATGAAAGCAGGAACTTGATCTCTTAAGAGTTTCTCTCTTTTTTCCATGGCCGATCTTCAGTTTATGACAAATTGCAGTGTAGCTGTTTGGGCTTGGACTGGAGCCTGGGCTCTGAAACCCCACAAAGTGGGGAGGGTCTCAGAACCCAGGCTCTAGCCTGAGCCTGAACATGTGCACTGCTGTTTTTAGTCCCGCAGCCCAAACCAGTCAACAGAACCGAGCTCCAAGGCTTGATGCTGTGTGTTTTTATTGCAGTGTAGACCTACCCACAGAGGACTATGAACAGAAGTCATATCATGCTTGTTGTGAACAAATAGTCCCACTGAAATCAATAAGGCTATTTGTGTGACTAAAGGAAGCAGGATTTGTCCCAGCTGCAGGACTGGCAGCTAGAGCAGATATACTTTTAAGAAGCAATAATCCTTTTACCTGTAAATGTCTTGAGTAATAAAGAAGAAGGGAAGGGGAAAAAGAGACATCAGTGAAAGACTAGTTCCCAAATAGCATGGTTTTCATGAAATATCATTTAGAAAGGTTCTCTTCTTTAGAGATAAAGATGGTAGAGAAGTTTTATTGGTATAAATGTTAAACCCTGCTATATCTTAGACATGTAAGTAGTCCCACTGGCTTCAGTGAAAGAATGCTGTTCATTTTCACTTCTGCATGCCACTGGGTTTGAGCGTGCTCCTGAAAGCAAGCATAAGAAAAATAAAGAGGACAGATGAGGATAAAAGCCAATAAGCGTTGGAAGGAACAGATTATATTAAGGATACCAGTAGGTGCAGCTTGCTTGCAGTTTGTAAATGACAGAGATGCAAACATTCCTAATCTTGTAGGTGAGGTAGAAGGCTGAGAAGAATGAACAAGGTTTGCATTCTACCTATTTCAATTGATTGGATATTCTCCACTATTCTTGTAGTGTAGGAGTGAGACAGGAAGTTTTCTGGAGCAAGAGGGAGTCTTGTTGCTTGCATGCTGTGAAAGATGGATCTGACACTATATTTATTTCTGCAGATCTAGAAAACTAACACAAAGGCGCCTATTGTACACTCCAGGCTCCTTGAAACAAATATTTAAAACTACAAATGAACATAAAGGCAACGGCCAGCAACATTCTCAGCCATATATAGCAATTGCTAGTTCAGTCTTATAACTGGGGGTGGGGTGTGGGGGAAGGAGGGGAAGGATATGCCTTCCCTCATAATAACACCTGAATGAAAATCCCCCTTCCCAAAAGGCCCTCTAATGGGCATTGTGTCTTGAAGGTCAACAAATGTGAATTGTTTTGGATTACGTTCCTAAGGGAGCCCTGCTGCTCACTAGCCTCGCCATCAGCTCCCTTTCTTTTAGATTGGAGGAACTCCAGGTTGAGCACCCCTGCTGATTCTCAGTTGCAGTAGGTATGGCGTGGTGGGGGGAGGGAGGGTGTCTCTCAGGCAGGCCACTCCCATGCTAAAGTTTGGAATGTTTCAACTGAGCAAGCATGATGCCTATTCAATTGGAGAAATCCACCCACCTGTGGAGATCCTGTTTAAGGTCCTCACTTAAGCTCCATGGTGTGAACTACCAGGTGAGTACCTGCAAGGCGATGGTGGGTCTCCACACTCCTGCATGTCTACTGAAGAGAGGATTTATACCGGATAAGTACAAAGGGTACCTTTTGAGAACAGGCTGTTGCATTGATGATGGTGCAGATCCATTGGCCCTAACCAGGCCTGCTGACAGCAATTCTAGGCCCCAGGGCAGAACAGTCAATGGGAGCGCTTCCGGCATGGCCAGTTCTTTCACATGTCCGCCCGGCTGCCTTCGCCGCCGCCGGTACCACCCCGTGTGCGCCTAGGGGCCCTGCGGCCCACCTGGGCAATTTAAAAGGGCCTGGGGCTCCCAGCTGCTGCCGCCGCTACCATAGCAGTGGCGGGAGCCCCCAGGCCCTTTTAAATCGCCTGGGCCCCTGGGCAATTGCCCCCTTTGCCCCCCATTGGCGGGCCTGGCCCTAACAACCAGCACATGCATCTGAAGTACCAGTTGGGATGGGAGGGTGGCTAGGGGGTAGATTTTTTTCTTCTCAGTCCCTCCTATGGGACCTGGAATTTATTCAGGGTATGTGAATTTTGCCCTCGATAAATTGCATGGCTCCTTCAAAACAGTGTTTGTTTTTAATCAGCTGAATTACCCATTCTATCTTCTAGGAGTATAACCCAGTTCTGTGTTTTGAAGCTTGCAATTCCAAGGGGTTAGATGCTCTAGAAAGAGAATTCTTTTGTGTTCTGGTGGGGGGGGGGGGCGGTGTTGGTACACAGCTGCATTATTTTATAAACCCCAGATATTTGTGTTGCTCACACCCTATTGTATCTCCATATTATTTAAATAAGTTTTTTCTGTCTGGATACCTCTGGTAGGAATCATGCATTATTAATTTAAAAAATAATACTCCGCTGGAACTAAGACTTGGCAAGCGCATAGCTATTCATTATTTGGTAATAGCTGTTCAAAAATAGAGTTGAGTTTCTCAAAATAGTCTATAAAGTTAGCTGACTAATGTGTGCAAGTCATTCTGTAGGACATAAATATGTGACTCGCAGGTTAAAGCTATCTCATGCAGAAAATGGCTTGCTGGTGCAATGATTTAAGGAAGTGATGCGTGGGAATGATGTTAATTTAAATGTCACAGTTTAGAAAAATTAAAGGCCAAATCATTCAGTTAGAACACTGGTGAGCCCTCTGCTTTTTGTTCTTTTATTGCATATTATAATTCCCTATAGCGCTATTATCACTATTATTTATTGTTTAAATTATGTTAGCATCTAGAGACCTCAGTCATGATGGAGGCTGCATTCTGGTAGGTACTAAATAAACACACATGAAAACACTGTCCCTTTCCTGAAGAGCATGACATTTTTTTCATATTTATAATTATATTCATATAGAAATATGCATATTTACATACTGTGGGGTGTGTGTGTGTGTGTATATATATATGTTTCTTCATGCATACACACATATGCACACACACACAGTGTATGTGTGTGTATATATATATGTGTGTGTGTATATATATACATATACACACATACACTGTGTGTGTGTGCATATGTGTGTATGCATGAAGAAACATTTATCAAAGTATAATGTAGACACACTTTTGTCTGCGTACTTGTGGGCATCATTGTATCAACCACTTGTGCTGTATTAACTTTGCCTGTGTTATGGAAATAATAAAATTGCAAATCATGTTTGTAACTCCAGAAACTGGTGGAATTGAGCTACTGTAATATCGTTTTATCACCACTCAGCAGCTGACATAATATGAAAGAAAAAACATCTCTTTCACCCCTTGTATTCCTATGCTGGATTAAAGTCAGCAACAGAGCAGGCCCATAGATGTGGTTTTTGTTTGCTAGTCCTGGAGCACTATTTACAGTGTGGTTGCACAAAGTTGATAAAATGGGCCACATTTTGCGCTCACTTACACCTGTGCAATGATATTAAACGAATGGGGTTACATGGAGGGTAAACCAGGGCAGAGTTGAGTGCCCTTATGTTGTTTCTGCCATGGAGACATGGATCAAGCACTGTTGCAAAGCAAATCCCTCTTCTTATGTTTCACTGATCCAGGACTTTGATGACAGGGCTAATGTTGTCAGACTAAACTAGGGGTTGATCCACAGATCCCTCTTCCCCTCCCCGCTTGAGTCCTCCCAAGATAAGGCATTACAGGCCCTGTGAAATATCGCTGTCTCTTTCTCAGCGGCTCCCTTTGCATCACACACATGCTTTTGGCTGCTAGTTTGAATTTCTTCCGTCTGAACAGAGTCCATGCAATAGTGTTGCCGACATGAACAGTTTTGCAAGGGGCAGTTCTTCAAATAAGCTGGAGGCGGGTCTGGGGGCTGCTGAGTGGATGGTTCTGTGTACAGTTGGGGTGGCTTTTAGGTTATTTTCTTCTTAGAAGTGCCAGAGGGAATGCCACCCCCCTGCAAATTAATGAGAAGGCACATAGCGCCCTTCCCCACCAGGATGCATGTGAAGCTATTGCTTAAATGTTGCTCCTTCTCCTTTCCTCTTCAATCCCCATGACTTTCCTCCTTTTATAGTCCTCTGCTTCCTATGGCTTCCCCTCTTGTCTCCCCTGAGCTCTGTACCTGCATGTTGGCTGCTCTTGGACATGGCTGGTCATCCCTCCCAGTTGAAGATGGCCAGCTCTGCCCACCTGCAGCTGCCCACAGAGCAATATTCATCTGACTGGGAGGGTGGAATTGGCAGCTTAAAGCTGGTAGTGGCTGATGGGAGGTGTAGGTTCTCACATAGCTCTGAGGTGTCAGTCCCCCTGACCTGGGTGCTGGAAGATGGGCTTGCTCAGAGATTTAAAAATGTTTTATCTCTAGTATTCCTCTATGGGCATTGATTATAGAGCACCACGCAGCTCTGGGCACAGTATCCCACTGCTGGTCACTTTCTTAACTCATGGGATGATGATTATGATCTAAAATTTAGACATCTTTCACCCAATAGCACTTAAAATATAAGGAATTAGTCATGGGAATCGCTTCATTTTGGCACTGAAAAGATGACACAGCAGCTGTTTAATGGTGCTCAGCAATCCAACGCAATGTGTTAGGGTAAGTCGGGAAAATTACATTTCCCAGAGGAAATTGCAGGAGGAATTTAGGTGAGCAAAATGCAATTGCAGTACTTGAGTTGGATTTTGCAAGGCCAATGGGTTTATCATCCAGACTGCTGTAAAAAGTGCCATGAGCTCTTCAATGGTCAGGTCAATGGTTTTACAGTTCAGCTGATCTGGACCATCTCTGCTGAGCTTGTGAGATCTGATCAAGGTCACAGCGTAAGGCTGAATGCTGAGGCTATAAATTGTACTGTAAAATTACAGGTTAAAAAATTAGCGTTCCACTGTACGCTTCTCCTTCTGTCATTCCCCCACAAGTCTGTAATAGGTCCCCTAAATACAGTGGTGCAAGCAGAAATAATTTCTTTCCGGTACTGCACTCATGGGAGGGACACAAGGGGGGGGGTATGCGATCTCCCCATTTGACCCTTCATGTGACTCCTCCCAGCCCAGGGCCCCCACACTCTCTCCATCCCCTCTGAAACCCCTCTTTGTATATACAAACGTCAACATGCTTAACTACTCACTTTCCCCCCAAATATGCAGTATTTAGTCTGCTTATATGGAATATGCGAGTTGGATGAGGAGCCATTTCAGCATATGTATGACTTATTAAAAGCCAAATTTTAAGTAGACCTGTATCCTAAACTGCTTTATGGTATTGTACCCAAACATTGCATTTCAATGAGGGATTCAACTTCCTTTATAGGAACAGACTCCTGAAACTCTTACCAGCCCACAAAAGTGGTCCATAGTCATGCAGATAGTCCCATTGTCTTCAATGGGATTGATCAAATGATTACGGGTTTACAGGATTAGGTTCCAAGTTTGTAAATTGTTCAGGATGAAATTGACAATGCCTGCGCTGTCAGATCAGAAGGAGCTTCATTCGAATAAAGGTGGGCAAATGTGTGATAAGTCTTAGCTCCGTTGCTAAGATGAGGAACATATTTTCAGCAAAGTTCTTGACAGATTCCTGAGGCAGCTGGTTTAAGGCCATCAGTGTCTGGCATTATAATCTTCACTTTTACTTCTCTCACCCACAAAGCTAGAAACTGAGGCACTTGTTTTCTTTGTTTTGCTGCTCTAGTTCCAGTTAGCAAAATGCATGTTAGCCTCATTTGGCTGCAAAGAAGAATTCTAGATACACTGGGGACAACACCTGATTCCCATCGGGCTGCAGAACTAACTTCAGAATCCAGACATCCTCTGGTCAGTGCAAGCAGAGGCATTCCCCTAATGATTTTAACTTGAGGTGATGCAGTGTGGATGTCATGGATAGTTCAGACCGATGGGGAGAAACAGAATCAAAAACACTGCTTAAACACCTTCCGTCCCCTGCATCCCTCCCCTCTTGAGGACTCCTGACCAATGTAACAGCACAATACATATGCTAACAAACTTAAACAAAGCCTTTGTTTGTTAGCATATGTATTGTGCAGTTAAAGCCATATAAAGAATGAATGTATTCCCTAGCTGCGTTCTGCTCCTTTAAGGAGCAGAGTGCAGGCCAAGTCTTTCTGGTACCCCATACTCGCTAAAAATCTCTTGCCGGTACAGTGTACTGGAGGGTACCTCCCTACTTGCACCCCTGTGTAAATAACCTCAGAAAATGAGCAAATGGATTTCATGAAAAAGTAGTGTCCTTTATTTTGGTGAAGAGGCTGAGCTGTACTCCGCAGAAATGTGTCTTATTTTGGTACGTCAGGAAAGAACTTGTATAAGTTGCTGTGATATATTTAAGTCCTGGAGGAATAATAAGAAAAAAGTAATGTGGGTGTTACTTTCACTTTGTTCTGGAAGGATGGAAGGTTTTTACATATTAAACCCTCTGTCTGAAACAGGATGGAACAATCTTGAATTGTTTGGAATGCAAACTTTTTTCTTGTATACGATAACTTAATTACAAGAAAATATATACACACACACACACAATTATATTATATACCCAGATGCCTATATATACACACACATATATAGTAAAAGTTATAATTAATGTAAACAGTTTTTACTGCATTACATTTTACAAAAACAATAGATCTTGTAAATAGAATCTATTGTAAATTGTAGCTGTAAAAACTGTTTACACGATTTATAATGTTTACTTCGCGTGTGAGAATATAATTGTGTGCGTCTGTGGGGGACATTTTCTGGTAAACATTAATAAAGAAACATTGTGTACAAAAAAGAGGTTTGCACTGCAAACAATTCAAGACCGTGTTCCATCCTGTTTCAGATACATTTCGAAGTGCCAAGAAGCCATTCTAGGCAATCTGAAATAAAACAGAAGAAACCAGAAGTGCAAACACAAATGCAATGGAAAAGGTGCTGAAGTAGAACAGCACCTACCTCAGAAGTTTACTGAAACATGAGATTGTGGGTAACCATCAAAGCCAATATTTTTGTAGATCTGAGTGTGTAGGGGATTGAATTCTCATGCACCTCAGATTAGCTATTACAATGTAAAGATCAGAGCAGTGCAGTTTACAGGAAAACTCACTGTGTCAGTAGACAGTGCTGTAGTAGCTGACTAGGTAAGTATTGTTTTGTCCTCCTACTTTTGCTTTAAAGAGATGAGACGGCTAGTAAGATGAGACAGCTAGTGGGTTGTGAACAACTTTAACACAGGTCTCAAGGTGTTTTTACTTAGCACTGCAGCCTGGTCTCACATGGTAGAGACCCTTCTCAGGATGTATAGTCTGTGAAAGGAAAAGATGTTTGAAAATAAAGTTTTATGTTGAAATAGTTATTCCTGAGTCTCCTCCTGGCCATGACCATGAAAGGTGGCATCTTTTGTGCCAGTTTTCATTAAATGTCCTACCCCAATGCTGCATTAGTTTATACCTGGTAAGAAATGCTTCTCATGCTGTGAAATGTCGGACTGGTGTGCTGGAGCAATATGGTCACAATTTTCTTTTAACTTTCAAAGCTGTTGGTTTAGTTGGATGGTAAAGAGCGTATGTAAGCACCATGCAGCGTGCGCAGACTCGTGAGGAAGTGGGAAGCTGTTAGGTCTGATTTACCACTCCATCACACTGCTTTTACATCAGTGTGATACTATTGATGTCAATGGAGTTTGACTAGCATAACACCGGTCTAACAGAGTGGAGAATCAGGCCCGTTGTATACAGAAGCAGTGAATGCAGTTACAGTTTAGCAGGGAGCTAATGCAAGGTGCAGAGCTGATGAGTGAAATCTTTCCGTGTTACACTCAAGTGTTGACATAAAATTGAAAAGAAAAATGTGGAAACTCCACCACTCCATGATCACTGAACTGTGCACAAAAGCATTGGTCTGTGACACGTGAATGTTGCTGTGATTCCATATGCTGTCCAGGAACCAAGAGTTAGTCAATACTATTGTAAAGATCATTGAGCAGAACAGCCAAATTCATTCCTGGTGTAACCCCATTAAAGTAAGTGGAGTTTTACACCAAGTGTAAATTTGCCCCATTGATGGTAAGATGCAGTAAGCTTCTGATCTGCTAAACAAGGCTCACAACACTTGCCACAATGCATTTGCTGAGCGGGGCTCTGAGGGATGTGAAATAACTTATCTCCTTATTTTAGAGGATGGCTTGAACATTCATTGAAGGCTGCCCTTTGAAATGTGCCAGACTGCTGAGGCATTCCAATGACCTTCTTTAATAGGTATTAAATTAATCCAATAACCACCTGTGAGCCAAAGACTCTGTAGAGCAGAGGTGGGCAAACTACAGCCCATGGGCCACATCCGGCCTGCAGGACCATCCTGCCTGGCCCTTGAGCTCCCGACTGGGCAGGCTAGTCCCCGGCCCCTCCCCTGCTGTCCTCCCTCCCCCGCAGTTATACCGCTGTGCGGGCAGCAGGTCTGCGAGCTATTGCTGCTCTGAGCGGCATGGTAAGGGGGCGGTGGTGGCGGCACGTGCATGTGTGGCGGTGGGGAGGTTGGGTAGGGGGTTCCGGGGGGCAGTCTAGGGGCGGGGAGTCCCGGGGGGGCAGTCAGGGAACAGGGAGCAGTTGGATGGGGCAGAGGTTCTGGGGTGTGGCGGTCGGGGAATGCGGGGGGGGTTGGATAGGGCGTGGGAGTCCTGGGGGGCCAGTTGGGGGTGGGGTAGTCAGGGGCCAGGGAGCAGGGGGGTGGGATCTTGGGGGGGGGGGGGGAGTTTGCGGCAGGGGGTCCTGGGAGGGAGCAGTCGGGGTCAAGGAGCGGGGGGGTTGGATGGGTCGGGTGTTCTGAGGGGGCCAGTCGGGGGCAGGGGCCAGTTGGGGGCAGGGGACAGGCTGTTTGGGGAGGCACAGCCTTCCTTACCTGGCCCTCCATAGTTTCGCACCCCGATGTGGCCCTGGGGCCAAAAAGTTTGCCCACCCCTGATCTAATACATGTGCTCAAACAATAAATATGAAGTAGGTAACTTCTTTGGGCCCAAGAAAAGTAGCTAAATTCCAAGCATAGTTTTTAAATGTATTATTATTATTTAGTATTTTTAAAGCTCCTTGTTGCGCACTGTTTTTTCAGACATAGGAGAATGTGGTCTGTGCCTTCAGTATAGTACAATGTAATGGCTCAGTCCTGGGGCTCTTACACAAGCAGGCCCTGATAGCGCAAAAATGTCGGCATGTGTTGAATGCGGGTAGTTCTGTTGGCATTAGGGGGGCACGCACATCGGTAAAGGTGAAGACTTCTGTATATTTAAGCACATATGCAGGATCAGGGCCCTATACCTTACTCTTGTGAGTGATCCCATTGACTTCAAGGAGAGTATTCTGTGAATAAGGACTGCTCTCTTGAGTAAGGGTTGGGCTCAAAATTAGGTGTTGTACGGGTAATGAGAGTGGAAAAGGACACATCTGAACAAAACGTGATTTGCTTTGTTAGGCACTTGAGTATTTTTTATGTGAGGTAAGAAGATTAGCTCAGATGTGATGGCAGCTGTAGTTGATATAAGAAAGGACACTCACAGGAATCTAGCAGAAAAATGAGAGAGGCAAGGCAGGGTGCTTGGCATAAGAAAAATTGGCACAACCCTTCTCTTTTTAATATTGTTTTTATTCAGATATATATCATAAATTGAGGAACATACTGTTTGCTAGTGCTGTATTTTTTTTTAGAAAAGGGATAAGAAAAAAATCCTGGCCTGCCAATATGTAGATTAAAATCACAGTGAGCTGTATTTCCTGGAATGCAGCACATCAACTGTAGCCTTTGGGAGGGCTAGAGAGAGCATTTCATTCATGTGCTATTTTGACAGAATGCATTGTTTTGAAAAGCCCTGGAAGTTAGTCTCAAACATTCAGCAGCATACATCTGTGAGGCTCGGTCCAGAACTTTGCGTACTCATTGTTTAGAGGGCCGGACATGAAAGCAGTCTGGAAATCCTCAAACAGAATCCCAAATACTGTACAATGGTATTTACTTTGGCCTAGATTGTGCCCAGCCCTGTCAGGGTGTGCAGAGGACAGGGATGCTGGGAGGCGCAGCTGCACCCCCTTGGCTTGAAATGGTTTTCCTCATATACAGGGTTTACAAGTTAGTTCAATGGCTCTCAGCACCCCCGCTACACAAAATGTTCCAACGCCACTGGTAAAGGATGGCTCTGAGGTGGGAAATGAGAAAAGGGAAAGAATCCTCCTTCCTTACCTTGTATGCCTGTATAGAAGTCAGGCAAACGTAACCTCCGTCTGCTCCAGGCTGAGGGGACTCAAGTACTGGCAACAGTGTTAACACCCCAGAGTTGAGGTGTGAGGGTCTGGAGTGAGGGTAGGGCCATATCCCGCTGCCCAGACTGACACTAGGTTGATAAGCTAGAGGGTGAAGCAGCAGTCACACCTGTGTGTTCTTGCCATTGAACTCCCACTGTCAGCCTCAGGCACAAGGCCTCTCGGAGCTGCTGTTATGGGTAGTACGTCTCCACACACACCGCAGTTCTGGCTGGGTCGAATGCTACAATCAAGCCCTTTTATAGGGAACATTTTTCTTCAATAAAATATAGCAAGAATTGGTCTTTCACATAGTTTTACAGTGGAGAGTGAGGGGAGGTTGCTCTAGTGTTACCTGGAACTGTTTTCCAAAGCAGTTATCTCCTTTGTCCTCCTAATGAATGACTTCCCTCCCCCCCCAGCCCCCCCAAAGAAAAGTATCCAGTCTTTTCCCCTCAATCTGAAATGGGATGCAGGGATACCAATACGCTATTTATGTATTACACTCCCCATCTTCCTGCACCTCAGTTCTGCCCTTGGCTGGCCAGAATTCTTTCTTCAGGGCTTCTCAGAAAGCATAACACAAAGTTAAACCTTAGGGCTATTGTACGTAAACCTCTGAAAGTAGGCGTTAACAGGTCCCAGACAGCTTCAAGAGAGAGAATGTACCATACAGCTTCTTAATACACAATTAATAAACACAAGAACATTGTATTATCTAGACCAGTGGTTCCCAAACTTGTTCTGCTGCTTGTGCAGGGAAAGCCCCTGGCGGGCCTGGCTCATTTGTTTACCTGCTGCGTCCATAGGTTCGGCCGATCGCGGCTCCCAGTGGCCACAGTTTGCTGCTCCAGGCCAATGGGAGCCGCTGGAAGCGGCGTGGGCCGAGAGACGTACTGGCCACTGCTTCCAGCAGCTCCCGTTTGCCTGGAGCAGCGAACCGCGGCCATGGGGAGCTGAGATCAGCCGAACCTGCGGACGCGACAGGTAAACAAACTGGCCCAGCCCACCAGGGGCTTTCCCTGCACAAGCGGTGGAAAAAAAGTTTCGGAACCTCTGGTCTAGACCATCCCTTACTACTTTCAGCATTTCTTAGCTCCAAAGCCTAAAATAGATAAGCTAAAATCTTGTAGGCCTCAGACCTACAAGTCTTGAGTTTCAGCCTTCCTTCCTTAGATATCTAATACATTATTATTCCTTCTAAATACTGATCAATCTTATGCTTCTATAATTCGACAACTTTGTTTAACATACAATGATTATATATAACATGACATGTTAATTAATCATAACATCATACAATAAATGAATAATAAACTAAAACCATTGGCTACAATATCGGCAAAAGCCATCATGTAGACACTGTTCTACCACAAACAAACTTCCTTTGCCCGTATAACTTATTTTGTTCAGGGAACCGCTATAAACTGGACTATCAAAAGCACTCTTGCCTGTATAAGCTGTGTCTATATTGGGAGGGTTCACTGGCATAGTTATACTAGCATAGACATGGCCTAAGTTGTCCTGCCTTGCTCTCTGTATGTGTGCAGACACGCAGAGGATTCAACTAAAATCCATGTCTCCACTCCACTGCTTATCTCCCTTGCTTTGAACCTCAATAAATAAATAAATAAAATAAAAAGCTGCAGTATAAGCAAGTGCATCACAAATACACCTGTGCAATTCCTTTTAGCACTGATGAGATGTACAGCACACGCTCACTTAGCGGAGAAAATAAAATAGCTTATCGTTCTGCACGGTGAGCCAAATTCTGTTGTCAGAGAAACGGAATTGCAAATCAAGTCAGCAGGACTTGGAAATGTGTATCTGAGGGCTGACATTTTTTGCCCAATTTACACAAATAAAAGATTCGTTGTCAAATATAAAGACTTAAGCCCAGGTCTTGAAATGCCTTTAATATCCTAACTTTCATTGATTTAGGAACTGGGCCTCAGACCTACATTTTCCAAAATGACTAGGGATTTTGGGTGGCCAATTTGAGACATCTTAGAGAGGCTGGATTTTCAGAGAGTAGCTGCTTAGCACTTACTCACAATTATTGTCCTTTAGGGTGTCTGCATACCTTAAAATTGAGGTACCCACAATTGCTAGTCACTTTTGAAAATGTAGGCCTGAATCAATTTATATTAAATCAGGACCTGATTCTGCAAGCTCTTGTATGCACGTGCTTAATTTTACTATTTGAGAAGCCCTAATGGGGCTACTCCCAGTACTAAAGTTAAGCATGTGTACTGTATAAGAATTTACAAAATTGAGCCCCCCCGCTTTTTTTTTTTTTTAAGTAACAATTAGATTCCATGATCAAATGTTAGTGAGGTGTGGTCTAGTGGTTTGAACACAGGTCTGGAAATCAGGGATAATGTACTTTTTAATCCTGGTTCTACCATGACTGATTCTATCTTTTTAGGAAAGTCAATTAAGTTCTCTGTCTCAGCGTCCCTGACCGGAGAGGCGGGGGTGGCAATGATAATACTTACCTACTATAGGACTGATCTGATCCAAAGTCTGCAAAGAAGCTCCCATGGACTTCAATGGATTTTACATCCAACACCTGATAAAGCTGCTCTGAAGATTAATTTGGTAATTTTTAACTTCTTTGGTCTAGATAATATTTAGTCCTGCCATGAGTGCAAAGGACTAGACTAGATGACCTCTCAAGGTCCCTTCCAGTCCTACGATTCTATGATTCTTTGACTATGAAGAGCTCTACAGAAGTGCTAAGTGTTGTTACATTACTTAGCCTGTTATGCTGTGAGAAAAAGAAAGCAGTAGTAAAAACTCTTTTTACAAGCATCCCACTCTGTATAATTTTTTAGAAACATTAGGTCAAAAGGCACTTGTGGCATAGAGATCCCATAAAATGTGTGTCTAAAAATATTCCTAAATCTTTGAAACCTCTTTCTGCCTGTAACTGCTGTAACCTCTTCGTAGCCATGGACCAAAACATTGTTCTAAACCCTTTTGGGTATGGTTAAAGGCCATATCATGAAATGGAATAGTTTAAAATGATGATAAATGAGTAGTAAAATGTTCAGAAATAGAAAGAGAGCTTTATAGAAATCCCTAATTTAGATAGACAGGTATAATGTATATTTCAGAATCAGTCATGTTACAATGAAGAAATTGGCCTGATAGATTAAAGATGGGATAATTACTTTTTAAAGAGCCTTATATTTAGAATTCCTCAGAAGTTTTTTGGTGTTGTGCCAGATTCATTCCTTGTGTTGTTTCATTTCAAGCATCTAATTTTGGATCTCCACTGTCATTTATCAAGTCTTTCTCCTGAAAACTGCTCTTGTTATCAGCTCTGTCATAAACACGGTCTTTTTTGTGTATCTGTTTTAGCAAGGCTTTTTACATCTTACCTAAAAGAGTTTCTATGTATTACCTGAATTAGCAGCAGTGTTGACAAAGCCGCAGGTCTAACCTGACTACTTAAAAAGAATAGTGTGAGGATCAGAAAAAATGTGTTTATTTAATTCAGAACAGCTGAAACAGAACACTGTGGGCATAGCTACACAAACACTGCATGGCAAGCTGGGGTGTAAACCTACTGTGCCCCAGGGTATCATGCACTAAGTGTCATGGGGACCCTGCTGCTGTGCACTAATTCTTGCATTGCATACTAGGGAACTTGCATTGCAGTGCATACTAGGGAACTTTCAGTGTGCAGTAGCAGTGTTAGTGTGTGCACTGTTCCCTCTAAGCTGTGCGCGTGTGTGCATGCACACAGATCCTAAACCCCGCGCACACGGTGAAACACCACACGCACAAAAATTTGCACAGAAGAAATTTTTTGCGCACACGGCCAAAATGTTAGAGGGAACATTGATTGCGTGGCACGCTGGAGTGCTGTGCATTTACACACAAGCTTGCTGAGCAGTAAATGTGTATGTAGACATGCCCTATATGTGTATTATATACAACAAACCAAATGAAAAGAATACTGAGGTTGTAAAATCACGTACGCTACAGTTAGGAAATGCCTGAATTAAGTTTGCCTGGGCAACCTTAATTCTAGTCCCTGGTATGTATGCATTATGATACTACCTTTACATGATCAATTACTATTTTTTCCACACAATCTCAGCCTCATATCTGTTCTGTGGTTTTATACTGTGACCCATCACTCTAGTGTCTGAGTGCCTACCACGTAAATTTGATAGCAGTAGCAAAGTTCCCAGTGACTTTGGGCAAATGGATTAATTTCTCTGTACTTCAGTTTACCTGTTTTTAATAATATTTACCTCAGTGAAGTGTGGCGCTGTTTCCTTAAAGAGAGGTTCTCTGGGAGTATGTCTACACAGGGATAAAAGACCTGCGGAATGGCCACAGCTGGCTTGGGTCAGCTGACTCGTACCCGTGGAGCACAGGCTGCCAGGCTAAAAATTGCTGTGTAGATATTCAGGCTCAGGCTGGAGCCCGAGCTCTGAGACCCTCTGTCCTCACAGGATTCCAGAACTTGAACTCCAGCCTGAACCCGAATGTCTACACAGTACTTGTTTGGCTCCGTGAGCCTGAGTCAGCTGACCCAGGCCAGCCACAGGCTTTTTATCCCTGTGTAGACATACCTAGGGAGGTATTACTGGGAAGCTGGTGCCACCCAACTGCAAATTCAGCTTATAACTCAGGGACATTTAGGTCTATATGAGACACGGTTTCTTTATCTGGATGGTACATCAGGGCTCAGACTGTGGTTGTTGTTTACCCAGACACACAATTTGAGCGACTCCTCAGGCAGTTGAACTCTTGAATTTGTAAGCAACATAAGCGAGCAGTGGAGCAGGGCCCTCTTCATTTGATTAGAACAATTTAAATGACCTAATTAGCAGCTGATGCCTTGTGCTTTCACGTTGACTCTTTTTTTAATTAAAAACAAAGACTATTCACATGAGTGCTTGGAGACAACAAAATGATGGTATTTGTAATGCTACCTTTCATTCTGAACCTACTTTTGAAATGCTAATAGCCATGTATTTGCCTGGGGCTGCTATATTATAAACAAAATTTGCAAATACTTAACTGCTATGCTATTTTTACACTTAGCAACTCCAGCACAAATTCTGCTGACATGATTTTATAGCCTGTTACTATAGGCACTGAAGTTCAAGCCTTAATAAACTTTCAGTGTCTTGAAGAGGCAGATTGATCTTTACAGACATTTAATCTACCTGGTGGCATTTTGTTGAAGTGTAACAGAGATATGCCTGGTACCATTTATTTTACTGTAAGAAAAGCCAGAGAGATTTTTAATTCATTAGACAAAAACGGAAGATCCTAGTCTTGCATTTCTTGCTCAGGCACAACTCCCGGGGATTTCTGTGGAAGTGTTGCATAAGGAGTACAGGGTTGGCCCCAAATGCTTTTACAGACATGTTTGTTCTGTGATAGCCAGTAGGATCTAAGAGCTGCACCTCAAAACTCTCAGCCCAAAGATGAGGTGCTACAGTAGCTTTCAGCCGCCTTTTCACCCTTCTGATTTGAACCTTGTCTGGTCTGCTGGAGTGACAAGTGTAATTTAGAGCATCCCGGAGGCCTCTATGGGCTGCAGCACTGTATGCTATGGGCTTCAGCACTGTATGCCATGGCGGCTGAAAGCTACTGTAGCCGCACTGTGCCAGGGTTTGTGAGAGGGTCCTCAGGGGAGGCAGGTTGTTGGCTACCTTCCTCAGTGCCTGTGCAGGGGGAAACTTCCCCTGGTCAGAAATGGGATTTTTAGGGCCCCTTTATGCTGCTCCACTCCTTTTACCCAGTGTAAAGGGACTAGAGCAAGGCTGAGGATCTCACTCTTGAAGTGTAATGCCTGATCTAACAAAGCACTTACGATGTGCTTGCCTTTAAGACTGAGTAGTCCCACTGAACTAAAATGTTAAGCACATGGGTAAGTACTATGCTGGATGTGAACCTTAGAAACAGTGTGCAACTGGATGGCACCAATTTTCCAGTAATACCTACTAGAGGACGGACCCCTCCCTCCCACCAATGAAACCACACCTTCAAGGTAAATATTCTCAGACTCATCTTTCAGCTGGGTAAACTGTGGTACAGAGAAATTAATCCACTTGTCTAAAGTTACAGAGGACTACACTATTGCTATTGAATTTATTTGGTATGTGCTCTGGGATTTTAAAACTCTAAAATAGGTGGGGGGGATAAAGACTCAACTGCTCTATCATCAACTTCATTCAAATAGCCGGTGATATGATGCCAAAGATTGTTTATAAAAAAAAAATTACAGTAGATTTTTAAAAACACAATATGAAGAGAACATTTTGTTCAGCATCCATTATCATTAATTTTATTTCGAATTAGTTCTTTTTTTCTGGCTTGCTTGATTTTAGCAATCTTAACTTTTTACTTTTTCTTTTTTTTTTTTTTTTGTGACTATGGATAAAGCATGCCATGTATTTCTTCATGACTGCTACCCTGGTAGCTTCCAGTTTGTGCTGTAGCCAAGTCTATGTAGTTCCAATGTGAAGGTATCTGAGTGCTATTAACCCCACCCCCAAAATACGTAGACAAACAAATATTACTGGAAACAAACAAACAAAACCCTCCTGTATTTCAAGGCTGAAGTTTTCTATGGAGTCCACAGGTGTTAGGTGCCCAGCTGTCACTAAAATTCAGTGGGATTTCAGTGCCTAACTCTCTCTAAGATTTAGCAAATCTCATATGATCAAAGCAAAAGTATTGAACTTAAACTGCATTCACTATAGAATCTTCACTACTAAGTGGCATGGTACGCATGATTGGGATGTCTACTCTGAAAAATGTAACTCACGTTTATTTGAAAAAAGGAGGAAACAAACCCCAAATCACATGACTTTCTATTGCATCTCTTCCTTTGTCAGAATCATGGTGCCTAAATACTACAGGGATGGGCAGCTTTAAAAGGATAAGAAGTATGATATCAAGGCAAATTAATCTGTAGTGTGACTCCACCGGCTTCAGTGGACTTACATCAAGGAAGAGTTTGGTCTGTTATGTCTAATTTACATAGTAAGCTTCTCCTGGAAGGGCCCTTTTCAGCTTGTGTCTGTAAAGACTATGCACACATATGGCCTTAAAATTATTAGAAATGGACCGCACAGCTGTTTGGATTTGCTTCTGAATCCGAATAATCCCCAAATTTGGGGATGTTTGGGTTCAGACACATCTGTAGTAGAAACTGGTAATAGTAATAAAAAGGCTTACCTTCTGGGAGAAGGGGCAGTATGTGACTTCAGTGGAATTGTCTTGTTTAAATCAGGTTTTAGTTTATTAATAGTATATTGTTTAAAGTGGTATTTCAGTCTCATCCTCTTTAAAGTAAATGGGCTGACTACTTCCAGGTTTTGTTGTATTGGGTATTTCCAGGTTCAGTGATTGCCAAACTGTGGGTTGCAAAAAAAAAAAAAGGAGTACTTGTGGCACCTTAGAGACTAACCAATTTATTTGAGCATAAGTTTTCGTGAGCTACAGCTCACTTCATTGGATGCGTTCAGCTGTGCATCCGATGAAGTGAGCTGTAGCTCACGAAAGCTTATGCTCAAATAAATTGGTTAGTCTCTAAGGTGCCACAAGTACTCCTTTTCTTTTTGCGAATACAGACTAACACGGCTGCTACTCTGAAAACTGTGCATTGTGAACCACCAGTGATCCCTCAGTGCTGGCCCTTCTCCTTGTTTCCAGCTGCTCTGTCACAATAAAGACAGCTAAAAATACATGAAATGCTTTCCTAAACATTACTTTTACTTGTAAGCAATCACTGACATTGCCACACAAATGTTATAAACTTGCAAGTGGGAGGGGAAATGGGCCATGTGAGATGTAGTCCATACTATGAAAACTCCTGCAACATGATTGTGGAACAATAGCTGTGGGAAAGAAAGAGGAAGACGGAGCTGTATGTAGTTTGGGGAAGACAGAGAAACGATCTGATCCAGTGCCTGCGGGACAGTATTTCCTTATATTAACAAGACCTAAGGGAGAGCCTGCTGTATGCAATGTGGTGGGGAAGGAAGAGCAACGATAAAAAGTCTCTGATGCTTTTCTGAAGTCAAGGTTATTTTGCAGAAAACTAAGGGCCTCTTATCTGTGCTGTTTGATCAATGTACAAATATGTAATTATTAAAAGATCACACTGTCACTAGAAGTTGACTCATCAGATGTAATTGGAGTCGACTCACAGGATAGATGATATTTGAATCTATGGAAGGGATTCAGCCATCCAGTAAAATACTACTTTTCCAGTACTCTGACAAACTTTTATAGTCTGGCAGCCTTACAAGTTGTAATGAGGAGTAGATGCTCTTTTTAACATAGTGCAGTTCAGGAGGAAAGACTGGTTACATTGTATTGCTATTCACAGGGGAACTAAAGGCGGCATCCTGAAAAGTACAGCTCCTGGCACCTAAGAGACAATGTTGAGTGAAGAGCAAAAAGGTCTTCTCCAGTGACCAGTTGTTCTGAAAAGCTTTGTCACACACATGCTAAAAATAAAAATAGCCCTCTTCTCTTGTAGTACAGGATTCTAAAGCAGCATCAGTGTGCTACACGGAAATAGAGTGACAGTATCAAACTCATCAGTTAAGCTCACTTGTTGGACAAGAAGAAAAATTAGCAACACTTGTTAACATGTGTAATGCACCACGGCCCAGATCCTCAAAGGCACTGAGGCTACTAACTCCTGCTGAAATCAGTGGGAATTAGGTGCCTAAATACCTAGGCATTTGAGGATCTGAGTCCAAGTCCCTGGGTACAATTAAGAGCAGTAAACACAAGTAAGTGTGTGTGAATATTCAGAAAAGCCTGTAACTAGTAAGGATGACAACTTGAACACTGCAACTGTGCACGGTGGATTATTTAGGGCTTGTCTACAGTGCCAGTAAAGTGCACCAGAAGGGTGTAATTTGTACAGCGCTCTGAGGTGTTGCACTTTAACTCTGAAAGGAACCTAGTGCATGTTAGCAGCAGCTGGGGCTACACATGGCAGTTGGAGCCCAGTGCACTTTACAAACCACCTCCCTCTGGTCAGGGGCGGCTCTACCAATTTTGCCGCCCTAAGCAGTCGCCGCCGAATTGCCGCCGCAGGACACGCACTGCCACCCCATTCTAAATGCCGCCCCAAGCATCTGCTTGCAAAGCTGGTGCCTGGAGCCGGCCCTGCCTCTGGTGCGCTTTGCTGGCGCCGTGTAGACGCCCGTAGACTCTGGAACCAAGCTCTGTTCACAATAAAATGAACTGTAAAAGGCTCAGAAAAAGGCTCAGAAAAATTCAATGGGAAACATTTAGAGTCAGGATGCATGTCAGTGATTAATGGCATTTGGCTACTTGAGCCATTTGGCTGGCAGTGTTTTATCCCTCTATAATCTACTTGTTGTCATGCAGACCATCCATAATCATAATATCTATAGGCATGCCATTCCACAGCACAAAGTGGGGCAGAACGTGAAAGTCTACTCTACTGCTAGTGGTTGTGCCTATGTTCTGTTAATTAAATGTGCATACGCTGTGCCAAAGAAGCAGATGTTTTCAGGCCTAGCAGCTGCAGTTTAATTTCTGTGAATTAGAAAGCCATCTTTTGGATGCAGAGGATACCTTCCTAATGGAGGGAACTAAACCCCAGGACTCTATCATGACTCTAACTTATTGCCCCTGGTTGGAGTGAGTTTAATAGTTTAACTTCATCCTGCAGAAGGCTACTGCCATTTATTTATATTCTAAATCTTCCTTGCATTTTCATTGCAGGCTAGCGTAAATCTTGGAAGCTGAAATGATTTCATCTAGTAGAGCTCTTGAATTATGGAGGAATACTTCTGGAGAAGGCTTCTTGGACTGTTGGGGAAGGCTGCAGTTACCAGGGTCTTCAGGCAATGGGGAGGTAGCACCTGATGTAGGGAAAAGTGCTGGGAAAGCCTATAGCAGACAGCATGCTGTCGAGAAAATATGTGCAAGTGCAAAGTTGATAGGAAAAATGGAGCTATCTAGGAATGCTTTTGTGGAGGGAGGACTGGAGCTGGAAGTGGGGCCCATGGAGGGGAAGAGTGAAAGTGGGCAGCTTTTGGAATCTTTTCAGAACCATTCCTTAAGAAAATCCCTCAGTGACTCCACCTGGCAGAGGTTCCTCCTCTTTGAGAATGGGAACTCTGCTGTAATTACATCTGTGGGTGCTCACACATGCCTTCACATCCCTGTTTGGGTACAGGTGCTTTCCTATGTTTGTTTTCATATACTCTTTGCCTATCAACAACAATTTAAGCCTGGTTTTTTGCTCTTGTTTTTCTTGATGAACTTTTCCATATTACAAAAATTGCTCTGTTCTCAGGATTTTGTGACTTTGATTAAAAGAGAGAGAGAGAAATCACAGGATATGAAGGACCAATAGGATTTAAAGCCTTTGGGTGAAATAAAAATGACACTTTATCCACCTGGATGTGAGGAAATAGCTGTATTTGTGCGAAGAGTTAACTTCTTTACTCCTTATCTGCCCCCCTCCAATGAAGCCCTACAGCTCTGCCAGCATTTTGTGGCAGACTAGCTGTGCCTCTCTTGGCAGATTGTGAATATTGCTCCTTAATTATTCCTAACTTAGCCAACAGGAGGTTGCCTCTGAGTCACATGAGGCCTCTGCAGCACTTTAGGTTCTGCTGGCCATAAAGAAAGAGGAGGGGAGTCCGTCTTTAGCACATTGCTGCAGTCTTCTATCGCTACTTGGTGCTGGGGAATATTCCTATTAAGTTAGGAGCTTTGTGGTTTCTCATGCCTTTAAAAACTGTCAAGTTGAAACACTTGATTTGCAAATGGTCGCTGAAGTGATCCTTTCTTTCCCAACTAGAGATAATACTGGATGTATTAATCAAGAGACTTATTTATATATTCATTTATTTTTATCACAATACCATGAAATTGGGCTCTTCTTGAAAGAGAGGAAGAGAAATCAGTGGATCAGTGAAGCACCTCTTCACAGATCTGCAAAGGCACTTAATTCCTGACCCTCTTACATTCTGTCTGTTGTTATTTAGGGATGGTCTTGGGCAGAAACCAATCATTGTGATTAAATTTTCGACCAAATTGTGTGGTACTATTTGTGAGACTGACCAATGGGCATGAGGGACCAAATAGAGACAATCAAAATCATTGCACTTCTGACTGCCAACAGATTTTTGACCTCGCGTTTTAAAGTGAATGGCTAATGCCTCAGTCTCTGTAGTCTCTGACAGGAGATTCTCTCATCTGACTTCTGTACTTCAACTATGTATTTCTTACCTGGCTGGGAGGTACGCATTGTATTCTCCACGTTTGACATCTGTGATGCTTGGGCCTTTAACAATGTATGGCCTTTAATATGAACATGGAGATGTGCCTTTTCTTTATTTAATTTAGTAGGCGAAATGCACATTTAAACAAGACGCAGTGAAATAATAATTAAAATAAGACACTTTAAATCAGTTTTGGTTCAGATTAATAGAAATGCATATCAGAACTTGCATTTTGTTGCATTTTAATGAATTATAGGCATTTGTCAATTCATACTTATGGTGTTTATAATGAAGTGTCACAAAAGTACTTCCATTCAAAAAGACTACTAGACAAAAATGCCTTTTTAACCTTTGATATCAACTGTATAATGCAATACCCTGATCTGAAGGAAGATGACATTGCCTATGTCATTATGTATTGATAGCAAAACCCTGAATGTAATAATGAATAGATTGTTTAGTAAAGAGTGCTGGAGTAGGCACCAATTGCTGGGATTGTGTATATGAACTTGCATATTACAGAGTGAGATAAAGGCCAAAAAATATTAAAATTAATTTGGAAGCTTGCTATGATTAAATTCCCTCCATTACCTTAGTGGATGAACGGTCTCCTGTGTCGTCATGTGTTTCCGTGATAGAGACTTTATCCTCCATTCAGATGTGCTACGGTATGATGATGTGATGGCACAAAGTAAGTTTTTGGTTTCCAAACCAAAGAGAAAACTGGATCATTTTCATGTTGTCCTTTTGGGGCTTGGTTGGCTTGAATACTCAATAGCATAAGGTTATATAAGGGGCTAAAAATAATATGGCTTAAAATGAGACCTGGTTGTAACCTTGGAGTCATGACCATGGTTTCATACTAATAACTACATTTTCCAAAGTTTTTTTTTTGCAGTTGTTTCTAAAGTTGTAGCTGTGTTGGTCCCAGGTTATGATAGAGACAGTATGCTGCTTCTTTTTGAAAGGAGACACAGTTGGTTAGTTGTTAACGAATGGAGTGCCCCACTCTTTTTCTCTATCTTTTTGCCATTTTTGCCTAAAAGAGATCTGGGAAGGGCAGGTTTTGAGTCCGATTCTGCTCCCGTTAAAATCTATAGCAAAACTTCCCCTGACTTCAATAGGGAAAGGATCCTGCCCTGTATGACATTGTGTTTTAATAAGTGTTTTAAAACATTGTGTTTTTAATAAGCATGACATTTACACACTTGCAGAGCATACAAACCCCATCATTTTCCCATCTAAATAAATAGTGTGCAAGTCCTCTGTACTAGGGCCAAAGCAACTGAAATGGCATTTAAGAACAAGCCCAGCTTTCTTCATCTGTAATAACAAGTTACCATTTATTACCCCAGGCTGCAATTTTCTCATTAGCTGTTTAGTGAACTCGAATAAGTTTAAATTCATTCTCTGTTCCAGTGTTCTCTGGATAAATAGACCTCCCCTGACACATCTCACATATAGGGAACTTGGCTTATAAAGCAGGTTTTGTTTTTGGTTGCGAGCTGTGTTCGTAGAATTGTAATGTCCGTATTAGACTCATTAGGAGTAAATAGAACATCAGGTAAACAACATGGCATGAGTTTTAGTCTGAAAGCCTGAGAAATAAAGTTACGGAGCTAACAGGCCTCAGAGGATTTGAAGGTTAACATAATAGATTCAAACAAGCAATGTGCCTGCAGCTGTATTTTGCAGAAGACGTTAAATGAGAAGCTGCTATCTCTCTTGGCCAATAGGGGAGGTCTATTAATGAGATATATTTTATGCCATTGGGAAGAGTCCTCTATTTTATTAATTTCATAAACAAACCCCCTCCCTCTGTCCCCTGCTCTCCATATTGGAACAACATCAACAGCTAGGAGAAGCGCCTAAGGGGCGGATTATGGAGATCTCTAGAAGATCAGGGCTCCAGCTAGACCACAGGTAAGTCAGGGCCTTCCAGCCCCCTTGAGCGTTTCCACTGAACCCAGAGGGACCATCCCAGAGAACCAGATCTGCCAACCTCTACATGGGGAACAACAATGGATTTAACTGCTGGGTGGAACCTTCATAACATTAAAAAGAAAAGGAGTACTTGTGGCACCTTAGAGACTAACCAGTTTATTTGAGCATGAGCTTTGCTCACGAAAGCTCATGCTCAAATAAACTGGTTAGTCTCTAAGGTGCCACAAGTACTCCTTTTCTTTTTACGAATACAGACTAACACGGCTGTTACTCTGAAACCTTCATAACATTGTTCATTCAGTTCTGAATCTTGAATTTTTTTTCTCATTTGTTGGTAGTTGACTCCCCTTTTCCACACCCCTCTCCTCCTACTGCCACCCTTCAGCTACCCAACCTCTTTCTCCCTTTCCCATTATGCTTCTCACACTTCTCCACCCCAGCCCCTCTTTTTCCTACTTCCATACCGCAGTTTCCCTCTCCTTTCATCCACTCACTTCTTATTGTAATTTGCAGTCCCTTATTCCAACCATCCCTGTCCCCCACTTCAACTTCGTATTCCCCAAGCCCCCAAGATTTTATTCTAATGTATGAACAAAACAAATATATAAACAAATATGAATATTATAAAAAGATATGAAACTAATATGCCACGTGCCTGCCACAGCCACGCTCCCTCTGCTTTGAAGGTTCATCTTTGTAAATTACAAACTCCAACCTAAAGAGATTGTATCTTCTTATATATTTGTATAGCACATAATACAATGGGCCTCCAGTCATGGCTTGGAGTGTTTTCACAATATAAATAATAATAAACCTACAAAAGAATGAGTCTCCCTTTTGAACTTACTTTATCTTTGTTTCCATAATATCTATTAATAGACGGTCTTCCCCATGCTAGCTTTAATACTGGGCGAAATTCACTAAAACGGGCAAAGATTCTGAGATTCACTTTTACTTAGCATTGGGTTTTAGCTTGGAGTTAGTCCAAGGTTCCTTAGAATACTGCTGTATAATACATTGATAGATCACTGCAGTACTGTATGTGGAATTGTGTTGACATAGTAATGAGATAATTAATGCACATATTTGAATATGCCCTGACAGATTAAGTAGAAATCATAAAGAAAAAAGGCTTAAAGCTTGATAGTTAGAATATTATCCAGTGTCTGTTAGTCTGTGTCGCAAAAAAGGCTAGCGTATATCCAGTGTCACATATAGAATGTGACTCTCATTGTTAGAAAGTACGTACTCAGAGAATGGCATGTTTTAATGACAGGGAACTCCATCTTTATAATTGTGTGCTGTACCACACAATGATACTAGTAGTCTTTTTTTAATTATTTTGGTTCTCCTGACTGAAAAGCTCATGCTTTTAATCTTGTTAAAACACCTCAGTGCCTAACGCAACTCAGTATTAATCAGCAAATTTCATTTGGATACTCCTAATCAGACTTTTCCTTCTTCTGAATGCTGCAAGTTCACTTAGTCACTGCATGAGACAGACAGGCACTTCCTACTTTTTTACAGTTTTGCTCTTAGAAGAGAATAATGTACATTATGCCACGATCTCCACAGTGGGCTTCCCATTCATTCCAATAGCTGGAGCAAAATTGTCTGCCTTGTTTTTAAAATTGTCTATGGGCTTATTCCACTATACCTCACATACCCTGGGCCTGGCCCTTCTAGTCATTTACCACTGCTTTTTTCTCTGTCCCTTGACACAGTCTTCCCATCTGTTAGGGTAAGAGCCTTCTTCTGTGCATCTCCTGCTATCTGGAACAGTCATCTTGGATCTCTCCATCTATTTTCAAATCTCAGCTGGAAACTGTCTTTTCCATGCCGAAGCATTTGACTCTAATATGCCAATTGAATTGCCATTGCAGGAGAAACTGTAATAAAAACAAAGGGTTGCATTGTTACCATTGCTCTGCACCCTTTTGATCACATAAGTTCCTTGCTCCAACCAATGGTTACTCACAGGTAGCTGATCCAGTTCTGCTCATGGTTTGTCCTTGTGTACACTTCGAGCTAAACCAAGGCTAGCACCAATTCAGCTATCATGGTGGTTTGACATCTGATCACTGAAACAGCAGTATTTCCTAATGTGGACAGAGCCTTGTATTCCATGCAATCCCACTGAAGGGTGGTAGGGCAGAATTTGGTCCCATTTGCGTTTTGACATTTACATATAAATACATTTAAAGTATGTTGGATTGCTGATGCATAGGGATATGAATTACCTATGCCGGGGAAGACCTCATGGAGAGCAGTGGCTTTACGGCTGCTTTCCTCCCTTGGCTTTTCTGCTTGGGAATGGACTGGTTTAATTTTGCTGCAGTGCCGTAGGAACTCCATGGGCAGGAGCTACTGATTTCTTTAGGCTATACTGGCCACTACATCCCTCATGCCATGATATAACTGAAGTTGTTAGCTCCGCATTGTCTCTTGGTATATGATCTGCCCCTGTGACCTTTGGCAGAGTTTATCCTGCCTTAACCCATGGTGAATCTGACACTTGTTTTGTGTAGTCTTTACTTGGTGACCTACAGTAGTTGGACTTAAAACATTTCTTCGGAAAGATTCAGCTGATTTGAGACAGGTTTCCTATATTTCACTGGGAATTGCTGGGACTGTTCTGTTTCTCAAAACCGTAATAACTGTTCAAGGGTGGCATTCTACTGTAGTGGCAGTTGTAAAAACTTGCTCGTTGCCTTAGATAATTATGTGCAATTAGGTAGTGTCAGTACGTGGAGAACTCGAGGTATTTCCAGTAGTAAGTGTAAAGAGGTACAGGGAATACTGAGTCAGCTTAATTTATCTATCTCCTCTTTGGGTAAAATGAATGCATTTGTAAATGGTCCATACTGTATTTTTGAAACCTTGAGGATTTCAGCAGCATGACAAAGTGCTGTTGCCCCTTTTGTTCTCAGTTTGCTATTTGGAGTCCCTAACATGATGATTTGATCGATCATTCTGGATTCTGCTGGCACAATGGGCATTCCAGGGTAACGCTGTCATTGTTTGCTCTTCTCTTGTGCTTGCTTTGGGCTCAGCGATGATCAATTGCCTCCATTATAGCTAATAATAAAGGCTCAGTGATACTTATCAACTGGGAATAAATGGTTATTGATGGGAAGCAACTGAGGAGCTCACCTGTTCAAAGGAACATGTTGAGAGTAGAACTGGAGTTACCACTTCTACCATATACTTAAAGGCTGCATCCTGGGACTCTGGGAAGTCCATGGCAAAAGTCCCATTGATTTCAATGGGACTAGAATTTTACCCCAATACTAATGGAATTTTCTTTGATGAAACGGCACAATGTTTTTGAATATTTTTAAATGTTTAGGTCCAATTTCTGCTCCCAGTTACACCCTGCTTCTCTTTGGTGTGGTTGCACAGTGTAAGTGGTGGCAAAATTTGACTCTGAAGCTTCATACATTATTATTTTGCCATCTTGCTGAAAAATATATTCTTGACACAGCAAAAGAGCCCTTTTTAGGCATGAAGATATAATTAGATGTACTTTAAGCATTTATTTTTTTAAACAGTATGAATTTTAAGAGCAAACTTTGTTTACCTAGAGGTGCAAGATACGAATTAGGGGACACATTTGTAACGATTCCCTGGTAATGCTTTCCCCCTCTATGTAGAATGATTTTGTTTTTGTTTTTTTTAAGCAGCAGCTCCAGCAGTAGGTAGAAGCTCAGCATCATTGGGTGGTTAAGACTGTAAATTTCAAGTATCTTCATGCCACTCAAGGGAGAACTGGCTTTGCAGGTTATTGTTGTGAGAGTGATACCGTCACAAACCTCAGAAATAATAATAGCTAGAGTACTATATTGGTGGAAGGCTATGGACTGATGTACAGTTTTAATGGCAGATTAAAAGTGGTTTGAAAAGTTCCAGAGAGAGGGAGAGAGACTGAGAGGTTGCGAAGGCATGATTTCTTTTTTCATGGCATACATTTGGTAAAGGAAATCTATAATAATAAAGCCCTCTTGCACTTCTGTAGCACTTTTCATCTAAGATTCTTGCAGTTATACATTAATTAATGCTCATAACAACCCTGTTATTACTGATGTACGAACAGGTATGTTTTTAATACAGAGGGCTAGACTGTGGAACAGAGAGCTTAAGTGCGCAGTTCAAGGTCATGCAATCAGTCAGCAGAAGAGCTGAGAATAGATCCAGGAGGCCTGACTCAGAGTCCCCTGCATTAATCAGTAGACTACAGTCTTCCATCTCTATACTGAAATGTAATTCAGCTGGGTGTTGCTGTTGCTTTCCATGAATAAAAACAAGTATAGCCTATGCCCAAAGAGGGAGCAATATAAGAGTTATTGGTTTGGCTCTGTGTTCTAGGTCAGTGATACAGTGGTGTGCTTAGTATTTTTGAAGTGGGGTTACTGGTTCCTGAGTGCACGCAAAAGTTTGGCTCATGTGCTATCTTGGGGGCCTAAATACATTTTTAAATATATCTAGCTTTTACACAGTTTTAAAACATCTCTATTCTTCTCCTGTGTAGGAGTGCAGAAACTCAGTTCTCATGGCTCTGCTGTACAGAAGTCACTTGTCGAATCAGAGATACGGGGTTACTGTGGAGTAGAAGATAACTCCCACTCTTTCAAAATGATAGATAAAATTTAGGAATGATGAAAAAACACAAAGAAATATTGGCAGTCTTTACTTCACCACAAAATAGAACTCAGTCCTTTTGACATTTCATAAATGTCAGCTTCATGTTGCAACGAGAATAAATCAACACTTTTTGCATGTATTCAAATGATATTTAAAATAAAACTGTTTAAGGCTGGATGAAATCATATACACAAGCATCAATCATAGTGCTACATCAGCAAAGGCATGAGAGTGTAAGATTATATGTTCTTATTTATTCATTTCAGTTTACAAATATCTACCACTTTCCTGATCTAGCTAATGTGTTACAGATGAATTTTGAGTAGTTATGAGGTCTAGAAGTGTGAGCATGGGACTGGAGCCGAATTCTAATCCTGCCTCAGATACTGATTCATTGTGTGGCTTTGGGCAAGTGACATGAGATACAATTTTCAAACGCAAGTGGCCAAAATTGGCCATATAAATAAGTGGTTTGCTTTTCAAAAGGTGCTGAGTACCTATGACTCCCATTGACATAAAATATGGATTTATGTGGTTAACGTTAGCCACCCAAATTTTCAAATATCTCTCTTAACTTTTCTGTCCCTCAGTTTCCACATCTGTTAAAATGAAACATCAACCAATGTTTGTAAAAGGTTTTGGAGATGCTAAATATTTTTTTAGCATTTGATGCCTTGAAATACGGAACATGTCCAAGCATAGGATCCTATGAAATGGAGCAAGCTTGGGAAGCATTTGGGATATAAGCTCGGTGTCTTCTTATTGAACATTGTTTTTCAGTCTTTGCTACTTCAGACTGTATGGCTCAAGAGACTGATGTTCAGACAGAAGTTCATGTGAACAATAATGGGAGAAGAGACTCTGATGAAACTTTGTTTTTTGTTGTTTAAATCTGTTTTAAAGCAGTCAGCTAGATTAGTGGTTCTCAAAGCCGGTCCACCGCTTGTTCAGGGAAAGACCCTGGCGGGCTGAACTGGTTTGTTTACCTGCCGTGTTTGCAGGTTTGGCTGATCGCGGCTCCCACTGTCCGCGGTTCGCCATTCCAGGCCAATGGGGGCTGCGGGAAGCAGCACGGGCCAAGGGACGTGCTGGCTGCCCTTCCTGCAGCCCCCATTGGCCCGGAGCGGTGAACTGCGGACAGTGGGAGCCGCAATCGGCCAAACCTGCAAACGCGGCAGGTAAACAAACCGGTCCAGCCCAGCAGGGGCTTTCCCGGAACAAGTGGCGGACTGGCTTTGAGAACCACTGAGCTAGATGATGGAGCATTTTCCTTAAAATAAAACTTGCAGCTGCCTGAAAGGTCCCTTCCTAGTGCTGGAAGTGACATTGTGCTGCCTAGGGTAGTACTGTTCGTTTTTTTTTAATAAGCTGGCTGGAACCCACTGGTTTTTAAGTTGACTTTAGTAGGTTCAGAGCCTTGAAAGCACCTGTTACATATGTCTGGAGGCTATTCTGGGTTTTGAGTTTATTCTGTGCGGAGACTTGTCTAGATGTGTTTGGCATGCAAGCTCTCTATGGCCTCTTGTGGTTATGACTATTCAACTAGCCTTCATCAAACACTTGTCGCAGTTTCACGCTGACTGCTGCTAGCACCTGGCCACTAACCTCTCAGGAAGCTCCAACAGTCCCAAACTGGAAACAAAGGCTGTGTAAACCAAGCTATGTTTAGCTAATCAACACTTTAGAGAGCAGTTTTACACAGAAAAGATTTACCTGAAAATAATTGGATAGTAAGTGGGATATGATGTATTGAAAAGGAATCTCAATGAGGCACTAACACACGTGTGTGTGTGTGTGTGTGTGTGTGTGTGTGTGTGAGAGAGAGAGAGAGATGAGAATAGATTCAGTAAACATTCTTTTCTTTGCAAGTTAACTGGAATGCAGAGAACCAGAAATGAATGTATCAAAGACAGCAAGCGTGAGAAGGAATAAAAGAACAAGAAAGATGATTCTATTAGGAGTAGATCTGAACTACTGATGGTGTTAGAAACTGATGCTAATGCCAGTAGAATGAAGAAAAGGTTAGGTGATAAATACAGTCCTGAGGATGTGCTCAGTGAACAAAAGAAATCTGCAGTGTTAATAAAACATAAGGAAATGGTCCTGGCAGGGGCAAAATATTTAATTGTTGACTTTTTTTAAAATGAAAAATGGAGGGGAAAATGTGAAGTGGGAGTAGAAAAAAAGAATCCCAAACTGCATTTAATTGAAATTTCTCCCACAGAAGCCTTGGCAAACTGTCTTTGATTTCTAGTGCTTTTAGATTCTGTAATATCACTTCTAACAAGGTGGCTTCTCTCTGTGAGAAAGAGGAGAGTTCAGGAGCATTTTTTGTTTTCATCACAGAAAACCTGGAAAACATTTCTCTAGAATATTTATTGATAAAAAGGAGTCTGCGGTGATATTTGTTTGTCAGTACAGACATCCGTAAGAATTAAATGGGTAGGTTAATATTTTTGTCAAATAGTATAGATTTTAAAATTGTCTCTCTGTCTTCCCTGTGTCTTTGGAGCTGCTTATCCTGAACTTTACACAAGATTGGGATTTGGGAGTGACCTTTGTACTCCTCTCCCCTATACAGCATCATGAGTTGAGTGGGAATAATGGCTATCTGCTTTCATGGAATTCCTCGGAGGCTGAACAGCAGCTTTTCACGGCGTAGTCTTTGCTTTAGTCTAAGGCCAAGTCTCAACTGCAGACCTGTAGCAGAGCGACGTAGTAAAACTGACCTAACAGCCCTTGTAGACAGTGCTATGTCGACGGGAGAGCTTCTCCCCCTGGCGGGAGGTGGATTAACTGTGCTGACGGGAGAAGCTGTCCTGTTGGTGTCGTAGCATCTTCACTGAAGCAGTACAGCGGTGCCGCGGTAGCGTTGTCTGTGAAGACAAGCCCTTGGATATGGCTGCTTTGTCAAGTTGGGAAGAGGAGCATAAAGAGAATGCTGCACCTCCCAGAATAAGGGGAAATTTCGGGTACCATCCTTGGGACAGACATTGTAAAGAGAGAATTTATACTGGATGCTTGTGGGATCTATCCACTCCAGTGCAAACACTGGTGGCTTAATGGCAGTTCATTGCGCTGCCATGAGTGTTTCCAAGTTTGGGCCCTGAGCACTCTTTGTAAGAGCTAGGTGTATTGCAGTGACAATGTGCTCAATTTCTGAGAAGGGGATGAGAGAACACAGCTCACTTTAGGCAGCAATCAGAGTGGTGCTAATCAATTGAGCTCTGGAGGGAATTCCATTCTTTTTTTTTTTTTTTTTGGCCCCTGGAAAAGTTTCTGTGACATGGAGGTCAAGGATGTTATGGGGCAGAGGTGGAGGAAACCTGATCTTCGGGAAAGAATACCCAAAGCCCCAAATATGTTTTCCTGAGATATTAAATGGAGGTCAGAGGTTCTGGGAAGAAATGTCCAGTACTTTGACTAATGGCTTAACACAATTTATTTTAATGGTCTTATTTCATTTCCTGTTTCTGAGATTAGTGAGAAACTTGTGGCTGAGAGATGCACACACCAATCAAGTTAATGACTTTAAACCCTTAATACAGACACAGGCACAAGGACTCCGGGATAAAATGATGATGCTCTGTGCCAGCTCTCTCTAACAACTAAAGATACTGAAAGTATATGTTGGATCTCAGACTGTGGGATGGTCTCTCTGGTACTGAATATCAGAGCAGATCTAGTGATCTGACTAACATAACAGCAGTAGTAATTAACAGTCATTCTAGGGATGATCATTGCTCCCCTTCCAGTTTGCAATAGAGATTGTATCATCCTTAGTTGTTTCTTGTGAAAGGTGAGTCTCA
Source organism: Chelonia mydas (assembly GCF_015237465.2). Taxonomy (NCBI): domain Eukaryota; kingdom Metazoa; phylum Chordata; order Testudines; family Cheloniidae; genus Chelonia; species Chelonia mydas. The sequence goes on from NC_051251.2 coordinate 56,645,242, forward strand.
TGGGAGTGGAGGGGGGGGGGGAAAACAAAAGCGGTGTGCCTGGAATGGTCAGAATGGAATTGTGATAGTATGCCCTACACCATTTATAATGCAGTGTACTTGTGTAATGCATTTTTAATGTAATTTCACTCATTAATTTAGCCAGCTAATCAACAAACTCTTTGAGGAAGAGACTTCTCTTATTCTATGGGTGCACAGTGTTTCAGAGAGGTCTCTAGGCGATATTGTAATAAAATAATAGCTTGCAGTACAAAAAATGGATACTTCCTAATGCAATGTATCATCCTTTTGTAAAAAGTGAAATTAGGATTTATGAGCCAGATCCTCAGATGATCTCAATCGTAAGATAGTTGTCTCTGACCATTTATACTATCTGAGAATCTGTTTGTAATGTTTCCAGTAGGAAAATAACGGATAGCAAATAACTTGGTTATAGCATCACTTTGCTTGGGATATGCTTAATTTTTTTTACATCTATAGTCTACTGAGGCTCAGAACTAATACGGCTTTGTGTTCTGCCACCAACTCGTTATGCTTCCCTGCAGAGGATACAGCCTTCAAGGTGAGTCTGATTCACTAATGAGTGCTGTGTGTGGCAAGGAGATTTCAGTACCTGATGACAATGCGGGTTTCAGTACCTGATGTTGAGGGTCAGTCATGTGTCATGTCTGGGCACCCTTGCTAGCTTGTGTGGTGTTCTGACCACTGCCTAGCTGCCTCTCACACGGGATGTTGATGAAATGGGAAATGGTCTCTTACAGGGGAAAAAAGAGAGGGGTGTAGAGAGAAGTCATTGGGCATATTTTGAATGTGTATGCAAGTCACTTTGTCTTGGTAGCAGGAACTTTAGTATAAAGGGAGAGCATATACTGGGATGCCTGTCTCTCTCCGGATGGAAGTACAATGCAAGGGAGTTCAGACAGTCCAGTTAGAAACTACAGAATCTGTCATCTTAAAAATAATTTTTTATAAAATTTATGTTTTAAACAACAGTAGGGTCTGGAACAAGGAGGCAGCCTTGGGAACTGTATAGGAATGTTCAGCGTTCTTCCATGGAGTTACCCTTGGATCAAGTGGTAAAACTCTGCCTCCAAATTCATGGCAATGACAGCTGAGTCATGTTCACAAATGTGTCCCATTAGCTCCAGTCGTGACAGAAAGTGGTGGAAGGGTCTCTCTGAGTTAGAGAGGACTAGACAGCTTGGACAGTGGCCGCTGCTAGAAGGGGATCTTAGAAATGCCCAAGACGGGGGATGAATTTTAGGCTTATGTTGTGGTTGTATTTTGGAGTTACCAATAAAGGGAGATGCATGCTTAGGCCAGGTGACTAGTCCTATTGAAATCAATGGGACAGCTTGTGGAGTAAGGTCTTACTCAATGTGACTTTGGGTAGAAGGAATCTGGCCCTTGCTGAATCTCGGTGTATGTATCAAAATATTTTGTTACTGTGACAGCCACTCGCTCAAGGGTCACAGAGCATTTTAAACCCTCTTTTCACCAAAATTGCTGTGGAGTTCAATTTATTCTGATTTCTGACATTGGCAGATCAGTGTTTCTCTTAAGTAAGTGAAGTTCTTCTGATCACTTTTTTTTTCTTTTTGAACAGCTTGTGCGGTAAGGTAGTTTGTGGTAAAGAAAACTCTTCCTGTTTTGATCTGATATTCTTCAAGATTTTCCTGTTGTCACTCCACTGTTCTGAGCAGCAAGAAACAGCTTATTAGAAAAACATTCAGTCAAGGAGTGGATTTTAGGTTCTGCATCTCCAAGGAGTCTTGTAATACATCTAGTTTTCAAGAAGCGGCCTTGTAGTTACTGAAATATTTATTCCCTGCCTCTTACCTTACACATTTAAACATGGAGAAAATGTGTCTTGTTCTTATTACAAGTCATTAAAAAGCGGTAATGGATCAACTGAAGAGAAATAACAGTAGTTGTTACAAGAACGGAGCTTGTGATGAAGTGAGCTGTAGCTCACGAAAGCTTATGCTCAAATAAATTTGTTAGTCTCTAAGGTGCCACAAGTCCTCCTGTTCTTTTTGGAGCTTGTAAAGTTTATCTCAGCTAGAAGTGAAAGGAATGATGCACTGGAGATTTGATTGGCCTTGACTTTTTTTTTTTTTGTTGGCCTTGTATCCCAGGTTTCTTGTTTTGAAAATCAGAATTGAGACGTGTGGAGGTTTAGGTGGGGAAATCGGAGTTCTTCCCCAAACTTCAAATAATTTATTTCAAATAAATATTTTATAAATATTTGTAAATGTTTTTTAAAAATTGTCTTTCTGCTACCTCTCTTTATTTTGTTAGCTGTAAATCAGTTAAACTTCGTCAATTTACACTCGCTGGAAAACTGAGCCGCAATATTTTCCCAGTGTATTTCTGATTGCTTCTACGGCACAGTACTAAGACAGCTGTGTTACTTTTTTATTCCAAAAACTGACTTTTCTTTTTTGAAAAGGAACCTCTTGACTCCTTTAAGAATATAGTATGCAGTTTCAGTTTTCTGTGCAAAGGACTTGTGGTTTGTAAGTAAATATTGGGGATTACTGGAGTGGCTTTTCCTCATGACACTCCAAACATTAGGGAAATATGATTCCTCAGTTAAATATAAGGAGCCTGTTCCCATTCCCACTGAAGTTCATACAAAGATCATCTGTGTTCATGTGAATAAGAATATTTAGAGACACTGGGACAGATCCTCCAGGCTTCTCCTCTCCATTCTTGTGCTAAAGAACTTGGCTTGTCTGATCCTATGACCATCCCAACACTTGTCCGACCTGAAGACTCCTCTGTCTTGCACTGGTGAGTCACAGCCCCTATGGGGCATTGGAGTAGCTTAGTGGAGGGATAGCATGGCCATACCTCTTTTTCCTTGGCCAGGCTCTGTGAAGTGGGTGCTGGCAGAGCAGCTATAGTGATTGTATATCAACCAGTGTTCCCCTGCCCAGAGGGAATCCTCAAATGTCTAGTACTGCCAGGGCACAGAAAGTATCCGCGCCGTACCAGTGAATCTGGCCCTTCGGGAAAGCTGTATATGTGGCCGGAAGAGGAAGGTGAATTTATAAGAGAAGTAGAAAGCCATGGGCAGCATATCCTGTAAAACAGCCCCTTGGAGTTGTAGAGCCTTTGTAAAACCTAAGTGACAACAAGCCAAATTCCACTGTGTCACACCTGTGCAATTTCATTGCAATCAATTTTTATAAACACTTCTAGACTATGTTCATTAACAAATTGTGTTTATATCAGTTTCAAGTTGGATTCCCAGGAGCATATGCTTAACTGAGTAAATAAAGCATGAATAGCTGTCTGAGAAATACTTGTCTATTTTTAAATTGCCAGTATAGGTCCCTTGTATGGGCTGTTTCTTTCTGTGGTATAGGGTCTCTTAGTTATCTGAGCTCAGATGCTGAATTTAACTTTCAGGTCTTAAGAGGCTAGATTCCATCTAAAAGATGTTTCCTCTGCAGGAAGCAGTGTTCAGAAGCATTCTGTGTTCAAAATTTACAGTAAATGCAAACCAAATGCAATCAAAGGAAGGCAGCTACTGAGTATAGTAAACAATAGTTACAATAAAGCCACTTTAGACAAGAAGACTATAAAGTCCTTGTCTTGCCATTCCCTCGAGAACATTGAGGGCAGTAATAGGAAAGTCAGATTATGGTATAGGGCCATATGTGTACCCTTTTCCTGGAAGTACAATTTGTCTCTGAGGTGCCTATTCTCCAAAAGGCTGTCCAGCAGTGTGAAGTGGAAGACCTACCAGCTTTTGTCAAGCTGTCTTCCATTCTGCAATTCTCGCCATGGGCACAACCCAATCCAATGGCTTGTTGATGCCAACTAGCCATAGCCCATAGTAAGCATAGATAGCAGCTCTGCTGGCTGTGATGAGATGGAGTCATGGCCCTGCCTTTTCACTCGCACTCTTTGAGGTACTGTGTGCCCCCCCACCCCTCCAGCAGATGGGGTGGGAACAATCCCTGCACTTCTCAGAGCATTGAGGCTGCAATTCTGCCTGACCCTTACATGTGTCAGACAGGGCTTCTTGTGCCTTCCCTTGGTTGTACACCTACATGAGGGGCTGACCAAACCCATCCTCAACTGAGGGGCTGACCCTCATCATGGAGGAGGAGGACATGTGCAGTGGTATTCTCCCCTTACATCCCTCCAGACTGCATGTTTGTTCTTTGGCCTGTTGAAGATCTCATGCCTCCCTCTAAAGTCTTCACCCATCCTCTGTCAAGTTGCACCCCTTAAACTCTGTGCTATGTTGCCAACATGCTCAGTGTGTGTAGCTGTCAGTCAAAGGCATTCAGTATCATGGGACCCTCAATTTGTATGCCCAGCAACTGTCTGTCTCCTTCCTTGGTTATAATATTTAGAAGGTATTTTTATCTAAATGAAGGAAAAAAAGGAATAAATGCCGTAGATCCTTGTCCATTTGTTTGACACATGCAGGCTAAGGAGAATGGGAGTCTCTTGTTAAAGTATTCATAACACCCCATTGACACAGCCATTTACTTGAAACAACAGCACTTGAATAAATGATGCCAGTTGGCCTCAGACCATAGTAAGCATTGTTTGCATTATTGGGAGAGGCCTTTCTGCTCTCCTGGTAGATCTGCTTTGGTCTCACTAGTCTTGTTTTGATGATTAACTGTAAGCAGAAAAATTACCTGGTGCTGAAAAGGGTTAAATTGACAATGTGGAATGTCATCAGAAGCTATGAACCAAATGCAGGTTCAGTTACTAGTTTTATCTTGTTAATTAAATAAAAGGTTGTACAGTATGTATCTGTCAGTTTAAAATTTTTCTGGATGATCTACTACAGATGTTAAATTTAGCACAAATGCTGTGCACGGTGTATGGAAACTGCTGAGAATGGTAATATTAAACACGCTCCTCCTTCTCAGATTCGCTGCTTGCTATGAGACCGTCTCAGCTGCACATCCCCACTGAGCTTCAGCAGTAGTTACAAATGAGTCAGGACATTTCACTCCCACAGTTCATCATCGTCAGGCTAGTTTGTCTAAGGAGAGTGGATTCATGGGAAAATGCAGCACACGCACACTCCTTGATGAAGTCTTGATGGCTTTGTTACTCTTTCCACTGGGACCTTGAACCTTTTGTTTAGAATACATGAGAGTGGAAAACTTAAAGGAGCTTTAAACAATTGTTTTTTTTCACTTTGCTTTGCTTCCAGGGGAGATTACAGCTGAATGGAGTTTCATAAGATTAGCCAGAGTAATGCACATCTTGATAGACTCAATTTTATAATTACATTTACTTTCATTTTTACAAACTATTTTTGTAGTTCAATTTGAAAATGACCCCTGGCTGAGACTGCAAATGTCTAAAACAAACAAACAAACTCTCCTTCTGGTAGCAAGGGACAAGAAAACTACTGTTATAAAGACTTAATTTTAAATTAAATGGTTATACATAAAGGCTCCCAATAATATATAATTTCAGAGCATAACACACAGTTACTATCTGATGGTAACATAACTGATAAGCAAATGTATACCGTGAGTGACCTTAAAGATTTCCTTTTATTAAGTATGTTTTTAGTAGGAATACTACTAATAGGGTCAATAGAAAGCCCTCCAGGACAAACTGAAAGGAGACAATATACAGCACAATGGGATTGTGACCCAAGACCTCTTGATGCCAACTGGCAGAGGGCACAGGGATATATAAGGGTTACAGAGATCCCCTGTATCTGGCATCTATATACTAGTCCACCAAAGAATGCATGGAAGGTCTCTAATGAAAGCCTGTGTTACACTGTTATCGTAATTATTGTGAGATGTAAGTATGAAAAAATATGAAGTTATTAATGTATACTAAAAATTATGTTCTCTAGGTCTGTAAGTTGAGGCAAGTCACTGAAAGATAACTTACATACTCCTGGCAGGCAGGGTGAAAGAGATGTTTATTTCAGTCTGGCTGGTCATGTGCAAATTACGGTTTGTATGGTTCATAATGGATGCCCATTGACAGTCTGAGCAAAATGCTGATCATAGATTGTGGAGGCTGGAGTTAAAAACATAAACAGATGAACACCCAGATATTTCTTCAATCTGTAAGAACAGAAAACTCAACCAAACTGGTTGAAAATGCTGGGGAAAGGACATGGGATAAGCTATCCTGAGGGAAACAGGGTGATGTCTTGTGAGTTAAGATTAGGCTCTAGAAAGCACGTTATGATTGTTTTATATATAACTGTTTCTGATAGTCTCAGTTATTATCATTTGAATCTCTGTTCTTTGATAATAAACTTATTCCTGTTTTCACTATAAATCTATCTAAGTGCTGTGTGTTATGCGGAGTGGTGATCCTACATTAAAACCAGTAAGCTGATGTGTCCTCTTCCCTTTGGGAGTAATGAATCTGAGTGTTCTGCCAGCATTTAGTGAACAGGGCTGGGCGCTCTGGAGGGATGCTCAGGGATTGATATGTGCCTGTCGCTAACCTGTACAGAGAAATCAAGGCCTGCGGGCGGCCTGGAAGGCAGCGCTTGTGTTCCCAGATAAGGTTGCCAGGTGTCTGGTTTTCGATTGGAACGCCGGGTTAAAAAGGCACCCTGGCAACTCCGGTCAGCACTGCTGACCAGACCATTACAATATGGTTGGTGGCACAGTGGCACTAAGGCAGGCTCCCTGGCTCCATGTGGCTCCCAGAAATGGCTGGCATGTCCCTGCAGCCCCTAGGCACAGGGGTGGCCAGGGAGGCTCCGCGCACTGGCCGTGCAGGGCAGGGGCAATGAGAGCTGCGGGGGCAGTGCCTGCAGGCGTGGGCAGCTCACAGAGCTGCCTGGTCACCCCTATGCCTAGGATCCAGACATGCCGGCTGCTTCCGGGAGCTGCCTCAGGTAAGCAGTGCCCAACCGGAGCCCGCAACCCATACCCCCTCCAGCACCCCAACCCCCAGCCCCAGCCCTGCACCCTCTCCCTCACCGCAACCCCTTGCCCCAGGTCAGAACCCCGTCCCACACCCTCACTCCCTCCCAGAGCCTGCACCTCCTCCTGCATCCCAACACCCTGCCCCAGAGCCTGCACCTCCTCCTGCATCCCAAACCCCTCATCCCTGGCCCCACCCCAGAGCCCATACCCCCAGCCATAACTTCTACCCCCTCCTGCCCCCCAACCCTCTGCCCCAGCCCAGAGGCCCCTCCTGCATACAGAGCCCCTCATTTATGGCCCCACCCTGGAACCTGCACCCCGAGCTGGAGCCCTCACCCCCTCCCGTACCTCAATCCCTTGCCCCAGTCTTGTGAAAGTGAGGGTGGGGGAGAGTGAATGACAGAGGGAGGAGGGTGGAGTGAGCTGGGGATGGGGCCTCGGAGAAAGGGCAGGGCAGGGGTTGGAGCAAAGGTGTTCAGTTTTGTGCAATTAGAAAGTTGGCACCCTATTGCCAGAGGCTGATGGCTTCAGGGAGCTGATCCACAACTGCCACAGACAAGACTTCCTCACGCTAAGGTTAGGTCGTGGTGAGGTGCCTCACAACCATGGGTACCCCTGGGAAGTATCACAGGGACACCAGTCTCAGATGGGCCTTTAGATATTACCATAACATAAATATTTGCTACTATTAATCATAGCAGTAAATAGTTAAAAGGAAACTTAAGAGGGCCCACTGTATTTGTTGAGGATAAATAACTACTCTAAGCCATATGTCTAATAATAATTTCCACCAAAAAGTAGCTCAACTAATAGCTTAGGCATTCCTATTCTGTGCAGCCCAATTTGGCCTGATGTGTCTCAAGAATAAGCAGAAGCCCCTGACAGGGAGCTGTCTGCTTTTGTGTGGTTTTTACACTCACTTCAGTTAACTTAATAAAAGTACAAAACCCAGCTCTCCGGGCTATCACGGCATTTGTGATCTATGTTGCAAAACTTACCTGTTGGGAGTAATACATATATATTTGGCCAAAGTGTGCTCAGTCATTTGGGGTTGCCTGGGTGTAACTGAGAGTACAATTTGTTTTGTTAGAATACATGTAAATTGAGATGGCTAAAGTTAAAAATAGCCTCTGAAAAATGTGGACAAATGTACCATCCCTTTTGCTACCTCTTCATACTGTACATGCACACTAGCTGAGTTCAGACCCCAATGTGTTCAGCCTAAACTTATTTCTCACATAATGTTAATCTCTGGTTTATGTTATGTCGGGAAAGAAACAGCTAGGAATTCATTTTGAATTGAATAGCTCCAGGAGAGACAAATAGTGGCCCATAAATGGATATAGGTTTGGGTCTGAACACTGATCGTACTTGGCAGAAGCATGGATATGGAACCCAAACCCACAGCCAGATATGCAAACAGAGATCTGCAAAGATGGACCGAGATGTCTGGTGTAAGTTGTGCTTCCCTTATAGGGCCTAATTCTGCTCCCAGAGCCTTGCAAAAACACCAGCATCAAAAGGGTTGTGAAGCTTTAGTGAAGGGCAGACTTTGGCCTTCAGTGGACAGTGACTTCAGGGTGTTCATTTGAAAAATTTTTTTACAAAAAGATGAGTACAGTATTGAGCCTCACACATGAGTTCTGTGCTGTGGCCGATATTTATGAACCTGTGCTTTTGAGTTCTATGATCTAAGTAAACAAAATCCCTCAGATGAATTATAACCTCATGTGACTTCCATTGGGGAGAACAGGCACTGCCTCACTGCCAAAGCATGAGCTTGATGTATGAGAAATATATCTAAATTGATGATTTCGTTCCATTTGGTCATTTTAAAATCTCAACACTAAATCATTATACACTTCATTATACTAGTGCTGAGTTATGCAGTGAGAGTACCGTTTTGGTTCTGTGAGCTTTTGCATTCAAAAGCATGTTTTTTTTTTCAAGAGGTTATCATTGAGCCACAAAAGTTTGCTGTAGTCTGGAACTTGGCATGTGAAGTCTTTGAATGGTAGCTGTTTTTTCCCCTTAGAAGCTTTCACCAATTGTATTTGTCCATTGAAAGCAATGGAGAGTTTTGCAATTAACATCACTGTGAACAGGATAAGCTCTATATTCATAAACCAAAAAAAGTTGCCACGTTATTAATATAAGAAGGTAACTGCATATGTCCACTCAAAACTGTCCTTGATTTATAAAACGTAAACTAGCAGAGTATACATGTGCTGCTATAATTGGTTTAATGGGTATTTTGGTATGTAGAATTAATTCACCACCATATTAAAACAGCCAAGATATTTAACTTCAACTAGTTATATCATTAATGTTGTATGCTCTCTGTGTGTTGTTTTTTTCTAACGTTGCATGCAATTATGCATTTAAAAATGTATCACCACTTTAAACAAACTGTCAGATGGGAATGGAACTGGCCATAAAAGCTTAGCGTCTTAACTAACCACCCTTAGTTGTACCCTATTCTGTCAGCAAGCTTACTGATTTCCATGGGATGACTTGTAGAATAAGACACTACTCCATGTGAATAAGGGTGGTCCTTAGACATCGAACAGTTCAAAAGGATCTACAGAGGGACAATGGAGCTCATCCTCAAAGTTGGTTGAAAGTGAAATGGATGTATGCCAATTTATGCCAGCCAGAGATCTGCCCCATAATTCATTAGTCAGATTGGGCCATCCTAGAAATCTATAACAATTATGCATATAAATTTGTGAATTGGCCTGTGCCTGGGTCCACTGGTCCCATGTTCATCTTTTTCTATTTTTAAATTTTTGATGTCTTTGTAGAACAAAATGAGTTGTTATAAAAAGGAAACATCTTGTCTCCAAAGAGAGTTTGCCAAAAATATTAGTAAGGCTTTTGACAGAGTCTCACATGACATTCTCATAAGCAAACTAGGGAAACATGATCTAGATGAAATTACGATGAGGTGAGTGCCCAACTCGTTGAAAGACTATACTCAGAGAGTAGTTATCAATTGTTCACTACTTATCAATGGTGCAAACTAGGAGGGAAAATCTAGTAGTGTCCTGCAGGGGACAGTCCTGGGTCCGGTACTATTCAATATTTTCATGAATGACTTAGATAATGGAGTGAAGAGTATGAGAAAACATTTGCAGATGACACCAAGTTGGGAGGGGTTTCAAGCATTTAGGAGGACAGGATTAGAATTCAAAATGACCTGGACAAATTAGAGAATTAATCTGAAATCAACAAGATGAAATTCAGTAATGACAAGTACAAAGTGCTACACTTAGGAAGGAAAAATCAAATGCACAGCTACAAAATGGGGAATAACTGGGTAGGTGGCAACACTGCTGAAAAGGCTGTGGGGGTTATAGTGGATCAGAAATTGAATCTGAGTCATCAATGTGGTGCCGTTGTGACAAAGGCTAATATCATTCTGGGCTAATATAATTCAGAAGTAATTGTTCCGCGGTACTTGGCAATGATGAGGCCTCAGCTGGAGTACTTTTGTCCATTTCTGGGTGCCATACTTTAAAAAAGATGTGGATAAATTGTAGAGAGTCCAGAGGAGAGCAACAAAAATTATAAAAGGTTTAGAAAACTGGACCTATTAGGAACACGGTTAAAAAAACAGGGCATGTTTAGTCTTTAAAAAAGAAGACTGAGGGGGCACCTGATAAATAGTCTTCAAATATGTTTAAGGACTGTTATAAAGAGGATGGTGATTAATTGTTCTCCATGTCCACTGAAGGTAGGACAAGATATAATGGGCTTAATCTGCAGCAAGGGAGATTTAGGTTAGAAATTAGGAAAAACTTTTTAACTATAAAGGTAGATAAACTCTGGAATAGGCTTCCAAGGGAGAGGCCCATCACTGGAGGTTTCGAAGAACAGGTGGAACAAACAGCTGTCAGGGGTGCTCTAGGTCAGTGTTTCTCAACCTTTCCAGACTACTGTACCCCTTTCAGGAGTCTGATTTGTCTTGTGTACCCCCAAGTTTCACCTCACTTAAAAACTACTTGCTCACAAAATCAGACATAAAAATACAAAAATGCCACAGCACTGTATTACTGACAAATTGCTTACTTTTCTAATTTTGTCTGTATGAAATTTTAGTTTGTACGACTTTGCTAGTGCTGTTTATGTAGCCTGTTGTAAAACTAGACAAATATCAAGATGAGCTGGAGTAACCCTGGAAGACCTCTGCGTACCCCCAGGGGTACACGCACCCTTGGTGGAGAACCACTGCTCTGGGTTTACTTGATGCTGACTGAATGCACAGGTGGCTGGATTTGATAACCTCCAGAGATTATTTTCTAACCCTACATTTCTATGAGTCTGTGATTTTGTCCCTCCAAATGAGGAATGCAATGTATTCTCTGAACAACTTTGTCTTCATTGTGTCACTGAGAGGTGAGTACCAGGAATAAATAAAGCCAGGCCTAATTTCTAAGATCTTTCTTCTTATTTACAAAGAAAGGGAAAAGATAAAAAGAACTAACCATCCTCGGTGAAATCCTGTGGCCTGTGTTCAGCAGGCGGTTAGACTATCTAATCACAATGGTCCCTGATGGCCTTAAAAGTTATGAATCTCTGATTTTCATTTTATTACCATTTGTGGATAGATACTCTTTCCCTCTGGATTATTCCCAGTACTTGATCCATGTAATGTATAATACAACATTTCTGGTTGTTGTCACACAACAGATCATAAAATATAAATAGCAAAAAACACGGTCAGTGTTTGCACAGTTTGAAACTTAATGACTCATACAGGTTTGTTAGATCTTAAAGATTATTTCCATGGTCAAAAACAAACTTTAAATTGGAATTATGGTTAAGAAAAAATCTGTTAAGAGAATGCAATATTCATAAAGCAAAACAAACATTATTCAGAACATTGGTCATTCAGGTTATATTTACAAAGCAAGCAAGCATTAGAAAATCTGGAAATACCCACCAAAAGTCACTCAAGTAACATTTACACTATGTCTGCCCCTTGCCAGCCTCCCCTCCTGCACATCCATTACACCTTCCATGTCAGATGGAGACCTTTTGATAAAAGCAGTAGAGTTAAGAACGTGAAGAAGGTCATAGGCTGTGCCTGCAGACATCTTAAAATTACTAAGTGTGTTCATGGAATCAGACACTGGAGAACATAGGTGCCTATCTGAGATTCTTAAGAATGATTTCCCACCAGCCCTGCAGCCTTAGTGTGTAAGCTACTCAGTTTTTGTTTGGTCCTTAAAAGGTTTTTTTAGCTCCAGATATGGTAGCTATCCGCCTAGTTTTTTACAAATACTTAGCAGCCACGAGTCCAGTGAAGTCAACTGAAAATCAAGACCAAGGTGTCTGAGCTACATCTTGAGAATATACCATGCTAACATTTGAAAATCCATATACTATTGAGGGATTGGTCAGAATGTACTTACCCTGCGTAAAGATGTAAAAATCTGCCCTTTTTTTGTATCTGAAGATGGCTGGAAAGAAGGAAGATGCAATTTGCAATAGTGGTTTAAAGTTTAAATGCTACAGCAAAGTACAGCCAGTTTATGAAGATTAAAGTCATTAAGTCACTTCTCAGTTTTCAGAGTCACTGATTTGTTAAAAATCTACATTGTTTGATGTCAGATTTGTTTCTTGGATTTTGGCTGTTCTGTCAGGATGGTAAAATGAACATAAATATAGGTGACCATTTTGTACTCTAATACATTTTTTAAGAGTAACTTTAGCTTCATGTTTCCAGGCTTTCTAAATACAGTAGGTGGGATTTTCAAAGCAGTTCAAAGGATTTATATGCCCACTTCTCATTGTGAATTAATTACTCCATAATTGCACTGGTTCCACTGACCACAATGGGACTAAATGTAGAGTAAGGTACTACTCCATGGGAGAAATCCTGGCCCTGCTGAAATCAGTGGGAATTTTGCCACTGATTTCAATGGGGACAGGATTTCACTCAGTATGAGTGAGAGTGTTAGTGTCTGGGCCTGTGTGTTTATAGTATAAATATACCCAATACACACACACACACACACACACACACACACACACACACTTTTGTGTAACAGAGGTTTTGATATATGCAGGTATGATGTGGTGTTCTAAACACTGAGGATTAAATCATCAAGAACGAAGACAGAGGACCTTGCCAGAGGACACTTACGTGGCTGATTTTTTTTTTTTCTGAGTTTTTTTTTTAATGCATTAGGGCAGTGGTTTTCAAACTGCAGGTCGTGATGCAGTGCTGGGGTCGTGGAATGTAAGGCACTGGGTCGTGGTGGCTCTGGTCAGCACTGCTGACAGGGCCATTAAAAGTCCTGGCTAAGGAAGGCTACTCCCTACCTGTTCCGACACCGTGCTGCGCCCCAGAAGTGGCCAGTAGCAGTTCCCACTCCTAGGTGGGGGGGGCCACGAGGTTTTGTGCGCTGCTTCCGCCCCAAGCACCGGCTCCGCACTCCCATTGGCTGGTTTCCCATTGAGATACATGTGGTGGAATCTTGGTTGGCAAAGGGGCTGTTATTACTATTCAGAAGATGCTAGCAGGAAGCGAGTTTTTCCTCGACTGAGTAGGATGCTTCTTTGGGGTGCTGGTTAATGGCATGTAAGTAACATACTTGTGATGGAACTGTGTTAATTTGGTGTTTTGTTATAAGTGAAGCGGTGGGCTTTGCTTCCAATCACTGTTGAGTATGTTATATGGTTTTCCAGTGAGAAGAAGAAGCCTGCTGTGGTTAATGTAAAACATTGCTTTGTGTATTTTTCCCTTTACTTCAGAGACAAAACTCTATCAATGATGTTTAGTTAATGAATGAGGCATGTGCTGCAATGCAGCCGCAGTTTCTATTAGACTGGAAAGTACATAAATCTACAAATATTTAAAAGAAATAAGAGGGGAAGAAAGCATTCAGAAAGATAACTCTGCTGCCTATCCTTGCTCAGGCACTATCAGTTACATTTTTTTTCCTTAACAAGCTTTTCTGGTAATACTTAATTTAAAGAGTCACCCTCAATTCCCCGGATGTTAGCCATTTTTTTACCGAATGTTGTTTCAAAGAACATGTAAGATAACTATAACTGAGAGAGAGTAGAGAATTTTTTTTTAAAGTCGTTCAGTTTGTGGATTTTGACAGCATGTAAGGACTAGTCAGTTGCACTGTCTCTCCTTGCTTGGGATTGTCACACATCAGCAGGGAAGAGAGAGAGGTTTTTAAAAATAGGAAATTGTGGCTGAAAAAAACCACAAGAATTGTTTGGCAGGCTCAGGGGTAGTAGAGCACCTGAAATTATGCTGGACTGACTGTTTGTTTTTTAAATGGACTAGATTTCCCGTTGCCCAGGTCTCTCTAAATGTAGCATTTGTTTTTGTGACTTGCACTTGAACCCATTGTGTTGTTCAGCACCTCTTGAATTCTTTGCCATTTCCCTTTTCTCATAGGGAGACCATACAGCGCATTTTGGCTGGACAGTTCCCTTTGTAAGCCCTGTCCCAGATGACCTGACTTTTTTGGCAACACTGGGCATTTGTCCCATTTGTTCTTGCCAGCTGATGAGAGTAAGAGCAAATGGGAAAAATGCCCAGTCTTGCCGCACAAAAAACCCGCCCCTCTAGGGGTTGTGTGGAGGAACATTCAGGGAGGCAAGCAGCAACGTTTTGGGGGGAGACGACGCCACACCCATGCGGGGATTCCAAGGCTCGTGCCCTGCCCCCCACTAAGAGACTGCACAGGAGCCTGGCTGATGTGTATCTGATACGCCCTGCTCCTCTAATCAGGGAGCAGTGGGGTGTCACATGCTTATTCTGCAGTCCAATCAGAGAGCAGCGCTGTTGGGGCCCTAATTCAAACTCTCTTCTTTGGTTTGCTTGAAGACGGGGGACCCTCTCCACCCTGACTTCCCCAACCAGCCTCTTTTCCTCCCTAGTGCACCTCCAGTCTCCCGTTTCTGCCACAACCCAGCCTCCTCCCATCTCTCCAGAGTTGCCACCTGAAGTCTCCTTGGTCTCTTCCACTACCTCGTTCTTGCCCCCTCTGCTGTCCCTGCCCCCAAAGTGGCATTGCACCACTAGCTGGATCATAGTCCAATAGCTTCATCTCCTGGCCCCGAGCCCAAAAATACACACTCTCTCACTCACACTCTCACTCACCGCCCCCCCACTTTGCTGCCCAGATCCCAGTCCATAGCCATTCCTCTTCCCTTTTGCCCCCATCTCTGCTACTTGGCTGAATTGGGCACACAGAAGAATGTGTGGGGAGGGGCGAGTGGCGATGCCAGGGAGATCGGGCCAGCCCTGAGCGTCCCGTTTTCACTTTAGGGAAATAGGGTCACCTTACTTTTCACAGCTTGTGGGCAGGGAGACTGCAACTCTCATTGTTTTGACCATGTGCCCAAACCAATCTGCCCCCCTACTTCTACCTCACGAATGGTCAGAAGTCCCTAATTTCAAAGGTGCCCCCACGGTAGCTGACCCACCTGTAACAGTCTAGATGTCCAGTTTCATCGATCTTAAATTCAATACAAAGTTTCTGTGGCATATGGTGCAAAATAAAGTGAAGATCACAAACAAAACAAACAGTGAGTAGAATCTCAGCTAGGCCAGTCACTAAGAGCTTAAACTGAGTTACAGCCATAACCGTACACGCTAGAAGTTATCTCTCTCAGCCAGCTGCCTTTCAGTACCAGCAGCGTTTGAGTCCCACAAAGTGTCTGTGTTGCCCTGAGTCTCATTTTTGCACCAGTTCACAGACGTCATAATTCCAATGGTTGTCTCCACCAGAGAATATCCCCAAAGTGAGGTATTGTGCAGGGATGGCATGACAGCCCTTTGTCCCCCTCGCATGGGGCATGACTCAGGGCTGTAGGGAGGGGCACTGGAGTACACTGCGTTCTGACTATGCTGGACTGATCAAAGGCCCACAGAGCATTGCTGCAGCAGAGTTTAAATTGTATCAGCTCCTGGGGTAGCTTTAAATTATGCCAGGGATTGGAACAGTCTCTGGCCACCTCCAAAGTCCAGGGGCACAGCTACCTTCCCTGCCCTATTGCCTCCTGATCAAAGTTCCAGCAGTCATTCCTCTGGCATTTTGAAACAGAGTTGTCAGCTGGGGATGGATTAGGTCCATCCAGCTGAAGACACCCTCTCTCAGCCAATCAGGAGCACAGATGCGAGGGGACAATCAGATCCACAGTACTGCCTCATAAATCCTTACCTACAAAGTATGTGTTTTCCTTCTGCCCATCCCTGGTTCTGTCTCTTCCACATGGTAGTGCTCTGGAGGAAGGCCAGTACCCTCTTCAGGAAAAGAGGTGGGGAAGAGGACAGAAAAGTCTGATTATCTCACTAGGCCTTGGAGCTGAATACATCATCAAAAATCAGCAATCCAGATACAGCTACCTGTCACACGGACCTAGGCTGCCATTGCTATACTTTTAATAGCTTGGTCTGCAGGCTGTTCATAAACTGCTTACAAGTTGGAAGGTCCACAGTGCTAGCTGCTTGGTTTAGGAAGACGATTAGAGGTTGAATAGCTTATGTTTCAATACGTTTCCCTGTGGCTATGCAGAATGTTGGATAATGGTTTTACGTAAGATGTTTCTTGATTTAATAATAATTGACTGAAAGTTTATTGGCGCTTGGAAGCTCAGTGATTAAAGGGATGATTAAAACAAAAGGTGGTTTAAGTAATTTAATGTGCACAGGCGGCCTTTGCTTCCAGCAATCTTTTTGTTTCCGTGATTGGTTTTACCATGTACAATGAGGCTAATGAAAAGGGCTTCACTAGTGTGTTTTGTCCCTAAGATGCTGACTTCCTCCCTCCTATTTCAGGAGGTCATCAGTGATGATGAGATTAGAGGTTTATGTCTGTAGGTCTAAATCATTAGTCATTTAATCAATGCAATTGAAAATGTTTCTTCTAATAAAACTGCAATGGCTCCACATGATTTGTCAAGTTTATCAGAAAACAGGGCTTTAACATTTTCATGTTTAGTCGCACTGCACTACTGTAGAACAATGCGCAACACCTCTACAGACTGTGTCAGTTTCATCTCTCTCCCCCACGCTGGAGTTAATCTAGAGTAACAGGTGAAATGAATGGAAGTACACTAATATAGAACTGGTGTTAGATCAGAATCAGGCCCTCTATGAATAACTGACTTTTCCTTTTCTTAAGAAAGAACAGTTGTCTCCCATCTTTTCTTGGTTAAACCCTACACTGAGCCTTGAAATGAAGAAGACACAAAAGAAGAAATAACCCTCCAGAGTCTACAGCTTAACAGGAGAAAAGGGGTTTCTGTTGCAAGGTGAATGGAATAAATGGCCTCCCACAGTGGTGACTGAATTATTTAAAATGAAGGCAAGAACAGAAGGCAGAGTTAGGTAATATGTGTTTGAAGGAAGAATAGATGAATTTTAAGAAGCCAGATCATAGACAACTCTAAATACAAATGTCTGTGATCTGTTTCCAGAAATGTTTCTGAAATACATGAGGACTAACACTTTGCTGAAACTGCCCATGCTCTCAACTTCTGTTATAGCTGGTTGAATTCTAACTGGTCAGGCAGAAGTGGTAGACTTCAATTTATTGTGTTCCAGGTCTGTTAGCCAGAGTCTTATTTTGAATGTGCCGCCACCAATATTTACTGTGTTATTCTCCCAAGTTAAATGGAGCAGCATGAAAAGGATCCACATGGAAGTCGGAAGTCAGCTAATCGTATACGGTTAAATCCACCATGGTGTGGAGGGTTGGCGCAAAGCTCTCCATGGCACATCATCTCCATGGTTACCTCTCTAAGAGGTGCACACATGTGGATGTACTGTAAGGGCCTGAGTTTTCAGAAGTGCTGAATACCCAAAACTCCCATAGGCTTTAGTTAGTTTAAGGTCCTCTGTACTCCTGAAAATCAGGCCCTGTTGCATGTCCTTGGGGCCCGCATCGCTTCATTATATCAGTGAATTGATCCTTATAACACACTTGAGATATAGAGGAATGTCACTCCTGCTTTATAGACGAGGAACTGAGGCGAAGAGAGATCATGTGACTTTGCCCAGGGTGTCTCAGGAAGTCTGTGACAGGGCTGGACATTTAAGCAGATCTCTTGAGTCCCAAGCAGGTTCCTTGTCAACCACTCTGTCTTGTGGTTGACCTCCAGGGCACTCAGTAGGCATGTACCTGCAGCGGTGAGGTCTGTGATACCATCAAATAGGCCAAGGACACATGCTTTGTAGAGCCTGAAATGTCATCCAGATCGCTTGACTCTCAGTCCTGGGCTTTAACCACAAAGCCGTTCATTTTCCCTTGGATAATGGTCCAAAAGTTTTCTCATT
Source organism: Chelonia mydas (assembly GCF_015237465.2). Taxonomy (NCBI): domain Eukaryota; kingdom Metazoa; phylum Chordata; order Testudines; family Cheloniidae; genus Chelonia; species Chelonia mydas. The sequence goes on from NC_051251.2 coordinate 56,663,449, forward strand.
TGTTCAGGGTGTTCTAGCATAGGTCCAGCAGCAACCTGCCAACTGGCTCATATAATTATATCATTTGCAGAGAGTAGCTATAAGTAGCGTGCAGGAGCAGGTCTCATGTTAATGGTAAGAAAAAACGCAAAGAGGGCCAGTTTTTTTTAAATGAGAAATTTGTGATTGTGCTCGTTCTTAGTCTCAAAATCCCCTTGGAACTTCAAGCACCAAAGCAAGGAATCTACTATCTTAATAAGCAGTTAAAAACAAACTGGAGAGTTGTTTAATATTCTGTTAAAAGTTTTGGCAATTGAAATGTATATTCTAGTGAAGCCCAGTAGGGACACCCAATATCATTGAATGTGAACAGATACTTGGTACTGCTGTACTATATCAGCACTGGGTGCATAAAAAACTGGGAATGGAGGGCCTCATTCCTGTTATATAATGAACATTTAAAATGGTTGGTTTGTTTCGGGGAGGGGGGAGGTGTTTGAATTTGGGGACCAACATGTGTTGGTGATATTGGCACCACTAGTGAGACGGCTGCCCACCGGGTCTCCCCATCTTCCTTTTCATGGGGCTGTTGGCATCCTGCTTCTAAGGGCTGCCGGCTACTCTGCTGGCCTGTAGGGAGGCTGACAGGAGCTCGCTCTTCTGACACTCAGCAACATTCTGTTTCCTGGGTGAGCCACTTTGTTGTTTGGTATCTGTCCTTATTTAAAGGTGAGGGTTGCCGATCAAGTCCCATGCTCCTAGGAATTTGTATTACGTGACTGCATGGAATGTATCAGACATCAGGGACTGGAACGGCAAATGGACAGATGCCAGCATACTGGAGACAATAGAAGAGATTAGATTATGTTTTTTCTCTCCTATTCTGAGTCCTTTTATACAGCTGATCCATTTTATATTGTAGCAGCAAGGCTTGGTTAAGGATGAGAAATAGTTCTCACCATAATGTCCTGCCTCAGGCAAATCATTCTGTCCAAATATAAATTCTAGTTCAACTCCTGGGAATTTCCATGTTATATAATATTAAGCACAGCACTGGTTAATAATCTTTTTCTTTTAATATTTTTTTTATATTGCAAAGAAATCATTTTGGTTCCCTGCAGCTGACAAATACAGTAATGTTAAAAAACCTTGGGAATGATGGGAAGTCTGATAAATCTAGTAACTGAGAACACTGAAACAGACTATCAGACATTGTGCTTGAGCCATTAGCTCCTGAATCGTAGATCTGCATCAAGTCAGAGAGTATCCCAAAGTCAGCATTAATGATGAAACCACCCTCCCTTCATCCACTAGAAATGTTTTTCAAAGTATTCTCTGGCGAATGAAAGCTCCCTTTTCTCGGTGCTATTTCTCAGCAACAAGGGACAAGTTAAAATGGATCTCTAAGGCCAAAGGCTATTTAGTTTGTCCCTTTTTGAAATATAATATCTGTATGTTAGGTTCATCTTTGGATGGTCCATGTTTTAATGATTTTTTCCTTTACTTGTATTTTTAAGCTTATATGTCTAAGTGTTCTTTTCACTCTCTACTATGACTTGTCCTGTATAATTTAATTTTTTTTCAGTAGCTAGCCATGTCTTCTTCTGTCTATTCAAGGACTCACAACCTGTGGTAGGGCATTGCAGAATTTCATGAGCAATGTACTGTTATTGTCTATTTTACTTAATGTGCAGCTGGAAAGCTAAGTAACGATAAACACCTTGTTGGCATAAGAAGCCATATAGAACATACTTCAACTGGGGATGCAGAAATGGCCTCTCTCCTTAAACAGTCAACAGCATAAATAAGGCTTGATCCTGTGAGGTGTTGAGCTCCCACAACACAAATTGACTTAAGAGGATACTTGGGGGAGCTCAGGACAATATAGGATTGGGCCCATGGTAGGTATCTTTCACAACCACACTGAAAGAGCTCTGGATCAGAAATATTAGCTTTAGAGGAGAGGAGCCGAAAGGTTTCACTTCATGCTGATGACCCCCCGCCTTTTAACATAGAATGGAGAGTGTGTGCCCTTACGAATTAAAAAAATTGTAAGTTAGATGGTAATAATGAGGCCAGAATAGACCTTAGGGGATGTCCCCTGAAAAGTTAACAAGTGTGTAGCGGTATATGCTTCAAAACTGCAGAAACAGAGTTTGGAATCTGTTGAGAGCAATTTACAGCTGGAATAAGCTGGACCATAATGGGGCAGGGGTTTGCCTCCTGAAAATGTACACTCTGGTACACATTTTATCCATTCTCACTTCTGGTGCTGAAGCCTGTGGACTTGTTTATTTAGTTAGTTTTTGGAGAGGTTAAATGCAGCTATCCAAAATTACATTTGGGTACCCCACAAGCCCAGAATTTAATCATAATGGAGGGAGTGACATGTAGGGAAAGGTGGTGGTGGTGGGAAATCTGTCACCTGTAGATTTTAAAGTAATTAGGAAATAATAACTACTGTGAAATAACCTTTCTCTGATGAAGAGCACTGACATGGACATACCTAGATCCTTATCATTAATGAACTGCTTACCGGGACCACAAAAAAACATTTCACTAGTAATTGGAAATCTCACAAGAAATGTTGGTAGAACCTAATGGCCCTGTGTGAAGTGTTCTGGGAAATGTTCTCCATGAACTCAGACACACACATGAACACTTTAGAAGCTATTGCTCTTTTGTGAGCAGTTATTTTTTTACTGATAAAGCATAATGAACTTCCCTTTGATATCCTGGTTTAATTCTTTGTGGAGTTGAAAGTAAACATGCAGAAGAAGAAGGGTTTAGTGACAGGAAAATATATTTGGCTGCAAAAAGTTAGCACAATGTAATTCACCAGATGCTTGATTTCAGCCATCCAAGGGACTGGCCTGACTAAAACAATGTGTCATCCAGGCTGAATGAGGACAGCAAACATTGCTGCCAGGAGCTTCTTTTCATTAGCTGGTGACCCAGTTGAGTACTAAAAACAGAATTCAAGGTTTCAGTTTTGCTAAGAGGCCTTTTATCTGATCAGTGAGGAAAGCCATGCAGATCCTCCAGAAATATATAGTAGACCCACAATAACATACAGCTATTAGATTCCATTTTACATTTCCCTGCCCTGGTTGAGCTATATAATTCAGCCAGTCATGGGTTTGATTCTGCAAGCCCATTTTTGGCACTGAGGGGAGATGTGCAAAGGGGATATGTGCCTAGTGCCTGATCCAAACCCCATTACATCCAACCAGTGTTCTGGTCAGTCACTGTTAATAACTGAGTAGAATATCAATTGACACTTTTGCTCTTTTGGCTTTTTTCTGTTTCTTTCCTCTTTTGTTTTTTTTTTACATTAGGGACATGATAAATCTCTTCAGCAGCATCTGTGTATCACTATTGACATTTTAATTTTCAGTTATAACATTTTAATTAAAATCTGACATCATTTGGCATGAAAAATGAAAGGGAACTGAAATTGTACATGCAGACTGAACTAATGTAAATGTACATAGCAATTTCAAGAAAACTGGCATCTGATTAATCTTTACAGCAGCAGTATGCTGGAAAAGTCTCATGCATACTCCTTTTCAGAAATTCTACTACCAAATTGAAGGGGAGGTTGAGCGGATTTCCATATATCTGATGGAATTCACCCTCTTCCCCCCCCCCCTTAATCATCCCTATCAGAGATGACTTCTCTCTGGGGCTCATGAAAATATTTGTGTGGAGAACAATGTTTGCCTTTGGAATGGACCAGACTGTACCAAGCGCCAGGTATTTTTTAAAAATGTCCCTGGGAGGGCTGTAAGAGGGTCCCCTAAAAGAATAGAGTGTGTGTTTGTAGTATAGATATTTTCTCTTACATTTCCCCCCCCCTCCCCCCCAATTTCAAATTACAGTTTGGACACTCTGCTGTACTCTCAATATTTTCTTTACATTTTTCAAGAACAAAGTATAAACATTTCCCGGATGCACTTTAAAAAAGCACTTATTTGTCAAGCCTTGTTCCCCGTCTTTGGTTATGAAAGAGCCTTGTTGTTTAACTAGTTAAACAAGTGAATAGATTTACCAGGCCCATTCCCCTCCACTCTGCTGTACCTGCCCCTGTATGATATAGGTTTTATCGCAGATTGAGGGACTTTTTCTTGTGTGAAAGTCTCTGGTTACAATATTGGCAGCATAGTATTGCCTTAATGTAGTCAACCTGGTATGCCTGTGAAGCTAATTTGATTGTTCTATTGTACCAGTTATTTAACACAGTGGTTCTCAACCGGGGTATGCATGCTCCTGGGGAGGTATTCAGAAGTCTTCCATGGGGTACTCAACTCATCTGGATTCATGTTTCTCGACCTGTGGCTTGCAGCCCTGAGGGGGTCATGGGATGGGTTTAGGGGGGTCACAAATGCAAGGCTGGCATTTGCAGGTAGCATGCAGGCAGTAGCCTGGGGGCTGCCACCATAGGGCCCCCCTGCAAAGCTAAGTTACATGCTTCAGCCCCAGGCGGCTGGGCTTGGACTTGGGCTTCAGACAAGGCTCACTAGTGGAAAAACAGGCTCAGTATCACACTGAAAAGTAAGTACAATACTTATATTCCAATGGATTTATTTTATAATTATATGATAAAAATGAGAAAGTAAGTAATTTTTCAGTAACAGTGTGCTGTGACACTTTTGTATTTTTGTCTGATTTTGTAAGCAAGTAGTTTTTAGGTGAGCTGAAACTGGGGGTACTCAAGACAAATGAGACTCCTGAAAGGGGTACAGAAGTCTGGAAAGGTTGAGAACCACTGATTTAGCAAACCCTACTAAAGTAGAGACTTTTCATATCATCGTGATAGATGAATGGTATAGCAAAGGTAAATCAGCCTTTCCTATCTTCTCTCATAGACTAGACGGTTAGGGGTTAGACTAGATAACCCTTAAGGTCACTTTGACAGATATGACCATTTCCTGTAATATCCTTGGAAGAACTTACTGTATTCAATTTATGTATTATTGTGAACTAGGATTATATGTAACCTCACCAGGGGAAAGATGTGACAGACATGAAGCCTGGGAGTACAAAAGTCTGTACTGCAAATGTACCAGACAAATATGGACTCTTGGTAAAATAAGTGTGAAGTGGATTTCCTGGGGAATCTCTAGGGAGAGGTGAATGCAAATTCCCCTATTCCAGTTATGTGAAAACCCAGCCCTGAGGAGAAGGTCATTTTCTGCTGATTACCTGTTACAGAAGCCAAGATCAAAGGTCCACTCTATATAAAGTAATAGGTAATCTGCCCAGTCTCTGTTCTGGTTCTGGGTCCAAGACAGATGAATTTGTAACCATGGGGAAAACCCAGTTGTGGGTTTTGAAGGACTGAAACCTACCAGAGCCTTGGTTGGAGTTGGGGAGAGCCCTCTGGTAAGCTTTTTAACATGTGTGTAGTTTATTTTATTGTTTTAATGTTTTAGTGTGCTGCTTTTATCTTAAAAATAAATCTGCTTGCTTAGGAGGAGCTGTGTGGTAACTTAACACTGTGGGTAATACATTGGTCATAGCCCTCAGAGAGAACGTCAAGAGCAGGCATGAGCCTTTTTGACTTGCTTGCTGGGCTTATTGCAGGGTAAGGCCGGGAGCTGTGCAGCCTTAAAATACCCAGTCAGGAGGGACTGAGATGTGGGTCTCTGCCTGACAGAGATGACGGTTGGGAGCCAGAAAGCCTAAAGTGGGTGCCCTTGGTGGACTGCAAAGGGGGAATAGAGATGTAGTTGTCCTGAGATTGAGCTAATCATTACATTACTCTTGGTATGTTCATGTTTTGATTAATAGTGGGTTGGCATGGCTTTCATAAATTGCATTGCATGCAGTGTTGTATATGGGTTTGTGTTGGTGTGTGTACGTAAGTGTGGTGTCAGATTTATCAATGATGGCAAGAAGGCGTGTTTTCTGTAAGTTTTGGAAAGTTTGTGTGAACATGTGATCTATGTTGTATTCTAAATTTGCTTGTAATTTTAATGTAGAAATTGCAGAACTGAAACCTGCAACTTTGCGTATGCGTTGGTGTACTATATATGGGGCCAGAGTTAAAGTAGCACACAAGCTATTTTAGGATGCAGGCATATGGAAGGATTGTAAATGATCACTGGGACACAGTATTCATTTTTCATTAAGGAGTTATGTAGCTTCAATTTTCTCAGATAAAATAGTGCACTCTGATCAATAGAAAACATTCAGTTAAATTATGCATTGTGACAAAGTTCCTGCTCTACCTTGGTGGGTCTTGTGCTTATTGGCGGATTTGCTCGCCTTGGAGCTTCACGGCAGCCCTCAGCTTGGCTGTTTTTCTGAATTCACAGTCCAGGTTGACTCCTCCCATGTCTGACCAGGAGTTGGGAGGATTTGGGGGGAACCCGGGCCCGCCCTCTACTCCGAGTTCTAGCCCAGGGCCTGTGGAATGCAGCTGTCTAGAGTGCCTCCTGGAACAGCTACAACTCCCTGGGCTACTTCCCCATGGCCTCCTCCCAACACCTTCTTTATCCTCACCATAGGACCTTCCTCCTGGTGTCTGATAATGCTTGTACACTTCAGTCCTCCAACAGTCCGTGTTCTCACTCTAAGCTCCTAGTGCCTCTTGCTCCCAGCCCCTCACACGCACACCACAAACTGAAGTGAGCTCTTTTTTAAAACGCAGGTGCGCTGATTAGCCTGCCTTAATTGATTCTAGCAGCTTCTTGATTGTTCTGGAACCTTCCCTGTAACCTTACCCAGGGAAAAGGGACCTACTTAGCCTGGGGCTAATATATCTGCCTTCTATTACTGTCCTATAGCCATCTAGCCCGACCCTATCACAGCATATATTTGAGATGTCTCCATTTATATAGTAATGAAAGAACTCATTGACAGATATATTAATTGGCTTTAGAAAATGAGTTCGAAAAGCACTATTTTTTTACTGCTGATTCAAAAAATATTGTAGTCTTAATTACTTAAGAAGAGTTGGTGTTTATCTTCCCTCAATCAATATAATCCCTCTGATTGTATTATAAGAAGAAGCTCTCGTACATTTTGTTCATGTTTATTTCCATTAACTTTGATATTGATTTAAAAATTCTAAAACGGTAGGAATGAAACCACTGAAATTAATAAATTATGAAATTTGTTGTCTATCCTGTTCTGCATAGATTTTTTTTTTTACTCCTGTGTATAAATCATCTAGGTTTATCTTATTGTCTTTCCCTATCCTCCTGCCTCTCAATTTCTAAATTAAATGGGCTTAGCAGAAAACTTGATGCAATCAGTTATGTCGGGTTTCCGTGTATCAAATATATAGATAGTTGGGGTCAGATTGTGCTTGTATTAACACTGAGGCAAATAAAAAGCAACTCTATTGAATTCAACAGAATTCATCCTGATTCATGCTGAGAGCAGAGTTTGGCCGTTGGTCACTACTCTTGTCCCAGTTTCTGAACTACAAGAATGAAACACATGCACATCTCACAGTGTAAATCAATACACTATCTACTCAGTTTATCAGCATTTGATATTTTCTCTAGTTTTGATTTTATAATCATGCAGAAAATGCTAGAAACGACATTAAAAAGCATTGTATGACTTATGCAATCAACCTAAATAACCCAGGGTAATGTTGTGCTGTTATATAAGGCAGTTCAGATACAGTAGTCACCACTTTCTACATCTGAGAAAAGAGACTTAATTAAGACAAGCAAATAAATTCTCTTGGGCAAGACAAGACAGTTCTCTCAGTACAGCCTTGTTACACTGAAATTTGATTAAATGCATTGCCAATGACTGCAGCAATATAATTAATAAGATATAAAGATTTATTGCCCTTAGCTTACACAAAATTTTGCTTTAGGGTTAAGGCTGGAAAATGATTGTTGGAAATTTCATTGAGAGCCTGAAAAGTGAAAAATAATCCACAAAGTAAAGCAGATGACAGAGCTTTTAGAAAATTGTTTTTTTAAATCACTGCCTCTACTAGCTTTCCAGCAAAAAGAGACATCCAAAATATGGTGAAATGAAATTTACGTTCATAGGATTTCCCCTTTGAGTTTCGTATAGGGGAAAAAAGTGTATAATTCTATACATTGCACCTAAAACTGTGCTTGATCCAAATGGCACTGGAGCCAATGGGAGTCTTATCCCGGATTTTTGAATCAGGCTCAGGATGGGAATTGGTGGCTAAAAATTTTGAACCTCAAATTAAAATCTCTCTGAAATAAGTCATATTTCCATTAGAATATTTTACTGTAACTCTGGTCTTAAGACACTTGTAATCACAATATATTACTGCACATAACATATATTTAAAGATGGTGTAATTAATAAGACTAAAAGTGCCAACACAAACTGTTGAAAAAATACAAAAAGTTAACACACTGAATTCAGTTTTTATAGTTAGAAAAAGACTTTTCTATTAAAAAAATATTCACCTTTCCCCATTGTCACTTCAACGAAACGAAATAAAGTAGCTCAAAGTTTTTCAGTGTTTCTGCTCGTGGTCCTCAAGGAAACTACATTAATATATATATATATATATAATATTAAAATTCTGAAGTCTTTAAAAGAACATATATACTTTATGCTGAAATATATATTTGCAAACTAACGCCATGCCCACTGGGAATACTTGTGGTATGTAAGTGTGTTCACAAAATCAGGGCCTAAATGAGTAAACACTTAATTATATAGCTGTTGTAAATCATAATGTATTTTAAATGACCTGATGAATGGAAATTGAGTTCTTTTTTGTTTTGTGTGTGTGTGTGTGTGTAAAAGTGGTTTATGATGTTTAAAAAAGCAATTTTTAATAAACACCTTTGCTTCAGTTCTGCTGTGGTGCCTGAAAATAACTGCCTCTCTAGTCGTTACTACATAGTAATTTATACATCGGAATGCTTGTTTGGCATGCATATCTTTTGTTTTGCTTTGCTTTATAATCATAGCATCATTGAACTGGAAAGGACCTCAAGAGGTCATCTAGTCCAGTCCCTTGCACTCCTGGCAGGAATAAGTATTACCTAGACCATTCCTGACAGGTGTCAGTCTAATCTGCTCTTAAAAATCTCCAATGATGGAGATTCCACAACCTCCCTAAGCAATTTATTTCAGTGCTTAACCACCCTGACAGTTAGGAAGATTTTCTTAATATCCAACCTAAACCTCCTTTGTAATTTAAGCCCATTGTTTCTTCTATCCTTAGAGGTTAAGTAAAACAATTTTTCTCCCTCCTCCTTGTAACAACCCTTTATGTACTTGAAAACTGTTATCATGTCCCCTCTCAGTTTTCTCTTTTCCAGACTAAACAAACCCAATTTTTTCAGTCTTCCCTCATAGGTCATGTTTTCTAGACCTTTAATCATTTTTGTTGCTCTTCTCTGGACTTTCTCCCATTTGTCCATATCTTTCCTGAAATGTGACGCCCAGAACTGGACACAATACTCCAGTTGAGGTCTAATCAGCACGGAGTAGAGCATAAGTATAATTTTAAGTATAAGTATAATTCATAAGTATATTTTTCAGTAACTCATTTTGTCCATGTTTTTAACTATAGCTGGCTTAGGCTCATGTATGTTTGTAAAGTTCAGTATTGGAAGTGTTTTGCAGGATTGAAGCCTTAAAGTGTGATGCTACCTTTACTAGTCAGTGGAAGCCTTTCCATTGAATCCCAGGAGGGCTGAGTCAGGCCCATAATTTAGCTAGTAGGCTTGCGTTCACTGGTTAAAAAGAAGAAAGCAAACAAAGCTAACGTCCTGACCACTTTGTTAGTGTCCTTTAATAGTGTTCTGATTGTTAGACAAAAATATAAATGAGTCTCTGTAAATGATTTCTTCTGGAAAAAGAGCAAAAATATAGAAAATAATATGCAGCTAGTGGAAGATAAATACCATCATAACACAGGTTTTTTCTGGCTAATATAATTAGTTCAACATCTGCATACTCTGGCTACATATGTTAAACAAAAAGGAGTGGTTCTGTAATGATGGTGTTTAGCTGAATGCTTCAAAGCATTCATTTGTGAACACAAGTATAATGGATGGATGCTACTCAGTTGGAGAGACTCAGCTGATGGCATAGCCCACAAGAATGTAAATGGTATCTCATCACAGTACTCCATTGTGCACTAGATCTGTTTGTTTGTTTATTTGCCTTTTTTTTTTTGATGAGCAGGGAAAGTATATTGATCATAGATAATCTCCCTAAAAGGTGATAAAATGAATCCTGGCTGAGAGAATCTCACAGGCATAGATACCAAAGGTTTGTTCTTTAAGGACGTGCTTAAGGTGCATTCATATTACAGGTCCAAAGCCCAGCACGGGCAATATTTACTGACATCTTTATGATCTGATATCTAACAGCCTTTTAGAGCTAGAAGTGGGAGCGGAAGAGTTCTAGTAATAGTATTTTTATGTATACAAAATCTATTTGAGGCTGTTTTTAGTGTTTTAAAATTTATTATTTTAATGTGATGTTTGTTTGATAATAGACTGACTACATCATTATTACACTGCAGGTAGTGTTTATGCTTGTTAATACTTGTAATACCACAAATTCATATAACTGAAAAGGAGTCTAATAACAGTGTAATCAGTCACTGTATTTTTATAAAATGGAACCAATTTTTCTTCCCCTGAGACCGGCACAGTTGAACTCCTGATGCTAGCACTCATATAGTGCTTTTCATCACTAGATTTCAAAGCACTTTGCAAAGGAAGGTTAGTATCATTATCCCTATTTTTATAGATGGGGAAACTGAGGCACAGAGAAGTGAAGTGATTTGCTCAGTGCCAACCAGCAGGTCAGTGGTAGAGTCAGAAATGGAATCCGGGTCTCCAGTATACTAGGCCAGTGCTCTCACCACTAGGAAACGCTGCCTCTATGGCACCCTGGCTTTACAAAGGCATGGATACTAATAAATGCTTCAATATTTCTTTTTGTACCTCACTAAACCATTTGCAAAATAGTTTTTCTTTAAGTAAATGGGCTGTAGATGGTGTGCTTTGTCATGAAGGGTTACTGGCACTCATTTGGGGTAACCTGCATAACTCTCACACAGTTTTGCTGGTCACCATGAATAAAGCAGCCATCCTGATCTTATCTAGTAAGAACTCTGCATATGCCTGCCTGTCTATTAGATTCACATTTAGTGAGGGCGGCTACCACAGCTGTCTCCTGAGGACTCATCAGCTCATTGTCACAAGGGAATTCGGAGTATTACCTATAGGGGAGAAATTTAAATGAATGATGCTATCACTGTGTCATTTGTATTTTGGATTTAGGGTGTAAGTTCTTGATCTCTTTATTGTGTTACAGTAGTGTGTTTCAAAGGCTGACATGCAAAATGACTTCCGATTCCTTTACTACGCGTTGTACTGTGATTATAAATGGTGGACAGAAGTCTATATGTAATTTTAGCATAACACTTCAGCCTGAGTATATATTAAATACAGAGAGGTTGAAAGTACAAATGAGCTGAATGTATGGAATGCACTGAACACATAACAGAAGGAAAAATATCAAGTACAGGGGAAATACTTCAGATATATTTTTATTACTTGAAAACAATTAGCAGTCCTTCCCTAAACCTATTTCTGTAAGGAATCTTGTCAGTAGTGGGTGGTAGATGAAGGAAATGGGAAACAGTTCGGGCATCCTGAAAAATGTAAGACCCCAGTTCTGCCATGTGCTTTATGTGAATAGCCACCCCCTCCTCCCCCCACTCATTATGGCTTTCTTCTCCTAACTGAACATAAAAGAAGCTAATCCCTCAGATAAGTGATGCAGGGGGATCTGTATCTCTGTGTTTCCATGGAGATGCTATGTGTACCACTCAGGAGGGTCTGTATCACCCACCTATTGAAACTCCTATATCTCAAGGACACACTCCTAAATTGATAAATATTTTTCTTAAAGGTGTATTTATGCCTCCAATTGCTGAAATCAGATGTGCTGAACATTTTCTTTTTCTGATGGAAATCTGGGAATTTTTTAAATGCCATGCTTGAGGCAAGATTTCACTTCTTACATACATTATAGACAAGCTAAAACAACCAAAGTTTGCTCGCACAAATATTTAATTTGCTGTTATATGTTCTGTTTAAAACCTATTTAATAATTTACAGTTCCTCTTCAATTATAACTGACATACGAAGTACCAAATTATTTTGATTCTATGGTTTCACTGGGTTTTGGTGCATCAGTGATACATTTAAGGGCTGGGGATGACCTGACTCAGCTTATTTATTCATTAGTCATTTTTATGCTAAATTGATTAAAAAGGGTTTAAAATAATATGCTATGGAGATTGGGTGCTTTATTGGATTACATGCTTTACTCATGGAGGATTGCTGTAAGAATCCAAGTGAAGTAAACTGGCCATCCTATTTCCGGCCCAACTGAATAATAATCAACAGTATCATGACAACAAAAGCACCATACACCATCATATCTGACCATTTCATCTGAAAAGTGTAGAACAGAGTTACTTAATAGTTTCCTAGATTATAAAGCAGAATAAACCTTTGTGATCATCTAGTCTGACCTCCTGTATAACACTGGGTTTAGGACTTCCCCTGCATTAATCCAGTCTTGATAAAAATTGCCGATTGGTAAATTGTTCCAGCGGTTAATTAACTGTTTTAAAATTGTGCCTCATTTCCAGTCTGAATTTACCTAGTTTTAATTTCTAGTCATTGGATCATGTTGCAGCTTTGTCTGTTAGATTGAAGAGCCCTCAATTGTCAAATATTTGTTCCCATGCCTTACAGAAGTTTATTATATCAACACTATTGACTTTGTCAACCAAACTTGTACTCTCATCAGAAAAGACACGAAGTTAGTTTGACAAGATCTATTGTCCATTAACCCTTGATGATTAGCATTAATTATATTACCTTCATTTATTTCTGTATTAATTGAGTCCTGTATCAGCTGCTCCATTATTTTATCCAGGATGCGTGGCAGGCTGACAGACCTATAATTATCCAGGTCATCCCATTTACCCTTTTAAAATATTGGCACATTAGCTTTCTTCCAGTTCTATGGAACTTCCCCAGTGTTCCAAGACTTGTTGAAATCAACAATAAAGGTCCACATAGCCTTTTCGCCAGCTCTTTTAAAACTCTTGGATGCAAGTTATCTGGGCCTGCTGATTTAAAAATGTCTTGCTTTAGTAGCTGATGTTTAACGTCCTTCTGAGTTAGTGTTGAAATGGAAAGCATTTCATCATCATGATATGAATACATCATTTGTTTTTTCCCCAAATATGGAATAGAAATATTTAATGAACCCTTCGGCCTTTTCTGTATTATTATTGATTGTCCTACCATTTCTATCTAATAATGGACTAATACCATTATTAGAATTCCTTTTGTTTCTAATATACTTAAAACCTCCTTATTGTCGTTAACTCTGCTAGCCATTGATTTATTCTTGTCTTTTTGCTTCCCTTATCAATTTTTTACAATTCCTAGCTTCTAACATATATTAATTCTTATGATCTTCCCCATTCCATTTGTTATACATTGCTTTTTAGAGGTGCTTTTGCTTCCCCTGTAAATCATGGGTGGTTTTTTTTAATCAGTATAGTCTTCTTTCTGACACCATTTGTTTAGGAGGGGTAGAATTCTGTCTATGAAGAGTCCTGAATCATCTTTAATCTGAGAGAGTGTTGTCATACATAAATGGATTGCAGGTTAGACATGAACAGATTCTTGGTTGCCTACCTACTTTAGGCCATCTTGTGCCATAGATTTTTAAGCAAAACTCCTCTGCTCAGGTTTTTTTTTAGTTTAATACATATGAAGGTCTCATCAAAAGAAGAACCACCTCCTTCATACCGTAGGGTCAGATTCCCACAAACCTTACTTAGGCAGAACTCCCTTTGATTTTAGTGGCAACTTTGCCTGATAAAGAAATGCAGGATCAGACCTATAGAAAGGGTTTAATCTGATTGGATCCCCATATCTGAATGCATGATTGCCTGAGAATATGTACCGTTTCTAAGGGATGTACGGAGAGTGCTAAGGAAGGGTAAATGCTGCTTCCAAAAACAGGGTGATTATCGGTAAAATCTACAAAGGAAGATGTGGAGTTAATCTAGTCCATTTATATTTGGGTTTTTGCCTCAGAGTAGATGTGACACAATGTTGTGCATTTCAATACATAAAGAGAATAAAAATATGTAAGGATCACCTCTCTCTAGTATATTTACATAGTCAGTCCTGTAGATTTCCCTGTAGATTACAAGTGACATTTTTTCACTACTATTCTTTACCTCTTGCAAGTAGCTAGGATTATTTCTACAGCACATTCAGTGCTGATGTAGCAGACTGCTTCCAAATCTTATTACAACTAGTGATGGTGGGAAATTGCCCAGTCTCTCTCTTTTCAGAACATCACTGAGATGTTCTTTTGTGTTCACAGTGCCCATTTTGGGATCTCTAATTAGCAAGGGAAAAAGCAATAAAGTTATGCTGAAATGTACAGTTATTGTAGTGCTCATTTTCCCATTCCCCAGAGCACAATAGCTTTTACATCAAGGGTAGCACCATAACTGAAAGCTTCTAAGGGTATGTCTATGCTTCAGGTGTGATTTCCAGCTTGAGAAAGCATACCCAGGCTAGCTCTGATTGATCTAGAGAGCTAAAAATAGAATGTAGTTCCCATGGCAGGAGGGGCTGGCTGCCCCAGGTACATGCCTAAGATCTCGGACAGGTACATGTTTGGACCAGCTAGTTCCTTCCATTGTTCGTGTGGCTGCAGCTGTGCTCTATTTTTACCCCCACTAGCTCGACCAGAGCTAGCCTAGTTATGTCTCCTCAAGCTGGAAATCACTCCCCCCAGCTCAAAGTGTAGACATACCCTCAGTGAGTAAGTACAGTTTTCTAGCAATACTTTACATTTACAATCAGGCTCTGTTTCCTCTAGAGCTCCCAAGCAGTGGTGCCCTGTACCACTAGAATGGCTCTGAAACCTTGATTCTTCTGTGGTGTTTCAACTCCGGATCTTTGATCTACTTTATTTTATCAGCTGACTATTCAGACTACTTGTTGAGGTTCATAACATTTCTGCTTTATGCCTGTACTGAAAGCAAATAGATATTTATGAAATAAAAGTTACACATTTCAAAACATGCAGGGATAGTTATGCCTAGAGGAAGAATAACCCAGCTGTTCATTTAGATTAGATTTGTGAACTTAGAACCATAAATTTCTTTTATTAGCGTGCTAGCAAGGCTGGCTTGCAAATCTAGCACCAGAATTAAGGTCACCAAACTTTAGGGAACATTCCCTTATCCAGTTTCATAAATAAACTTCAGATTAGATCTCGCTCTTCAATAAATGTTGTTAAACAACATGATAGCAGTGGTGGCAGGAACACTTCTTACTATTTGTGCCTGGTTAGCAGATTCTGATTAACTCTTTCAGGTGCAGAACTTGCTACCATGATCCAGGCCTTTGTCAACTCAAGCCAGGATCACTGCAGTGTATTTTACCTGGAGTTTATGCCTTTTATCAATCTGGAAACTTAATTAGGTGCAGAATGTAGTGTCCAGCATGTTAAACAATGCTTCTCCAGGGGAAACTCATCATCCAAGCTCTGTGACCTACAGTGGCTGCCTACTAGTTTCCAGATTGAATTTAAAATGTTAGTTTTGACCTATAAAGTCCTAAATAACTTGGGACGTTCCTACTTGAGTGGCCACCCCTGTCATTTAAAAGAGGGGGTGTGTGGAGTACAGTATTCTCAGGAGCCCTCAGATTCTGAACCAAGCCCCTTCCTCCCTCTTCTCCCCCCCACCCTTGGAAATTGACCATGCTGTAAGGTATATCTATTTGCTTGAGCTTTTGCAGGGGGAGGGTTTGGTAGTGGGCAGGTCCGTGTTGAGGGATGGGAGTTGTGTAGGGGGAAGAGTTTTGTGGCTGCTGTTAGGTAAGCTGCTAATTTTTATCTTTTTCTTCTTGCAATTTATGCCAGGGCCCCTCGGGCTTTGAATGGAGGAAAAATTTTATTTTAGTATCAATCTAAAGAAATAAGAATCTATAAACAAAAGAAGATCTTTGGTATGAAGACCTTGAGGACACTAGAGCTGAGATCCGAAGCAAACTCTTTGGCCCAAGGGCACATCTGGGTATGGAAATTTTATGGTAGGCCCTGAATGTTCATGAAATTGGGCGTTGGGGTGTGGGAGGGGGTGAGGGCTCCAGCAGGGGGTGCGGGCTCTGGGGTGGGTCCAGAAATGGAGAATTTAGGGTGCAGGAGAGTGCTCCGGGTTGGGATGGAGTGGTTCAGAGGGCAGGAGGGGGTCAGGGGTGCAGGCTCCAGGTGGCACTTACCTCAAGCAGCTCCTGGAAGCAGTGGCATGTCCTTCCTACAGCTTCTACGTGGAGGCGGCCCAGGTGCCTCTATGCGGTGCCTGGTCCTCAGGCAACACTCCTGCAGCTCCCATTGGCCACTGGGAGCTGTGGGCGCAACACTTGGGCAGGGGCAGCGTGTGGAACCCCCTGGCTGCCCCTAAGCATAGGAGCTGGATGGGGGACATGCCACTGTGTCTGGGAGCCATGTGGAGCCACGACACACGTGGAGCGGGGCAAGCCCCCATCCCCACTCTCCAGCAGGAGCTTGAGGGCCATAGTAAAACATCTGAAGGGCCAGATGCGAACCCCAGGCCATATTTTCCCCACGCCTGACTTAGAATAAGAGATCACTGTGGAGGGGCATTAGGAGGTAATTGGGGGCTTATTGGTTACCAGGGGAGCACTGATGTCCTATGAGACTCTTTGCTCTATGTATTTTTAAGAAGAAATAGACCCAAGAGGGGAGGGTCCACAAAGGCTCCCTCCACCACTTATTGCTTGCATTGCCCAGGCAGAGTGGGTGAGTGAAGGGGCAAGGTTCTGCAAGGGAAGGTTCTAGGTTCTTGAGGAGACTGTGAAGGGAGGTTTGCAAGGAGAGATTTGAACCCACCCTAGTGTTTGTCCAGTGCTCTGAAATCTCCACAGAGTTGCATGGAGGAACAGCACTTGTCCCCTGGTTGGATTTGATAGATTTGGCTTCACCCATGCACACAGAGTTCTCTGTTAAGTCTGTTCTCTTAGGCTTTGTGAGTGCTGGAGGTGAATTTCATCTTTGGTGCCTTCCACACAATAAGCCTATATTTAAATATAGCTAGGAGGAACTCTACCACTATACATGAAATCAAGGGTTTGTTACGCAGCAAGAGTGAAACTCTGAGGAGTTACGCAAAGTCCTCTGCAACATGTAAGCCCCTTGGTGGGGCTGTACAGGGGTGTGCATGCACACACAGAGCAACTATATCTATTATCTCTCTGTAGATTATTGTTGAACTGCTTGATAAGTAAGAGCTAGCTCCTGCTACCATAAGCCACCCTGAACAGTACCTTCCACCATGGACCCCTTGGGACTTGATGAGACTTCTTCCAGAGTTAAATGCTACTAACATGAACAGGGGTGGCAGAATGAGACCCTAGGTGATATCATTATTACAGGGAGTTCCAACCTATACACCAAATGAAAGAAATATAAAAATATATATATAAATGAAAGCTCTCTGGACTCTTGTGCCTGCCTGGAGCCCATTGACTTCAGTTACGTGCATCTGATTGCAGGATTGGGTCTAAATGAAATGATTAGTTTTAGTATTACAACACCCAGGAAAACTAACTGTGCTTGTCTTATGGAAACCTTATTTCCAGAAAGCATTTCCAGTTGGAATTTTAAAGTGCTGCTCTTTTTTCTTCTCTGTAATTTGTCCAACAATATTTCTAACTTTCCTCGAGGTAGGACTGAACAACCCTGGCTTTAGGGGCTGTTTTTTTTGACACAGCAAATAAATTGTGTCAAATATTTTGCTCTTGAATTTTCCCATTCTCTTTTTTCTCCCCATCCTAATTTCTAGTGATCTGATGAAATTCAGAGGGGTTTAAGTGCTGGTGGGGCAGAGGAAAGCAGACAAGCCATTATAATTTTGTCTCCTGTTGAATTTCTCCAGTGGGGACTATTCAGCATCTCAGAATTGTTAGGTCATTGTCTGCATCCTGCCTGCATTCTTCTGTTCCCTCAGGGTGGCCGTTCTGGGGAATGACATTTCCTCCCCTTTTCACTACAAAGCCATTACAAAGCCATTATTAAACTCCTGATGACACTCCTTCCTCTGTGTCTTTCCTTCTTTTGTGTCTCCTTGGTCCGTGGGTGTGCTGAGAAGCCTACTGTAACTGCTGCTGTCGCTCCCCAGGATACCCTGTCCCTCCCCTCCCCTTCATTCATACATAATATAACATATATCTAGGGTCCTTGCTTTTTCAAAATGGTGAGTGTGCGAGAGAAGCTGGGTGGAACCGTGTGAACAATTAAATTAGCTAAAGTTAATTGTCAAAGACATTGAAGCACCTAAAGATGTAGATAGCAGCCTAGAGGGATTTTCATAAGGCATCTAGGTGCCTAACTCCCCTTGATTTCAGTGGGAATTAGGTGCCTAGCTGCTTCTGAAAATCCTCCAAGGCACCTATTTGCATCTTTAGGCACATAAATACCTTTGAAAATCTGCCCCAAGTTTTATTGTGCGTCTGCCTGTCTGATTCTCTAACACAAAATAAACAGATCAAGAGTAAAACTCAGTTTTGTGCCAGACTAGTTTGATAAAGAGAACTTTTGTATTGTCATGACGTAGTATGTTGAACTTTGGACAAAATCCCTCAGTCCTTATTCAGTCTGTAATCAGGCAAACCTTTGAAGACGGAAGGAATTTTGTGTCAGTGGGGATGGCTGGATCTAGGCCTTCAACATTAACATCTGTTCTCACAAGCTATTGAATTCTCCAGGTTAGTCCAGGAGTGTGATTTGGCAGCAAATACACAGATGACTGTAGGAGTTGTATCATTCTGTCCTTAAGCGTGATTTTTGAAGGTGACTGATTTGTGCTGCTTCTCAGTCTCATTACAATCATAAGAATGGATCAGTTGGTTTTGAGTCTTTCTTTGCTTTCCTTGTTGTTACTGTCGTAGGTGTCTGATATTTAAAATCTGCAGAGAAAACATTTGTCAAAATTGGCACAAACTTGACAGAAAGTTTTGTCCATTAATTCATTCTAGTAACAGCAACTATTCTGAAAATCGATGAAATCTGTGAAATTAGCCATTCTAGGATATTCTCTGGAGACCGTAAGTCTGTTTTTGGTTCAGAGTATGAATCCTTCCCTGCTAATGCATATTTGTTCCAATTTTGAATTTCAGAAGTATAATTTCAAAATATACTAGTATTTAGTCTGTTTTGCCTCCCCCTTCTCTCTCTCTCTTAAGGGACAGCTATGGTCTAGTCATGGACTTGAGCACAAGACCGACATTCAGGAGACCTGTGCTACAATCCCGGCTTTGAAACTGACTTGCTGTGTCACCTTGGGCAGGTCACTTAATCTCTATATGCTCTGGTTTACACATTTATAAAACAAAGAAACTAATGTTTATCCACCTTTGCAATGTGCTTTGAGTACCACAGGTGACAAAGTGTGTGTTTGTTTGTTTATTTATTTATTTATTTATTTAAGTGTGCAATTGTCTAACCATCTCACCTGCTTGCTTTGATTCTTGATGACTTCCTTGTGTATTACTCCAAAAATGGCCACAAAGCAGGGATGAAAACAGGCAGGTGGTTGTGTGTGTTGGATGTATTTGAAAGCAAATTTCAAACATTTTTTTCACCGTTTTCAAATGGCTTAATCCTGCACAACATGCCAATTTATATATATAGTGCTATTCTGCTGCTGCTGAAAAAAAAAATATATATATATATAAAAAACAAATTTGTCACCATGCAATAGTGCATAGTGATTGAATGAGATTTGGGCAGTAGAACTATCTCAAGTCCATATACCCATGTCAGTATTTCTGGTGTGGCTACCTCTGCTATGTAAAAAAAAAAATGACCAACATGACACACTTGGGATATTGAATGAGGATTGTGCCCTGGATCTTGATAAAACCAGGATGAAAACGATTGTTCTCAAGCATTTACAACACTCAGAACTATTTGAGAAAGACCTGTATACAGTGTGAGTTGTTCTACCATGCTGAAACTTAAAAGGGACCCTTTAGAATCTAACCATCATGATGAGGAGCGCTTTGTAGCTATATACACTGCTCATGGTAGCCCCATGGCTGAGTCGCATTACACTGTGCCACAGGATCTTCCTTGAAAATTCTCAATCAACAGGGTTCTTTGGGGAGAGACCAAGTAACCTACGCCTCTAAGCATTACAAAGACCAGAATTGTATCTTGGATACCACTTGAGCACCTGCAGTAGTTCCAAATAAGCAGAATACTCCTTTGCCGTTAAATTATCAATAGACTTAACTTGCTTCTCCTGGAAGTACTTTATTTAACCAGTTTGCTGATTAAATAAATCACATGGTATTCCATAACCAATGTATTATTCAGGATGCTTAGTTTGTCACCATATAATTGAAGGACAGAGGAGACTGCTTTTGAATTATTTTAGATCCCGTGTTCCTGAGAAGTGGGAGAGATTAGAATAAGGCTTTTCTTTCAACAGCAAGATCATTCAGTGAAAATGCTACTCGTTTCTGAGAGAGAGAAATGGATTTGCAGAATGGTCTTAACTGTACTTACCAAGTTTGGCTCTCAGCATTTAGCAATAAATGTCAGCTCCCCCCGCAGAGGCCCTACAGTTCTAGAAGGACTTTAGGTGACTGCCATTAGCGATGCTTTTGCTCTTTTGTATTTCTTAAAGGAAGCTTCTTTGCTATTGACATGTTAGATACATTGATGTAGTTTAATTTCTAGCTAAAGCAGCATCTGAGCTTGGGATTCACATGTGTAGGGTCATTGTCTGATCAGTATCACTGCACTAGTTCTTGACTTCTGACCTGACAATTTGAGTTCTATTACTTTTGGTGGGGGGAGGGGGCATTTTGTGTGTGTGTGTGTGTGTATTCCTTGTAATCATTTCTATTAGTGCTATGATTTAAATGGCAAAATATAGGTTGGTCAGAGGTTAGGCTGGGTAGGGTGGAGTTTTTCCGCAGCTACTAGTGACTCACTGATCCCAAGGTTTACATACTCAGTACTTCTGATGAGGAGAGTCTGTTTGATAATAGAATTTCTTCTATTCTGGTAACCAGCTTAAATCTAAGCTGAAGCAGCTGTTTTCCTGTGAGACAATCAGTTGCAAACTAAGGCCCCGATTCTGCTAACACTTGCACAAGTACTCAACTTTCACTGAACTCAGTAGGATTGTTCACCTGCTTGAAGTTAAACATGTACATAAGTGTTAGGATTGTGGCATAAGGTATCATTGTTTAATTGTTATTGTGCAGACCTGGGAATGAGAAAACCCAGGTTCTAAATCTCAGCTCTGATAGACAAGTCACCTAACTAATGTGAATCAGTTTCTCCTTCTATTATATTTTGATAACTTGCATATCTACTGCACAGCAATAGTAGGAAGCTGAATCACTTAATCTTATTATTAACTTTTTAATACTGCCCTTGCAGACGGATGGATTCAATTAGATAGTAGAACTTTTCCATCTCTGAAAATCTATGGTCCTTGTTGTGTATCCCTGAGCAAAACTTGGAATCAGGAGCATAACCCAAACTCTGCTCCCTTTCTTTAGGAATGGAATGCTACATTAGTTGCCCTCTTCTGGGCTGGTGTTATGAAGTTACAATGTTTGTCCCTCCTTCCTTTTCCAGTAGCTACTATTCTCATGCAAGTGTGAAGCAAATTCTAAGGGCAGTGTCAACATGTAGGCATTTTCAACATTAGAGCCACAGTGTCACTTTTTAATGAAATTATATGCATTTTAAAAGGTATTCTGAAGCTTTTGCAATAATTATAGATAAGGATTCTATCAAAAGCCAAATTGGGAGTTCAGTAATACTTAATCTTCTATACAGAAGAAAAATATGTAATTTGTGGACTTCCCTGCTCAGAAAAGTCTACAAAAGAGAACCCCACAGAGATAGGTCATAAAAGGACAAGGCATCATTTCATAGTCACAAGAGGTTATGATGGGTCAGCATCTGGTAAATCATTATTTCATTTGTAAGTAAACGGTTATTCATGGCATACTCAGACCCAGGTGTTTTAATCTGTTTTGTAATAGAAGGTATAGGCCAACATTTTCAAAAATATGCACTCATTGGGGTGCCTTAGTCTTTCGGCGCCCAGCTTGAGATGCCTGTGATTGCTGCTGGAATTGTGGGAACTCTTCCCTTCTGAAAACCAGGCCCTATGGGTCTCAAGTGAGGCACCCAAAAAATTGAGGAACACAAATCTGTGGAAACATTTGAAAAATGTTGGCACTTTGAAAGCATTATTACTTCCTTAGTGAATATCAGATTTCCCTCTTTGTACCCTCAGTAGGGCTGTACCCACACTACTTATGAATAGTGACTTTTCCTAAATAGTGTTCCGTACACTTATATTTTTTGTCTTGCATGAAGGCTCTTATGATGGGAAATCTCCATAAGTTATTGCTTTCTCTTTTGTTACAAAATGTGAAAAGTTAAGATGAATCAGTTCAGTTGATCTGAATTTATTTATGGGGTTTTTTAACCATGGCAAAACAGCAGTGCTTATAAACACTACTTTACAGTTGGTGTATTGGTTCCCATTCTTTGAGACGATATGTTTTCAATAGAAAGAAGCTTTGAAGTATTCTTCTTTTTGATGTCAAAACATGTCTGTAGTCAAATATATGTGGATCTTATAGCTGCCTTTGAGATCCCAGGCAATTATCTTAAATATTTTCCTAGAGAGACAGTGCTGTATAGACCAAATTCAAACCTGAATTACAGTGTAGAGACAAACACTCCTAATAAGGGACACAAGCAAAACAGCTCAGAAAGCATGAAACTATGAAGGATTAATTCATTTAAACATACAGTAGAACACCAGAGTTATGAACTGACCAGTTAACCACACACCTCTTGTGGAACTGGAAGTATGCAATCAGGCAGCAGCAGAGACAAAACAAACAAAAAAACCAAACCAAAACAAAAAAGGCAAATACAGTACAGTACTGTGTTAAACATAAACTACTAAAAACTAAAGGGAAAGCATCATTTTTCTTCTGCATAGTAAAGTTTCAAAGCTGTATTAAATCAATGTTCAGTTGTAAACTTTTGAAAGAACAACTATAATGTTTTGTCAGAGTTATGAACATTTCAGAGTTACAAACAACCTCCATTCCTGAGGTGTTCGTAACTCTGAGGTTCTGCTGTAACTAATATTTCTTAAAGGCTCATATTCAGGATTCACTGTTTGTGCATGGCATTTTAAAAGTTGACATGCTAGATCAGATCTCTGGACCATCAAATCAGGCATTCTTTCTTTGGTAGTAGCCAATACAGGATCCTTTGGAGGAAGTTGTAACTCCCCATCCCTCCCAAAATACACCTGCCTAGTCTAGTGTGCATTGCTGTACACAGGGAAGAAAAAGATCTGCTTGAACCCTGCAGAGGTCAGTTTACACCCAGAGGGATGAGATTTGATTCCCCTCAGCTTTGTGATGCCCTTCCAGTAAGAAAAGGGAGAACACCAGGTTTGTGTGGGACTAAGGTGAGTTTGGATCTATAATGGGAGAAATGTAGAGGAAGCGTATGCCTACAGTTAGGAAAAAATACATTCTTTTGAGAAGTCACGCAGAGCTGTGTATGTTACGGCAACTTGATGCTGCTATTACGGTTGAGATGGTAAAACTAGAATTACTACTGACCAAGTCAAACTTGATTCAGTGAACAATCTGAAGGAAAAAAAAATGACACTGGTGAATGGAAATAACTGCAGGAGGTCACTGCTGTACTGATTGTTACAAAGCTTTTGTAGTAGAGTTATTCGAGATGAGCAGTTTCTATACTCTCATAGGATTCCATTCATTTCATTGGATAAAGCCTGCGTCATCAGGCTTGATGTGGAGCAAAGTGGACAGGGCTTTGGGGATGAAATTTGTCCCCAAGCTGTGGACAGCATTCCCCCTCCCTGGCTGTTTTTCTAGCCCTAAGGACTCAAAGTGCTGGTAGCCTCTCCGTGTTACTGGCCTGTTGTGTTAGGCCACTGGAAATCCTGTGGCAGCTCTCCTGACCTGCTCGCATTGGAGCCCTCCACACTAGCTTATGTGAAGCTGGTACAGACACTCCTTGGTGGCATGCAAGGAGTGGAAAGGTCTTTCTGCACAGCTGATCCTCCAGCAGTTCTGCATACACAGCCCACTACAGGATTTAAGAGGTGCCGAGAGTCTTGCGCAGGTTAGGGTGAATCTCACCAGCAGTGTGGATGCTATAGCCATCCAGGAATAAAACGACTGCTAAGAAATCAGTGGGAACTTGTTTGAAATTAAGCATTTCTTCTTTGTCAGGTGTTGATTTTGAAATATAAGGATTTCAGGCTGAGGTCTTAAACAGTGAGGTTGCTGGCAAAAAGGTGGTTTTTTTTGTATTCAATTTTGATGTGGGTTTCTGACAAGGCAAACCTTTTTCTTTTTTTCCTTCTTTCTTTGTCATAATAAATTCAATGCCAGCAGTTGAGATGGCTGAGGTGAGGCATGAATAGAAGTCCTATTGTGCTTACTATCTGTGAAGATCTATTTTGCTTTATCTAAGGTCTCTGAGAAAGACACACTCTAAATCTCAAGGATTCAGTGGAACATCACATTGTGCTTTCGAACTGAGTGAGTGTTTTGGATTAATAAAAGAGAAGATTTGTTCTTCTGTAGGTGAATACAATGGAGAGTTTCCTTATAGCCTGCAGTATGAATACCTTTGGCATTTAGCACAAGAAAGTAGTTTTGCTATTTATACACACAAGCTCTTGGCATCTTTTAGCATGTTAGGTGTCTATAATCATTCCTGTATTTAGTTCCGAGTGAAAGGTGACACATATCAGGAGTTATAGCCATTAGAGACATTGCAGCATAAAAGTATTTGTAGTTTAATGTCGTTTGTTAGAAAAATAAAACATAGGAATTGAATTTATTAGAGACATAAAGTAAGAAAGTAACTAATTATATTGGCCCTGAGCCTTGGATCTACCTGAGCTAAACTCAACATTGGACCTGAGGGGAGACAAAGTTGGCTTCAAGCCCCCTTTGCTCTTCTCTAGTCTCTGGGACAGGCAGGACTGGATTGACCCCTTGCATAACTGAGAGCAGTCCAGAGCTTTCTTTAAATTGTTCCATCTTGTATCATCCCCCCACGGTTGAGAGGTAGGAGGGCTTGGAGCTGGCTACACCACACTGATTGAATCCTTAGCTCCCGCACTAGAGCAGTGTAAAGGTGCAAGAGAGCAGAGGCCAGGGTCTGGCTTGTTCTGAGAAGAAACACATTTTGTTTGTTTTGGGTTTTTTATTTTGTTTAAATAGCTTTTATTCAGCTGGGCGAAAACACAATCTAATTATCAGGAGAATCTTTGTTTGATACTTACTTACAGATGGAAGCAGCCTGATTTGTTAGTAAATCTTGCTCTTTTTATTTTAAATAAACAAATTATGGAACAACAAAATAGATAGTTCACCGAAATGTCCTTAGTGGAATCCACCACTAACTGAGGAGTGTAAATTAGATTCTTTTCTTAATGTTAGGTAAACACGTGCCTCTAGAAGAAAATATGTCCTCTCCCTGAGATTTAAGAAAGCTATAGTTTAACAAAGATTAAGGGAACACTTTTTTGAGCATTTAATGTTTTCAAAACTTGAATAAATATGTTTTTGATTATTACATTTTGAAATGAAAACTGCCTTATTAAATGAAATTATATACAAATTTGTCAGGCTTCATTTTAAAAGCATTACAAAGAAATTATACAATAGTGACCAAATAAGGAACAACTGGAGTGGTTATGAGCTCATTCTTGGATCAATTTACAATTGCAAATTGCATAGTTTTCTCCTCCATTTATTGTACTGTAGATTAGAGTGATTAGTCATTAATGTCAATGAAAATAATCATATCAGTTGCAATAACATCCAAATCCTGCTTGTTTTACATATTTAGTCTCCAGGATTAAATTTGAATTGATTGACTTAATAAACAGATATGAAAAAGTCCTTCATGGAGAAGAAACAACTATTTTTCTACAATTTTTAAATTGCCTATATGACACTAAAAACTCTCTGCAATAAACCCTAAAGATTAAGAGCAAGCATTAATGGCAGCACTCAATGGTCCCAGGAAGGCCCCTTATTTTTGTCACCTAAAATAAATTAGGTTTAATTCAAGGTATCATTGTCATAAAAAACGACAGCCATTTTACAACTAAAAATAAATAATTTGTTTGTTTTCCACAGAAGCCAGTTGGTGAGCATGTTGTGTAACAAATCTTGCTGCCCTCTCTGACAAAGACAAAATCATACGTCTTTAGCTAGTGTAATCAGTGTCACTCCACTGAAATCAGTGGGACAGATTTACCCCAGCTGAGGATCTGGCCCAGGGTACCTCCATCATAGTATAGACTGCTGTAGATTCAAAGTCCAAAAATGTCTGTTACTGTATTTATTTAAGAAGACTTTAAATGTCAGTTCTTTCGAAATTAATATGAGTGGTATTGCCAACCCCCAAACATTCAAAAATTCTGTGTCACCCCCAAAAATATGAGACTAGCGTAAAAATCATGAGATTTTTTTTTAAAAAAAAACACACATTGGGGTACTTTTCAGACGCCTTCTGGTTTCTGCGCTGTTATAGTGCATTTGTTTAATGTTTTCAACCATTTCCCCACAATCATGAGGACTAGAAACTTACCTTTTATTTTAATTGAAAGCTGAGATCCTCATGCAATATTTTGATTACAGACGCTGGGGCTTTAAGAACATAACCTAAGAACGGCCATACTGGCTCAGACCAATGGTGCATTTCACCTCCTATCCTGTCTTCTGACAGTGGCCAGTGCCAGATGCTTCACAGGGAATAAACAGAACAGGGCAATCATTAAGTGATCCATCCGCAGTCCCAGCATCTGGCAGTTAGAGGCTTAGGGACACCCAGAGTGTGGAGTTGCATCGCTAATCATCTTGGCGAATAGCCATTGATGGGTTTATCCTCCATGAACTTATCTAATTCTTTTCTGAATCCAGTTATAGTTTGACCTTCACAGCATCCCCTGCCAACAAGTGTCACAGGTTGACTGTATGTTGTGTGAAGTACTTCCTTTTGCTTGTTTTAAGCCTGCTGCCTATTAATGTCACTGGGTGAAAGACACCAAATATCACAAGACTCACCATAAAACTGCAGAAGTTGGCAACGCTGTATGAGGTTTTTCCTGCTTCCATTGAAATAATTGGAAGTAGGTTCAGGTTCCTGGTTTTGGAATCTGCACTGTTCCGCTAAACGCGAGATATGGAATTTCATATGGATTTTTCTAAAAACCACAAACATAAAGTTGTTTTAAATTTAAATAACTTTTTCTTTAAAAATCTAAAAGTGGGAATGAAAGGGCTCTTATACTAACTACTGTATAATTGGCTGCATTCATTTATACTCATTAGCATCTGTTGGTTAAAGATTTTCATACCAGCAATATATTAAATTGCAGTATAATGATTCAGGAACATAAAAATGTGCTGGTGAAATAAAAAAAAAAAAAAGGCTGAACTAATGTGCTGGGTTCATTGACTTTCTTTCTCCCTATTTTAATCATTTTAGCATACTAAATGCTACAATAAATGGCTAGAGTAATTTTGCCTGTCATTAGAAGTTTTAATTCATTGCCTTGACAGATTAGCTAAAGACCTTTAATACTGAAGTTCAGAGGTTTTGTAATTGTTCCCAATAGAGCCAGTTGGCTTTGAATACGGTTGTTGTATTTCTTTGATAACACTTCAGATGTTACTGAATGGGCCAACATGGAGAGTGCTGTATATAAGATGGACAATAAAGCACAGAGAAATGCTTCAAAAACAGAAACAATAACAATGACCTACCTTCTCAAAATAGCTATCCCAAGAATGCAGATGTTTGTACTTAGTTTTTGTACTGTTTACATAGCAATATATGCTGGGATTTAATTTAACAGGTCAAGTTATCTAGAGCCATGGTGGGATCCTTAAAATACTATGTTACTGAGTATTTGGTTTTCTGGTCAGATCTACAGTGCAAGAAATATGGACCTGGTTTTCAAACTAGGTCATTGTTTTGGAAGGCAGAGTTTTGCAACATTGAAGAATTGCACCGGCAGTTTTATGCCTGCGTTTCATTCATGCTCTCTACCGGCAAGTTGTGGGCACAAAATAGCACACGCAAACATGGAGGCCTTATTTGAAAATCAGGCCCTGTGACCTTCAGGGATTATAGGGAGGTTATATTTTTCTGTACTAATTCTCCTGAGGCTTTGGCTTTGGGCCGGCAGTAGGTTTTGGGGCTGCAGTTGCTCCTCCTGACCACGGGGGCTGCTGTGGCACCTGCTGAGCAGGTAACTGGGCAGTTTCTCTGCCTCCTGTCTGGCTGGTCTCTCCTCCTCCTGCCCATTACCAGGCAGCATGGAGCCGGGAGGGAAGGTTGGTGCCCTCCTGGTGCGTAGGGTGGAGCAGGGGTTGGGCGCGCCGGGGCACAGGAGCCAGCGGGAGCCCGTGCTGGGGGCCGGAAGGGAACGCAGCATTGCCAGCCCAGCGGGCTCCCCGGCCGGCTCTGGGTGGTGAGCTGTTACCCTGGCCGCGGCCCGTGAGGCCTGTTGTTCTTTCCCTTCTGGTCGCTGAGCCGCCAGGGAGGGCTCGGCTCGTGCTCCCAGGCTGTTCTCTGCAGCCTGCAGGGTTGGAAACGTACCTTCCTGTCCGTGACCGCTGCGAGTCTCCCGTCTTCCCCTGACGCCAGCGGCTGGGGCTTTGTGGAAACACCAGATATGGCGAGAGAGGGGCAACACTGAAGCGGGGGAATGGAAAGCGGGTCAGAGTGAGGGCAGGGCCATCTCCCACCTGCCCAGGCTTTCCCTTCTACCTCAACTCTTCCCCCGCCGCCACAGGCTCTTCTAGGATCTTCCCCCACTCCCTTCATCCCCTAGCAACCCTACAGGTTAATTCCATAACTGGGAAGCTTCTCACTGCTCAGTGAACGCTCCTCAATCCCAACTTCTCCAGGTACCTTGATTGTCCACAACCCCTCTCCTCCCAGTATGCTTCTCAGGAGTGATTGAGACAGCTATGTTGTTCCAGCCAAGCAAGACACTGTGTAATTATATTCTATAGCTGAGTAGAGAATTGAATTATGGGAAGGGATAGCGCTTTATGTTTTGATGATCAAACAAATATTAGGTAGCTGTGCTTTGTATATTATATATACACTTGCCAAAGGGACAAAGAAAATGTACTTAATTCTTTTTAAATTATTTTCCAGGATCCTTCCAACCAAAAATGTGGAAGGAAGAAAACGGTGTCCTTCAGCAGCATGCCATCAGAGAAGAAAATAAGCAGTGCTAGTGACTGTATCAGTTTTATGCAGGCTGGGTGTGAACTGAAGAAAGTCCGTCCAAATTCCCGCATTTATAATCGTTTTTTTACTTTAGACCCTGACTTGCAAGCTCTTCGCTGGGAACCTTCCAAGAAAGACCTTGACAAGGCTAAGCTTGATATTTCTGCTGTAAAAGATATAAGACTAGGGAAGAACACTGAAACATTCAGGAACAATGGACTTGCAGACCAGATTAGTGAAGACTGTGCATTCTCTGTAATTCATGGGGAGAACTATGAGTCTCTTGACCTGGTTGCCAATTCAGCTGATGTGGCCAACATTTGGGTGTCAGGTTTACGGTATCTGGTTTCTCGTAGCAAACAACCTCTGGATTTGATGGAAAACAGCCAGAATACCCCACGGTTTGTGTGGCTAAAAACTGTATTTGAAGCTGCAGATGTTGATGGTAATGGCATAATGTTAGAAGATACATCTGTAGAGTTAATCAAACAGCTTAATCCTACGCTAAAGGAGTCAAAGATTAGGTTAAAATTTAAGGAAATCCAGAAAAGCAAAGAAAAACTAACAACTCGAGTAACTAAAGAGGAATTTTGTGAAGCATTCAGCGAACTTTGCACAAGACCTGAAGTTTATTTCTTACTAGTGCAGATATCTAAAAACAAAGAATATTTAGATGCTAATGACCTCATGCTTTTTTTAGAAGCTGAGCAAGGGGTTGCTCATATAACTGAAGAAATGTGTCTAGACATTATCCGCAGGTATGAACTTTCTCAAGAAGGACGGTTGAAGGGATTTCTTGCAATAGATGGATTTACTCAGTATTTAGTGTCCCCAGAATGTGATATTTTTGACCCTGAACACAGAAAAGTTGTCCAGGATATGACCCAGCCTTTATCACATTACTATATCAATGCATCTCACAATACCTATCTCATAGAAGACCAGTTTAGAGGACCAGCTGATATCAATGGTTATGTCAGGGCTTTAAAAATGAATTGTAGGAGTATTGAACTTGATGTTTGTGATGGTCCAGATAATGAGCCCATCATTTGTAACCGTAATAGCATGACATCACCGCTTGCCTTTCGAAATGTTATTGAGGTAATAAACAAATTAGCCTTCATTACTTCAGAGTATCCTCTCATCCTCTGCTTGGGTAACCACTGCTCAATACAACAACAAAAAGTAATGGTTCAACATATGAAGAAGATTTTTGGAAACAAACTTTACACAGAAGCACCTTTACCATCAGAAGCCTACCTTCCATCACCTGAGAAATTGAAAATGAAGATCATTGTGAAAGGGAAGAAACTTCCCTCTGACCAGGATTTATTAGAAGGAGAAATCACTGATGAAGATGAAGAGGCTGAAATATCTCGAAGAATGTCTGAAGATTATGTGAATGAACCAAGGCTGATCTGGCTGTGCAGAGAGTTGTCTGATTTGGTATCGATATGCAAGTCTGTCCAGTACAAAGATTTTGTGGTATCTATGAAAAGTCAGAATTATTGGGAAATCTGCTCTTTCAGTGAGGCAGAGGCCAGTAGAATTGCAAATGAGTATCCAGAGGACTTTGTCAATTACAACAAGAAGTTTTTGTCTAGGATATACCCAAGTACTATGAGGATAGACTCTAGTAACTTAAATCCCCAAGATTTTTGGAATTGTGGTTGTCAGATAGTGGCAATGAACTATCAGACTCCAGGACCAATGATGGATCTACATACTGGCTGGTTTTTACAGAATGGGGGATGTGGCTATGTCCTTAGACCTTCTGTTATGCGTGATGAAGTATCTTACTTTAGTGCAAATACAAAGGGCATCGTTCCAGGGGTCTCTCCTCAAGTTCTACATGTCAAAATTATCAGTGGTCAGAACTTTCCAAAGCCCAAGGGAGCTTGTGCAAAAGGGGATGTCATAGACCCATATGTTTGCATAGAAATTCATGGAATTCCTGCAGACTGTGCAGAACTAAGAACTAAAACTGTTCAGCAAAACAGTGACAATCCTATTTTTGATGAAAGTTTTGAGTTCCAAATAAATCTACCAGAGCTTGCCATGATCCGTTTTGTTGTTTTGGATGATGATTATATTGGTGATGAGTTCATAGGACAGTATACCATACCACTTGAATGTTTACAGCCTGGATATCGACATATACCCTTGCGCTCCTTTGTGGGAGATATCATGGAGCATGTTACACTTTTTGTTCACATTGCAATAACTAATCGAAGTGGAGGAGGAAAAGCACAAAAGCGCAGTCTGTCGGTGAGAATAGGAAAGAAAGGAAGCGAGTATACCATGCTGAGGAACACAAGCCTTAAGATTATAGATGATATCTTTAAACTAGCAGTGCATCCATTACGTGAGGCCACTGACATGCGGGAAAACATGCAGGTATGAAACTTTTTACTTCATTATTGCTTTGTACTGAACACTTGGGTAAAGATTCTGATCTCAGTCACAGCAGTGTAACTCCATTGAAGTCAATGGACTTGCTTCAGAATTATACCTGTAGAACTAAAAGGAATATCTAGCCCTTGCAATTTAAATACAGAAAGTGCTGATTTGCAAAAGCTTGATATTTACTGAGGTTAATTAACATATAGATGTCAGGCTAAGCATCTGTTTAATTTTTTAAAAATATTTAAAAGAAAAAAAATCAAAACCCACTCTGCTGATTTTAGCTATTTGGGAGATTTGAGTTGAGGACTAGCTTGTATCTCCAGACCATAGGACTAGAGAGACATCCCATCCTGTCTCCTTTTTGAAGAATGTCAGCTTACCTTTATCTTGCTAATGAGAGAAAAGTGTGTGTGTGTGTGTGTGTGTGTGCGCGTGTACCTGCGTGTGCCTAGAAACACCCCAATGTATGAGTCATTAAGGTCTTGTCTACATTACAGATGTGTATTCTGCTAAGAACTATGTGAGCCTACCTAAACCACATTTCTCCCTATACCACACGTGCTCTATACATTTAACATGTCAACCAAATACCATTTGGATTACATTTTGCTTTTAGCTAAATGCTGGTTATGTCTGAACTGGTTCAATGCAATATGGACAGCATTAACACGGTTTGGGCTGAAATGGATAGACCTCCTGCTACAGTACCATAGTCCCAGAATCCAGTTCTTATAGATGTGTTAGGAACTGTGGGGTAAGCACCCAGTTTGCAATTGAAAAAGTTTAATGGACGGGAGTAAACTGCAATGGTTCAGAACGTGAGTCAGCATGGCAGGTTTGAACAATTCGTGCTTAATTTCATGCATTCTCACTGGTTCAGTTAGGAGAAAATCAGATCTGTGGTGTAGATGCTGCCAAAGAGAAAAAAAACTTAATAGGGTTAACCAATAACAATTTTATTTATATAGGAGAATGTACAATAGCTATTTCCTTGGTAAAGCAAAGGAAACAGTGTATTTATCCCTGGACAAGAACACATTTTGTATTACTTCACTGACCCTGCAGTTCTGGACAGAGTCTAAAGGAAATTTAGTTTTGGCAGCTGGAAAGGTTTACAAAATGACATAAGTTATAAATCACTCTCAAAGGACTATCTTAAGCATATCTTTAAGAATGGGAAACTCTTCCCAGGCTTTTCTTCCTTGCAGGACTTGAAAATAACTAACTTGAACCTCTGACTCCATCTTCTGTTCCCTTACATTCCTTTATTCTGTAACAATAAATATTAGATTACAGCTGTATACACTACGTAGTATAACCAGAAAATAATTTATAAACCTGACCTAAAATAATATTAGTGTGTGTTCAAAAATTAAATTTTGGTTCTAGATCTTGTTCTCAAAGATGTTTTGTATGACAGCCAGACAACAGATTTTATTTTCTAGTACACCATTCAAATATATTTGGTTAACAGAAGAGCCTCTGTTAATTACTGGAACATTTTCTGATGCCTGACCTACAAAGATATAGACTCCTGCAAATCCACAGATATCCACTTTATATCTGCGGATATCTGCATCTGCGGATGCAGCTGTATTGTTTACTATCTTTGCGGACCAAATACGGATCCAAATTTTTGTATCCTCACTGGGCTCTAACAGTGACATTGGGTGCAAGTGCAGATGCGAATACATATAAAAGGTGGAGTGCGGGTCACAAGTTCACTATTGTGGATGCAGATTGGATGTGGATCCAAATTTTTTTATCCTCACAGGGGTCTAAAATGCAGTATGGTAACAGTTGTGTTCTATTGGTTGCTACAATGTTCTCTTACTCGGATTTTTGTGGATTTTGGCAACAATGGTTGGAAGAAGATAAATCACGAGGACAAGTCAACCACATGTCTGCTGACTTCTGCATACATTCTGGAGTTTTAATTAGGTTTGACCTGGGTCACCTGGTTTTCTTACAGGTGACCGATGAAAGAGAAAAAATGTTTGTGCCCTTTTTTATTCTTTCTGATCCACAATGCAGCCCTTAAAGACAATGATTTTTCTCTTGCTTGCTTTTCTCGTGAGAAACATCAGATTTTTCCAATTTATGTTTGCTGGAGGACAATGGACAATTAGAGAACTGGTGTCATTATGACATAAGAGATTGAAATCTGCGCACTTGAGGGGAAGAGCTTTTTAGTCAGACTATTTAAAATTCTTTGAGCCAAATCCTGGCTGCACTGTACTTGGCCTGCCAGAGCAAAGCACTTGTGGGGCTGGCAGATCGGCTGTCTGCGCGTTCCACCAGCATGGGGGAATTTGCAGGTGGTATAGATCTGAGTTAAAGGGAATGAAGCTGGGTATCTCTAGACATGCACATCTAGAGCCTAGTGATCTCTAGCTGCTGAACCATCCAGCTGCGGTGGTGGAGAGCCAGTGGCACTAACACCAGCCCTCAAGTTGCTCCATGGTGCCTCAGGACAGACTGATGCTGGACCAGGAACAGAAAGCATAAAACTGCGTTGGGCGTAGAAGAGCTGGACTTTAGAATCTGGCCCTTTTTTTTTTTTTCCACAACTGTTAGGGCTTGCCTACACTGCGAGTTACTGATAAGCAAGCCAGGGTGTGAATCTACAATGCACCAGTTTGCCACACAATAGCTTGCTGTATGGACACTGCTACAGTGCAGTGAAATTTCCAGAGTGCAGCTTAGTAGAAATTTCAGTGTGCTGTAGCAGTGTCCACATGGGACGTTAATGTGCAGCAAGCTGGTGCACTGTAGATACTTACAGTGGCTTGCCACGCAGGAAGTCTCTATATAGACAAGCCCTAATGCAAACTGCTGACAAAGTTTTGGGATAAAAGTTTTATTTGTGAAAAAGTAAATCCCGCTCCCCTCAATCAGGTAAGGGTTGAGTACTCCAACCCTTTGAACCCTTGAGCAAAATCAGGGAAGATGAGTTTATATTTCTGATATTCCTAAATTTTAAAAAAAGGAGATAAATATTTTTCAGGCCTTCTATAAAAATCATAAAGAAGCAACAAAGGTCACAACCCTTTTTTTTATTTTACTCTTTGCAGATTATCTTTTAATTCTTATGAGTTTCTTATCCTCACTGACACTGTATTCTGAATGAACTCAAAACAGTATGATCACAGGGACAAACTTATTCTTAGAATTTTCCAAATGCTCATGAAACCTTGTGTGTGTGTGCGTAAGAGGCATTAGTTGACTTACTTTTATAAACCAGAATGGGATGGTGAGCTACAGTAAATGGAAATCCATTTTTTTCCCCACAGAATGCAATTGTGTCCGTTAAAGAGCTTTGTGGACTCCCTCCAATTGCCAGTCTGAAGCAGTGCATCTTGACTTTGTCCTCACGGCTCATAAACAGTGACAATATTCCCTCTGCCACTGTCTATATGAAAGATACATTCCCTTACCTGGAGCCTCTGGGGACCATGCCTGATGTGCAGAAAAAACTTATGGCTGCATATGATCTGGTATGAACTTTTATAACTGTATTTTTATTACTGTGTTATAATTTTGAAATATGGTGGGCCAATTCATGCTTCTGTTACTCTTGTGAGAGGTCCCATTGAGGTTAGTGGGGCTATTCATATGCATAAGATAAGCAAGATTTGGCCCTTAATCATGCGATAGATTTGTCTGTATTCACTTACCTGCGGTTTGATTGTAGTGAATTATATGGCTGGAGATAAAATTCTGCAAAGTTTCAGCTACAGGGTAGCAAGATATTGACGTACTGGGAGCATTATTTTAGCAGTGGAAAGGGCTAATACAACTCATTATTTTTAGTGAAAGCTTAGATTATGCAGTAAATAGCTAAAATTGTACAAGATCCTAACAGACAGTATTTTTGCTCTCATGCTTTTTTTGTTTTAAGGTATGTTTCAAATAATACTAGAATAAATCACTGGGAAATTTACCTAGAAATTCTTCATGATGGAAAACTGACTAAGAGCATACGAAAGAGACAGAATGAAATAAATAAAAAAGGATCTTGGTTCATGAGTCCACATATTTCTCTAAAGTATTTTCCCCCAGCTTCATCTGTTTTAGGATGATGATTTAACATGTTCAAATATAATTCCTTTCTAAAAAGAATAAGTCCCTATTTTTCAAAGTTTTTCTCAATACATATTTTCTTTTTTAGATCGTGTCAGTTTGCAGAATATTGAAATCTGTTGTCTTTTCTTGATGAAAGAGTAAACGAAGTATCTCAACATTAATATTTGAAAGTATAATATAGTGTCTATGTGTGGGGATTACACCTTCAATTGTTGAAATAAGTTATTAAAGTGTTTATTGACGAGATAGTGAAAAATGCCACCCCTCCTTATTGTCATTTGCAATGACTCAGGTGGTGATTCTTTTTCATAGAGAAGTGGCTGTTAACCTTAAGAAATTTCTTTCTACTAGAGGAAATGTCAGTCCATGTGACAGGTGAAAAATGGGATCCAGTGTATGTTTATGCTGGTAAAAGTGAACCCAAACTAGGAAGCTTTAGTGAACTCTGAATTTAAGTTATGCAAGGAACATGTGGGGATAAATTAAGAGATAAGGAGATTAATAGAGCAGAAAGGGACAATCTTTGTTGTTGTCCAACAGTTCTCAACTGAAAGGGCTTGTATTCATAAAACTGAAAACAAAGGGAGACTTTGGCAGAACACCATGTAAAATATTTTGTGTATGTTTTTAGTAAAACATACACAAATAATAAAAGAGATGGAGAAGATTTCAAATCTTAAGGACTGGTTCTGCAGACACTTGCGCTATTCCTTTACTCACCTAAGTAGTCCATTAACCTCAAAGGGCTACTCTTGGGTTTACGCAGCTGGAGCCTTGTTTGCCCTACACACAAAAGTGTTGATTCATATGAACACTGAGTTGTCTATTAAATACCTTAATGTAGCACATCTCTTATGTTTGAGATGTATTTTTTAATTGCTTTAACAGAACTGTTATGGGATGTTATGAAAATTAATCTCTGATTTAAAAAAAATGCTACAAGTGTTGTATTTTTTCTGTGGGGAAGCCTGTCATCTGAACATACCTTTTTTTCCATGCAAATGGTAAACTCTGTCAATGTGTTTAATGGGGCATAGACAGCTTGGCTATTCCACATGAATGAAGATGCAGATGCTCTGAGACCGGTAGCACTGATCTTGAAAACAATTAGCTGTCTGTTATATTGGATTGTGCTTTTGTCAACAGACATGCTAGACAAAGATCATTTTCTGTGGTTTGTTTGCTTTTTTCCTGGACAATTAGGTGTTTTTTAAATTATTATAGAACCTTGAAAAGTACTGTAGTTACAGTTCCAGAAACAAAGCACGTGGGATGTTTCAAATTGTGCTACCTTAACGTTTTGTTTGAGAGAGTCTCTCAGAAGAATTTCATATTTGTTTCATTAAAAAAAAAAAGGCCTCTTTGCAGTAGTTTGGTGGAACTTACCTTCAATTCTACATTTTATGAAGAAAAAGAATCCTCTGAAGAAATCCAGGGTGTATAAGAGATCCACAAAGTAGAAAAAGGGATGGAATCAACTAAAAGCAAGCAACTTAGAGGAAGTGTTGGCAGAAAAATTAATTTATCTATTTTGAAGAATATATGAAAATGCAGGAACATGGTTTATGGCTGTTTATTTTCCAAGTTTACTCGTAGATTTGGTTATTACCATATATGATCAATTGATTCCCCCTAACTGTTATCACTAATTCTCACCCACCTACAGTTGTATAATATAATGTTTCATTTGTAAAGCTGCAATTCAGATTTTTTCATGTAATAGGAATCTTCCTGGATTTCTTCATTTTCACCTTCACTTGTGCTTGCTCACTTTCTTCAAAGGTCGTCACAGCAATCTTCTTTGAGGTGGGCAGCATGCAGCTCATTTTAGAACCTGTCAAATTCATTTAAAAGTTCATTGATCACATTTAAAAAGGAAATATTTAGCATGTGAAAGTGACAGAAGCTAAGCTGGAAAGTAGAGATGGTTGAATTGTTTATTGCAAATAATTATACAAGTAATTTAGCACTTTTTTAGTTGTGAATTGTTCTAAAAAAGAGTCCGATTCCTGTGTCTGTATTCAATATTCATATGCAAAATAGCTTATGCAAACAAATTTGAGCCTCTGGTTGCTTGTGAATAGTTCATTTAAACTGTTAGCTGTTTGTGGTAACCATTCACCTAAGTCGCACGGTATTGTTTTTCCTCCCTAATTGGAAGACTAAAGCTTTTTAAACACAAGTTATATTTAGCAAATAATAAATAAACGAATACTCTTCTTTGCACACAGACACCCCAGCTCCTGTGCAGATACAAATACTTCTGTCAAAGTGTGCCACACTTCGAATTTCAGCCCTATTTGAATTATCTGTGTGGACACTAGTGTGATATATATAGTCTTTTATTCCAATGGGAGAGGTACATCTTTTTCACGTGCATCATTCAAAAATGGCTGAACAGATTTTCCAAACTTTCCCAACAAAATTTGTCTTTCAACTGAGGCAATTTCAAAGAATCATTTTTCAGACAGCTCTGAACAAGGAAAAATGAGAGGGGTGGCTAACTTCACTAGTATTCACTGCCAAGCGAATGTTGTAATACACTGATGTCAAGCATAACTAAAAGCAGAATTTGGTCCAACTTGTGAAAATTAACTATGTCTGGAAACTTGTATTGATATTTGGTTTTAGAGTTTGGTTGCATATTTTTATCTAGGCATGGGTGTAGTGTGGTAAGAGCAATTTTTAGATTTCTTATTGTATTTTCTCTCTTTTTTCCCCTCTCCATCTGTGTGTACATCTTTCTCCATCTGTGTATCTTTCTCTTTCCTTCCTCCAGTCTTATTTTGGTTTATCTTGCTCTCCCCCCAGTCACATCCATTAGTTCCCTGCAAAATAGGGCCTGAATGATATCAGAGTTCTGAATATGAAATACCATTAGGTTGCCTTTCTTTCACTATTTTGTAGCATAGATATGCTCAAAGTACAACAAAAAAGCAAGTATTTCTGCTGATTTGTAGGCTGATTGTATTCATTTTTAAGCCCAAAAATCTTACAGTTCAGGGATAATATTTTTTCCATAAATATTTGTAAAGAAACAAAGAGCAGTATCAAACTGAAATTCAGGATATTTGTATTCAGACGCTTTGCTGTCCTACTGTAACCTGTTATATGTCAAACTCTCCCAAATGATGTCAGCATTCTTGATAGGCTTTCTTACCACAGTGTGTTGTGCGTATGTTCAACATATAGAAAACTGAATTTGCTGTATATTGGCATAGATATCATGGTTTTGTGCATAGCCACTATCCCTTTTCTAACCCTGTCAGCATCTAGATTTTTCCACTTCTTACAAGTCTTGTTGGCAGACGATTACTTGCTTGGCTGTTTCTTGTCCTAAATGCCTGCAAGAAATGCTTGATGTTAAAAGAGAGAATCCTTTTAACATTTTCATTAATTCAATTTGCACTTCAGTTGTTCGACCAATAGATTATATTTTTGAAGAGGGAGGGCAAGATTCTTCCCCCCCCATTGACAAAGATGCATTCAAGAATACAGAGTTTACAGGGCTTTTCTCTCAAAATTCTCTCCTGACTCCACTGAGAGAGAGAGAAAAAAAGTTCTCCCTTTTTAGTGTTGTTGATTTCTATTCTTAATGTCTGGAATATTTATTATTTGATTTTTTTGAACTATCCCTCTGTATCATTTATCTTCCCAGAGAGTAGCACTTTAATTTTTCACTTTTTTTGGTGAGGCTGCCACAATAATTTCCTCTCCCTTTTTCAAGTTACAGAAAAACATATAAAGAACAAGGAAATAATTTGTACCAGTGTAGTTTATAAAAAGAAATCCTTTGTTTTTATTGATTCTCCAATTAATTTTCTCCTAATACATACAAGACTTAATATTTATATGGGCAAAGAATTCAGGTGTTATTGTTAAGATAAATATCTTACTAGCACCTTAGTTTATTAAAAGTGAAGGAAAGTTAACTGACATGAATGGATAGAAGTGGATTAGATTTTAAAGTCCTTGCACTTCATTCAATTTAGACAGTGAAATGAGACAAGTCAGTTTCATTTTCCATTCACTGTAAGTTTCACTTTCTGCTTCTCATTTACTACATACCATAGTGCTGTTATGTTTGAACCAAATCTTACTTATCATACTATAAACACATCAGAGGTACAACTACCAGGGAGGGAGAGAAGTTGTTTAAGTTAAGCGCCCATGTGGACATAAGAACAAATGGATATAAACTGGCCATCAACAAGTTTAGGCTTGAAATTAGACGAAGGTTTCTAACCATCAAAGGAAGTTCTAGAACATCCTTGATCCTTGATAAGTTTATGGAGGAGATGGTATGATAAGACTGCCTACAATGCCATGTAGCCGAATTGCGACTGCTAGTAGCAAATATCCTCAGTGGCCGGTGACAGGACACTAGAGGAGGACTCTGAGTTACTCCAGAGCAGAGGTGGGCAAACTACAGCGACCGCGGGACCCTCCTGCCCGGCCCCAGAGCTCCTGGCCTGGGAGGCTGGCCCCGGCCCCTCCCCTGCTCTTCCTTCTCCCCTGCAGCCTCAGCTCACTGCACTGCCGGCACAATGCTCTGGGTGGCAGCACAGCTGCAGAGCTGCGGCCTGACCCAATGCTCTGTGCTGCGCAGTGGTGTGTCTGGCTCCAGCCGTGCGGCACGGCCACCTGTCCGAGTGCTCTGGGCAGCGCGGCTGTAGCACCGCCAGGCACCGGTGCTCCAGGCAGCGCGGTAAGGGGGCAGGGAGCAGGGGCGGTTGGATAGAGGGCAGGGGAGTTCGGGGTGGTGGTCAGGGGGTGAGGGTGTGGATAGGGGTAGGGACGGTCAGAGGGCGGGGAACAGGGGGGTTGAATGGGGGCATGGTACCAGGGGGCAGTCATCAAGGAGGCAGGGGTTCGATGGGGCGGCAGGGGCAGGGATTCTGGGGGCAGTCAGGGAGAAGGGGTGGTTGGATGGGGCAGGGGTCCCGGGGGAGGCTAGAGGTGGGGGGTGGGGATAGGGTGCAGGGGCCGGGGCATGCCTGGCTGTTTGGGGAGGCACAGCCTCCCCTAACTGGCCCTTCATACAATTTCGGAAACCCGATGTGGCCCTCAGGCCAAAAAGTTTGCCCACCCCTGCTCCAGAGAATGCTTTCCAAGGCATGTGGCTGTTGGGTCTTGCAGAAATGCTCAGGGTCTAACTGACTGCTGTATTTGGGGCTGGGAAATAATTTTCCCCTGGATGAGATTGGCAAAGACACTGGGGTTTTTTTTGCTTTCCTCTGAAGCATGGGTCACTTGCAGGTTTAAACTGGAGTAAATGGTGAATTCATGGTAACTTGAAGTCTTTGAGTCATGATTTGAGGAGTTCAATACCTCAGCCCGCGATTAGGTGTCTTTTAGAGGAGCGGGAGGGTGAGGTTCTGTGGCCTGCAGGAGGTCAGACTAGATGATCTGGCCTTAAACTCGATGAGTCTAAGAAGCCTGGCTTGTTTCAATGTGACAGTTCAGGTGAATGTACTATGTTTCCTGTACTATTTCCTGTAATGTTTCCTGTACTATTTTTCCATATGGGGAGGCTGTCCCATTAAAAGTATTTTACCAAAAGACTTGTATCTTTCTCCCAGAATTGGTTCCTATAGAAACTTTAATCCTGGGGGCTACTTTCATTGGAGCAATAGTCCCAGATCCTCTGGTCCGATTGAACTGCAATTGAAAAGCACCAAATGGAGGTGGGAAGGGCAACGCCATCGTGGCTGTGGCAGTCTCTGTTAAGACAAGTGTGACTGAATGTACCCCAGTGTTTACACCCTACCCATTATTGTAATAATCTTTGTACAAAGTATGCTTTGTGAGGTATCATTTAAATAACTCAAATCTGTTGATCAATAATGTGGCAAAATGCACATAACAGCATAATATATAAACTTATAAACATAAGCTCAGATCATGACTTAAAGTATATTCTCCAGATAAGTCTGGGGAGTGGCCAAACCAGTTCCTCAGAGACAAAGGTAAGCTAATTTATCAACCAGGTGTAAACAAGGCTGATGGACTGTTACCTGATAAGTGGCCATTCTTTGGAAGGAAAGGAGTCAGGGACAAAAAAATCTACATCTTAGCAAAGAAACAGCACGAAGTTCCCTTCCACACAGATTGCCTGTCTCCTTGCTCCCAGCTGGAAACACTTCTCAAAGGGAAGACAGGACTGTGAAAAAAGGGTCAGACACTCCAAGACATCCCCTTCTTTCTCTCCCTGCCCATCACATTCACTGTACTTGAAGCGACAAAGGAAGCAAGCATTGGACTTTGCGGGGAGGGTCATGACCTATAGGGTTTGGTCAGTAAAACTGCTGAAAGCATGTGGTGAGAAACTGTGCTTGAATTTGATATCGTTTGATAAGTTAGGTTTTACTAAACATCTTATCTTTATTTTTCTTGTAATCATTTTTTACTTTTATGCCTCATTACTTGTATTCACTTAAAATCTGTTTGTAGTAAATAAACTTGTTTTAGTGTTTTATCTGATCCAGTGTGTTCAAGTTGAAGTGTCTGGGTAACTCCTTTTGGGGTGACAAGTTACATACATATTATTCCCTTACATTACAAGAATTCCTTACAGGAATAATGGACTCAAGAGATCTGTAATGTCCAGGCTGGGCAGTACAGAACATACATTTCTGGGGGCAAATCTGAGACTAGTGGTGTGCTGGAGTTACCCTGCAGTATAACCAAGGCTGGTGAAAGCTAAAGTGTGGCTGGCAGGCTGCAGTTAAACACGGATGCTCAGGGGATGGCTTGCATGCTGGAAGGCTGTTTGTGAGGGGCCCTGGTAGGAGGCATCCAAACAAATATGAAGGCAACCCAGGGTGCAGGGCAGAGGTGACATCCTTGCTCATTAGTCTGGATTATATCCTGGTATGTCACAATAAGAATTTTTTTATTTAAAAAATAAAAAACTGTGAACATCATGATTGATGAATGACATTTGAAAAATTCATTTTAAATTGGTCAATTCATGTAAATACCCTGATGGATTATACTTTATATTTTCTGAAAACCACCCAACGTTGAAAAGCAATGTCACTTTATAGACTAAAGATTATTTCTTCTTCACCTCGGTGCAGTGGTAGATAAGTTACTCCTTTGCCTCCTATCAAGTGTATTGGGGAAGCTCTCAAATCTAAATTGCCTTCTCATGTTTGTTCCACTGGGACAAAGGCTGCTTAATTTTACATGAAAATTACAGACAGGATTGCAAACATTAACAGGCTCAATTCTACTATGCAATCCTGTTTTCATTGCTTTATCCTGGGGGTGTTGACAGCAGCAAGATTCAACTGTCAGCATCAAGAGAGCTGGGGACTGCTCTACATGGTATTTGAGTAAAGGAAACTTGACCTTTCATTGTAGCTTTTCCCATGAAAACCGTTGTAATTGTTATTCAATATCTCTGTTGGATAGTCTGAGGATAACCCTACCATAAACTCCTAGGAAGAGGTGCAGTCAGTGGCAGAAGGTGATCAATTTTCATAGTTTACATAATTTTATATAGAAATTGAAGGCTTGCAGGACATTCATATCAATGCAATTTTCTGAGGTCTTACTGATAGGATTTATACATGCAGCGGATGCTGAGCTATGTGAAGGCCTCATAGGTGTGGTTAAGAGATCAGAACACACAACCAGAAGTCAAGAATTCTGGACTTCCAAACCTATCTCTGACACGTGCCTTGGGCAGGTCACTTAGCCTCTCTCCTGCTGTTTTTCCATTTTAAATTGGGCATATCAGTACTTAATCTAAATCCTGCCTCATAGGGGTGTTCTGAGGATTAGTAAATTAATGCCAGGCAGGAGTTGGAGGACAGGCCAATCATTTGTAAAGCAGTGTGTTGGCAATCCTGTGGGA
This sequence comes from Chelonia mydas, assembly GCF_015237465.2. Classification (NCBI taxonomy): domain Eukaryota; kingdom Metazoa; phylum Chordata; order Testudines; family Cheloniidae; genus Chelonia; species Chelonia mydas. Next base: position 56,707,205 of record NC_051251.2, read on the forward strand.
TGCTGAGCATCCTCCACCCCATTTGTTGAAACCAGTTGGAGATGAGGGCACTCAGCACCTCAGTGGAGGCACTCAGAACCTTATTGAATGAGGCCTGTATAAGTGAGTATTATTGATGAAATTCTGCCAGGTTTCTTTGCCATCCATGACAATACATGCAAATCTTCTTTGTATCTTGGGCCAGTGGTAAGGTGCAATTTTTTGAAAGACTTTTGCTCTCTCCACTGTTGAGACCACACTCTGGGATTCATAGCTGGTGGCAGAAAGGCTCCTTTAATGCAAAATTACTGTGTGCAATGGTGTAGAAAAGCCAGAGGGTTGTTAGAAATTGTCATTTTCTCTCAGATGAAAAGAGAAAAAAATCAGTATGACGCATGAACAAGCAAGTAATAAAGAAGGAAAGGCATTGGCTACTATAGAAACAAGTTTCAGTCCAGGAGGCATATTTTGACAAAAAATAATTTTATCACGTGAAGCTGTATCAAGCCACCTGTTTTCTATATGAATACAGGGGGCAATGGATTTTGTTTCCTTGGTGTCCTGAGTATGTCAAAGCAGCAAGATATTTGTATTAAGTATAGTTTTTATATGTTTATTTAGACATAGAGATGTCTAATTCAACATATATAATATAATATAATTATAATTAATATATAATATAATTATAAGAAAAAATTGAGACTTACACATCCAGGATTTTGGCGCAGCATGTTATAGATAGGAGCTAGCTGGGAAGTTTGGGGCCATCAGGATTTTAATGCAGACCGATCTGTAATTGGAACATTAACACTCAATAAATTACCAATATCTTTAAATACTTTGTAAACATTACTCTGTTCTTGAAATGAGTTACATTGTATTTTAACATCATTGGGGCCAAAATCATCCCACTGTCAATTAAACCAAAAATGAATTTGGCCCAAACTCCCCTCCTGGTGAAATCTAGTTGTACATGTATCTGGCCTATGTTAATGTATATTCTCATTGTTTCCTTTGTTCTCCTTTCTCCAGTGTTTCCTACTGTTTGTTACACCCACTTGCTGTGTCTTCTCTTAAATTAGATTATAAGCTCCTCAGGGCAAGGACTGTCATACTCTGTATTTGTACATTGCCGAGCACAACTGGTTGCCCTCTCGATTTGAGCCTTTAGGCAAGACTGTAGTATAAATTAGTATTTGTTGTTTTTATTTCTAAAAGAAACTTAACTCTGTTCTCTCCCAAGCCTTTTTTTCACCTGCTTTAGGGATATTAAGTTTAATGATATCTTTAGTCTTATTCAACATACTATTAATTCTAAAGGTGCATAAGGACAACTGTTTTCCATATTTGAAAACAGTAAATAACTTCTAATAAAAAAGTCATATTTTCTCAGGTCTAGAGAATGCTAGGTTTCATGTAGATTGCAGGCTTTATTTGACAAAAAAAATTTCCTTAAATCATACATGTAAATTGCCCACATATGCTGCCTCGTATACTTAGTGCTCTGTGCAGCTCTAAAATGCATGAAATGCTCAAATGCTTCAAGTGTGTAGTGAAAGTGAGATTTTGTGCTGCATGGGATAGTCTAGAGTGAGAGGAACAGGGGAATATTTGATTGATGAGCCTCTCTGTAAAGTCCTGGTTCTATGCCCACTGACGTCAGACGCAAGATCCTCATTGAGGTCAATGGTGCAGGATCAGGACATAAATTCTTTCATATTTCACACAATTGAACACAGGAATTTAAAAAAAAAAAAAAAAAACAGTTGCAGCATTTGGGCCAAGTTTGCATATCATAACTTATGTAACAGCAGGATGTAAAACTATGGAACTATCTGCTTGATTCTTATCTCATTTATATCAGTTTTATGCTGTTTTAACTCAATTGGCTTCAGTGGTGTTACTCTTGATTTATACCAGTAAGAATAAGATTATATGCAAACCTATGTGTTTTATCTTTGTACATGTTCTTCCTTCCTGTAACAGATACACATGCCACATCTCACAATTTTTGCAAAAGTTAGCATTGAAACAACTTGGTTGCTTGACTGGGCTTTTGAAACTTTTTGGAAGGTTTGCAAGCATGAAAGAAGAAATGCAGTTTCACTGAAGATGGCAAGAAGAGTGGCTCAGAGCATTTACTACATGGCTGATGGATGTTGGTTTATGTATTTTCCTCTTACAACAGCCTAAATCCAGGAAGGTACTTGAACATGTATAACTTTAAAGATATGAGTATTCCCACTGAAGTCAACTACTTTTTGTTGGCTGGCTGGTTTGTTAAATCTTTTTAACTCTTGAGTACTATAGTTGAGCTGCAGAGTTTGTTCTCTGAATTCCTCCAAAGAGAAAAACAAACAATGACGTTATTTGGACTACTCAAGTGCTTACAGTTATACATGGGCTTAAATACCTTCCTGATGCAGGGCCCTTAATGGGTCAATACATGTTTTTGCTAGGTATTTACTCTGAAGGGCCATAATTCTAATTCTTTGATTTCATTCAAATAAAAAACCAAAAACCTAGTAAGCACGGAAAGGCTTCATTTTCAAATACAATCGTAGATTTAAGTTAGTGTTTGTCTGCTAGCTCTGTTCTCTATTGACACCACTTCTGTTTCCTTTATGTTGCTTAAAATTATGTCTGTCTGATGTAAAACAGCTGTTCTCTGACTTCTGCAACAAAACATTTCCTGAGCAACTGTCATTTACCTTGACACAGAATTGGGAGATCTGATATGATTGACTGATAATAATCTTTTTAGTCTTACTTACACAGCAGAGCTCTTTTTAAATGGTACCTTCTTAATACTTGTCTGAGAGCTAGATATTTAAGCCTGGTAATAGCAACTTGGTTTCCATTTGTTTTCTGACAGATGATTCAGGAGAGCAGGTTTCTTATTGAAACAGCAGACACCATTCATGACAAGATTGTTCAGTGTCAGAAAGCAGGTAATTTTGTTGTATTCTCTGTATGCATTGTTGTAACTCTATACCTTGTTGTAAGTCTATACACATTATGAAGGTGGTAGAAACGGAATGCCATAGTTTTTCTTAGAGCGGAGTACAAAGGGGAGAAGCATCTCTGGCCTTCAATTAAATGCTTATTTTACAATTTAGTTACACCATTCCAACTTTTCTAATATGGACAAGACCTTAGGGACCACTTCTGCAAACACTCACAACTGAATGTAGTCTTTGCTTTCAGCTGGAGTCTGATAAGTGGTCTTCAATAACACTACATACTGCAGTAAACACTACTGTCTATGATAAGTACTTGCAGGCAGGAGCCTTTGGATTGGTAAACTACTGAGGCCAGAGCCACGTATGTCTATTACACTCCTTAAATAAACAATATAATTAATGCCCTGTAATAAATTACTTTAATTCCTCCATCTTTAGTAGAGAAAAATTTCATAGAATGGTTTAACAATAACATTCTACTGATTTGTTCACCTAATATAAGAGCAGGGTGGAAATTGGTTTTTGCCTTTGCCCCATGCTTGAAATCCAAACTACTCTTTCCAGGCCTCGCCAGTAGAGTGACAATCATATCACTTTTCAGCACTCTTGTGGTTGGTCACCAGAACTGAGACTCAGAATTGGCTGCTGTGCTAAGGTTGTAGCCTATTTCAGCCATTTAGAACCACCAGTGGGACTGTTTTATTTTTCAAATGTGTCCCTAACAAATGTTAATTTTCATTAACGTCTTTAAATCCATATACATTCCATTATTTCCATAGAGCATAAAGAAAATTGTTCCCCCTGTGAACCTTCTGAATTGTGGCTTCCATCAGATGGGCATGGGATTTGTTTATTTAAATATATATTTTAGTCAAAATCATCACTTGAGCTGGGCTGTCAAGCTGGGACAACCTTGAATGAAGGAGACTGCCGAAAATAATTATTAACCATTTCCAGTATCATAGAAATATACACACAGTAAAATCCTCAACAGGAAAGTCAGAGGTGTGAAATGATGCTCTCTCACTTACAGTAGTTTAGATCTGGAGTAACTCTATTGAAATAACCAGAAACAGAATGGGGCCCAGAGACTTCAAAAATAGCCTTAAAATTAGTGGGAAATTAAGTGGAACTTAGCAGGTTTGTTCTGGAGTAATGTACCATAGCTGCTCACAGCTAATATTTTTGCTGGAATGATCAGTTGTGATTTATGAGTGGATTCTGCGTTGACTACTCTACTTTTTAGGATCCATCTCCCACTCTGTGCCTGTGTTTTACTCTGAATGAAGTTAGCAGGAGCTACTTGTGCACATCAAAGAAAGAGTGTGGAAGTTAGAGAGGAGTTTATAATTGTGAACTCTGTGTGTAAAACAGGAGGGGTCAATCCCTTAGGGTATGTCCACACTGCAATTAAAAATCCACGGCTGGCCCATGTCAGCTGATTCGGTATTGGGCTAAAGGGATGTTTAATTAAAGTGTATATACTTAGACTCGGGTCCTAGAGCTTGGGCTCCTGCCCAAGCCAAAACATATACACTGCAATTAAATAGCCCCTTAGCCTGAGCCCTGAGAGCCTGAATCAGCTGAGATGTGCCAGCCATGGGAGTTTAACTGTAATATAGTCAGGCCTTTATTTCCTACTACATTTCATGGATCTGATACTCCACCCTGCCCAAGTTCCCTTTTCACTGCTCCAGGGCAGCCTGTGCAACTCTAATTCTTCCCCTCCCCCCCCAGCCCCCCCCCCCCCCCCCCCCCGGCATGTATGCATTATGATCCAGTCTTTAATTACATGACCACTACCATTTTTTCCGCAGGACCCCTGCCTCATTGAGTACACAGACTGGGTGGTGCTCATTGAATGAGCAGCTGTCCAATATTTTGTTTTCTCCTCATTCAGTGTGTGGCCCCAGGTTTTATTTACTGCACACTGTTCAAAGCCTGCTCTGAAGACAGAATTATTAATTTTCTTGTGGTTGTTTCTGTGGTGCTCATTACTATAGCATCTGAATGCTTCACAAACGTTGATTAATTTTCTAAATATCCTTGTGTGGTGAGGGGATCTTATGTCTGTTTTACATCTGGGGAACTGAGGCATAGGCAGTTTAAGGCCAAAAGTATCCACTCATTTGGTGTTCAATTTTAGAGGCCTGGCACCTGGTTTTGCAGAGTCCTTAGCATTATATAGCACTGTATATTTACAGAGCACAGCTCCCATTGACTTCAGTTACAGCTATGAGTGCTCAGCATTTCTGAAAATCAGACCCCAGGTTCTCAAGTGAGACACCCAGAAAATGTGAAATACAGTTAGTAGGCACCTGTGAAACGTTTGGTTTCAGTGACTTGTCCAGCATCACACAGGAACTCTGTGGCTCAGGTAGGGATAGAATCCAATTCTCGGGGCATCCTTCAACTGCCTTCATGATGAGATCATTCTTTTGTCTTCCTGCAATTGCCTGCTTCTTTACTACACACTTCCCAACTTCTGTAAGAAATGAAACATTAAGTGATAGAGGCAAATCTCCTCCTACAAAATCCCAAATACACCCCCAGAGCAGGTCCATCTTATGCCCTGAATGAGGGAAGGTCCTGTGGAAAAATAGTGAATGATCAAATAATTAAAGACTATCATAATGCGTACAAGAGGGCCAAATTAAGGTTGCAGAGGCACTTCGTAACTTCTGCGTGCTTGACTTTGCCACCTTAATGATGTTCTTTTAATAGAGGATTTTTTGGTTTGTATGTGTAATTTCCTAAAAAGCAAACTAAGTAAAAGAAATTGCATCATTTGGCATCATGTTAGCACCTACATTGGTCATCAAATGGAACTTTTAGATCCACTGCACAGACCTCAGATAGCTAACAGAGTAACTGATACCAGTTGTCAAGGTTCCTCCCCCACTCTGAACGCTAGGGTACAGATGTGGGGACCTGCATGAAAACCTCCTAAGCTTATCTTTACCAGCTTAGGTCAAAAACTTCCCCAAGGTACAAAATGTTCCACCCTTTGTCCTTGGATTGGCCGCTACCAACACTAAACAAATACTGGTTACTGGGGAAGAGCTGTTTGGAAACGTCTTTCCCCCCAAATATTTCCCAAAACCTTGCACCCCACTTCCTGGACAAGGTTTGGTAAAAAGCCTCACCAATTTGCCTAGGTGACTACAGACCCAGACCCTTGGATCTGAGAACAATGAAAAAGCATTCAGTTTTCTTACAAGAAGACTTTTAATAGAAATAGGAGTAAATAGAAGTAAATAAATCCCCTCTGTAAAATCAGGATAGTAGATACCTTACAGGGTAATTAGATTCAAAACATAGAGAATCCCTCTAGGCAAAACCTTAAGTTACAAAAAAGATACACAGACAGAAATAGTTATTCTATTCAGCACAATTCTTTTCTCAGCCATTTAAAGAAATCATAATCTAACACGTACCTAGCTAGATTACTTACTAAAAGTTCTAAGACTCCATTCCTGGTCTATCCCCAGCAAAGGCAGCATAAAGACAGACACACAGACCCTTTGTTTCTCTCCCTCCTCCCAGCTTTTGAAAGTATCTTGTCTCCTCATTGGTCATTTTGGTCAGGTGCCAGCGAGGTTACCTTTAGCTTCTTAACCCTTTACAGGTGAGAGGAGTTTTCCTCTGGCCAGGAGGGATTTTAAAGGGGTTTACCCTTCCCTTTCTATTTATGACACCAGTAATAGGCTGTAATGCTCTATGTGGACAATCCTTAGTGGGGGATGAGACACTTTGCCAGTGGGTTTCACAATTTTGTGCTGAAAGCAGAGGAATGATGAGTCTCAGAAATCATGGTTTCCACTCCAGGCTCTGGAGAAGAATATTCTCTAGTGGATACAGACTTTTCTGCCCATTCCTCCCAAATGTGACCCTTTCTGTCCTCTCCTCTCCAACTTGTACCCCCTCCTTTTCCCAGTGTCTGCCCCTGACTGCCAGTCTCCTTGCCCAGACAGGACCAGTTTCCCAAATTGTCATCTATAACCCTTCTTGGTGCTCTGCAAAGCCTCTTCAGTCATAGGGGGAAGCATTTGTCAGTCTTTTGGCAATGTTGCTTCCTGTTAGCTTAAGCCCATTCCAGGACTTTCTCAGGCTTTCAGGAGGCTTTTTTAATCTGCAGAAATAATTAATTAATTAGCCCCTCTTTGCTCACTCTGCAAAGTTTTTTGTCATTCCTTGTTGGATGCTTCTTTGTTGTCAATTCAGCAGAGTTTAAATTAGGGAATTACACCAGAATTGGAGATGTAGGAAACAGACAGGAAGACTAACCAAACAACTGCAGACTGAGCTTGATTTATTAGAGCAGTGGGGGCTGCAGGCATTATGGGGTAATTTGGTACTAATAAAGTCAAATTTCCTAGGAGAGGAAATTAACAACACTGGTACAAATTGAAGGGCTGTAACCAAGCAGCCACACTCACTGTATTAAGGTGGGTTTGTTTTCATTTTGTCCCTTAACCCTTGCTTGCACTCTGGAAATGTCACACAGTATGAAAATCCTTGAGAGCCACTGGCCTAAATGGCCCCATTAAGAGGTTTTCCATCTCTAATTTCCATAACTAAATATACATCTGAAGGGTGAAGTGTGCGCTTAGACGTTCTGAACTTTTATGGACAGCAATGGCTCTGACAAATATTTACCACAGAAACTGGCAGTGAAATGTAACAGGATTCTGAAGGCTGTGGTTCAAAATTGCTGTTCCACAGGCCGCAAGAATCGTATCCCGTGACAGACAGTGTAGAGTTTATGAAATAATTTATCAGTGTGAAGTGCTAGGTTGTTTCTCTATGACTCCTATTAAGATTAATGAGAAGCTGTGAATCTAAATCCTGGTGCACTGTGCTAAACAGATATCTTTCGTGTCTGTTGAGTTTCCTTCCAAGACATGAACCTGTCTGTTGAAGACAGAGACAATGGGGGAAGGGAGACACAAAGACCAGTGATCTTGCCAGCAATGCAGAATAAAGGCAGAGTCGTTGGAGAAATGTGGGTTCATAACCTTGCTTCACACTGTCTACCAATGATTGTGACAGCACACAGCAAAATAAAGGAACAAACATGGAGTCCTAAAGGTGGAAGGTGAATATTAGAAATAGAGGATTAAACAATAAACAGGACTATATTGTTTTAGATTGGTGGTAAAACTTCTTTTGTCAACTGGGATTTAAAAAAATATTTTTTTGCACCCAGTCCTCTGCAGTTGAAAGATGAGCATCAGGTTCTTGAGAGGCAGGGATGGGAGGAAATAAAATGAAAATTCAGGAAGTAACTGGTGTGGGGAGGTCTGGGGATCGCCAGGTTTGAGTAAAAATTACATTGCAGTATAACTGAATTATGAACTAAATCATGTACCAATCCATGTTTTAGGCATGGAATTCCATGAAGAACTTCATAACCTTGGGGCAAAGGAAGGTTTGAAAGGAAGAAAACTAAGCAAAGCCATTGAAAGTTTTGCATGGAATATCACTGTGCTGAAGGTAAGCAGTAAAGATTGAATTTAAAGGGGAGTTATTGACTTGTAACTTCAATTAGCTGGAAGGGGCTACCATTGTACTGGTAGGAGCATGCTAAAGGATGCTAAATCAGAATGAGAAGTTTAAATCCAGGAAGTGAGTGTGGGAACTAAATGTGTAACATTGAGAGCTGGGCAAATAACTGATTTTTCCGGTTTGTTTGCAGTTCCAAAAAATGGAGAAAAATGTGATTCAAGTCAAATCAAATCTACTTTGGGTGTGTTTCAGAGCAGGGAATTGAACCTGGGTCTTCCATATGTCATGTGAGTGACCTAGCCATTGGGCTAAAGGTTATAAGAGGGTAGCAATAGTACTACTTCCTCCTCCTCCTCCTCCTCCTCCTGGCCATATTGTGAATGGCTGAACCTATTTGTATCCAGGTTGCAAATAGTTTTGAGTCAACCAAAACAACATTTTCATCAACTAAACTATTTGTTAGAAAAATTTCAGACAGCTCTCGTAATGACTACTACATGGTAGGACTTAATATCACAATATAGGAGTAAAGGGGCAGATAAAACAACAAGAAAAATGGATTTGACCAGGCTGAAAGACAAAATAAATAAACACGTAAAATATAGAGATGAATCCAAGACCCAAAGTTTGGCTCTAATGATGGACTTGTCCAAAGCTTGAGGGTGTTTGCTTCCTAGGTTTAGTTTTGGGCTTGTGTCTATATGAATCTATAGAATCAGTCTGGAGCCCATTGAAGGACACCATGTTAGAACTACAGGAGGCTCGTATACCTCTGAATGGGGGTGGGGGGAGGGAAGTATAGAGGGGAGTGAAATCAGCATGATAAATTGATGGAACTGCCCATGTTTCCTAGAACTAAAAAGCCCCCTGTCTTTTGAAAAGAAGAAATCCTAATCAAACACTGTTACGAGCAAACTATGTCTGGTAAGACATTATTATTTATTTCTAGTGGCGCACACAGCGTACTTAGCACTTCCCAAACAGAAAAGAAAGCACAGTTCATTAAATTGTGCACACCTCAGGCAAGGATAGACAAGCAGGAAACAGTGAATTACAGTGTGTAAATTGGATGGTCAAAGTCATGGATTGACTATATCTTGGTAATATAAAGTTATGTTAAGACAATGTTTTGTTTTAATGGGATTTATAAATTATTTCCAATTGCACGTCAAACTGGGTGGCAGGGATTTATCTGAACCTGAACGAGAGGAGGCATGGTCCAGCACTACCTTGAGACTTGGGTTCAATTCCCTGCTCTGCCACAGTCTTCAGGTGAGTCCTGGGAGAAATCAAGTAGAGCATCTCTACGCTGCCCCGCAGTTCAGACTGTGGAGGTGTGAATAGCAGTGTGTACCACAGTGCTGCACCGTAACTTCCCCAGGTGGACGCTGTAGGTGTGAACTAAAAAGTTCCAAGTTTGCATTAATGGATTCCTTTTCAGACACTACTGTTCACACACTCATAGTCTGAAGTGCGGGGCAGCGTAGACAAGCTCTTAGTCTTTCTGTGTCTCCGTTCTGCATCTGTAAAATGGGGATAATAGCACTTCCCTACCTCACGGGGTCTTGTGAGGATAAATACATTTAAAATATCGTGAGGCATTACAGAAACTGGGGGCCATATAATTACCAAAGATAGATATCTGAAACGAATGTTTGGGTCAGGAGATTGGTGAAAGTGAGTCCTTCCCCTCTCTGTGGCAAAAGCCCGATCTCTCTGTGATCTCATCCACTCATAAGGCTTCAGTTACCATTTCTATATTGACAAGTCACAAATGGTCAAGTAGAGATGGTAGCTGAGCTCTTGAGAGTGGATGAGATGATCCAGAGATAATATGAAACAATAAGAGGAGTTGGCCAAAGATGGAATCCTGTGAAATCACAACAGACATTGGGAGAGTGGAAGAGGAGGACTCTCGTTTGTCCATTCCCTTAAGCAAACACTTGTTGATGTTCAGATAAATCGCCACTCCACAACTACCATTCTCTAGCCTGTTTTGCACAGACTAAACTCTGTCCTCTCCTGCCTTCAGAGATGCTCCCTCCCTCTATTTCTGTTTAAATGGGGTATCAGAGGTAGTAGACTCTGAGATCCTGGCGTGCCACTCCCTGTTACTTTCATTTCAAAGTCGACGAGCTGAAAGCAGTAAATGTCATTTTCTGCAGAGTTTCTTGTTACAGATGCGAGTGAGAGGGTAGCTTGAGAGTGCTAACCAAAACTGCAGTAAGTGATACACTTTGACCCATTGGAGAGAGGATACACATGTTCTTAAGAGGAAACAGTGCAGAAAATAGTGGTGGGAAAGGAGAGTTTGGGGAATTAGAAAGGGGAGAGGGGTCACTTCTGGTGGGAATGAAAGTGTTAGGGTGGGGCTGGATGATGAGTGAGGTTCAGTATGCATTTTAGCCAGCCATAAAAAGGAGGCAAAGTGAGTAATAGGAGCATTATAGGCTCAGTTAAGAAGACCCCCTATGAAACTAAAAGACATCAAATTTAAAACTGGTGGAAGGAAATGAGACTTTTACACACTGCATAATTGAGGCCAAGAGCTCAGATTGGCTGAAAAGAAAGATCAGACATTTATATGAATAATAAGAATATCTTCAGTTGCATTAGATAGAAAAAATCTATAAGAGATGTAAACCTCATGCTTCAGGGTGTGAGCCTAGCACAGACTGCTTGGATTTAAGAAAGGAACAGCCTTGGTGTGCATATTATTGCTTGGGTTCCATTATGTGGGTTTTACTCCATCCTCTGAGGCACCTGGCACAGGCCACTTATGGAGACAGGATACTGGACTAGATAGACTGCTGTTCTGATCCAGGACGGCAGTTTCTGTTCTCCTATACACATTTGAACTTTTAGATGCTTATCAAAACTGAACTTTCAAACTTTTGAGGTTCAGCCAGGATTAATAAAGATAGATTTAGAGTATGAGAGAGAGATTCCCTACAAAATGTAATTTCCATGCATATGCAGTAGCTGTTTTTCTGAGTAAACCAGCTGGGGCACATGGTTTATTTTAAAGGCTACCAAAATCATTTAATCCGGGTTATGAACTAATTGCCATGTTTCTTTTTTCTTTTCTTTTTTTTTTTAACATCAAAGCTGCTTTTCATTTCTGAAAGTCCAAACCATTTGGTAATGTGCTTAAAAGATGAACAGTGTAAATTGATCTGTAGCTTAGTATCCAGTGGTGCAAGTGAGTGGGAGACACCTTTTTCACTCTGAGGTAGGACAGGTTCAGCAATGAAGTCATGTCCTGGAAGACTTGGCTATTTTCTGCCCTGCACCAGATGTCAAATTTCAGGCAGTCAGTTGTCATTTTGATTTTTTTTTCTGCTGAGCACTGGAAATCAGTGACCCTGCAAATAACAAACCTATTCATTCTTTACTGCTTGTATCTTTTGTTCAGTACTGACTCATTTCTTCATGCCTCCATGTAAGCATCATTTAAGGGTCTATTTAGAAAGAGACCAGAAACCCTCTCCCGCCCAAATCAGCAGCCTCATCCATCTGTCTGTTCTTAATGGTGTTCCATAAAAAGATTTGTGATTAGATATGAATATAATCATTTAAGAACTAAAAAATACTGTACAGTAGCTAACAAAAAGTCAGAGTTTCTTTAAACTGGATGAGCTGATCTAACTAGAGAATATATGTTAAAACATCAGTGTAAGGATACTTCTTAGGATCTGTCTGTTGTTAGGAGCAATGATATACTCAGCAATAGTCTGCTCTGCCTGGAGGTTTTCATGGGTTACCCATAAGCAGTAGCTGGTACTGTTGTATTCTTATGTGTGTTAGATGATTAATAGCCTTTTCCTAGACTAGTGAGGTAAAGGCATATTGAATTAATGTATTTATTCATAAACACTTATTGAAATAGGTAAGCTTTGTATGCAAAGAGGCAAAAGGGATGCATTAAGAAAATCACCTTTAGCAAAATCATTAAATAGAGTTTAAGATCAATGTGTATTTTATAAAAATGACCACTGTGGGCATTCTTCTTGTTTAAAAATGTCTGGGGTACTTCTAGGAGGTACTTAATAAGAATGAACCAAAATAATACAACATTTTCTTTCTTATTTTATATAAACTTAATTACATATTAATAATACCCTTTAGGAGGACAAACTATTTGCCATAACATAAAAGTGTTTGTAGAAATAGGTTATGCAACTCAGTAGCAGCCTAATAAGTCGAGAGAGAGCCTTATTTGCAACTTGTATTGACCTACCCTCAGAGGCTGCATCTTATCAGGTTTCATGTCATGCAAAATAATGTCAGACACATTATGTCAGAAACATTTAGATGGTGAATGTACACAACATAAATAATCGACAGATGTTCTTGCAGCTGAAGCACAGGAATGGTTTTCAGGTGTTCTGGTTTCTAGTCACAGCTCTCTCACTATACTTCCTGTGTGACACGGGGCAAAGCACTTAACTTCTCTGTGCCTATATTTCCCTTTCTGTACTTATTTAAGTTCCAGCAAAATAAACAGGTAACAGCAAATTCTGTGCTCAGAATTTCATTGGGCGTTCCAATGGCTACACAGGGTAAACCACGCTCACAAGACCCACTTGGTGGAATTGTTAATTTTATTGTGTGGGAGCAGCACCACCACTTCAGTTAAGATTGCTTAGCAGTTTCAATTCTAACCCCCTTTTTTCAGGCGCTCGTAACTTTTTCTTCAGTATTTTCTGATATTCGAGCACTTCCCTGTTCAGCCCTAATGTTCTCTGAATGGAGTTTTTCATATGGCTTTGTGCTGCCTTCCCCAAAGTGTTGATGCTTCTCTCTCTCTTGTCAGACTTCCTCCATTGCTGCTGCAGTTCTCACACAGTGCTAGACATTCTCCCGTCTTATTCTTCCTCCCAGCCATTGCTGCACCTCTTCCCTACACACCACAGGCTCCTTTGCTCCCTCTGCTCCTTCAGTCTGGTTCGCACCAATTGCTCGGTCTCCTTTTTACTGCTTCCTCGTCCCTTCATACAGTTGCCGTCTCTCCGGGGGCCTCTTATTCACTGTTGAAGTAGCCCCCTCTCCTTTTGCTCCCACTGCATCCTCTGATGTACTGTCCCAGTAGCTCTCCGGTGGATGCAGTGGGTGCTTCAGTGACACTGATTGGGTGAATCTCAGAATCAATTATTGAGTTGTCACACCTGTGAATTTTGAGAATGGTTTAAAAATAAGGACTCTAGTGTGTGTTCTAGACAAAGTTTGATTACCTTTCTGATACAGCCTGCTCTACAGAAAACACCACAAACTGTGGCCCTGAACCTGTGCTCCTTACTCAAACAAAAATAGCACAGATTTTAGTGAGATTTTTACCCAAGTAAGAGCTGCAGGATCAGGCCCACTATCCAGAGGGGTTGTTAAGTCATCTAAGCAAAGCTCGAAGTTGTTTGTGCTGGTCCAAATGAATTCCTAGTGTAACTCTGTTGAAGTCAACAATTATACCTGGGATACATTTGTCTCCCTGTACCTATCATACTTTATTAGGGTATCTGTTCCTCTGTTGATGAATGTAATATGAAGCCTATTAACAGCAATATCAAATACTTGCCTGCTTATGGATGATTAAATAGCAAAGTATTTTGTATGCCCATGACTTATTTTGTAAATGAAGCATTCTGAATATGAAGATAGTGGCATATACCCTTTTTATTCAGAAGAAAAACCAAATTATTTTAAACCAAGCTGTGCACTAAACTGTTTTCAATTTTCATAGACTCATGCTGCCACCCACCTTAATATGTTACTGCTGCTGCCAAAAGATTATGCTGTCCTATTCAGGTTTCCAAATATTAATTTGTGTGTCTCCCCCATGCTTCTGGCTTATATATTTGTCAAAGCAGGGTCTGGTATGTTGGGTGGTTAGATTTTCAGGGACCATTTCATCAGCTACCCATCAGTGAATCTGCTAATTCACCTGTATTTAAACGATTAGATATATTAAAGAGAGAGCTTGTTGAAGACAGAAGGCATAGAATTATTAACTTGCAGATGCAATTCATTCTCAGTGAGAGCGGAATCCATGATGTCATCTCGTCAGACACAGACATGCATGCATCTTATCTGCAGCTTTCCCATTGTGTCTCAGAAATCTGCTCAGCCTGTACTTGGTTCACATTTTTGTGATGTGAGCATGGAGAAGGGGGTAGCTTTTATGATGTGGAATAATTAATGTTAGCTTCTGGGGAAAGTATTTTTAATGTAATTAAACAGTGCTCAAATGGCTCGTCTAGAGAATGTTGCCAAGAATTACCTTTCTCTTAATTATACTCTTGTCATTTGTGACAGCGGAGCCCTGAGTAATCAGCCTTCTATTGCTTGCAAGGACAGCAAGTGTCCAGCTTTCTGCCTTTGGTGGCAGAAGCCAGCTGTGCAGTCCCGGGCTACTTGCAGAGATAAAAGCTAGGTTTTCGCAATGAATATGGAACCACAGACAGCCATGTACTTCCTTTTCCTTCATTCACATTAAACTAAATCTAGCATCTCTCTGAGGTACAACTTTTCTTTCAGAAAAAAAAGAGGCATATCTGACAATGATTACTGAATAATTCAGAAGCAGCTGGATCCTAATGACAGGCTGTATCACACAGCCAGGGAGTCTCCACTGATCCCCGTGAAGCAATAGGGGCCATTCATATCCTTATTCCAAGTCCTATAATATGCAGACTGGACATTTTTAATGGACATTTGGCATTATAGTAAAACCATCTTAATCTGAATTAAGATTTATTTTACAAGAATCTCTAGGATTTATTGGAAGAGGCAAAAATAGAAATATGTCGGGCATTATTCTAACATGGCTTTCTTTTTGCATTTATTTACATCTAACGTCTTATTCCCACTGATAGGCAGGAAGCCTGGTGATGCTGCTTGGCATGCTACTGAGTGGACAATGGAAAGAGGCAGAGCATACTGCCAGGGGGACATTTGGTATATTGAAGCATGATTGCAAGAATAACTTCTATACCCCTTGTAACTCCATTGTTGCCAAGGAATTTAGGTGACATCTTACAGTATCTAGATCTTAAATAAGAACACCAGCCATTTGATGAGCAACACCAAAGTTGGTTTTTTTCCATACTACCAGTATATCTTTACCCTCTAACTCATTTATCCTTTTTCTCCATCCTCAAAGTACTTGTGCACCCTCTGTCCTGCCCTTTTCTGTCATCCTCTTTTGCTTGCCTTAAACATGTCCTTCCTGTGGAGATTTGCAGAGCTGCTACCTGGAGTTCTGTTAACACTTTCATTAAGCATTATGCTTTGGATTTGGCCTCTAGGACAGATGTTGAATTTGGTGGAGCTGTGCTGCAGTCTCTCTTCAGTTAGGATTCCGTCCCCGCCTGCACATTATTTTCAGCACTGCTTATCAATCTATCCTGTAAGTGGAAATCTGCAGAGCCACTTGAAGAGATGAAAGTTACTTAGTTGTAACTGGAGTCCTTCAAGATGGCTCTGCATATTCACACTCCTCACCCATCTTCCCCTCTTTGTCAGAGTCCTAGTTGCTTATTGTTCTCTGGCATTGTGGTGGAAGGAACTGAAGTATTAGGGGATGCTCCATCCCTTATATAGCCTGGCTGTCAGGACGTTTGGAGACCCGGAAGGAGGGGCGGGGGCAATGAGCATTGCTGGGAGAAGGGTCTTCTCCTACCCTAAAGCTAAAGGTGCTCTGGCCTTTTAAAGGGCCAGTTTCACCCTGTGACAGACTCCCTCCTTTAGTGTAAATTACAATTTTTTTAGACTCAGTTCCATGATTCTGTTTTTTTATGTAAGTAATTTTCAACAACCTGAGTAAAGGGCCATCAAATGTGTGTGCGACGTTGGTAATTGTGGGACTAAAAAGGGAGACATTTGAGAATCAGGGGACCATGAACAGAGGGTGGCATATTGTGAAATGCCATTTGACGAAGTGGAAAAACCTTCTCCCAGCCTGGCTTTCTTTGACTGAGCTAAGCCAGAGCTGATTAGAAATCTAATGATGTGCCTTTTGGGTGGTAAGCCACATTACAAAAGACTATAGATCTGATATTACAATATATATTGGGCAGGTATATAGTAATATAGCATATATGATATGATAACAGTCATGAATAGACTGAGAAATGAGGAACAGATATACTCCATATGGCATTTTCTGTTTCACAAGCACCTGGTAAAATTAACTAGACAGCTACATTCAGTATAAAACTACTTTGCAAAAAGCCTCTTCACATGAGGCCATCTTTAGAATCGAGGGATTGAGCATATCAGATTATTGTGGTGTTGATCTGTTGTTTGTAGATACCAATTTTAGTATCAGATCACAAATGAGCTGTCGAGATTTTTAAACAGCACCAGCCTGCCTAAACAGGTGTCTAGTTGTATAGCTTTAAAAACCAAGAAAACATAAAGGGGTTGACAAATCATTGGCAAAACTATCCTATCCATTTAAAAAGTTAACATCAAAATATACATTAAACGCTAGTAGTCATTATGGGCCAGCAGCTCCTGTTTTGGACAGTCTGGTCCATATTTGGGTGGAAGAACCCCAAGAAAAACCTGGGTCCTGCACAAAGCAATGTAAGATTCAGTGGGCAAAACTGTGAGTTTGTAGTGAACCACTGTCTCAGCATGATGCTGCAGGATAGCCTGGGATGCTCTGGTTTTAGGTGAAAAGAATAACTGAACTGCTGAGAACCCATGACCAGTAAAACTCCAATGGAATGCTTTACGAGAGTAGCTCAGGTGCCCTGGCTGAATTCCTACTGGTTAGTTACAGTTTGCCAGTCTAAAAATCCTCCCAAGTTTTGTAACTCCAGCCCTGGGTGTGGCTTCAGTCCTCTCCCTTTTTTTTTCCACAGGGTTATGAGTTCTGCATTCACTATCATGGCTCCTGGTGCCTTCACCCAAGGAAAACTGTCCTAGTGCAGAGAACAGAAAGGGCTTGTCCCTTGGGAAAATATTTAACGTGCAGTCACATACAGTGGAGTGTCAGAGCACACAGAAATAAAATATCTGTCACAATTCCTAGGGGGCTTTATTAGGCACGGGGAACTCAGGATAGGGGACAATGGAAAAGGGGATTAGGATAATAAAAGACCAAAACAACAATACATAAACTCCACCCCTCAGAAATGTACAGCCAGTATAATCCACCCTGTGCTCCCTCCCAGCACCTAGGCAAATAGCGAGTTTAGGGTCAGTCTTTGATGGGCAGTGTAGCACTGAAGACATTGGCCGTCTTAAAACCGAATAGCAAAATAAACAAAACTGTATTCTTACAAAATATCCACACCAGAGAGAGATTCTCCAAACCTTTTCATATCCTGGTTGAAGTTAATAAAATTTCCCTGCTGACATGAGTCAGCATCAGTTACGCTGTAATTGTATGCCGAATTCCCATAGCAGAGTTTAGGGTACTGGAACCCTGTAACATACCTTCTCTTCTCCGTTCCTCAAGGAAACACTCCTGTTTCCCTCTTTTGTGTATTATATTCACCACCCACAATCTATCATTCCATGTTGCTCCCCTGATTTCCTCGCTATGCCCAATAGACCTTTCCTCAGTTCTAGGTTGTAGCTACAGTTCATAGAATCATAGAATATCAGGGTTGGAAGGGACCTCAGGAGGTCATCTAGTCCAACCCCCTGCTCAAAGCAGGACCAATCTCCAATTTTTGCCCCAGATCCCTAAATGGCCCCCTCAAGGATTGAACTTGCAACCCTGGGTTTAGCAGGCCAATGCTCAAACCACTGAGCTATCGCTATCCCCCTCCCCCCGTTGGGACAGTCTTGCTGCTGGCTCTGTTCCAGGCAGTCCTACATTTGTTGCACAGTCTTTGCCAGGGTGACAATGGGTGCTGATGAACCCAGCTCATTCTCCAGCGCTGTGTTGACTCTGCAGCAGTAACATGTCTGTGGGCTTGTCTTCATTACCCGATCGATCCACCGGGGGTCGATTTATCGCATCTAGTCTAGACGCGATAAATTGATGGCCGAGCACTCTCCCATCGACTCTGATACTCCACTGGAGTGAGAGGCACAGGCAGAGTCAACGGGAGAGTGTCAGTGACGACACCGCAATAAGTAGATCTAAGTATGTAACTTAGATCGATTCCCCCCCACGGTGTAGACCAGGCCTAAAAAGTACTACGGATTTATCTGAATAGTCAGCAGATAAGTTCTGAGTACATAGAGGGAGCAGATCTATTGAGTAAAAAGGTGCATGGGGTAGAAAGAGAAAATGAGGAGAGACTGGAATAATAGAAGAGAATTTCCCTGATAGAAGAGAATTTCCTAAGTATAAAAACTAGGTCCTTATAATTTTTCCATCTCTAGTATGGAGGAGGTTATGAATATACTAACTGTATGTGTCAGAAGAAAGTCAGCAGTTTCTGTCACAACTCTCTCTCTCTTAAAATAGTGACATTTCATCTGGGACATGAACATCAAAGACTCTTGTACACCTGCAGTGTGTTAATTAAGGGAAGCTTGGAAGTGTGGGAGTCGGGAATTTTATTTGTGCCAATCTGGCAGCAACTATCTCACCCAGATGAATTTAAAGGGTTGTAATGACGGTATAAGATTCAGCAGAATCTTGCTTTTATCTGTCAATAGGTGTATTAATATATAGAAAAGGGAAAAGAGCAACCTCCTGTATGGATTCTTCAAGATTTCACCACAAACCTCACTGAGGTAAAATCCTGGCCCTAATGCATAGCCTAAGCAACCAGGGTATGTTTTTGAGAGGAAGGAATCATCTGCTCTGACTTCCCTCCGAGCCTGTGGATTGGCAGAAGCATTGTACCACCGTCCCTACTCCAGCCTGAGATCTGGAATATCCTTGATGCTGCTTGCACTTTCCCTGCCATGTGGCTGGGAATGGCTGATAGATATGCATAGCAGTAGGTCCAGTAGTAGCCCCAAAGGGCTGCTGTCCAGCACACAGGGAGACCCCATGAACGAAGGCTCCATTAGCATGCAGTGTGGGTGTGCATCAGATACTCAACACACCTCCATCAGCCTCTATTGCAAGGGGGCCATTGTATCCATAAAGAGGGAGCCGGATTTATCCCAAAGTGTGCCATGTAAATGTGGGTTTAGATTGATGTCATTTGGTTTTTTTCATGTTAAAAGTACATAAAAATAGAATAATTGTTCCTGCCCTCCAGGACAGACTTATCATGCAGCATTATCTTTATTGTTTATGTATTCAGGAATTGATTATTGGTCATAAAATTCCTATTGTCCTTTTATACAACTTGGACGATTCCTATCGTTGCATAAATTACAGTTTTATCTATGAAGAGAGATATTTAATTACAAGATTATTGATTATTGAAAAGGCACATTACATTTTCAAAATGATTTAATATGTATTTAACCTTCACTATTTAGAATATTCACTTAGTCTAAAAGTAATTTTTACTTCACTGATTTTGTCTTCCCCATCTAACGTATGTTTCTTTCCTGTGGTTTGAATGGCGATGAAATTAATATGCCTGAGGAGTCTTTTTGACTCCTCATTTGTTAAATAGCTGAAGGGATTAACAGTGTAGAATTAATATTCTCGGTCCCCCAGTTTTGGGTATGACTGAGCTGTGCCTGATGTACGAGATGCAGGTGGGGGACAAAGGTGGCTCCTCTGAATCTGGGGCTAGCCAATTGCAGTTCACACCCCAGCACAAGATAGAACTACCTTTGGGGTTCTCTAGGGTGTACAGGTACAGTATAGTAGAGCTATACTGGTAAACCTTCCTGGTGTAGACACAGTTTGTACCAGAAAAATCACTTTTATGGGAGTGAGATTTTCTTTGTTTTAGATTATCTACGTTCGGGCTTTTGCCAGTATAAAATGTCATAAAATGATCACACCCCAAATGACATTACCATACAGGCAAATGTTTTAAATTATGCTGGCAGGGGATTGCTGGAGTACAGCAACGCCCTGATCAGACCCTTTCCTCTTTGAAATGGCTCATGTGCTCAGTGCAACCCCGGGTTCAGGTATCCTAACAAAGCACCTTTCACCAAACTGTTGAACTGCCCTCCTCTTTTGGTTCATGCTACTGAAATATTCAAGCGGTCTTGGTGTACTACAGTACTCCCAGGGACCTCACTGGGATGTTATTTACACATCGGTATCCTGTGCATTTATTTAACTTATGAAAACTCTCTTGTAAAATATAATTGGTTGCTTATCCAGAAACTTCATATTAAACTGTTACCAGCCTGAAACTGTTGGCTGAGGTCTTCAGTGGTGTCTGAATGGAAGCTCTGCTGCCTATCAGAACATTTTTTCTCTTTCAAATTATCTTTGTTACACATTTTCTGCTGATTACAACCACTTCTCCCATTGTCAGCACATAATCATAGAATCGAAGGACTGGAAGGGACCTTGAGAGGTCATCTAGTCCCCTGCACTCATGACAGGACTATTATCTAGTGCATCCCTGACAGGTGTTTGTCTAACCTGCTCTTTAAAACCTCCAATGATGGAGATTCCACAACCTCCCTGTACAGTTGAACAGCTCTTATAAATTATGTAAGGCTAACTACTCCTCCTTTGTTATGCAAGTACTCTGTCCATGCCTACAAAATAAAGTGCTCCCTGAGGGTGGGAAACAAGTGTTCACTAATTGGAGTCAGTTCCATGAAGGAACAGGCCCTGCAGATCAACAAAATGACAGAAACTGAAGTTAGCTCAATGGAGAGCTCAGAAGTTTCTCACCTGAGAGATGTGGGTTTTTTTCCAGCACTACTGGTTGCCTAAAATAAATCGTGTTCGATATCTCCTTGCATGAGAATCACTAGTCGCCTCCAACCCTGTTTCCAAAGTATCACATGCAGCTCCAGTTAAAAATGACTAGGACTAATGTGACTAGTATGTATCTAACCAACCTGGCATTTATAACATGCTCATCATCCGTTTATCGAAGTGTTTCCACATTCCACTTTGAAGATATAGGGGCTAGTGCCTAAAGTTCACCACAAGTTGTCCAGGTAGTTGTCTGTTTAGTTTGTATTTTCTGAAAGTATTACAGTTCTATTTCACTGTCAGTAAGAATCCATTTTTTAATTTTGTACTTTATTATTTGTATTCCAGTACCTCCGACAGGTCACAAGGGAGACCAGGGCCCCATTGTACTAGGTGTTATACAAACACACCGTAATAGACCATTCCTGCCTTGAAGACAGACAAGAGCAGGGGTATTATTGTCCCCATTTTATCATCTCCAGCTAAGGCACAGAGGGCCAACACTCACTGACATTAATAGAAATGTAAGTGACTTGGCCAAGGTCACACAGGAAGTCTGTGGTAGAGCTGGGAATTAAATCCAGATCTCCTGAATCCCGGGCAGCTGCCTTAATCACAAGACCATTCTCTCTCTCTCTCGCCCTCCCTCTCTTTCCTGGAAGAAAATTTCTATTTCTGGAAATCAATGCATGCCAAATCACTATCAATAAGGAGTTGAATAGAGACATTTCCCGCAGAATTTGAGGGTTTTTTCCACATTTCAAATTTGAACATGGATTAATGAATTCTGAACTTTTCACTCAAAAAGGAGCTGATTCCGAGAAAAAGATGGCTTCCAAATTAGAAGCTAAAAATCAGAATTTTTGACAGTTTTCTATTGGAGGAATCCGTTTCACTGAATTTTGTCAGAGTGAAAAACTGAAGGACAGGACAATACACAAAATGGGAAAAGTTGCAAAAAATTATCTCCAGTTTTATAGAGAGGTGGGTGGTATAACTGCTATTGAAAGAACAGACAAACTTCTAGGCTGGAGAGGAGATGTCAAGACATAGAGAAAAGGCCTAGTGCCTCACAATGCACACCCTTTTCATGGCTTATTTCTATACTGCTCTGAACATAAGTATTAGGAGCCCTCATTTTGCATCCAGGAGCTAGTGATTCGCTTTGACCTTGGCCATTTCACTTTACCTCTCCTGGTTCCATGTACCCTGTCTCTAAAGTGGGGTAACAATGCTCAGCCACATTTGTAAAGTGCTTTGAAATCTGTGGATGGAAAAAAAAGTGATGTTTAACTGATTGGTAATATTTATGTATTTAAATAGCAATGAGTGACCAACCATTGTGACTCCATAGTAAAAGCTTGCTCATGCCATATGTGACTGGCAGCATCATGGATTCCCCAGGTAAGATTTAGGAAGAGAACTGGTTTGCTGTGTGAAGGGGAGATCCACATACTGCTTTCTAAAAGCTCTGAATGTTCCACAACAAGCAGGGTTTTATTTTACATTTGCTGTCCCTGAGCCACCCAGAACATTGGCAGCTCCTGTAAGCCCTAAAGATGGGAGGTGTTCAGGAAAATTTGTACAGGAGTTGTCAGAGTAGCGAACTGGATCAAAAGATTTCAGTTCTCTGTTTTGAAGTATGCTTTACTGTAAAAACAATTAAGCAGTGGCAGGAAACTCCACTTGTATCCTTGGCAACTACTGTTTCCCTTAAACTAGGTCAAGTGAAATAAGGTACATGAAGGTGAATATACATGAGCCCTGGGTTCTTTCTTTTCCTAATAGGTCATTTTTCAGGATGAGTATTTTGGGAGAAAAGACGTCTATACGAAGATACACTATCTATTGACCTGGCAGCATCTGTTTATTTTTAGACCACAAAAAAAAAAGTGCTTATTGCTTATGTCAGATACGCTGTGTGTGAAAGAGTCGAGTAGGAGCAGAACTAAAAGGCACAAGCAATAAGGATCATAGAAATGGATGAAACAGGGCTGTACAATAGTCTGTTCTCTTCTTGAGTTTTCAATTAGATATACCCAAAGTGGGTAGAAGTCCCACTTTGACAGGCAGAACTGATGTGATTTGCTCCATATTAACAGAACAGGGGGAAACTGTGTTTAACTGCCCTGAATGTTTTCACTTTACATTGTCTTATATACTGTATTTTGAACATGTGATATGGTGTTGTGCATGATACTGTATTGTACTAGCAAATGAGAAAGACACAAACTCCTTACAGAACCAGAAAAATACATATACTCTGACAGACAGTTGCAGTCTCCTTTCTGAGGACTTTGAAGTATTTATAGTCTGAGATCCATTTTATATCTTAGTTAAAGGGGTACAAATCCAGAAAGACTCCACTGACCTCAAAAAGAAGTAGATAACAAAGTCTTCCTTTTTTTTTTCTTTCTTACAGAAATGTCTAAAGGGGGGCGGGGCGGGGCAGGGGAAGATCCTTTTAAATCTGCCATTAGTTTTTCTAAAGAAAAGTGTTTCACGTGCATGACATTGTATACTTTTAGTCCATACTAGGCCATATAATTCTGTTCCTCATTAAAGACATTGATCAAAATCGTGACCTGGCGTAGATGGTATGACATCATTAAGGTCAGGAGTTCACTTATGTCAGCCCTGGATTTGGACTTTTAATGAGTGGTGGAAAGAGCACAAGCTCCCCCATGCCCACAAATTTCTGTTAAGGGTTATTACCAATGCCCTGTGTATTCTGAAGCAAGATTGAACTGAATTCTGCTGCAAAACCCCCATTTTTTTGTGGCACTCTGTTGTGACAGATTGGAAATTTTACTTCATTTATATGAAGCAATTGAGGTTTTATTGAAATCAATAGGACACGAGTAATACAATCAATAAAGGAACTCTTTGGATGGCGTTTATTTTTGTTCTATTCAGTTAGTTACTCTGTCCCTTATTTTCAGTTTTCATTGTGAGTTCTCATCTTCTGTCATGCCTACTTCTGACCCACCTCATTTTCCTTCTTCCCTCATTGTTTCCTTTCAGTTGCTCCCTCCCTAATGGTCAACAGGCCTCTTCTGTGAATAATCTGACCTCTGGGGAAGGAAAGTGATCAGAGAAAAGGGCTCAATTCTGCTCCCATTGAAGTCAGTGGGAACAGATTTTGACCTGAAGGAAGGAAATGATTCCAAGGCATTTATTCAAACGTCTTTTAAAAACATTTGCCCTTCCAGCAGTTTGACTTTCTTTTCCCCTTCTCCTTCATGTAAGTGTTGGAGTTTTCTACTTCAGGTGAAGGGAATATGAAGCTGAGGTCACACTTTTCTTGCTAGAAACAGTTGGAAAATTGAGCAGGGGAGCAGTTAAATCAGAGGCAGAGTGCAAGTATATTGAAAATTACACCCTTCCTGCCTGATTTTCCTCTCACTCACTACGGTTTTACATTGTTATAACCCCATTGACTTGAATGGAGTTATTCCTCATTTGCACTGGGGTAGGTGAGAGAATCAGTCCTCATGACTTCAGATGGGCTGAACACACTTCCTGCCACATAGTTTTAAGTTATACTGCACTGCAGTGTATTAATAATAAACAATCCCTCAGTTTAATCTGCAGTGATCTGAGGTTTCTTTGGTATCAGTTGGGGCACTGGTGGTCTCCAGCCACACCTTCTCTATTTCAAACTTTTCACCACAGGACAGCCAGACTTCTAGCTTGGAAGGGCTAACAGAGATAGCCCAAAGGTACCTTTGGGCTTGCAAACTGTCCAATACTGCAGGCCTAATGCCCATCTCTCTCTCTCTCTCTCTCTCTCTCTCTCTCAAACACCTCCTCTCCCCCCACCACCACTCCGAACTGCATAGCATATCGAAAACATCAAATTAATGCTGTTATTTCAGAAAGTTCCTGCTCTACCACTTAGACATGGTAGATGTTCACATTCATTGCTCGTGACAGTCTGATATGAGGTAATTTAATTTAAACACCCAGATGAAAGAGAAACCAGAGGTATTTTTTTTTTAAAAAGCCAACTCTTGTTATACCCAAAAACAAGAAAAAAAAGAAAAAGCTGCTTGAGAGAGAGAGCAGCTTAGGAGCCATGTTGTGCCACTGATTTATAAGAACTCCCCACTGATTTTTGTAGAGTTCTACTTTAAAATCAGTGGTGCACTACTACAGCATGAGATTTTTCATTCATTTTTACCTTTTAGTCATTCAGGAAAACACTTTGCGTTAATTCAAGAGCTTTAAATCAGCTCTGTGAGGTTCTGTGTTTTGTTTTCTCCTGGGAAATGAAGATCAGTTTGTTTTCTCATTCTGAACTCCTCTGTCCGGCTATGCATGAGCACGCACTCATGCACGCTCTTAGTGTTAGGGGAGACAAATAATGAATTATCGAACCAAGTGTCTGTATTTAAAAATAATAACAAAGCAATTAAAAAACCCAAAAAAAACAAACTACAACAAAAAAACAGCATGGAACACAAATATTTATGCAGCCACCGTCTCTTTTTGACCGGGGGCTGAAAGGAGTCCCCCAAGATTCACTGTTGTTCTCAGGTACCTTAAAACACCACTCTCAGGTGGCGTGCCTGCAAACAAATGAGAAAAGGTGAAAAACAAAAACAAAAAACCCCTAGGGCTGTCGATTAATTGCAATTAACTCACGAGATTAACTCAAAAAAATTAATCCCGATTAAAAAAATTAATTGCAATTAATCAGTTTTAATCTCACTGTTAAACAATAGAATACCAATTGAATTTTATTAAATAGTTTTGATGTTTTTCTACATTTTCAAATATATTGATTTCAGTTGCACAGAATACAAAGTATACACTGCTCACTTGATATTATTATTTTATTACAAATATTTGCACTGTAAAAACAATAAAAGAAATTGTATTTTTCAATTCACCTCATACAAATGCTGTAGTGCAATCTCTTGTGAAAGTGCAATTTACAAATGTAGATTTTTTTTGTTACATAACTGCACTCAAAAACAAAATAATGTAAAACTTTAGAGCCTACAAGACCACTCATTCCTACTTCTTGTTCAACCAATCACTAAGATAAACAAGTGTGTTTACATTTATGGGAGATAAAGCTGCCTGCTTTTTGTTTACAAGATCACCAGACAGTGAGAACAGGCATTTGCATGGGACATTTGTAGCCGGCATTGCAAGGTATTTATGTGCCAGGTATGCTAAACATTCGTATGTCCTGTCATTCTTTGGCCACCATTCCATAGGACATGCTTCCATGCTGACGCTCATTAAAAAAAATAATGTGTTAATTAAATTTGTGACTGAACTTCTTTGGGGAGAATTGTGTGTCTACAACTTTGTTTTACCCGCATTCTGCCATATATTTCATGTATAGCAGTCTCGAATGATGACTCAGCACATGTTGTTTGTTTTAAGAACACTTTTGTGGCATATTTGACAAAATGCAGAGAGGATACCAATGTGAGATTTCTAAAATAGCTAAAGCACTCGACCCAAGGTTTAAGAATCTGAAGTGCCTTCCAAAATCTGAGAGGGATGAGGTGTGGAGCTTTGAGAAGTCTTAAAAGAGCAGCACTCCAATGTGGAAACTACAGAACCCGAACAACCAAAAAAGAAAATCAACCTTCTGCTGGTGTCATTTGACTCATGATGATGAAAATGAATATGCGTCGGTCTGCACTGCTTTGGATTGTTATCAAGCAGAACCCATCATCAGCATGGCAGGCTTGTCCTCTGGAATGGTGGTTGAAGCATGAAGGGACATATGAATCTTTAGCACATCTGGCACGTAAATATCTTGTGATGCTGGCTACAAAAGTGCCATGCAAACGCCTATTCTCACTTTTAGGTGACATTGTAAACAAGAAGCGGGCAGCATTATCTCCCGCAAATGTAAACAAACTTGTTTGTCTGAGTGATTGGCTGAACAAGAAATAGTACTGAGTGGACTTGTAGGCTCTAAAGTTTTACATTGTTTTATTTCTGAAAGCAGTTATTTTTTTGTACATAATTCTACATTTGTAAATTCAACTTTCATGATAAAGAGATTGCACTACAGTACTTGTAGTGAATTGAAGTGAGGTGAATTGAAAAATACTATTTCTTTTGTTTTTTACAGTGCAAATATTTGTAATAAAAATAAATATAAAGTGAGCATTGTACACTTTGTATTCTGTGTTGTAATTGAAATCAATATATTTGAAAATGTAGAAAACATCCACAAATATTTAAATAAATGGTATTCTATTATTGTTTAACAGTGCGATTAATCACAATTTTAATTTTTTTAATCGCACGATTAATCACAATTAATTTTTTAAATCATTTGATAGCTCTAAAAAACCCAACCTTAACTTGGTAGCCTGTTGCAAGAAGTGGATGTTATCATTCTAAAAGCCCGCATCTTATCAAATCAGAGATCTCTTGCTAGGCTTCCTTCAGATTCATCCCTGTCGAGGTACCTATAAGAAATCAGTCAACTAATGAAATCTAGATCAAGAGAGATTTGGGGGATGACAGATTATATTTATTTCCATATGTAATTAAAATACATGCAGATGTTCCAGTTTGTGTCTATAATCATATTGTGCAACTGTGTGAATTTCTTATTGTTAACTCACTATCCAAATATCCCACTTACCTTCTGTAGTCTACACTTACTCATTAGCAATTTTTATACTTTTTTAAAAAAACCCAAACCCACCTTTTCAAACGTGAAGCATAATTTACCCCACTTGCTATATGTATTTAAAAACAAACTATAATTTTCTGTTTTATTAATGTAAATAATAGCCTGTACAGGTGTGATATATGAATTCTCCCATGTTATAATCATGCTTTTCATCTGCTGTTCTTTTCTCGTACATCTTTTCTGGGGACAGAGCTGGAAACTACAATTGTATTTTAAAAATGCACAAGAATAACATGCTACTTGCTTGCTATACCATTCAGCCCCTTTGTTATAACCTTGCACTCAAAAAACCTTTGTGCTGACCATACTTTTACAAGCTGACAATAATCAAAACCCTCAGGGAAAACATATATTCCATGTATAGTTTCTCTTTCCTGCTTTTGGTTACAGAGATATAACACTTCATACAATGGTAACTGACCTTCATTGGTCAGATTTTCTCTGTGATAAACTTTACAGGTTCATTCTCTTGTGAGATTATGCTACACATCATGTGACTTACATAATTATCTCAATTGGCTAAGCCCATCCATGCGTGGGAATACCATTAGCTCACATTACTATATGAATGTGCACATAGTAATGTTTTAATCAGTTTGATCAATCCTGTACCCTTTAATATCCTGATTGTTTGTTTGTTTATTTTATAAAACTCTCAAAGGTTAGGAAAGAAATAGGCAAGCAGATGTGCATCTCAGCTCCCAGTACCTAGAAAAAAATTGCAAACTCCTTCCAGTCATTAATATCACTGAGTCTTATTTTTGCAAATATTTGAAAGAGCCTTCTTTGTCATTCTGAGATACGGGTCTATTGCGCTCAATACCATACTGAACCTAATGTAACAAGTTAGTGCTGCTCAGTTTGGCATGCAAAATTGTACACAAGCCAAAATGGTGGTCCAGTCCTGCCCCCATTTTAGAGAATGGCAAAACTCTCATTGAAATCAATGGCATAGGAGTAAGACGTAAATTAAAAGTGCTACTGGTACCTTCTGGTATTAATGAGAAATCTCGGGTACTGCCTATACAATACCATGTGTTAGATACTATGGTAATGAGAGTAGTCATAGAAATAAGCTTTGCCTTTTTGTTTTTTGCAAGAACCTAGTCACTCTTACATAACATAAAATCAACAGCCAGGGTATGATCCTGCAACCCTTATTCCTAGGAAGAATTCAGGCTCAACCTTGTTCACATCTTTTTGTAAGACAAATGTGTTCTTTCTGCCTAAAGATTTTTGTTGTGTTTTAACAAGTACAGTACAGTCTGTATCACAGAGAATGAAGTAAATGTCTTAACAAAGTGTTTAAAATAATAATATATCTGCACAAACCTAAGAATGCTCCACAGAAGTTCTGAATAAATTGTGCTCTGTTTTAAAATTGGAATTCATTAAAATCAGATTCATACAAGTACCTTCCCACATTTGACTTTGAAAAAGGCTGTGGAATAATATCCGCTTTTGGTAGCAATTAAAAGTAGCGGCCTAACCAGTCTGTTAAACGCTTTACTGTTTAGGAGTAAATTTTCAAAACAGTGTTTGGTGATTTAACTATGCACCTCTCCCATTAATAATTAAACACAGTTAAATCCCCAGTAGAACACTTTGAAAATGAAGCCCTGGCTGTAAATTCAGTGTCTGCACAGAATCTATAAATATCACAGATGCTTCTACAGGACTTTTTGCTTTCAGCTCTCACTCACCATTGATTATCTGTACCATAATTTTAACTGAGTTACTCTTTTTCCTTGTACATCTGGCAGTATAAATACATCTGACACAATACTTTATTAATGGTTTGTCTGTCATTCTTGGGTTTTTAACAGAGGACTTTCTTCAGCCAACCTATCTTGGGTTCTGTGATGGTGATTTTACTCTCTGATTAAATAGCAATATGCAGGCAGTTTACTCCTTATTGTGCAAAACTCAAAGATATGGTATTAACATGCTGTGAGATGGGCAGTGGGGGAAAATCAAATCACTTATTGTTTGTTTACTCAGGCCCTTAGAAATTGATTATATAAAGCTCCTCTAATAAGTTGTCAAAGAATGTGTTCACCAGTAGATAAGCGAATGTCTGCTTTAACAATAAACAGACCACAAAATGGCCCTAGCTGCCAACAACTTAGCCTGCTTAGTAACAGTGTCAGTTTTGGAAGGCATAGAGATTGTAATACTCAATATGCAGCTGTTCAAGATTTTCCATTTTAATGGTAATAAACAAATTCATCCTTAAGATCTCTTTGCCTTTCAAATCTCAGTGCACTTTCTAACTTTGGGCTGCAAAGACTGTTTTGTAGTCTGCTTATGTTACTGCAGAGAATTATGTGAATATTGACAGTAACATTCTTTGTTGACAATACGAGAAGGGAAAAGGGGAACTGCCTGTAATCAGTTTGTGAGAGTCTGAATGATCCTTAATAGTGGCTGCTCAAAGGATGGTAAGGCACCATTAAATAAATGTTAGAGGTTAATTTGTTTAACAGGATCTGAATTGAAGTGTTTATTAGAAATGGGCCCAAACTGAAACCATTTATTTTAGCGTCTTCGTCCTACCACTCTCTCAAATTCTGGAATTTGGATATAATAGACCTTGGATCTGACCCTCACCTGATTTAGTTTGACTTTACAAAAGGCCAAGGTTTTATAAAACGGAAACCCACAATTTTGCCCATCTCTAGTTATTACTAGTGTCTTTCTAGTCTGGCTAATACCCTACTTAAAGCCTTTTATATAATGACATTGAAACTGAGTAACATATAAAGCTATGTAAAATGATCTCTCTGCATTTTAAATAGTATTCGTCCATCATAGTAAAGGCTCAAGCTATTAGTTTGACATACTGTGCTGTTTGTACAGTAGTATTAATTCATGTTAGAATTCCATAGTTAGTTGTAGTTAGGCATATGAAACATCACATTTAATATTCTGTAACTTTTATTCCTAGAAGAAAAATTCAAGTCTTGATTAAACTTCCTACTAAAATGTTTGATTAATCACTTTTAGCTTTACTTAGTATCCTACCAAATGTTGAATTTAACCTTTTCCCACTTATTATATTTATTTTCAGAGAGGCTGCTGATATCAATAACAGAAGGGAGACAGATAGATGCCAAAAATGGACAAATAGAATTTCTCTTTGTCTGAGAGAGAGAATGATTCCTTTGTTTGTGAGAGTGAAGAGGATTGTTCTGTGCACTGAGCTTATGACAATGACTTTGATTTTATAAAGGTCACCTCAGTTTAATTATATTTTTAAAATTTACTCCAGATTCTTTCCAGTATTTAGTTTGCTAAGGTGTTGACACAATTTTGCTGACATTTTTCATAAGTGGATTATGCTCACAGTCAGTTTTTTAAAGCAAACAGATGGCTTCTCAAACAGAGCATGCCCACAGAAATTTTTTGGTGGTATCTTTAGAATTATAACAGCACTGTCACAAGGGATAAGTTTGTTACTAATTGGCTTGTGACAGATGATTCAAAATCATTTTTGCTTCCTCAGCTTGCTCAAATGAACCAGCTGTTTAAAAAAAATTCCAAGGAAACTCAGACATAGATCAGTCAGTACACAAATGAATACAATATTTTGGTAGGTACATTTCTATTTCTAGAAGGAAAGTAAAATTAGATTCTCCCCAGAATCTCAAAAACATTTTATGGAAGTAAATTTTAGCTCTTGGATCCAAAAGAAATTTTAAAGCATTGCCAAGATAAACTTGTAAACCGTAACCAATTGTAATGGTCTGATTATTTAAATATTTAATAGATCAATGAACTATCGTCTTTAGCATTAAAACATCAAACGTGAAATAGCTGCACTTCCTAGGGTCACAGATACAAATCTTGACAGGGTTCACTCAGCCTGCCGTCCTTCCAAGATAGATAAATTAAATACCAAGTAGGATTCCATGAGTGGGTCTTTCACAGGAGACTCGAATGAAGGCCTGATTTACAGTGAGACGTGAAAGGATTTCCATGCCCACCTTTTGCCAGAAAAGGAAGAAATCAAAAAGACAGCACAGACCATCCGTTTAAGCTTTGCTTTTAATATCTACTGAATTTCATCTCTCCTGTGTTGCTCCTGCTTGATGGGAAATATTCACCCCCACTCATAGCATGTGTGAATTGTTATGACTACCCACATGGAACTGTGTGTAATATGGGTTCGTAAGACTAAACAGCTAAAATTGTCTTCACAAACACACAGGTTAGAAGGACTTCAGGAGCTCCCTGGGTACCATACCATTATTAATTATTATTATTATTATTATTTCACATTTATATTCTGGTAACACCCAGAGGCCAGTCAGGAGTGGGGCTTCATTGTGACAGGTGCTGTACAAACACATGGGAAGACACAGCCCCAGCTTCAGGATATTATTCTATATGGTATTTCCATTCTTTGATGTGGTTAACATAATGCCAGCTTTAGACTCATACATTTTAAAGCTAGAAGGGCTATTATGATGATGTAGTCTGACCTCCTGCCTACCATAGGCCATAGAATTTCAGAGCCTTTAGTCTTATGCAGATGCAACAAATTAACACCAAGTCCTAGGTGGGGCCTGTGCTCCACCCAGTGTGGTCTCCCTGGCAGTCAAGTTCATGGGAAAGATGCCAACTTAGCTGTGGCCTCAGGGCCATAACGGGAAGGGGGCAGGAGACTAGACAGCCAGGGACACTGTTTAAAAGCAGGCTGGGCTGTTCAGGTCAAAGCCACCTTGCTGGGCTGATAACTCCAGTCAGGCTGGAAATTCCCTTTCTCTTGAAATGGATGATGGCGTGTTGCACAATAGGAAATGAAGGATGATGGTCCATCTCTGGGCCAGCATTCCCAAGCTACCCTGCTACACCATTGCATGTAAGAGATCTTCCCTCTCATAACTAAAGGTGTTTTTTCAGTTAAGAGTGGGGCCTGGATCTCTTCCCAAACAAGAAGTTTATTTTATTCTGCATTCACCTTGCAAATTAATGTTGACATTTACTCAGATCATTTGTTTCAGAGTAGCAGCCATGTTAGTCTGTATCCGCAAAAAGAAAAGGAGGACTTGTGGCACCTTAGAGACTAACAAATTTATTTGAGCATAAGCTTTCGTGAGCTATAGCTCACTTCATCGGATGCATGTAGTGGAAAATACAGTGGGGAGATTTTATATACACAGAGAACATGAAACAATGGGTGTTACCATACACACTGTAAGGAGAGCGATCCGCTAAGGTGAGCTATTACCAGCAGAAGGGGGGGAACCTTTTGTAGTGATAATCAAGGTGGGCCATTTCCAGCAGTTGACAAGAAAGTGTGAGGAACAGTAGGAGGGCGGGGGGAGAATAAACATGGGGAAATAGTTTTACTTGGTGTAATGACACATCCACTTCCAGTCTTTATTCAAGCCTAATGTAATGGTGTCCAGTTTGCAAATTAATTCCAATTCAGCATTCTCTCGTTGGAGTCTGTTTCTGAAGTTTTTTTGTTGAAGAATTGCAACTTTTAGGTCTGTAATCGAGTGACCAGAGAGATTGAAGTGTTCTCCGACTGGTTTTTGAATGTTATAATTCTTGACATCTGATTTGTGTCCATTTATTCTTTTACGTAAAGACTGTCCGGTTTGGCCAATATATATGGCAGAGGGGCATTGCTGGCACATGATGGCATATATCACATTGGTAGATGTGCAGGTGAATGAGCCTCTGATAGTGTGGCTGATGTGATTAGGCCCTATGATGGTGTCCCCTGAATAGATATGTGGACACAGTTGGCAACGGGCTTTGTTGCAAGGATAGGTTCCTGGGTTAGTGTTTTTGTTGTGTGGTGTGTGGATGCTGGTGAGTATTTGCTGCAGGTTGGGGGACTATCTTTAAGCAAAGACTGGCCTGTCTCCCAAGATCTGTGAGAGTTATGGGTTGTCCTTCAGGATAGGTTGTAAATCCTTGATGATGCGCTAGAAAGGTTTTAGTTGGGGCCTGAAGGTGATGGCTAGTGGCGTTCTGTTATTTTCTTTGTTGGGCCTGTCCTGTAGTAGGTAACTTGTGGGTACTCTTCTGGCTCTGTCAATCTGTTTCTTCAGTTCAGCAGGTGGGTCATGTAGTTGTAAGAATGCTTGACAGAGATCTTGTAGGTGTTTGTCTCTGTTTGAGGGGTTGGAGCAAATGCGGTTGTATCGTAGAGCTTGGCTGTAGACAATGGATCGTGTGGTGTGGTCTGGATGAAAGCTGGAGGCATGTCGGTAAGTATAGCGGTCAGTAGGTTTCTGGCATAGGGTGGTGTTTATGTGACCATTGCTTGTCAAGGTCTGTAGTGTCAAGGAAGTAGATCTCTTGTGTGGACTGGTCCAGGCTGAGGTTGATGGTGGGATGAAAATTGTTGACTCCATGTACTGTTGAACAGTTTCATTTAATGTTAGCTATATATTTGCTTGTCTTATTTGCATGCACCATTGTAAGTAGAGAGCTATTCCTGTGGAGCTCAGAAGATCCACAGTAGTGATTAGAACTGCATGAGTTTGGACTCCAAGAGTCAGGCCATGGATTTGGGTCAATGTTTCCTGTGGATTCCAACCCCTGACGTCTTGGTTGGGACCCACTGCTTTTCCACACCACTCCCTTGCCAGTCAAATCTTTGGGAAATGTTGCCCTATATGTCTTTTAAGCAGATATTAGACATAAGCACCTATGTAATTTCATCAGAGCACATATTAGGAAAGCTAAGACTGACTTATTTTTTGTGAGTATGTAGTAATCCTGGTAATAGGGAAAGGTTTGTCATATATTGAAAAAAGTATTATGGAAAACTTGCTCTTTTCGGGACATATGCTTATGAGTCTGCCAGGGGAATAGGACCTGGACCACTGAAATCAATGGCAAAACTCCCATTGGGTGCAAACAGCACAAATTTAACTTACTGCATGGGAATTATTTAATTTAACAAAACTCTTCCTAGAGTTAAACAATTAGCAGCTTGGGATCCCCTCCTTTTCTCAGAAAGAAGCCTCAGATCATATGTTGTATAAAAATGTAGCCTAAACGTGGTAAAAGCCAAATCACTAAATTAATTTTGGACTAGAGTTTTATAGCTTTTTTGTATATACACACACAATTATACTGGATACAAATCAAATCATAATCTTCAAGGCACTGCCTGGCTGTGTTTAAAATTGAGGTCTTTCTTATTGGCAAATTGTAATAGTCAAATACAAACATCGTAAAAAATGGTAAGGGTGAAGCACTAATACATATTCAAAACTGTTACATCAGGAATTGTAGTCTTAGTACATAGCAGTGACATCAGGCAGACTAACACCATTATGGCTGAATCTGTAACAACAGATTACTGATAATGCCAAGTATCAGCCTTAGATGGGGCTGTATTGTGGGGGCATGGAAGATTGTAGAGCCTAGATGTTTCATCCCATTCAAAACAAACTATTTCAAATTACATTCATGATATCAACTTTGGCATAATTGTTAGGTACCAAGAAATCATTACATTAGGTCTCAGATGCTGCCACTAGTCCATCTCTCTAGGTACTTACCAGGATAGGGACCACTCACTGTAGTAACTTAGTGCTCTGTAAATAACAATGACTTTAGCCCCACAGCACTCCCTTTCACAGATATGGTAACTGAGGCACAAACAGATGAAGTGACTTACCGCCAAGTCATGCAGAATGTCTGGGGCAGTGTCGTGGACTTAACCCTGATCTCTTGAATCCCAATCAAGATCAGGGCCTTTAATCACAAGATCAACCTTCATCCTAAAAGCATAATCACTCCTCTCTAAAATGTATGTGGTGCAGATTTTATTTACTGACTTCTTTAAACCTTTGCTGCTCACCAGACTCCAGTCTTCTAAGTCTATCTACCTGCATATTCCTATAACTGTCAGATTGAGCTTTCTCTCTCTTTATAGTTTAGTGCTTCATGAGGAATAGCACACAGCTACTCTTAGTGGGGCTTTTTATTAAATCTGATTCTTAACATCTGTTTAGTGTTGTTCATCAGAACAAGTCCATGTCATCAGGAAATGAAGCAATCAGGCTCTCGTGCACTGGGCTAAGATGACATCTCCAACTGCCATTGTTTCCCAAACATTGTTTACCAGTGCTGAACTCTGCCAGCTACCATTGTTTCTTGCTTTTGTTTACCAGGGTTGAAACAATACAGTGTGCAAAGTTATGTACCATGCTGCAATGGAAGGTCACCACTGTGGGCTAAATCCTGCCTGCTTCAGTGCTGGAGAATGGGAGAAGCAGAGCAATGTTAGCTGTGCAGTGCTTCCCGTTATTATGATGTATAATCACTCTCATGACAGCCTTTTACTTACCCATATCTATCTAGTGCCTTTAGAATACCACAGGGGATGCTGGGGTCATCACCCTTTGAAGATATGCAGGATCCTGACCATGGGTTCCAGCCCATTACATATGATTTGTTCTATAAGAACTCACACAACATATATGGCATACAAGAGACTAGATTAGATTGCCTAGATGTAGAGATGGTGTTATTGTCAGTAAGGGCCAGATCTCTAAAAGGTGTTTAGGCACTTAAGGGTGCAGATAGCTAGTGAGATTTTCAAAGGTGCCTAGAAATCTAAATCCTATTGATTTCAAGGGGAGTTAGGCGCTTTTGAAAATCCCAGTAGGCACCTATTTGCGTATTTAGGTATCTAACTGCCTTTAAAAATCTGGCCCTAAATCTTCATTAAAATATCTCCTGCCCTGAGATTCTGTGTTACGTGCATGCTAATGGGCAAGATGTGAAGCACATTGTTTAGGGCTCACTTATACATGTCCCTGAAAAGTGTTAAGGGAGCTTCCTTTTTACTGTGCAGGATTCTCTGGTGACTCTGCCCAGCTTTTAAACATGTCACCCAATTCTTGTTCCTGTTGTCCAGTAACTAATGTATTATGACTAAATTCTTGGCTCCACATACAAAATGGCATAACTAGCTTTTCATGGGCACACAGCAGTGCAGGAAAAGCATCATCAATGTACGCTGGTGTCCATGTGACCCATACAGATCTCCATGCTAATTACTCCTAACCGTAATAATCTGCATTGGAAAGGCTGTATATGATTGGATCTGGTTCAAATTGCACACACACTGAAACTCATGAGGTGAAATCCTGATCCCATTGAAGTCAATGGCAAAAATTCTCATTAACTTCAGTGTGACTCCAATTTCACCCATAGGACTACAATCTTTAGCCCCCATCCCAGAGAAATCATCCATAGTTCTATCTGTGGAGGACAAGCATCTCTGTCTCTTGAGAGATGCCAGAATTACAGTGGAAAATGATATGACCCTTTATGTGGGTGATGGAAAATTGGAAGCTTGAAGTACCATTATGCCCCAGTCTAGGACATGTTCGTAAATTTATCCTGCAGATTTCAGTTTTTCCTTATATTTTAAAGGAACTTCCTCTTGCAGTCTGGCATAACTTCTGTTTAATTGTTTTAGAAAATTGTAACTAGTAAAATGGATTTACAAGAAAAGCAAGTGGAAATCTTTTCATTTTGAATGCAAGTATAAACAACTGTATGCAATGATGTACCTAAAGCTGCACTTGGTTTCATGTTGACATTAAGAAGATCAGCTCAAGCTCTTGACAACCCTTCATTTTAATATCTAGCAGAATCTCCTGCTTTTATTTATTTATTTGGTAACACTCATTCTTGTCACTTCATGCAATTTAAAATATCAATATTCATTTCAGAACTTCTAAACATTAGCATGTTAATGGAACTTCCATATAACACCCCCACTCCCTTTTGGACAAAACTGTTTGAAGGAGGCCAGGATATTATAAGTGTGTGTGTGTGTCATACACTGTGTAGCTCTGACTGTGTTAAGCACACTTTTTTGGTATCATAATTCTCCTTGTTCTCAAATTAAAAACAGCTATCTAGTTGTAATTATGTATTTATAAACTTTCAAAGGGGGATATATATTTTCCAAATTTTATGGGTATCCACACACTGCATTTGTAGCAAGCAAACAATTAATACAAAATATAGACACACAGGTGTTCTTGCTGGTAGATGACTTTTATTTTTAATGTGCACAGGGGGGCAATTGTAAGTCTGCTAAGCAGTCAAAAGATGTCAGTCTGGTAGCATGATTGTTATTGTTTTTTATTAATGCGTCGTATAGACCAAAGAGTAAACTCATTTTATATTTTGGTAACTTCTCTAACTCTCGTTTCTCAGTGGCCTCTCTATGTTGTAGTGTAGATAACATAAGTGCATTTATTTTTATTTGAAATCTCCAAAAATGTTAATTGTTCATCATTGTGTCTGTGACAAAGAATGAGACGCACAGTTTATTATATTTGAAGATCGGTATTTTCTCTGACGTTTAAAAACTGGATTGAGTTTCACCTTTGAAGTGTTTTGACATGGTATAAGAGAAGCTTTTTGTGCATCAAATCCTGGGTTCATGTTAGTCTGCTGGAAGGTCACAGATGAAATGGGTTGAATGGATTCAGCATGGTGCATAGAAATGTTTGCACATCTCGTAAACACACCTCTGTCAACGAGAGGCTTAGGACTGGATAGCCAGCCATGACTAAGGGGTGTTAACAGGGCTATGTGAGAAGGCTTTCATTAGTACTAAAATTCCCCCCAATTTACCCCACCTATAAGATTTGGGATGATTAAACATTTTCATTTGTTTCAAAGAGTGGAGTAATGGAGCCACTGGCAGTAGCAGTGTGGTGGTGGTTTTGTAGAATCACTATTCCAGCACATACATTGGTGACGTATCTGAAGAGAACAATTTTCTGTTGATTCAGTTAGGGTTGTCACTGGCCTGGGTATAAACAGGCAGGCCTACTATAATGTATTGACTTCTCATCTATTTGAGAGAACTCCTAGCTCATTATTATTAAATCAAGTTTTTTTCCCCCTTAATATGGAGAAGGGTCTTTCCACTGATGCTTCTGCCTTGAGATCAGCTTAACAAACTGCCTCTGTGGTTTGATGGGGCCCTTGGGTTCTGCACTCCCAAAGGCTTCGCCTTAATACGCTGCCCCTTCAGCCAGTCCACAGAACAATGAACTAGC
This sequence comes from Chelonia mydas, assembly GCF_015237465.2. NCBI lineage: Eukaryota > Metazoa > Chordata > Testudines > Cheloniidae > Chelonia > Chelonia mydas. Next base: position 56,746,157 of record NC_051251.2, read on the forward strand.
TAGAAAAAGGCATAAATGACTATAAAATCCCTCTACTGACAATCAGTATTTTTCATTGTTGTATGCGGTGTTGTTGTAACCATGTTGGACCTATGATATTAGGGAGACAAGGTCACTGAGGTAATATCTTTTATGGGACCACCCTCTGTTGCCAGACCTGAAGAAAGAGCTTCGTGTAAGCTCAAAAGCTTGTCTCTTTCACCAACAGAATGTAGATATTACCTTGCTTCCCTTGTCTCTCAAATTAATAGTTTATAAGACATTGAATCTGCAGGCCCAGCTCACCAAACTCACTGCTATGACTGCTTCTGCTGCCTTTTATGTTGGCTAAAGGTACGGTGCATTTAAAAAGCTTCCAGATGATTTCACTCCCTTCTGTCTGTGCTTAAATTAATAGTAGGCCCCACTGTGGAACTGAAACAAAGCTGGATGAATTTGAACCGTGTTCCGCCATAAAAAATAATTTTAACGAGGACATGAGAACAGCAGCTCCACTTTAAGTTCTTAACAATCTACATTATTCATGCCTTTTTTTCTTTGTGTATTTCTATATACTCTTAGGGACAAGGAGATCTGCTGAAGAATGCCAAGAATGAAGCCATAGAAAATATGAAGCAGATCCAGCTGGCCTGCTTGTCATGTGGACTGAGCAAAACTGGAAGTGGAAATGTGGATGCAAAATCAAAACGATGCCTTGAGGCAATAGAGGAGAAGGATACTGGGGATGAGAATGGCAGGCTGTGAGAGAAGGCAGAGCTGTCATATTTGTCATATATTTCAATAACTTTAAACTATTTTTTTAAAGCATTTAAATTTCACACAGGAATGCCTTCTTGCAGGGTGTTGAAAGTATTAAAATCCTCACAATGTCAGTATTTTAATGCAGTTAATTTATCTAAGTTAAACTCTTTAGTAGTGAAATTTCTAATAAATCTGAGGAGTGGGTGAGGAGTGTGAATGAGAGAGAGAACATATGTGTGGAATCCTAGAAAAGCCCGTTTAAGAGTTGCTTTATCCATTTACTAATTTATTCTTTTGTCATCTTTGAACACACATGTTAATTCTGAAGATCAAAACAAATAGACTACTTATTGTATCAATTTTGTGCTTCGTTTGACTTTCCTGCCTTTGTCATTTAATTTACAACTTTTAATATATTCTGTTTAAATTAAACAAAACAGATTTCACTGACAAATAACCATTTGTTGTAAGGGTGAAATTAATGGATTGCTACAAATCCTCAACATCATTTTTAATGATCAATTAAAAATAAGTAAATGAAATATTAAACAGAATTTCTAGATAGTTCCTGATTGGATTTCAGATGGACATTTCATAGAATTTTAGCTAGTCTTTGAAATACATGTATCTGAAATATATTCAGATAATACATAGTAATGTAAGAAATAGCTAACTTCTTTCATTCAAGAAGGTCAGTGCAACATTTTAGCTCTGCAGAACAGCTGCGATCTTTGCAGAAATGCATTTAACGTGTGTAATAATAAACACAGCTTCTGCCCTCTAGTTATGAAGTGAGAATTGTGAGTATTCATCAATGATAAAATAACATGACAGTGATCTTCAATAATTCTGAAATATTCATGAATGCCAATATTTGAAGGAAGGTTATAGACTTCACAAACTGTGAGCTTTATATGAAATTTAGAGAATGGGTTAATTTTTTCTTGCCTTACTCATACCAGTGATCCCACTTAAGTCCAGTGAGTAAGGTAAGCAGGATCTGGCCACAGTGTGTCAGTTTTAAGAAGTGTTCTGTGCTAGAGATTTGAAGTAAGACTGCAGAATTGCTGAAGATATAGCATAGAGAAATGGCTTGAAAATACAGGGTAGCAGCATTCTTGTGCAGCAATTATAAATGTCATGAGACAACAAATCGCTATGGTAGTTTTGAGAATTAACACCATTATGCTACTGTACTGTCATTTAATGTACACAGAAGAGATGCAGGACAACAAATGAATCCTTATCCTGTCATCCTTAATAGGGTCCCGCTCATGTATTCTCATGGTGTTCATTTCAGTCTTGTGCTTAAGTGTAGTATTTGTGTTGCCTCTAACAGAACTCAGTGTTCTATGGTTATAAAAGACTATATTTATTTAAAGCATTGCTTTTATTTTGAAAAGCTACTTTTTAAATTAATTTGATTAACAAATGTGCTAATTTTCTGAACTTAACAAAAGGTAAATTATTGAAAGTTTGGCCGTCTGAAAATCTTATATAGCTACTGTATTAAGTTATTTTTGACTTCTTAATAACACTATAATGTTCATGTTGCGCATTACTGAGAGAGTAAAGCTATGAAACAACTTTAACCCATGTTTTTAAAGTGATTTTACACAAAAGGCAAACACTGAAAAGTGATTAAGAGCATGTGTTAGAATTTGGGTGAGTTGTCCATGATAAGGTTCTGTACTGTCTTGAAGCCCATTATTTAAAGCATTATAACTTAGTTGCCTGAAATTTGATTATATACAGTAAGAACCAGATATCTTCCCTTCCTCCCCCCCCACACACTATGTTAACCAGTCATTTAGGTCTTTGATTTGTGTGTGTGTGTGTGCATATATATTTGTATTACAGTTTCCTTGTGTGACTTCAGGTGGGGGTTTCTTTTGGGTGCCAGTCAAGGAATAAATAACCCTGCCCAAATTAATGTTATAAGCATGCATGGACAAATTCTTCCTTTAGATTCTGTTCTATCAATTTCAACAGGAGTTATGTATATGGCAAACAGAACTTGGCGCTCAGACGTTAGTGTCAAATGGAACAAAAATTGTTAAGCTAACTTTATGCCAGTTATTAACACAATTTATTTTAGGCATGATCTGTGTAAAGGGAAGGGTTTCTTTGGAAGAGAACTCTGTTACCTGTGCTATTTTCGTTTAAAATGAAAACAGCCTTAATTTTTTTCACTTTGAAAGTCAATTTGAAATCCCTTCAAGTACTGAAGTTTTTCCTCGCTCTCTGGTTTTATAAATTGCATGGGTGGTAAAATATAGACAAGAGCTTGATTTACAAGTTGAAGCTGGCAAAAGCAGTTACTATGCAACAATAGTCCAATGGAGAAGGGACAGAAGATCGGTGGAAAGGCCTCTAATCACATGTACATCCATCTTTCATAACAGGTTTAGTGCGCATAAATTGTATTGGAAATTAAAGGACAAATCTTAAACCCAGCTCAAGTCGCCAGGCTGGGTCCTGGACAGTGGGTGCTGGGAAAGAGAAATCCTCCTACCTCTTTAGGATGTAGAACAGTTGTGGAGTTTCCTCACATGGCTGGAGTAGCCTCCATACTCCCTCTCCCATAGGTATAGGACCAAGAGATTAATCCCCAGGCCCTTCCCTCATCTGCTTCTGCTCATTAATTCATCCTCTTAAAAGCTTATGTGCCACGCAGCATAATAAAAACTCTTCCTTGGAAAAAGGGATGTGGAGGGATCATGCCCAGCCTAACCAGCAGCAATACACATGAGACAAGCTTTCTGAAGAAGAGCTCCGTGTAAGCTCAAAAGCTTGTCTCTTTCACCAACAGAAGTTGGTCCAATAAAAGATATGACCGCACCCGCCTTGTCTCTCTAATATACTAAGGACAGTAATGTCTCAATATGTGCAATTAGTTCTGGCTATTGTGTAAAACCAAAGTCTATAGTTCATCCAAAACTGTTGGTGGATGCACATTTGCTAGTGCATTCTGGCGCTGAGCTTGCAGTCTCTCTCTCTCGCTCCCTCTTTTTTTAATCAAAATAATTTTTTACCAAATTTTCACACACCTGTTCCCTACTCCTGGGCTCAGACAATGGAAATTAACATGTGCCCTCATCACATGGGATCAGGTTAACATTAATGTAAGGCTTACATGGCCCTGTTACCTTTTTCTATATTATTTGCCCACGGTTTTTATGTTATTTTAAATAATCGTACAGCTTCCAAATACAAATGCATCTCAGGCCAAATGTCAGGTCCCTGCATGTCCCTCCTTTTTTAGTCTCATTTCCCTAAATATAGTAATCAGATAACTGCATGCACAGAGAGAGCTTGCCTGTATAATAACCCATCTCTTCATTCTATCCCTTCAGACTAAAACATTAGGTCATAACCTCCTTGGAATCAGTCCCATTCCCAGAGCAATAGACAATGTCATCACTAAAGACACTGAAAGCTAAAATGTTTTATAAAAGAAGCTGAAGGCAGAGTTTATGGAGAAAAGCTCTCTTCTTCACCAGTACTTATTTAGATATGGTGATGGTACCATATCTTACTGTTTCAGACATGTACAATAGACCTACCACAAGATGTCACAACAGTAATTAACTTGTCACTACTATATCTCAGTCTTATTTCTTGTAAAATTAGGTATATAGGAGGAAAGAATAATATTAAAGAATGAAAACTTGTCTAGGTACTTGGGCACTAAAGATGGTATAATCACTTCATGCACCAGACTTTCACTTCTGGAGATCTTGCTTTTTATCTCTTAGGAGAAATGAGAAATAAATGTGAAAGGGAAAAATATTACTAATGGAATGACTGTGATTATATCTCCTAACCAATCTGCAGCTAGTCAAAATTCTCTGTTTAGGAGGAGCCTGACTGGAAAAGCAGGTGAGTGTGAGCAGTCAGAATAGAAATCCGTTGAAGAGTTATGTGGGGAAATTGTACAGTCCATCAGCCGGACTCATAATTTTGAGAAACTATGAAGGTGAAGTTCTACACTGGAAAGAGACTATAGCACCTTGTGACTGAACAGCTCTGCTCTCTGTCGTTATTCAGCATCATATCTGCCAACTTGACTGACTAAAATAACATTTCACTACCTAGTTTAGCCCAACAGAGACAAAATAGCTATGCGGGAGTGAGCTGGATTTTTTCTGGCTTATGGATCTTTAATAAAATTGTTAATTAAACTCCAACTGCAGGGCAAAATACTGCCTACAGTTAGACTGTTCAACCCCATTGAAAACAATTAATTTGGCCGGCAGAATTTTTATTGCTGGTGAGTTACGAGATGAAGACTACAGCCAGACACTGCAGGGCTGACAGAGCCCTGGAACAAAACCCATCTTTTCACTTGTGAACTAAGCAAATTGAAAGTTGAAGTCCTTGAGATACAATAACTCCTCTGGGATTGAACCTGGGTAAATTAGAAGCACACTTTGGACTCAGTTTATTGAGTGAAGGAAATAATCATTTTAAATAGAGCTGTGTAAATAATTCATAAGAAATGTGGACAAATTTCAGTTTTTTGTGACTTGTCAAAACACAGACCATTATTTTCTCCCTTTTGTTACTTGGAATTCTCTCCCTAATAATTTCTGATCTGTATCCTGTTCACAAGCAGTTAGATGAGAGTAGTCAATGTTCAATAGGCAAGTTTAATTGGAGGTGAAGATGACACAGTAGATTTATCTTTCCTGATTGGATGAGTGTAACTCTTAGCATGAGGTTTCTGGTGTGTACACTTGTGGTTAGAAATATGAAGTTCACAGTTCACTGCCATATTTCTTTAAAATGTTCTTTGGCAAAAATTTCTACTAGAATATTTAAAGAAAGCTCATATAAAATAGTGCACCTGTCATCAAAGAAGCTAAAGATTATTCAGAGACATTTATTTTAGGTATCTCTCTTAGGTACATATATTGCCTCCATTGCCATAGTATCTTACCGTCTTTAATGTATTCTCACAACATCCCTGTGAGGTACAGAAGTGCTATTAAGCCCATTTACAGATGGGAAACTGAGGCACAGAGAGACTAAATGCCTTGCCCATGGTCAAACAGGAAGTCTGTGATGGCGCAAGGAGTTGATACTGGGTGCCCAGGCTAGCACCTTAAACACTGGGCTATGCTTCCTCAGCCATCTGACTCTCCATTTTAAAACACAAAAAATACATGTACAAGAGTTGCAACCGGGTAGTGGGGTGGGGGCAAGAAGAGATTGGAATAGATGGGAAAAGAAGGGAGAGATCTGGGCCATGGCTCCTTTAAAGGAGTTATGGGAAGATGTAGAAAAATAAGGAAAAATTGGTCAAAAGATGAATCACCAAGATATAAAAGCATGAGACTTCATCAGCACTATTCTTACCCATGTCGTTCTCGTTTCAGTGAGAAGATGTATCAGGAAGTGTGCTATTTGTCCATCTCTTTCTGTACAAGTCACTGCTCACAAGTTAGTTTGTACTCTATTGTGTGCAGCATGTTTCAGTGTGGAAGGGAGCTGAATTTGAGGGTGAAAAATCTAGTCAAAGTGTTCCTATTGTGGAAGAGAGACGGAGGGAAGGAATGGTGAAAAAAGATGATTAAAGTGGTAGAGAGATTGTGACTGAGAGGCTTGGGATAAATAGGACACAATGACTAATGACCAGGTCATCCTAGGTCTCTTCAAATCTCCCCCAAGTCCAGGATGCTCAGGAATAGCTTTGAGATGATAAGATTTTCACAGGTTACAGCTTCCCCCTAAACTAGTGTGAGTCTGAGTACACACAGTGGGAAAAGCATCTGATGCTGATGTATAGTAACAAAACAAAGCTGTGGCCATAAAAGCAAATCAATAAAAAAGGGAGGCAAAAGCAGGTGAAGAAGTTAATTGCTGGATGTGAGCTAAATAATGTCCCTTCCAGAAGGTTTGTTCACTGACGTCAATGGGTGTCCAAGTATAGCAGGATTTAGCCTTTAGGAAATAAATCCAGATTATGACCTTGATGGGTTCCCCCCACAGGGGGCCACCTGAAACTGGAGTACCACTGAGCCCCCCTGACCCACCAGCCTGGGCTTCCCCTCACACTGTGCTGCTGTGAGAAGTTGCAAAGCCCTCCAAGCTTGCCCTTTCACCAGCATTCATGCAGGTAGGGACACACCCAGCTGCAGTTACATGCAGGCTCTCTAACCACCAGCATCTCAGCCTAGGACCCCAGAGCAGTACTGTCCAGCCCTGGTCAAATCTGGCCAGTATATTGGTTTGACACCCGGTCCACCTCTCCCTCAATGTGAAGAGGACCATGCACACTTGTGGTAACCAAGATAAGATTTTCCCCAGGCACCTTAGTCAAACATACACTGGTTTGGATTAAAATATAAACTTATTTTATTAACTTCAAAAGGCTATATTTTAAGTAATTATAAGTAATAGCAAACAGATCAAAGCAGATTACCTATAAACAAAACTGCAAACTGAGCCTAACATACTAGATAGGTAGGATATGAATTAGCAAATTCTCACCCTGAGTGATAACAGACTGGCAGATTCTTAAGGCACAAGCTGCCTTGGCTTTGCAGCTTGCATTTCCCAGGTTTTCATACTCAGTCTAGAAATCCCTTTAGCCTGGGACCATCATTTCCCACAGTTCAGTCTTTGTTCCTCAGGTGTTTCCAGGTGTGTGGTGTTGTAGGGAGAGTGAGGTCCCATCAGGATGTCATTTTCCCCCTTTTATATCTTCTTCCCACTTCCTGGAAAGCTTTTTTGCTGTGACCTGGGTCAAACAGTTCCCATGGTGTAGGACTATCTCCGAGAGGTTTCTATTGTACACAGTTCCTAGGGTAACCCTGGTGCTTGTGTGCTTTTCCTCAATCAGCTATTCACATTGTTTGGCCTTTTTACTGTTGTACCTGAAAGGCTGCTTGTGGGTGTTTTCAACCCCACAACATGTTTCAGTAGCACATACTTAGCCAAACTTCATCACTTCACATACAACAGTAGCACATACCAGCCAACCAGATATTAATGTTGAACAGATCAAGACTTTTAGAATGACACCTTACAAGACATACTTTGTACAAAACATATTCTAATTACATGACAGTGGTAAATATTGGCGTGCCAGGGTGTCACAATGACCATTCTCTTCATACGTGCTGGTGTTTTATTGTGCGTGCGCCTTCGGAATACAGACACTTGAATCCAACTGAAAGACCTGAATTAAAGCTGCCTAACAAGTAGTGTCTCTTAATTTGTCATCTATTACAACACCTCACATGTTTTAGGTTTCCCTGGATATCTTGCATTATACCTGAGTGTAAACAGATTTTATTTGGGTTGGTAAAAGTGCTGTTGTTTGGTACTTCTTGGATGAGTTCTCACTGTTTCTGCAGGGAGGCCTGATAGCAGCAGTGGGCCACCTCGTGGTTGAGAAATTATTCATCAGAGTACTTTGGTTTGGGGTTTTTCCTGTGTACCAGTATCTGGAATTTTCATTATTCTCTCCGAGCTAATCCCCAGTACGGCAGCAGAGTGAAACAGGCACTGTGCTCAGGATTATGTGAGCTGAATCCTGTCCAGCTCTCCCTGTGCCATTGTTCTGTGGAGAGCCAGCTCTTGTATTCTGTTAACCATGGTGAGATTTACCCGAAGGTCTTTTCCCTGGCTGGACCAGCGAAGAACACTGTCTAAAAGCAACATGGCTGCTGATGGAGGAGACCAGGGGTATGTCTACACTTCAAACGGAGGTGTAATTTCTAGCTTGGGTAGACATACCTGTATTAGTTCCCACTGAACAAGAGTGCTAAACATAGCAGTGTAGCCACAGCAGGGTGGGTGGTGGGACAGGCTGGCGGCCCTGCGCTTGCCCCTTCTGAGACACTCAGAGTAGCTAGCCCCTCCTGTCACTAGTACTGCCACGCTGCATTCTATTTTTAGCATGGTAGCTTGATCAGAGCTACCACAGGTATGTTTCCTTCAGCTGCAAATCACACCTCAGCTCTAAGTGTAGACACAGCGTGTGTGTGTTGGGGAGTCTTTCTAGGCTGAAGGGCTGAGCAAGAGCAGTGGGGAAGGAGGAGTGGGAATGCAAGTGCTTGTTAACTTATATGGACTCTCACCTTTCCCAGCCCAGCAGCTCAGCAGTTGTTTAGTGTCCCACTCCGGCCAAAGTTTCACAGTAGCTTTCTTGAAGTTCCTTGTCACCTCTTGAATTATATGGCAACAAGGGCAAAGCAGACTGGACCGGGGATGACCAGCTTCTCAGGGTTTATGAAGAAGGGGTTGCTAAAAGCAAAGACAATGAGGTAGGGCTTTGAGGTTGCAGCTTTTCCCCTTGTCTTTCTTCTCTGCAATCTATTGTTTGGGTCCCTTAATATCACAGTGAGTATGGGAACCCTAAGGTACCAGAATGCCACTGGGTCATTGGCAGGGCTGACAAAGTGAATGATATAATGGGAAGGATAGTTGTGAGGTCACCCCATAATGTTTCCTACAACCACCAAATCCAATATGTGGAAACATATCTCCAAAGTGGATTGGGGAATATAGCTGAAGTCACATGGGTGGAAGGATTTCAGGATCAGAAGTGGGTGCACACCACAAGATGCTTTTCAGGAACAGTCATTTGAATTTTTAAACTAATTTGCTTAGATTCAGATTTTGTTTTTTGCATCTGATTTTCACAAGATGTCTAGTGAGTCAGTTTCCAGACAGGAATATTTGCTTTTTAAACTAATATTGCAGGATATGTGTGGAGCTGAGCATAAAATTCATAATCATGAGTATTTGCACCAGAAACCTGAATTTGTTTCATGCTATCAGCTGAGGAACTGAAAATGCCTTATGAACTGTATGCCCAACCAAACAGCTCAGATTAAAAATCATGAATTTCAAATACTCAGCAAACAGTTTGTGAGCAATAAATAGGCTGAAATTTGTGCACCAATAACTTCATGGGACAATTTCAAACAAATTTGTGAAAATCATTCTCTGTCCAGACAATTCACATACAGAGTAAAGAGCTCTATTTGACAGATAAATTGTTTGCTAAGAACAGTTAGCTGTCCTTTGAACACCAAAAGGAAAATTAATTATTATAAAGCCAAGTTTGAATTATTAGTAGTGCTGGAAGATATTCCCCTGTTAAATTTTTCACAGGGTGCCCATTAATTTACTAAGACACAACAAAATCAGACTGTGGTAGCAGACAGGATCCTTGGGATTAAGAATTAGTGATTCAAATTCAGAAAAATGCACTGGGGAAAGGATGGTATATGAGGACATATTATATACCAGGGAAAGTGTGTGTGACTTGAGATACTCTGTACAGGTTAAAGTCCTGATCAGGAAGAAGCATCCCTGAGATACAACATGCTACGGAACATGTAAGGATCTAACTGAACACCAAATGGAGGAAATGGTGTCACCAGATATAGCATCAGGGAAGGTTGGATTGACAATGAACTGGTAAAAGATGGGGTTTGCATATATTCCCATTGTAAAGAGCACGTCAGCAAAAGTTTGAGTGGGTCTCCTAGGAAGTTAAGAACAATTCTTTGTGCTTGGCATTCATGGTCATACTTTCAGTTCTCAGTGTCTTTCTGGAGTGATTTTCCAGTGAAATTGGATATCTTGTAGACAGACTGTGGACCAGTGCTTAATTTGTAATGAAAGAGGTGTCAGGGCTCAAGCAATTTTTTTTACTTTCCTAACTGATGCAGCAAGCCCAGAGGTGCCAGGACTATAAATTGCCAAGTCCGGAGGTGCTGGGGCTATGAACTGCCAAGTCCAGAGGTGCTGGCGCTATGAACTGCCAAGCCTAGAGGTGCCAGGACTCAGCCCTGGCAAGCCCTGGCACAAACTAAGCACTGCTGTGGACCAACTGGAAAAGGAAGAGATATGTGCAAAAGCATTGTGCTAACTGAATGCTGACCATTTAGACATACTTCAAAGGGAGAGGGTAAAAACACAGCAGTACTGGGATCTTGGCCAGTCTGAGGGTCAGATCCTTAGCTGGTGCAAATGAGCCCAGTTCTATTGAAGGTGGCAATGGAGCCATGCTGATTTGCTCCAGCTGAGGATGTGGCTCGGAGCGTGTAAGAAGCTTGTCACTTGGCTAGAGGCAGCAGGTCAGAATCCTGCTCAGGGCAATGTTGTTAGAATGGCTGGTAGTAGAAGCAGATTGATGTTGAGACACATTAACTAATCATCTGCTTCAAGTCTGGCATTTGTAGTCCCAAAATTGCTGTTAGTTAAATGATACAATATCCTATTAAGAGCAACATAGATACTTACACTTAAGATGCATCTAGATGTTCTCTTTCTAAGACAGCTGATGATCATGTTTGCACAAAGTATTAGTCCTCAAAATCAACCTGATTGACCCTCTGTGGTTAAGTCCCTAATTGAGTGTAATCAAGATTTTAGAACATTGAATATACTAGGTCGAGAATTAATTTTCAGGTGGCAGCAGAAGATGTAGCTAAATAAGATACTTGAGATATATAGTATTTGGATGAGATTCGAAAGAGAAAAAATGGTACTATTCCTGCTTGTTCGGAGGTGCACATGGAGAAAATTAGGGGTTATAAATGAAGTATTTGTATGCCTGCTCAGAGGGGCCCTGGTGGACCAGCTACACTTAGTACAATTAGAAACTAGATAAAAATTATGTTCAGGCAGCTGAAGCTGAAGCTTATTTGTGCTGCACACTGATGGAGAGGGTGTCTGCAGGAAGAGCAGTAGGGGTTTCATATCTTCTAGTCATAACAGTAGCATGCAGTAGCCAAGAGAGGTGATGGTGGTACCCTATAAACAAAATGAACTCTGACTTCGTAACAGCCACAGCAACCATGATCAGCTGGTGCTCCCCATATGTGAAAACTGAAGAATCAGTGATTGCAAGAGAGTCAGAGAAACAATTTACCGTGGTGTGTACTGACGTTGGTAAATCCGTTTCTGATTGATTGTGTTGTTCCCTTGCCCCAGTCTTAGAGTCTCGGGTGTGCTGGTTCTCGATGACATTCAGGACCTGCTGGGCCTCACAAGACCTAGACATGATTTCACATTCTGGGAAGATCCATTCCTGACACAGATTTTGGAAACCACCAAAGACAGAATTTCCCTCAAATAATGTATCCCTAATACGTACCTCATGCCAGAAAGTCTAACCAATTGGTCTAGAGTTAGCATAATGTAGTGCAGTCATAGGGAATGTGAGTTTGGATGCTGCTGAGGCCCCAGGATTTGCAGAATCTGGCAGTGCTATGGTGACGTTTCACACAGTGGGGGTAGGAAGGGGCCACAGACTTGAGGAGCAGCATCTATGGCTTTTAGATGGAGCCTGGTGTTGTGTCCCAGATTACTGAGAACTCCCTGAATCGAAGCACTGAGACTCAGTGAAGAGGCACGTAACTTTCACCTTTGACGCTCATGTCGGCACTATGCAGTTACATGCACAGTACTGACTAATACGCAGCAACGTTCTCTATGAGGGTGTGAGTTCTAATGTGCACAAATGTGTTGCACATTAATTGGTCCATGTAGACCCGGCTGATGCATGCTGAGGTTCCCTAATGGGCTTTAATGTAGCGCTGTTTAAAGCGCCCTAGGGAGCCATGGTGTACCATGTGACTGGCATCCGAGTGCTTCCTGTCCCCGGGGGGCAATTGGACTGAAGGATTTGCACAGTGGTCTTGCCCCACCGCTTGCCCATTCCCAATGCCCTGACAATGGGGCTGCAGAGGGAGGCCCCGTGGAACTGGGCCACCTGCTGTGTGTGGACTTCCGAGCTGGGGGTAATTTCCCCTGCATGTGCACACCTCCTCGCACTAGTGCATGTATAAAGAGTAGTGTAGCCATGCTAGCCCTGGTAGTGACAGTGGAGGCTTGGCTGAGCCACGCTGAGTACAAACCTGCCTGAAACCAGTGGGTACATAGTCTGCATGTCTCAGCCCTGCTTCTGCCACCCACGCCCGTCCTACCATGATACTTGTTCCAGTTCAATGAGCACTAGTGTGAGTGTGTGCGCGAGAGCTGGGGAATCCCATCCCATCTTCATAGTACAGACAGGGCCTAAGACTAAAAACTTCGATAGGGCTCCCATACGTCTGGGTTTTCCCGGACATTTCCTCCTCTTTGATCCTCTGGCTGGGCAGATTTTTCAAATAAAAGGAAATGTCCAGGGATTTTGCGGCGCAGACATTGCACCTCAGAAATTGCATCCCAGTTGGTCCCTCCACTGCAGCTGTAGCTGCCAGATCCTGCCCACCCGGGCCCTGGTTCCCAGCCCTGGGGAGGGGGAGAGGCCTGAAGGGAGGCACTGACTGGCGGCTAGCGCTGCGTCCTGGGCTGCCCTGCTACCATGACAGGAAGCAACACTGTCTCCCACCTCAAGAGTGAGGCTGCAGGTACCCCTTCCACCGCCCTCCAAACACCCCCTCCCATCCCAGTACACACACACCCCTCCAGCACCCCCCAGGTACCCCTCCCAGTATATCCCCCCCAGCACCCCCAAATATCTCCTCCAGTACTGCCCAACTGCATCTCCTCCTCCAACTCCCCTTCTATCCCCCTCCGACAGTGTCCTCTCTTTGGGAACCTGAAAGATGGTAACCAGATTTTTTTCTAGTATCCTATTTCCAGGACAGGTTTGATTTTCTAGATTTCTTATCCCAATGAAATCCAGATGTGTGCTCTAATACATCATCACAATAACAGGTGAGGGAAAGTAATGGAAATTCTTCTGAATACAAGTCCTTTTAGACCTATAGCCGATTGAAATAGGCTCCTAGAAGAATTCTAATGAATTCGCTCCTCTTCAAAGAGAATAACAGCAGTATTGGTACCTCTATGAATACTTCGGAGAAACTTAAAATAACTAGTGTATAGTAGCTTCTTAAAGTGGTAAAGCCAGATCCTCAGCTGGTATAAACAGGATTAACTCCACTGATTTCATTTACACCCGGTAAAGATCTGACTCATCTGCTTCTTTGTATGGCTCATGTAGATCTGCATCTACATCTGACCCATGATGTCAATACACGTAAGCAAAAAATGTGACCTAAAGTTCCTTGATAATTGGCCTATATTTAATGAAGTTCCCCATTTGAGGAATGCCACCATATGTTTATTTTACGAACTGATCTTTTGTTGGATGCATACATTTAAGAAAACCAGCAAAATTAAACCCCACGACTCATTGCAAATTGCATGGTGACTGTGTTACTTGCTTTATTTATTTTGAAATTCCAGGTGTGGCAATGATTGGCAATGATTGGCTTGAATTCCTACATGTAAGCCTGCTGCTATGCGCTGAGTTTGGGCCAGTGTCTTAAAATAGCTGATAAGTTACGGAGCGTTGTTAAGCTATATTCTTATTTTATGAAGCATACCGTAATTACCCATGTAGTAAGATCATTGCATGATACGCTCCAGAAAGCAGCTCTATACCTTTGTCAAGCTGCCAGAGGATTTCAGTAGATAACCCCCTCAATTTGCACTAATAGCAGTGGGAGATGTCGGGGCTCAGCATCTCACATATGGTGCTTGCCTTCCAGAATTGGAACCTACTTTGCAACAACCAGTTGCAATTGCCTGGTTGTAAAGGTGATAAAAATGTACGTGCTTTGTTTTCGTAGGGGTGTGCATTTAATCTCAGGCATTGTTCAACGCTATTTCATTTTGACTTGCAAATAAGTATTTGATGTTGGCTAAGACTAACCATCAGGCATACCTCAGCTCATGTAAACAAGAGTTTATTCTGTGCTTCTGAAAAGTCCGCTTCTTGAATTAGGATTCAAGAGGAGCAAGAAGAGTCTATTTTTGGCTACCATTAATACTGCAACGTGGGGTAGATCTTGCCTCTCCTCCACAGCCATGGATGACTCCAGCTATAGTGGAGCTGGCCTGTTTCTTGTGTGTGGGGAGAGTGGGGAAGTTGTGCAAATAATAAGGCAGGTTATTCATATATCTGGTGTTTGCAATGCCTACTTCAGAGGCTCTTCCATGGAGAGTCCTGTGCATCCATGTTTGGTGCGTGGGTCAGGAGAGTGGGTCTGGCTGAAAATTTTCAGTTGAAAAATGGGGGTTTTTTTGTAATGAAAAAAATCATGGAGAACTTCTGTTTCTTTTGAATTTTCCCTGTTCTTCACTATTCCTGATTATCACATGGCTGATGCTTCCTGCTTGGTCCTTTTACGTTGGGACTGGCCAGAGCTTTGTTCACAAAACTCAAAATCTGTGTAATCAACTAAATTCATCCTTGGTATAACTCCACTGATCTGAGCCTGAACTTTGCACTTCTTTAAAATCCAGTGATTGAAGATCCTATAGATCTTTAAAATATGAATGATTTTAGCCTCTCAATATCCCATGAAGTAGGTGGGTATTATTACCCCCATTTCACAGGAGGGATGCTGAGGCTCAAAGGAGTTAAATTAGTTGCCTTCTGTAATGGAGGATGTCTGGCAGACCTGAGAGAGACAGCTCAGATCTACTGACTTCCAGTATGTGCATTAACCGTAAGACCATCCTCCCTCACTTTGTACACAAAGGGATCTTTCACCTAAGGATGCATAGGGCCCAGCTTGTATAATTTTAATGAGCACTGATGAGTTCACTAAAATGAACTCCCAGCTGACTGATGACACTCTAGACTCCAGAAAATGCAGTCAGGAAGAAATACAGAGAGGTTTACATATATGGCACTAAGAGTAGCAGGATGAAGGATAATGTAGAAAGAAAGAAGACAGTAGCCTCCTCCAGAGAACACTCCACAGTTCAGTTCCCTTTTCCTTATTTTAAAGTCACTCCATATTAAATGCTCTCTTGCAAAGGGAGACCATTTACAAAGCTAAAACTGTCTGCACAGCTAAAACTCTGGCCAACCACTGGGATCGCCCTTTAAAGCACAATATGGCTGAGAATGGGAAGAGCTCTGAGAAAACAGTTTGGTATCTACTCTTCTGTACTGTGCCACATGGCAGAGCTCAATGTGCTGAGACAGAGGTGTTCCCCTGAATGGTTGGACTGCAAGATGGGTACCATTTGTTAGCAGAATACTTCAGCACCCTCCCTGCAGAAATAAGGACAAACCTATTTAGGTTCAGATGGAAATTTATCAACATATTTAGTACACATGCTCCCCATCGGCCCCTTGCATTCAAATATCCGAACCCACTGTGAATCTTACCCTATCCTGGGAAATGCAAGGAGTGTGTGTGGAAGAGAACTGGAGAGACTGCATGTAAGTGATGCTGTAGAACTGTATTGGCATGTTTGTTCAATTCGTCTGAGTATGTCAATGTATTAAACGTGTTAAATTCACAGTGAAACAGAATTTTCTTATTAAAAACCCTCATTTTTAGCTCTGTGTATCCCCATATTGAGAATCAGAGCAATTTGCAGTGCACTATTCAAAAGTGAGGGTCAGGGGAGCTCTTGGAAATAGAGCATTGTTATATTTAGCCTCTCTGGTGCACTCCTGGTCTCCAGTCCAGGCGACAGCTGCCAGAGCAAGGTGAAGAGTGCAGCCCTCTGTGCACCACAGATTGGGTGTTCCACAGAACATGCCCTGGTTCCCCAGGTTAGGGGGCGGCAAAGAAAGGAGTGACCAGCATATATATATATATATATATATATATAAAACTGTGTGCGTGTTAATCTTCCTACTATATCAGTGTACTGGAGCTACCTGTTGTATTAACCAGTCCTCTAACTGGCTGAAAATCCCAAGAAACTTTGCAGTGAGAGAGACTGAGGAGCACAGCAGACGAACCTTTGATCACTGAAGATCCAGGTTTAAATCCTAGCTTGCGAGTGATGCAAAGAGTTTGATTCTCCCATCTTATTCCCTAGGGCAGATATGATCCTGTCACTAAACAAGGCTATGGTCTAGGAACATTTGGACCTGTGTGTGTGTTTGTGAGAGAGAGAGAGAGAGAGAGAGAGAGAGAGAGAATTCCTCACTTCAGTGTTCCCCCTGACACAGATGTTGCGATAAATAGAGGTTCCGGATCCTGCAGACTGACAAACCAGCTGCTATTCTCAGACAAGCTACCATGTCACGGAAAGGATCTCTAGCAGACTCCAGACTTGAGACAGAGTTGGTGGTAAGGGCAGGAGTTCCTTCTTCAGCTCAGTGAAGCTGAAGAAAAGCAGCTGAGTTCTTTGCTGAGCGTGGTAAATCAGAGCAAATGAGACGTATCCAAAGCAGGAGGCCAGAAAAAGAACAAATGGTATTTTTGCCAAGAGTCACGCTGCAACAAAGGAACAGCGATGTAGCAGTTTAGCTTCCCAAACCAACTTTATTCACACAGTGACAACGTAGGCAGCCTGTAACGCTGAGAACATGCAGGCAATCTTACTGAGATTAAACCACATAGATGGGTGACCTTGTTATAAAATCCTGGAAATTGTTCATAGCAGGGCCCTAAAGACCAGTCCTTGCAGAGCAGGAAAGACCCTTACCCTCCACATTAAGGTTCCAATTCCTTTCAATAAGGAATGGTCAACAGCTGCTAGCCCTTTCCATGGGACTGACCGTCCATGCTACAGCCCATCTCACAGACGGCTGGGCCCTTGCACGGGTGTATTTCCTCCACTGAAAACTGGGAGGCCTTATCCTGGGGATGCAGATCTCTTTAAAATGCATCAGTGCATGGGAAGCTGAACAAGCAAGGTGCTTGGTTATGGTTTTTATGGCAAGAACTACTGAGCTGAGCTATCGGCCGGTTTCTAAGAGAAAAACAGGGAGAGTGAATGTAATGAAAAGGTGACGGTGGAAACAAATGTACATAGCAGTAGCAACTTGAGAGGGAAGCCTCCATAGGGTGAAGCTGAAACAATGAATGTGGTTAAAGCAAAACGTGATGTTGAATAGCAAATTCTCTGTAACAGAATCCAGTGTGGTGAAAGATGGGGGTTAAATGACATTGTCCCTGTACACACATGGCCTAGGCGCATAAACCTAAAATAATACTTTGGAGCCCATCGCTCTGTGTTTATGGAATTTTTTTAACCATGCACGGGTCAGGTACTCAGTTTTATGCTTTCTCTGAAGGAAGGTGCCTCAGGTATTGTACTGTGGAATCCAAGCTGGAGTGCTGATTCCGTACAGACTCTGAGGGAAGAATATCGTGAAATGAGCTCTTCTTGCAATGACCATGCAGGAGTACAGCTGTTCAGGGCATTTGTCTTGCAGGTCTCCTCTGAGTATCAAGGAATGTTGATCCTGTCTGAGCGAGTTTGATATCTGGTGACATCTATCAGCTACTTCTGTGGCCCTCATTACCATATATCTGAGCACCTCACAATCTTCTGATGTAATTTATCCTCCATGTCCCTCTAATGAAGGGAAGTCCTACTGTGCTCATTTTACAGATGAGGAACCGAGGGACAGAGAAATTAAGTGACTTGCCCAGGGTCATATAGGAAATCTGTGGCGGAGCATGAAATTGACCCTGGGACTCCTGAGACTCATGTTAGCTCCCTAACCACTGTCATACCCTTCCTCCCCAGCCTGAGCAGCTCAACTTAGTATAATTTTCAAACTCAGTCTTCAAGGTAATACTAAGCTAGAGCTAGACTTCTAGTGGCAGCTTTTGATATGGGGTGCAAACACACCGCAAGCTTTCCTTTAAAAGGAAACAGACAAAAGAGAGCCATACAAAGCTTAAGCTGATTAATGTCTGTTATGTTTTCTTTCTAATGAAGACTGTTATGTAACAGGTTGAAAAACAATTTCTGGAATATAGGATTTAAACATGGAATAAAACATGTTCTTGCTTAACAGCAGAATTCCTCAGTGGGGGAAGCTGATGGAGCTTGAAGTTTGTGTCTTTCAGTTAGAAGTGTCTGTTTCCAATTCGTGAACTTTGTACAGTAAAGAAAAGTTTAGGCTATGCAAAATAATTGTTGGCATTTCACCTGGCCCCTGGAAGGCTTGTAATGCTCTTTCCAAAGACAAAAATGCTCCTCACATTTAAGTGATCCAAGAACTGCTGCGCTAGCCCCTTCTCTGGGAAAGCCTGAGACCCTCGCCATTCATGCTGAGTCCGTGGTAGCATGGCTGGGAGCCCAACGTGTTCCAGCTGCACTGACTCAGCTGGTCCTCACAGTGCAACCCCACAGTCCTCCTGCCCACCCTTCTGGAAATGGGACCATTGGTGTGTTTTGCTTCGACTCCAGGGCATCCCATGGGTGCAATTCTTTTGGAAGCCTTTACATGTAAAGCACACTCTTAGGCTGCGATTGGGCAAAGTGGGTAAGTGTTGAATCATCTCATTGAGTTCAGTGGCATGCCTCACGTTTTTAAATTTAAGCATGCACTTGAGTACCTTTCTGAACTGGGGCCCTACTCAGCAGCTATTTTGTGCTCTTTGCCCCCTGCTTTGGGGCTGGAACCCATGCCTTCTGCTTTTGTGCTCTTTGCCCCCTGCTTTGGGGCTGGAACCCATGCCTTCTGCTTTTGTGCTCTTTGCCCCCTGCTTTGGGGCCGGAACCCATGCCTTCTGCTTTTGTCTCTTTGCCCCCTGCTTTGGGGCCGGAACCCATGCCTTCTGCTTTTGTGCTATTTGGCCCTTGCTTTGGGGCTGGAACCCATGCCTTCTTCAACAAAGGGAGCTTCCTGTTGTGCTGCAAGCTGGCCACCTGGAACATGTTGGCACCAGCAGTGGGATCTGAGGTGGTGATATTTGGTCCAAGCTGAACTTCACCCGTTAGAACATCTCTATATGTGCTAAGATGTCCCAGCAGCTGGACACACTGCATTAGGGGCAATGCAACTCAACAGTAGGAACCTGGAAGAGTGATCTGATAAGGGCTGTGTTTTGCTGCTGTTTTCAGGGCAGTGCTTTTGAAAAGTTAAAAAATGTTACTTGCAAGTGTTTTAATTTACATTTTATTGAAACCTTCCCCACAAGAAGGGGAGAATGTGGGGAAACCCCCAAAGCAGCAAGGTAAAGGAATGTGGGTGGGAAAGGAATGGAAGGAAGGAAGTCAGTGAGGGGAAAGGAGAGTGACATCTTGGTAAAGTCAGACCAGGCTTTTCAAAATTGTCTGAAGTCCCTTTTCTCTGCAACGTTACCTGCCTTTTAGCTGCCAGGTCAGCCAGATCACTGGACTAGGCGCTATCCCTGGAGGCAGCCTGCTCTTCCATCTGAACAGTATGCTGTGCGGGTTCAGACCCTGCTCTGGAGAGCCAAGCTTTCCGTGAGTTGGAGAGCTTTCAAGATGATAGGGCCAACCCCCAAAACACAGATCCTGGAAATAATTTCATAAGGAGGTCTCCATTACCATATTAGCCCTCTGACGTACATCTGCCCAAAAGGATTGTATCTTGGGATGGGCCCAATGCCAGTGTGCGTCCTCTTGAGCAGCAGTTTGTTTGGCAAGGTCCATGACCATAACCCATGCCAGGACCAGTGGGAACGAAATGTAATTTTCTGTCTAATCATCCTTCATGGTACATTGATAGTACAATATTTCATGTTTTGCAAGGTCTTTCCATATTGGTCAGCATTCAAGCATCTACACCAATTGTTGTTTCAGCCCAGGCCCAGGCAATCTAAATTAGGAAGGGTGTTTTGGGCCAAGAAATTGTAGCAGGCTACAGTTGGTTGGGTGAATCTATGGAGCTTTCTCCACGTTGGTGTTGCTGGCACTTCCAGGGCATCAAGACCAAATAGATCCTTCAAGAGATGCGTAAGTTGTAGGTAATACCATGCCGTTGGACCAAGTAGGTTGTATTGTTGTGGTGTTTGGAATGGCAGAAGCCGATCCTCTGAGATCATTCGAGAGTCCCAAACCAGCCCCTTATCCACCCACTTTTGCCACATCCATGGTCTCTTGTTGATTTTCAACAATGTGTTCCCCTAAAGTGCAGCATCGATGTCTGAGAAGGGGTGGAATTTAGATTTTCTAGCCAAGCTGGCCCATGTTTGTTTGACAACCAATATTGTAGGGAACATTTAAAGATCAAAATGGTAATAGGCTGAACCCAGTATTCCTGCCAATGGGAAGGGATGGACCAACTCCCATTCCGCCAGTATCCAGGGTGGGGTCTCCCGTGAGATGTTCTGGAGCCCCAGTGGTGCCTCGCTAAGGATAAAGGCTGTCTGATAGTGCTGCAAGCTGGGGAAATGGAAACCTCCGGATCGGCCTGGGAGTTGCAGTTTACATGAACCCAGTCTTGGCTGCCCTCCTTGCCCGCAAGAAATATTTTCAAAATTTCATTCCATTTCCTAAAATAAAAGGGAGGAATATTAACTGGGAGACCTCTCAGGAAGGGAAGCACATTCATATTGATAATATTAATATTCCACCAAAGGGTCAGGGTTCTCCATTTGCCCAAGTCTCTCACTCCTTTGGCTGAGACGGACTCTAGATTAATTTTGACCAGATTCTCCTCCTCTCTGGGGATGGGTATCCTTAAATGTTTTGTATGTTTGGGTTGCCACCTAACACGCCAATGATCAGAGGTTCCTCTGTGAGCATGTTTGCTTTTGCCCAGAATGTCTCACTTATGCCAGTTGCTTTTATATCCCCAGAGGTGATTTAAGAGGTGGTCCCCAGAGGTTAGATACAGAATCGTTCGGTTTATAGACAAGAACAAGAGCACTGTCAACATAAAACACAATCTTGTGCTCTATGCAGTGTTGTTGTCGCTGTGTTGGTCCCAGGATAATAGAGACGTAAAGTGGCTGAGGTAATATCTTGTATTAGATCAACTTCTGTTGGTGAGAGAGACGAGCTTTGGAGCTTACATAGCGCTCTGAATCTGAAGAAAGGCTCTGGGTAAGCTCCAAATCTTGTCTCTCTCACTAACAGATGTTGGTCCAATAAAAGATATTATTTCCCCCACCTTGTTAATCTTGTGCTCTGTTTGGCCAATACTGATGCCATGTATGAGTTGATTTGTATGGATAGCAATAGCTAAAGGCTCTAGAATTAGATCAAACAGCAAGGGTGAGGTACTTAAATGTAAAGAAAATTAAAATATTTTGCAATAATTTTTCATGTTTTTACACCCCACTTTCTCCAGGAATGCTGATTGCACTATAATTGACAAGTATAAAAGAAATCCGGTGTTGGTGCATCACTGGCATGTTCTCGTGCATTACTTGCACAGTACAGAGGACATCCCTAGTGTTTGCATGCCCGCCACTGGCAGTTGCTGTCCAGTTCTTTACCATGAGGACTGGCTCTGGCTGGGGAATACCGCTGCTTGCTGTGCGTACTCATTCTGGAATACTTGGAATAGTACCCTGTTGCTTTAGCAAAGTTTGTGCAAAATAAAGCAGGGCAAAATAACAAAGGAGACACATTCAAATAGCAGTGTCAGGCTTCTTCAGAGGCACCTCTATCTTTCCTTAAGCCTTCCAAAGGCACCGTCAGCCTGTTCCTTGAAACCATTAACTTAAACCAGGGATCAGCAACCTTTGACCAGCGGTCCACCAGGGTAAGCCCCCTAGCGGGCCGGGCCGGTTTGTTTACCTGCCGTATCCACAGGTTCGGCTGATCACAGCTCCCACTGGCCGCGGTTCGCCGCTCCAGGCCAATCGGGGCTGCGGGAAGTGGCGTGGGCTGAGGGATGTGCTGGCCACTGCTTCCCAAAGCCCCCATTGGCCTGGAGTAGTGAACCGCGGCCAGTGAGAGCTGCGATCGGCCGAACCTGTGGACGCAGCAGCTAAACAAACCGGCCCGGCCCACCAGTGGGCTTACCCTGGCAGGCCGCGTGCCAAAGGTTGCCGATCCCTGCCTTAAACCATACATTACAATGTGTTTTATCATTTAGTCTTTAGCCCTCAAATCAGACTGTGCAGGGACCAACAGCACTTACCCCAAAAGGACCCTAGAAGCTGAAGCAAAGAAGCACAACAAATTGGTTTATAAAACAACTGATGCCTCTAAAACTGCAGTACTGCATAGTTTGTTTTGTCATTTCATGCAAAAGGTCTCTCTTTGCTGAGTCTGCAAAGTTTGGGGCAGGGAGAGGGGAGAACCCACTGCCTATTCTTCAAATCATGTACACTGGGTTTTGAAAAATTAGAAAATCCTTTTATTTAATTCAACATCCTTTTAAAGTGTATGTGGAGGAGACGAATTACACATGACAGCCAAACTGCTAGTGGGCCTTATTGTAATGTGACTAGAATCACAGATTCCAAGGCCAGAAGGGACCACTGTGATCACCTAATTTGTCCTGCTGTATAACATAGGCCATAGGCCTTCCCCAAAGTAATTCCTAGAACAGATATTTTAGGAAAACATCCAATTTGATTTACCAGTTGTCAGTGGTAGAGAATCCACCAGGACCTTAGTAAATTGTTCCAGTAGTTATTTACTCTCACCATTAAAAATTTATACCTTATTTCCAGTCTGAATTTGTCTAGCTTCAACTTCCAACCATTGGATCATGCTATACCTGTCTCTGCTAGATTGAAGAGCCCATTATTAAATATTTGTTTCCCATGTAGATGCGTAATCAAGTCACCCCTTAACCTTCTCTTTGTTAAGTTATATAGATAGACTCAATGAGCTCAATCATTATAAGGCATATCTTCTAATCATTTAATCATTCTCATGGCTCTTCTTTGAACCCTCTCCAATTTATCAACATCCTTCTTGAATTGTGGGCACCAGACCTGGAAATGGTATTCCAGCAGTGGTCACACAAATGCCAAATACAGAGGGAGAATGACCTCTCTACTTCAACTCAAAATTCCCCTGTCTATGGATCCAAAAGATTGTATTAGGTGTTTGGCTACAGCATCATTTTGGGAGCTCATGTTCTGCTGATTACCCACTAAAAACTCCAAATCTTTTTTCAGAGTTATTACTTCCCAGGATAGAGTTCCCCATCCTATAAGTATGGCCTACTTTTTTTGTTCCTAGATATATATGTTTATATTTCATCATACTAAAATACATATTGTTTGCTTGCACTCAATTACCAAGAAATCCAGATTGCTCTGAATCAGTTACCTGTCCTCTTCCTTATTTACTAGTCCCCCAATTTTTGTGTCAGCTGCAAAATTTACCAGTGATTTTATGTTTTTTTCCAGGTCATTAATAAAAATGTTAAATAGCACAGGGCCAAGAATCGATCTTGGAGGGACTCCACTGGAAACACCTGCTTGATGACAATTCCCTGTTTATAATTATATTTAGTTAAATGGTTATCCATTTATATATGATAGCATCAGTTAGCCAGTTTGTAATCCATTTATGGTGTGCCATGTTAATTTTATATTGTTCTAGCTTTTTAATCAAAATGTTTTGCGGCACAAAGTCAATTGCCTTACAGAAGTCTAAGTATATTTCGTTAACACTATTACCTTTATCAATCAAATTTGTAATCTCATCAAAAGAATTATCACTAGTTTGACGGGCTATTTTTCATAAACACGTGTTAATTTGCATTAATTACATTACCTTCCTTTAATTCTCTATTGAGTCCTTTATCAGCTGCTCCATTACCTTGCCCTAGATTGAGGACAGACTGACAGGCATATAATTACTCACGTCATCTGTTTTACCCTTTTTAAAAAGTGGTACAACTTTAGTTTTCTGGAACTTCCTTAGTGCTCCACGACTTACTGAAAATCAACATTAATGGTCCAGGAAGCTCTTCAGCCAGCTCTTCTAAAACTCTTTGATGCAACTTATCTGGATCTGCTGATTTTAAAATGTCTAACTTTAGTATCTTCTGTAGAACATCCTTCAGAGAAACTAGTGGAATGGAAAGAGTGTTATTACCATATGATGAGACTATATTATCTATTTCCCCCCAAATACAGAATAGAAATATTTATTGAACACTTCTGCCTTTTCTGCCTTATTATTAATAATTTTACCTTTTTTGTCTCATAATGTACCAATACCATTATTAGACTGCCAAAAATGCTTAGGGCGTGTCTGTATGAGAAACTTGCATTTGTATTACTTGGATCAGCTTTCAAACTGATCTAGTTAAGCCAAAGGCCATGTGGATCCTCTTATTTTGGTATGAGTGTCTTATTTCAGTTTATTCTTAACTGCCTTAAGCTAAACTGAAAGAAGAGTCTCCACACAGCCTTTTGGGTCTGGTTTAAATTCACACCTTTAAGTTATACAAGCACAACTTTCTTGTGTAGAAGTGCCCTTTATACAGGCTTAGTTGGAGACAATAAGGGTTGAATGTCAGATCCACACCCCCAAAGCACCTCTACTCTCTCAGCTAAGGCTACAATTACCATTAACTGGTTCAGCTAATTTGTAGTTAAAGCACTGTGACTCTTTCGATACTGGAAACTTGGGAGCAAGGTAGGAGCGTGACCAAAGGAGGCACTCATATGAAAAAAACAAAACAACCCTCCCCCCCAAAAAAATCTGTTAGAGTAAGCTTTACAAATTTAATTGCTTGTTAGTGATTTGGCTATATTGTATGGTAGAGTATGGTAATAATTTTTTGAACAATTCATTCTGGGGCACAGATGATGCTAGGCATTCACTCTTTAGCTGGTGTGTTGAGAAATTGGATGGTAATGTGAGCTACAGCAGATTATCCCATAATTATTCCTCAGTGATCAAGGTGGTATCATGGCTTCATCACTCATCACCTTGCCAAAAGTAAAGCATCTGTGTTCAGGGAGAAGTGGGTGCCCAACAGCACAATACACACAGTCAGTACTCAACTCCTAGCTCTTTGAGGCTCACGGCTGGATCTGCTCCAACTTTCCCTCAAACAAGGACAAGGCTGGATTCTTTGCAGTAGCTGGGGCGTGGACAGTGCAGCATGGTGCAGAGGTCGCTTTAAGCCCCCTTTGCACTCCCCCAAATCCTGGGCTGACTGTGTCTGGCTGGCTTCCCAGTGCAGGCTGCTCTAATGTAGAACCAGTCTAATAGATCGGTTGCCACCACAGGGTCCCCGCACATATGGGGTGATAGTCCCATGGCCAGCAACCCCAGCTTTCTGGCCACTTTGTACCAGTAGCTTGGTGCAAAGCATCCACAGTGCAGGTGAGTGAGCATTTGGCCCTGCTTTTACTGCACTAATCTGCAACCTGTTTTCTAGGCCACTTAGGGCCCCTCCAACTTCTTTTTTGCATATTCTTTCTGCTCATGGTGAGTGCAGTCCAGTCCAGTCAGGGGAGAATGGATGATGGCTTTGGGTGGATCAGGGGAATACTCACTACAATGCACAAAGCATGTCCCCTGCATCTTTAATCCTCATCTAGGGTTGCCCCTCTGCACCATGAAATACTCTGCCTAGGATCAACTCAAGGGTTTTGCTGGATCCAGGACCGGGAGGCAGACAGTCGTGCCCTGTAATTCCTCTGGTCTCTTCTCTTCGCATGAGCATATGTGGAAGGGCCTGTCGAATCTGGCTCTTTGTGCTTAGCCTTGACCAATCCCAGCACTGAGATTTGCAGCTGATTGGTCGTTTGAAAGTACAAACCAAACCGGAGGGAGATGTGTAATGTGAGGTTTCACACAGCGCGTGCCTGACCTCCCCGTTGGGAGGGGAGCACGCTTTTAATAGTTCCCTTTTATGGGAAGTCGAACATCAGGTTTTAATTTGCCTGCGTTAGGATGAATTTCTTTGGAAGAGCAGAATTCTATGGCTTGACCTCCCCCGTTCATGATAATTGAGACATATTTCCAGGCAGGCTAGAGGACTGGTGCTGTCTATCATGGTAGGCATTTTATAATGAATTTTTGACATTTTCTATTAATAGTTCCCTAAATATGCTGCCCCAGGCTTCATAGAATCATAGAATATCAGGGTTGGAAGGGACCTCAGGAGGTCATCTAGTCCAACCCCCTGCTCAAAGCAGGACCAATCCGAACTAAATCATCCCAGCCAGGGCTTTGTCAAGACTGACCTTAAAAACCTCTAAGGAAGGAGATTCCACCACCTCCCTAGGTAATGCATTCCAGTGCTTCACTA
This sequence comes from Chelonia mydas, assembly GCF_015237465.2. Taxonomy (NCBI): domain Eukaryota; kingdom Metazoa; phylum Chordata; order Testudines; family Cheloniidae; genus Chelonia; species Chelonia mydas. The sequence goes on from NC_051251.2 coordinate 56,772,801, forward strand.
CCCTCCTAGTGAAAAAGTTTTTCCTAATATCCAACCTAAACCTCCCCCACCGCAACTTGAGACCATTACTCCTCGTTCTGTCATCTGCTACCACTGTGGACAGTCTAGAGCCATCCTCTTTGGAACCCCCCTTTCAAGTAGTTGAAAGCAGCTATCAGGTCCCCCCTCATTCTTCTCTCCTGCATACTAAACAATCACAGTTCCCTCAGCCTCTCCTCATAGTCATGTGTTCCAGTCCCCTAATCATTTTTGTTGCCCTCCACTGGACGCTTTCCAACTTTTCCGCATCCTCCTTGTGGTGTGGGGCCCAAAACTGGACACAGTTTAGCTCAAGTTTAACTCCCTCAGATCATCTTCAGTCACAGATGGCCTGTGACCAGTGAAGCAAAAGGAGAGATGGCCAGAGAGCTGATGGTGGGAGTCTCTTGTTTGACCAGGCCGAATGGAACATAGAATTGCTAAAATCGTATGTAGTTTCTCTCCAGAGATAATGTTTCACCTCCAACCCCCATCATCGTCTAGAGTGGAACTTTTCTGGGTCCTGGAAACCTCAGTTAATAAGGCTGTCTTCAATCAAAGTGGAATTTTTCTTGCACTCTGATGCAAATATGAATAAACAATTGTATGACTTCTCAAATCTTCCGGGACTCTGTTTTGTAATGTATTCTCCTCTGCATTTTCTCCTCCTGATAATGGGTCATCTTTTACATTATGAATTGCTTTAGTTGGGTTCGATTATCATTTGTTTATGCCCATTTCAAGGCTCTCATTTCAATTTAAGATTCATCTGCAGTTTGAGTAAAATGAATATTTCAGATTGTAAATTATGTATGTGTTGCAGAGCTGTCGGCTTCTCAGAGACTCTCTGACAAAGCCCTTCGTGAAGTTATTCTATCCTCTTTCATGTTCTGCATCTTCTAGAAAATGATGAGGACATTTTTTTATCTTTCAGAACAACTGAATTTCCCTCCAACACTGTGCATAGTTACTGACTATTTCGACTAACATAGTTGTTCCAAAGCTGGTTTTGGTTGGAACTCCTGCTTTTGTGATAGATCAGGTCCTGAGTCCTTCTTTTATTTCCTCTCATCCTCTATGTGGTTGCCATGTGTGAAGAAGTGGGAATTTTCTATCGTATTTTAATAAATCCTAGGCATGCCTCAGTTTCCCTCAATACGTGGCATTGATAACCAGTGGATGCCAAAGGGTTACCACTTCTCCTGGAAGAGCAAAGGAGACAAAAGGTGTGTGTGTGTGTGTGTGTGTGTGACCTTGCTGTCTGGGGGGAATGAATATAGTCATTAAAGAGCTGGCTGAAACCATCCCAAATCTACAGAGGGTCCAGCAAGACAAAGATGCCCCAAGAACAGAACAAGCAACACCTAGCAGCAGGAAACCCCAGCAGGAGGGACTTGTGAACTGGAAAACAAGATGTCAGGAAGAAATGAGGAAGAGAGAGAGCCCAAGATGGAGTCCGTCACAGCTTGGCGTGCCCATCAGGGCACTGGTTTGACGAGGGTGGACTATGGTTTAACTTCTGCCTCTCTCTGCTAACCTAAGGACTTTCAGATTCTGTAGCCAGGTGACCTTATTTTGCAAAGGCTGCCCGTGTTTCTGTGAATACTCACTGAGGGCATTGACCCCTGGAGGGGCACTGAACAAGCCTCCTGCAGGAGTTTGGCTTGGCTGGATTTGCTGCAGGGAGCCATGGAGAGAGACAGGGAATGCTGGTGCCATCAGTCGAGTTTTGGAGGCCATGGGCCTGCCCCTGTGGAAATGTGTGGGTCCCTGGAAATGTGTGTGCACTAAAGGGGGTCCGGTCACTCCCAGGAGACCGGAGACTCCATGACTCTGTGCCACACCTCTTTGTGTCCATTTCTATCTCCCCCATCTCATCTATTTTTTGCCTGCTCATGGGCTTTTCTCCTGTAAGTATTTTCCTCTCTTTCCCTTTCAGTTCTTTCCCCTCCTTTCTACCACTCTCCCCTGTTACATGGGGCTGCTCCCGCCTTTTGCCACAGAGATGGCAGGGAGCAGCGCAAGGTAGTGCCACATAGGGGAGGGAACCTAGGCCTGTCAGCAGCAGACAGGTGGAGAGAGTAAAGCAGCCAATACCTCCTTTGACAGGACACAGGTGGGGGCAAGAGGGGGTATGGTGTGCCCCACAGGCTGAGAATCCTAGAGCCGATGCATCTGATCAGTTAATCGGGCCCCCTACCTGTACCCAAACCCAGATACCACAGGTGTCCTTTGAGGACTGTTACTGGTGAAGACAACTTAGAACAGCCCTGAGGCTGCAGGATGAGACACCCATAAAGGTGGCCACCTTTGTACTAAATCATGCCAAGTACCAACCCCAGGGGCCTGCCCCATCATCACAGGCTCTTTCGGCACTCACTGAAACCTGTGTAAACCAGAAAGAACTTTGCTGAGATGTGAAACTGGTGCAAGTGAGACGAGAAGGCTCAGTATAAACGAGAGGGGGTCATGTGAGAGCATCCTGGAAGGAGGGCACACTACACGCTCCCTGTGAAGTCTGACTCCAGATAGTGATGTGACAAATATCTGCTTCCTTTGCTATGGAAAGATTAGCTAAGGAGTGTGGAAACCTTTCTGCGGCTACTAAAGTCAGGAAGAACTGGCAACCACTCACCCTTCAGCAAAACTTTCTGGATGGTGCTAATACCATGGTGACAGAGTGGGATACGCCTGTACCAAATTGAAACCTCCATTTTCTATTGTGTCCTGAACACCTATTTAACCTTGCCCAAGGCAGGTGATTGTAATGTACTCCAGACAGGTGCCCTGCTCAGGATAGATGCTTGACACCTCACTGAAGGACCATCACTGAGAAGCTGTCACAGAGGAATCTGGAACCATCGTCTTTGATTCTCTCACCTGATGGCTTAACCCATGGAAAAACAGATTTTCTACACAGGAATGCCAGCTTGGCAAATGGAGCCGCTGTATTTAAGGGAGATGTCTTCTCTAAGCAGGGAGCGCTGACCATCGCTACGTGGAAACAAGACATGCAGGAGCGATAGGGGGCAGGAGGGACTCTGCCCAGCCTGAGAACCTGACTAACTTCAGAAGGATTGATATCAGACTAGGGGAGGGAGCGTCTTAGGGCTCATGTTGTTTTTTTCAGAGGTTTATAAACTCTCTAGACTTTTTAATAGTAAAGTGAAGAAATTCCTTGGCTAAGCCTGTGCTCTTTGCTTCCTGCCATGTTGTTCGCAAAGGAATGCCCAGAGTGGCCACAGCCCAATGGGAATATGTGTAAGTGACTGGTGGGGCTCAGGAGGTCAGATGTACTGGGGGAAGAGTCTGGGGCAGCTGGACTGCAGTCTCATGTCCCAAGGAAGGGCTCAGACAAGAGGTTTGAGTCAGGGGTGTGCACATCAGAATCCCAGGGCTAGACACACTGACTGTGCCCATTTGGCTTGGAAACATGGGGCACTTGGCGTTTGGATCCACTCCCAATAGACTGGGCGATGGGTCAGAGTAGGAAAATCTCTTTCTCTGATTCACTATTTGGTTTAAAAATAAGTTTTGGTGCCCTGACCTATGTTTTTTGAGCACTTGGGGTTCGTAACACTGCTATTCCCAAGGTTTCCAGCAAGAATCAGTCTACTTAGAATCCCTACCCCAATATATCCTGGTTGGAGTTAGCAAGATGTGTTGCCCAGAACGAGTCAGCCCTGCTTATTCATCAGTACTGTGCATAGTTCTTACTCTTGCCGACTAGGGTGACCAGATGTCCCGATTTTATAGGAACAGTCCCGATATTTGGGGCTTTGTCTTATATAGGCTCCTATTACCCCCCTTTCCCGGTCCCGATTTTTCACACTTGCTGTCTGGTCACGCTACTGCTGACAGGGTGGGTAAACAAAAGAGCCTTGTATCCTTAAGCTGGGGACTGGTTTCTTTCCAGTCTGCTCCTCTTAATATTCTTAATTAGAGCTGCGTCAATAATGGATTTGTCGCTTTGGTGGCAGAACTGAAAAATCTGGGAAAAAATCATCAGTTCACTTTTAACAAAACAGATTTTTTTTTCTAACCAAAACTAAAACAATTGATTTGGATCAAAGGAAACATTTCAAATGTCATTTTGAGATGACGTTTCATTTTAATAATGTGAATTTGAAATGAAATGTCAAACCAGTTTGGAATGTTTTAACTTTGCTGAATTTTTTTCCCCTCTGAAACTATTCACTGAACTTGACCTGAAGTCACAAATAGTTTTGGTGTTCTGAAAAATGCATTTTTTGGGGACACATTTACCACTCGCCAACATTTTTTTGCCCAGCTGTAGTCTTAATGCAATGAAAGAAGGAACCAAAGCCCTAATCTACCTTCTGCCTTCAAATCTCTCTTAAATATCCTTTGCTGACCCTGTGAATGTGATTATTTGAAAGAATTACTTTTACTTGGCAGCTTCAGGCAAGCTGTTTCAGGGTTATTATCTTGGTTGATAGGCTGCTGATTCAAAGAGGTCAATATGCCTTCCAGAAGTCTGTCCTACATCCTTTTAACAAATTATTAGCAGGAGTAATCTGAACAGTCGAGCTATTATGAAACCCCAGACTTATTACTGTTCAAAGACTTGTCTGCTGAAAATGCAGTATGCAAAACATTAATTTGCTCTGAACATCTGTTAAAAGACTTTTCTGAGCAGATTGATACCTCCGTCTTTTGAAATGCTATGGAAATAATAGCACCACAGAGCCAGGTTTTTAGACCACATCTGATAAGTAGAAGGCAAACCAGGCAGAAGTATTGGAATAACACACATTTTCTGCCCATGACAAACCTGCAGAAAGGTTTGTGCTTTCACATCGTAAAAATGATCATATTGGGGGGAGAATCTTAAAAAGTCAAGAAATGAGCCTAGGGGAAAAGGAGTTTGACTGGGATTTTGGGGTTCATCTGTTTTGTTTGCTGCTGAATGGGGATAAAAGAGGTAAAAAATGAAGGTGAGATTATACTGAACCTGTACCAGACAATATCAGTCTGTAGGTCAGATGTTAAAAAAAAAAAAAAAAAAAATTACAACCGGCACCTTCAAATGAGTATAATGAATTCAGCTAAAAGTAGGATTGCAGGGGGATGCTTATCTCTGTTCTGCAGGGAGTCACAGGGAAGCCGTACTTTGAAAAGATATGGCAGAAGAAGGAAAGAGAAGTTACGATCACAGCTGACTTTAGCAGGCCTATTTGAATGGGAAAGTTCTGTGATGAGCAACAATGGGTTGAAGTCTGACGCAAATGCCTCTCGTTCCAAAGGAGTAGCTAAAAGCTATTGCACAAGAGTTTCACCTTCTCTTTGGATACACTTTCAGGTTTTTAAAAGAGTTCCAAGGTTTCCTATTCCTTCCTGTCCCATACACTGTAGTATTAAGGGGTCCAGTGAGACTGAAACTGCCAAGTGGTCATGTGGGGAACAATATTCTCAGCCGAAACAATTTACAGAGATGGAGGCTTGTCTTGTTGGGAAGGCACTAGATTGGTACTCGGGAGGCCTACATTCAATTCCCAGCTTTCCTGCATGACTTTGGGTAACCACTTCATCTCCCTGAACCTCTCTTAAAGCGGATAATAATAATATTTCCATAATCTGTCTTGTCTAGTTAGGTTGCAAGCATTTTCTGGCAGTGACTGTCTATTGCTATGTGTACGTACAGAATCTAGCACACTGGGGCCCTGATCTTCGTCAGAGCCTCTAGGCACTACCATAAGACACTCTAGCAAATTAGAATACAATACATTTAAGGTACAAAACTGCCCTACATAAAATGGCTACATCTAAAATCGACGTCAGAGATGTTGGTTTATGTGCTGAAGTCAATAGAGCTAAGCTAATTTGCATCAACTGTCAGCCTGGCCCTTATGGTTTTGAAGATTGTCTTGCTCCTTGTCCTGCATCTGTGTGATGATCTAGTATGTGAGTCAAGTCCTAGAGGTATCTTCCCAAGCCTGGCCTGTCCTATCCTAGCACTGCTGCTGGCCCACTGGCAGTATGGCATCCAAATGGAAAAAATTAACACTCTTCTCATATTTACTCCTGAAAGCGCTCAGCCTTCAAACTCTCTCTGACATAGCAAAGATGGGTGTGTGTCTCCCTGCTCTGGAGGGCTTGTCTATGTTTATGGTGCAAACAGCTGTTTATACATGTTCTCTCTAGAATTCCAGAGCATGGTAGCTAATGGAACTAACAGAACTAACAGCCGAGACAAAGAGCCTCCCTGTCACCTGATGCCCTTGCTGATGTGGCAGCTCTGGGGCTAAGGATGACAGGTTTAATACTGTCCCTTCTGTGCTGAAGCATGTTGCTGGAGCTGAAAATAAAGCTACAGCTAGCTGCAGCCAGAAGATGTATTGGCCTGGGTTGGGTTTTTCGGCTTTGCTGGCCATTTAATAGTTTCCAAAGAGCTCCCTCTCTGCTCGTCCTCCCAGGCATGCTCTGCGCTGTTAGTGCTTCTGTCCTTGCTTAAAAAAAAAACCAACAAAAACCCTGCAGGCCAACAGCAAAGGGCAGAGAGACGTGGGGAGCTCAGCCCCAATCCCAAGGGGAAAATTTGTCTCATAAACTTAAGGGTCTTTTCATTCTTTTTGGCCGAGCTGAATTTCCTGCCTCTCCACAGTGCCCCTGCATTGACTGGGCACCGCAGCATTGTTCATTGTCCCTTCGGGAGGAGCAAGGCCTTGCCGGAGTGCTAGCCTCACGAGGGACCTGCACTTGTGCTGAGCACCCCTGTGCTACTGCTGCGGAAGAGCATCAGGGTACTAATTGCTTTCAAGCCCTAATTACTCTCTCCCCGCTGTGTTTATTGATAGGGTTACAAGCAATTTTCTACAGTAGCCTCGCACAGATCATGCAGGTAGGTGCACAACTGGTTTAAATTAAAAATATTTCAGAAAGCAAAATAGCAGACAGATGTCCACAGCTTAATGACGATGGCAACAACATACATGGGAACCTCATGGTGTGCACATTGGGAAGCTCTTAAGCAGAGCAGAATGGGCTGCTTTCTTCCTTGCTTTCCTCTGGCCAAGTTTTCCTTCCTGAAATGAAATAGGTGTTTCAAGCATCAACTGTGACTTGCCTTGGGGTTGTAGAAGCTTGTCTTTTTTTCTGCTTGAACAGATCTCCTGGCTATTTCTGCATAAAAGCTTCAGTTGATAATGAAGGAACCCTTTTGTCTTGCCTGCCAAATGAAAATGAATCGACACAAACAAAACATGGCATGGATCAAATTTTTCAGACAAACCCGGAAGAGAACTTGGATGCTTCCCTTCTTCTGAACTTGCTGCCAGATCCTAGGCTCACATGCTGAAACTGTATGGAAAGAGATTGCTTTGCAATTAGTGTTTTGTATCATGCTTTTACCTCACTCAAATATCTTAAAACATGGGTGGCAGAATGAGAGAAAATGGGCCACATTTTAACCTGGCTGCAGAATAAGTCAAATTGTTTAGGCCCTGCAGGCTGTGGCAACTTTGCTTCCCTGTGGAATTCAGTTCAATGAGATGACTCACGTGAGTAAAATGATTGCGGTGCATAATTGTGTGCAAGTTCTAGCCCTTAATTTGTAACATATCTTTTGTTCACTTGTGCTAACATTTCGTGCCAGGAGAGGCAGGCAGTGTACTCGACTGTCTTCTACTGTCAAAATAGTTGATAAAAAATTGTAGTGGAAGTGTATCTGGGCCAGATTTTAAAAAGAATTCCGCTCCTGGTTAGCTACCAGCACAGGTGGCCAGGTTTTTCAGAAGAGCTGGGCATGTGGGACATAAGCTTCTTCTGAAAATCTGAGCATACGTGTCACAAATGGAACGGTTGAAAATCTGGAGTAAAATTCTGTGCTGCTTAGAATGCAGCTTAGGTGAAGTTGCTTCCCTGGCCTTCCTAGACTAGTGATTTAAAATGACTTCTGTTTTAGTTAAAACAGGACATCCATTAAACATGTCCTGGCTTGACCTCTTATACCATTGCCATGATTGCATGGGCTACTGGATGCCTTGGACATCCACAGTGAATCATGTATTCTGAGCTACTGTTCTTGGTCACAGCTGGTTTGTGAACAGATCCTGATTTCTGTTTAAAACTATTAAAATGTTTTATGCCGAGCTATGTTCACCTCTGGTTAGCTGTGCATATTGCTCCAGTGAACATTTCAGGCAAAAATCTTACAATGAATCACTCAGCGGGTAAAAAGTTGAGGTCTTAAATGGGTCTTAACTGATGCCTAGGCCATGTGCTGGGCCTCTGCAGGAGGGTGAATTTCACTCCGTTCACAGGCTGCCCAAGCGTTGGCAAAGTACAAGTTTTTCAAGAATGTAAATGAATGTTGGGAAATGATTTCTGGAAGCGTTTGCCCAGCCCTAGTTTGGGAACATATGGGAGGCTGGGGTGGGGTGTTCACCCCACACAAGACCGGAAGGGGTTAAGGTGGCTAGGCTCACCCATTTACTGCCCCGGTTGTACCTTGAGGAGGGAGCAGGGATTAATTAGATGAGGCTCAGCTGGATGGGAGCAGGTGGGGCCTGTATGAAGCTGAGAGCAGCTAGCCTTGGCAGAGTTGTAGACTACAGTTACTCCCTGGGACGAGGGAGGTGTGTTTAGGGGCTACAGCAGTAAGTAGCCTCTGGTTACTCCCTGGGAATTTGGGCTGGCAAACCCAGAGCGTGGGGGGAAAGCCAGAAAGGTAGGAAAGGCTTTGGGGAAAAGCAGCAAGGCATGGGATAGTGCGGCCCATGGGTGCTGAGGAGAGGCCATCTGAACTGGGGCCCAGAGTAGAGGGTGGGCCTGGGTTCCCCTACCAGCCACTGGGGAAATGGCACAGACCAGGCAGTGGAGAGTGGCCTGCCAGGGACAGTTTGCCATGGAAGGAGGGGCCCATAATGACCTGGCTGGAGGGCCAAGTCATGAATGGCAAGTTGCTGCTCCTGGAGTAAGAGGAGCTGCGGAGTAAGAGGATGACGGGTCACCAGAGGACGAGATCACCAGTGGGGGGCTCAGCACCTGGAAGGAGCTAATCCCCAGAGCTGCCAGGAGGACGCTACCTAGTGGCAAGCGGACCCTGTCACAGAGGCTTTAATGGCTAAAAAGGGGCATTGTCAGCCAGGTGTATAAAATTAAATCAAACTAAGGATTGACCCCAAGCCCACATTCTCAGTCAAATTCCAGAAGTGTATGAATGCTGTTAACACCTAGCGACAGCAAATCCTTTCTCTCTCATATCCGTTTGCCACTTTCTACATCAGAGTTCTAGTGCAAAACAGCAGGTTTTGAATTGCCGGCATCTGGAGTTCCTCCCTCTCTCTAGGGATGTTGAAAAGACATCCCTGACAAGGCTGTTTCTGTCTGCTTTAAAGACGTTTCAGAAAAGCAAACGTCTTGCTTTTAGACAGCATAATTGGCATCATTATATGTGTTCCGAGGGAGAGTACGTGCCAACCTGCCTTCAGCCAGCCAGCCAATGGCATTGCTTTGTCTCCTGTCTTCTCCTCCATCTCAGTTTGGGCTGTGTCCTGTTAAAGTGCTGAATGCCTTCAGCTTCTCTTGAGACCAATGGACTTTGAGCAGTCAGTACCTTGCAGGGCTGGGGCTTTAGAGCAGGGATGTTAATACTTACACGGTTTTTCTTTATTTGATTTCTCTAAGTGGGGACACTTGCCCATATTAAAGCCAACTCATAAGTCAGCAGAGGTGGTGACTGGGATTGGGTAGTAAATTGGGATTGGGTCCTCCTTTTTGCTAAACAATCTATTTTAAATTAATGATGTATTGTTATGAAATAAAAGGGCTCAGTGTGTCAGCCAAGAGCTTTGCACAGAAATCCTGAAGAAGCGAACCATGTGCATGTTCTACCTTCTGACAGACTAATTTTTCACCCATCTGGAGGGAATTCAGCTGCCACTTCCTGGACAGTGTCTGAGGCAGTCTGACTGATGTCCCAAGTGCTCAGGAGCGGGAGGGGAGAGAGAGAGAGGGAATTACATAACTGACAGAAGGAGAGCAACCTCCTCCCCTCCCCCACTTCATAGGACTAACATAATAAAAGTGGCTAGACCTTTAGGGAATAAACATATTAAATTAGGTTTAATAAAACAGTGCAGAGAAAGAGTGAGTGAGAGGCAAGCAAGGGGCTGCGTAACCTAGAAAAGGGCTACAGGCAGACTAGAGTGGTTTTTGTAATGATTTCAGAATTTAAAAACCTGATAGTTTCTCTCCTTATGATACTAACATCTCTGATTCTTGAAATGGAAAGATTTAAAATAAACCCAATGTACTCTTTGCATCTCATGTTGTTTGTTTACTTTTTGCAATTTTCTCAGCTTTGGCAATGCATATACGGCCTACGGCAACAGCTAGTGAAATCCGTGGAAAGATTGCCTTTGGATAGCCCATGGACCCGGCCCTCAGACTGCCCAGTTTCTAGTTAATTTCACATTCAGATTCTCTAGCCCTATGTTATAACTGTAAACTGTAGATTTTTAAAATCCAGAAAATGATCTTTTACTGAACTCAAAATTGAAAACATCAAAACATTTTTATAACAGTAGCTTTCATGAAGCCTGCTTTCAAAACTGAACCCTAAAATTTAGAGCACAAACTACTAGTGTCCTTCCAAAAGGTGAATGCTATAAAAAAATAATCAAATATCGTGTAGTGGGCGGTGGTCAAACTGGAAAGGGAGCAGCTGCATTATTTGTCTGTATTAAACTTAACAAACCCCAAACAGAACATTTGCTGGTTAACATAACCATCCTTAGGACTCCCATGCAACTTTTGCAGTTACACATTTTCCCCATCATGTTTGTGCACAGAGTAGTGTGTGTATACTCTGCTAGAGAGGGGAGCCTATAATATAGGTTCATATTACTGGTCATCCTTGAGTTGCTGCCTTAAAAATAGACTGGCTTTATCTCCCATTTCAGAACAGTTCATCTCCACCCGGCACTTAAACAATGTCCATGTCCTCTTTAAAAGCCCAAAGAGAAAACTGTAGCCCTGTGTTAGGTTATTACCCTGGCACACGCTCTCTAGTCTCTTGCTTTGTTATACCAATAAGATAAAAACCAGCAGGATCTTATTAAAGGGGATAAGACAAAATGTCACATTTATTGTGAATACAAAAAGAATCATAGTAGGCAGCCAGTTCTAGCTATAACATTTCACTGAGTTTCACATTCATTCACACGTTCGTTCATACACACACACACAGGTTCTGCAGCTGCTGTACGGTTACCAGTCCTGAATGTAGCTTGAGTTCGTGGCTTGGGTTCACAGCTTGTGGCGGTTAACTGGCCAGGAAAGCCGGGCACAAGGAAGAGTTGGGTCTCTGTTGGGTATGCACTGATGCCCTTCCAGGTTGGCAGCGGAATGTTACCCTCCAAAGTCTTCCATCTCCCCCATCCTTTTTGTAGGATTTAGTTTGAATCCAGAGTCTATAGGTCTTGCTGTGTCACGCTGCCTCTGGGTTTGGTGTGATTGGTCACTCGTCAATTGCAGACATGACTTTCAGCCTAGGACCTGGCTTTGAGGTTTCTTCAATTGTACTTATGTTCTTTTCTTTTGAGGGTGGACTCCTCTTACTTTGTCAGGGCTGTTGTCTGCATCGTCAGCCATTGCGTGTTTACACTTTATTTCATCAGGACAGGCTGGGGCTGGAGGTTGATTCCATCATCCATCCATACCTCATTCACACATCTGAACTAAACTAATAAGATTACAGCAGGGTTTTGCAAAAATGAAGGTTGCAGCAAGCTTTTACAAAATGAAGTGAGCATTTTAAAATGGAGTTTGGACAAGTTAAAATGGAGTTTGAGTTACAATATGGACAAGTGTAAGGAATGGCAAACAGTGAACAGAAGTTACAATATAGACAAGTGTAATGAATGACAAACAGTGAGCAGAAGTTACAATGTTGAAACAGTGTAAGTTTCAGCAATTAAAGCAGCAATTGGATTGAAGGTGAAACTCAATTAGCCAGTTATTGGGGTAACCCATTTTATGAATGAATGTTGTTTCATTCACAAAACTTTGCTTATGAAGTTATATTAATAAAGTGAACGATTAAAAACAATTTCACTGATCAGTTCTACAGCTTTCTCATGCACTTGGCTGCTGTGGCAGTGAATGTGTTGTAGGCAGCTAGATCTCCTTTGCTGCATTGCCACAATATGCTGTTCCCCTGCAGTTCTGGTTCTCAGGATTTCATCTTTTCCTGATTTTACCACAAATTGGGCAAAATTCTCATCAGCCAGGCACATGGAATTCTCCTCTCCTCTCCCACTCGAGCCCAACCTAGAGCCAGAGTGCAAAGCAGCCCTGCAGTATTGGTGTGATTCTAGTACCCACAACCATGCTGCCGCCATGTTTGGGACTTGACGATTGGGTCCATGTAGCATGTTAACCAACTGGCCATGACCCCCACCCTAACCCCTTTCCCTCTGTATGGCGACTGCTGCATGGGCATGAAGTATGCATTTGAGCCTTAAAAACGTATAGTAGAACTAACTCTTTGCCTCACAACACCATTGGCCAACTGCCTTATCTGTGGGGATACACAGATGACAGACTTGGAGTCTTCATCCCTCACTTATTCCCTTCAATGCCCATGTAAGAACCATTGGCCATGCATTCTGTTGGGTTTGAATACTGCAGGGTGCAGGAAATCATACTACCTTGCTCTAAAACTGTCCTTCACTTGGCATGATGCCGTGCTGAATTACTGCTGTTCGGATGCCACGCGATATATCCACCCAAAGTGGAGTTCTGGTCAGTAGAGTTACTGTCTGGGGAAAGCCAGAGTAACTCGTGAAAGACTGTAAACTCCACGTAGCTCACCGCAGAAACAATTGACTTTCTAATGGCTCTCAGCTGCACCTCAGTGTAACCCAACATAAATGGGGTGGATCTCCAAGACAACAGGGACTATCCCCCAAATCTCAGATAAGCACTGAAATGACTATGTGCCTACAGGATTATGTCATTTTCCTGAGCCATGAGCGGCTGAGTACTCTCACTGAAGTCAATGGGAACAGAAGATACATGGCCCCAGCAGGATCTTTAAATGTAATGGCTCTCTTCCCCAGCCCCCATTTCTAATCCTGTATACACTGCCCTTGGCATAGTAGTTGTGGAGTTGTATCCACAGTATGGCTGCCATAGTTGAGCTTGCGTGTCCATGTATAAGAGATTTCCCCCCTCCCCCTCCACCGAGAGCCTCCTGCAGCTTTAGAAGTTCCAGGGTCATCAGAAATGTTGGCTTTGTGTTGATATTTATTATGAATTCCCATGAGTTTCTTAATATCATCTTTAATAAAAATAAATCCTTTCCCTACACTGAAATACCTGCACTTGCTGCAGCCAGTCATGTGGAAATGACCCTTTTCAAGTCCTAGTGGAAAAAAGAACGTGGGTGAGGCTCACAGAAAAGTGCAACTGTCCTGAGTACAGTGTCTTCTGGTTTCAAAGCTGGTGGTAGAGAATCCGTTTCCTTCAGGGCCAGAAAGGTACCAGTTATCTTGCAGCAGGACTTGCATTGGTCAGTACAGCCACTAGACCTGTGGCCAGTGTGGTGTTGCATAAGACCCTGTTCTTTTTTGTCAGCAATCCCTTCTCAAGACATAGCTAGGATCACGCAAGCCTGTGAGCTCACCATGATCTCCCACCCCACCCTTCTAAAGAATCCAGCTCTCCAATTGCCTCATGACAGCAGACTGATCGAATCAATCCCCTCCCCGTCCAATGCTTAAATCCTTCCTCGTTTTCTCATGAAAATCTCCTCTGTCTCTATCCTCTCTTCCAAACTTGTCTTATTCCCCCAGCCACTCCTCCCTATATGCTATGCAAGCTGCAGAGTGCTACCTGAGGCCCCTACCAAATTTACTTTGCACTTGAAAGCTGGGGCTGGTCCCTGTAGACTAAAACAACTTTTAAATGTGTTCTAATAAACCCAACACCTCTAATTTTAGAAAAGGAATGAGCCCGGCTACATTTTTGCCTTGCACTGTAATTGTGTTTTTCATAAACAGAACTTTTGCTCTTATTCTATCAAAAGTGATGTAGCACTTCAGCACCAGGCTTCTCTGCACCACCATCGCTGTCCAATTTCTCACTTCCAAGAACAGTGCTGTAATTAAAGGTACAGGGCAAAGTCTTTAATCACGAGCTGAAGATTAATACCAAGTATGTAGGGGACTGCATTTTCCCTTGGAGGGTAAAGCATACTTGTTTTCTGTGCGAGTTATAATTTTCATGGTACACTAGGAACCATTGGATTATTATTGAATCCATAATTAAAAATCACATGGGGTGAGATAAATTCAAACTATGGTTATGACAATGAATTACAGTCATGTGGGGGCAAGTCTTGAGGCAAACCATGTTCAAACTATTTAAATGCTTTCCAGATTAATCATGAGACATTTTTTATTTAAACACTATAAAAGGGTCCATGCATTCTTTGAGGAATTTGCCCAGGAATTGGTTCTCAGCCCAGTAACTACTCACACTTTAGTGCATACCATTAAACTGGCATTCTGATGAATGAGCCAAGCCCACAGTAACACAAGCACATAGGAAACCTGAATGGGTAATTTAAGACCTATGAGTACTCATGCCTGTGGAGCATTTAAAGAAGCAAGATGCTGCCAGTGGAAAAATGATCTCCAACCCAAACAGCTGAGTTTTGGAACGGCAACCTGTATGCTGTGTGCAGCTATTATGGTGGCAGAGTTCTCTAGGGTGTGGTGGACACTAAATAGGGAATCGAAAGTCAGAGTTGTGGGGGAGGAGAGTTACTCCGTGAAAATGGGGGACCCTGATCCTATGAGATCTAACTCACTGTCTTGAGTGCCAACCGAGGTGCTCAGCACATTGCAAAATTTGGCTAATGGCCAACTCTATTTCCATAAAGATTTTCTCTCAGTTCATCATTTAAAAACAGATAGTAAGAGATGGGCAACTTTATCCTCCTCAAAAGAATTTAATCTTGTGTGTCTGGAGTCTTTTTCTTCTGAACTACCAGGTTTAGGCTAGGTCAGTCATCGGTAAGCATTTTTCTGGCCATTATTTGTATTACGTTTCCATTTCTATGGTGATGAGCTTGTGAACATTTTAAAATCAACAAGCATAGTTGTTTTTTTTTTTAAATCCCATACAGGATGCCCATATATAAATTTCAGTTACATTACTTGTAGGCTGCTGTGAAAGAAAGCAATAGATTAATGTACTACAATAGTTTTTTGGTTTTTAAACCAACACTGTAGATTTTTTTAAAAAAATCATCCACCAAGGATACTGTATGGGACGTGCCATCCATTGTATTGTACATTTTGGAGGCTAACCAGATTGCATCCCTCTTAAGGAATGGGAGCAAGGGCTGTATTTATAGTAAATTTGACAATGGCTAGGCAACTGGTTGGCTGAGAACTATGCGTCATGCTGATCAGTATGGCCTCATTCTTTCTTTGTGCTCCCCATCTATCTGTCTATCTCTGTGTCTGTCTCATGTCTTATACTTAGATTGTGAGCGCTTTGGAGCAGAGTCTGTCTTTTTGGTCTGTGTTTGTACAGTGCCTAGCACAATGGGGTACTAATCCATGAGTGGGGCTTCTGGGCACTATCGCAATACAGAAAAATAATAATATTCTCACTAGAAATCATGGGGGAAATTGAAGGTTTTACATTTGTTTGGTGACCTGTAGGTGTCTTTTCTGCCTGCCAAGATCTTGGATATATTTATAACTATGCTATCTTACTGCTATAATTTTACTCTTAGATAGTTTCTTTAAAGGAACCCCAATACTCGTAACCATAGGCACTTAAAACCAAAATGATTATGTGTGTGTGTGTGTGTGTGTGTGGTGGGGCGGCTGCTCCACCCCGGGTGAAAGTAGGCTAGAACAGGCTAGAGAGGCTGCGCAGGCTGGCAGCCAATCACCAAGGGCCTGTGGGGAGCCAATCGGGGCTGAGTAGGAGGTGACCAATCAGGGCCGGGCTCAGCCCTATAAAAAGGCTGCTCAGGAGAAGAGCAGTGAGTCTTTTCCAGAGGGTAAGGTCTGTCTCCTGAGCTAAGGAGACCAGCACCTTGGACAGCGCAGCACTGGGCAGGCTCCAGGGTGCAGAGGAGAGCTCCAGCAGGATACCTGTCAGACTGCGGGCCCTGACCAGAAGGGCCTAGAGGGTGCAAGGGGTCAGAGGCAAAGTGACCCAGGCAAGACAGACAGATGAGGGGAGAGAAGGAGGGTGGAGAGGCTGCCACTAGAGGGTCCCTTGGTTGGGACCCAGAGCAGTGGGTGGGCCTGGGTCCCCCCCCTTGTACTGCACCTGGCTGTGGAGGAGTGGCCGTGACAGACTGCAACTGGCCCTTGAGCAGAGGGGCTAGCCTTTGGGGGTTGTGGTTGGCCACTACAGCAGGGGCAAGCTGGAAGACTGCTGTTAATACCTTCCCCCCCCCCCGAGAAGGGGGTGTGACTGGAGTAGTGGGCACTGCCGGAGGGCAGTGTCCTGAAGCAGAAGAAGGTAGTGTCCTGAAGTGGCTGCAGAGTGTCCTGCAGAGGATGCCACCGAGCAGGGAGCAACATGCGTCCCAGGACAGTGGAGCAGAGACAACGGACGGGACACCACCGGCAGAGGGTGCCCCACAGGGGACAGAGCTAATTCCCAGATGTACCAGCAGGAGGCGCTGTGGTGGTGAGTCCCGACCCCATCACAGTAGGATTTATCTAAGAGTCTTAGCCACAGCAGGGCTGCCAAACTCTGTCTAGTTAAGTATTTTTGGAACCCCCTCAGACAGGTAGATCCCAGCAGACTTGTTTGGAATATGAACCTGTGGTAGCAAGATGTGAAACTGAACACGGTTTTAGCATCATGCATGCATTAGTAACAAAGCCCTGAAGTCAGCAGAAGAACATACCACATTCCGTGAAGGAAATTGCCCAGAAGATACTATAGTTAGTACTTGAGGACATTTCTACTGAAACATTATGGATAATCATTTGTACTAAATCTAATAGGGAAACTCTGGAGCTGCAGGATGACATAAATAATCCAGACAGGATGCCTGGGTTCTTTTTTAAAGACGTTTCTGTCGATAGGAAACTATTGCCAAGATGCCACAGCAACCAGTTCAGCGGGCAGGCTGGCCGACTCTGGGCTGCAGGGCGGCCTATAGATCCAGAAACTGCATCCCAGATAAAATGTGCAGCCACAAATGCGATCTCTGAAAAGGCTTCTGTGAAAGTGGAGGCATCACTGGGCATCACTTTTTCGTAATGAATTTGGAATAGAAAAGCAAAACCAGTGCACCGTTGTTCATGCATCTACAGTGCAATGGAGAGGGCTCAACACGTGCGAGTTAGGGTGGACACACCCCAGCTACCCTAATAGAAGATGGAACAATGCTGGAGAGATCCAGTCCTTTCCCTGTCTTCTGGAGGGCAAAAGTTTCAAAACCAGTGATGTCCGAATGACCCTTAGTTTGAGATCAATAATGTTTTCGGGACATCGACCTTTGAAACACAAGTCAGAAATGGATGTAAATGTGAAGCAACAAAATGTGGCTGCAGGAGCCTGGTACAATTTTGCCCTTGCTAAGTACAGGCCAGACTCTCTGGTTCGTTGCTTGGGTAGGAGGGAAGGGAGCCTCTGGGGGCTGCTGTGGGAGGGGAATTTTCCATTGCTTGTGGAATATTCCTATAAAGTGGAATATTCCTTTAAAATGTAATAGGAAAGAAGCTAGTGGAGTTCTGGAGGAGTTACTCTAAAAATAATGAAATCTAATAGTGAATAAAATTCTTTCTATGAAGTTCTTTTTTACCACATTCAATAGCAGGGATATAATTGAATTATATAGGATGGCCTAAAAGGCCTATATAAAAGATACCCTATTCTATAAAATGCTGGACAATTTTTCCCTAAAGGATATCTTGTGCAAGACTGCTATTTATTGGGTCTGGGTGGTTTTCCTTTGTTTCTGTGGTGCTTTTGCTTTTCAAGGTAAAATCCCTAAACAGTACTCTTGGTACAGTAGTTATCTAATGCCCAAGGGACATGCCCTGCTGAGATGCCTTTAATTTACACACCTCTGTCTGCTCCTGCAAGTGATACACACTACAGAGAGAAGAGTGACCATCTGAGGTTAAAAAGTAGGGCCAGCAGCATTGGCCTTGCTCTCACCACCAGGTTTAACCCAAATTTGAAACTTTATGGCCCCAATGCAGCAGAGCACTTAAGCATATCAGTAACTTTGTGTATGTGAGAAATGTCATCCCTGTTCAGCCACTTAAGCGTGAGCAAGTACTTTGCTGGATCAGAAGCTAGAAGAATAAAATGAGGCCAGCATTTTCAAATGTGGGTTTCTAGAGCCAGACACTTAAATACACATTAAGGCACCAAAATATGTGTCCTGATTTTCAAAGGCACTGAGCACCCACAGCTCCCAATCTAGTAGATACTTTTGATTCACATTCATTCAGTGTGAATTATGGGTTCTCAGAACCTCTGAAAGGCTAGGGTTGCCAACTTTATACTCGCATAAAACTGAACACCCTTGCTCCACCCTGGCCCACCCCTTCTCTCAGGCCTCACCCCTGTTCACTCCATCCCCCATCCCTCTGTCGCTCACTCTCCCCACCCTCATTCACGTGCTCATTTTCACCGGGCTGACTCAGGGGGTTGGGGTGTAGGAGAGGGTCAGGGCTCTGGCTGTGGGTGTAGGTTCCAGGAGGGGCTCGGGATGAGGTGTTTGGGGTGCAGGAGGGGGCTCTGGACTGGGGCTGAGGGGTTCAGGGTGCAGGAGGGAGCTCTGGACTAGGGTAGAGGGTTGGGGTTTGGGGGGGTATGAGGGCTCTGGCTGGGGGTGCAGACTCTGGGCTGGGGCTGAAGGGTTTGGGGTGCAGGAGGGTGCTCAGGGCTGGGACCGAGGAGTTTGGAGGACGGGAGAGGGATCAGGGCTGGGGCTGAGGCATGGGGGGAGGGTCAGGGGTGCAGGCTCTGGGCAGTGCTTACATCAAGCGGCTCCCAGAAGCAGTGGCATGTCCCCCCTCCGGCTCTGGGCGCTGCCCTGTCCACAGGTCCCACCCTCGCAGATCCCATTGGCCGTGGTTCCTGACCAATGGGAGCTGTGAAGCTGGCGCTTGGGGCAGGGTCAGCACTTGGAGCCCCCTGGCTGCCCCTATGCCTAGGAGCTGGAGTGGGGACATGCTGCTGCTTCTGGGAGCTGCACGGAGCAGACCGGACTTTTAATGGCCTGGTTGGCAGTGCTGACTGGAGCCGCCAGCGTCCCTTTTCGACTGGGCGATCCGGTCAAAACCCAGACACCTGGCAATCCTATGAAAGGTCCAGATTCTCACCAGAAAAGCACTTGACTATTTGAATGCCAGTGGAACTTATCCACATACTTGAACACATGCTTAAGAGCTGTCTTGAAAGGGGATAGATTTAAGCACATGCTAAGTGCTTTCCTGGATCAGAAACAAAATTGGAAAAAATATTTAGCTATTTAAATATGGATTAGGTGCCTCATTTTTTGTTCTGTGTATGTACAGTGCCTTGTCCTGGTCCCGGACACGGGCTCCTAGCTATTATGGTAATAATAATAATAATATCATAATCATAGCTTTAAGTCATCCATGTCTTTTGAATAATGCTGGCCTAAATCTTTCCCCACATCCATCTTTGTAACGCTGTATAACTCTTTCTAATGTATTCAAGATACTCTAATCACAGCACAGTTCACTGACCACACATAACATCGTCTACATTTTCCTTATTAAGAAAATCACAAACGAGAGCAACTTTTTGTAAACAGCAATGAGCCAGGAGGTAGAAAATGGTTTAGCATGGAACAGGAGATTGGAAACACATGTTGACATGGAATAACTTTGCTGGAGAGAACCACTGAAGAGCTGGGTCAACTTGACCCATTGGTTCTGTGGCACTCAGTTGGCTGCCACAACAGTGGCCGAGAAAGAGCATTATGGATCTAAAACGAGTAATCGATGTAAATGACTCTATCCATGGTTAATTTGATATTATGCGTTATTAGTTATGGGAGTGTAGGAAGTGTCAAGTTTGGGGACCATTCTTATACCAAAGGAAATATTGCCATAGATGAGTAGGTTGAAACTCAAGCTAAAAACCTAGAATTCCTTCAACCTTTGGTGTAGGCATACAACTTCCCCTGGAAGTCAGTGGGTAGTGGATCTCTAACTCTCATTTGTGCCTTTGGAAAATCTCTCCTACAGCTATTTTTCCATTTAAGAAAACAAAAACCTGTCCAGCTACGCAGTGCTGTAAAGTCAATTAGCTTGCTACAACATTGCCGCATTAATTCGCAGCTTGCCAGCTCATTGACTATGAAATGTATTCATTGTTGTCAGGTGTGCAAGTCTGTTGGGTTTTACAACAGAATGAGGATGTCTTATCTTTCACCTCACAATCCAGATTGTCAAAATGACAGTGCCAGGCTGCTGCTTTGTAGGATGTAATTAGTGCCTCTTTTCTCCTCACTTGCCGTCAGAAGTAATCTCACTAGTTTCTGAGTTAAATTAAGGTGGGATTCCCCCCCTTCACAGCACATAGACGCTCCCCAACTCTGACATCTGTGCTGGGCTCCTTAGGCCTTCGTCCCTTAAACAGCACCAAGGGTTGAAATCGTATTCAGAAATCCCTTTGTCTTGGGAAGGAATAAACATTTTGTTCCAGGCTTACAATGTAAATGGTATGTTCTCACAGTGACTCTAGACTTAATCAAGCTTGCTGAGACAGGTGGTGCATTTTACAGTGAGTAGGAACCACTGGCATTTCCCTTCTTGCATTTCTTTTTTCCAGAGCTGGAATCCTTCATTTCTTTGGGCATGGGACCCCTGGAAAAAGAGATGTGACCGTCATTTACAAACCCAGCATGGCAGTGGTGTTTGGAACAATATTTTTTCTTTAATAAAAAAGTTTGAGCCACCAGTATTTTGATGGCCGCTCAAACTGCAAAACCAAAAGACTGGCTCTCATGCTTGCAGTGCATCATAATGATTGGTTACGTGCCGAAACATCAGTGAGTGTCAGACTCTTTCACAACATATAGACCCCCTAAAGGCTTTGTTCTCAGTGCCTGTCAGCTACAAGGAGCACAGCATAACAAGGCCTTTCTTTATCTTTTCCATTTCAAAGGCTTTGGTTTTTTAAAGACATTTTGCATTAGCAGTAAGGTGAGGCTAATTCTATTACAAGACAAAATGTTGGCAGGCTTATACTTCCCCAGTACATTTAGAATTTGTGGGTGAATACCATGTGTCTTTGTGCCACATTTAACTTCTCATTCTGCTGAAACTGACTGTTCCAACACTTCATGTTTTCTCCTAGACCTCACTTTTTCTCCCACAAGAAAGGCGAGCTGCTTGGTATGGCCGATGCTAGAACCAGCATAAAGACCCGAAACTTTTTTTTCTTGCCTTCCTCCTTAAACAAATTCTCATTTGTGTTCCAGAGGTGGCCTGAGGCCGACCAGACAGGAGAGAGACGGGGCAAGCCAGCTTCACCCTAGGCAAGCTCGTGGTTTTCGTTACTCAGTGCTCGTCCTGCTAACGCTATTATCCAGTCTGCACTCCCTTTGTTCTCAGCCACTCCAGCAGTCTGGTAACTGCCTGAGTTTGTGGCGTGACTATAGAGTTCCTGGTCCTCCACAGTTACCAGAGAGGGCCAGGATTTGTTGCTGGGGAATTTAACAAAGAGAGGCACTTCTCAGGCAGGGAGTTGTCTCGTTGCTGCTTTAGACATGGCTCCTTGTGGTTATGTCCTCACACTGCAGAGTTGTTGACACACACACACACACACAAAACCACGCTCCTGGGAACTGCATTGCCCCTTTTCACTCAACGTATCAATGGGCCACAATGTGACACTGGTGTGGCCTGAGGGGTGAAGGTGAGAGCGGCCGAAATACAGTGTGTGCCTTCCTACCTGCACTGGCGGGTGCTGGAGGGCAGTAGCTGACTGTGCTTTGTGCTACTCCCTGCTGCTCTACTGTACAGCTGTGTCCCTCCAAACAAGACTATCTCTTGGATCTAAAGCATCTGCCTTGCTCCACTTGAGTGAATTTTTGATCACTGCACCCCTGCAATGGTTCCCAGACAGTGATCTGTCAGCCACCAGAAGTCTGTGGTGCAGTTGCTGGTGGCCCATGGAGAGCTGGCAGGTCACATGGTGCTCGGTCCCTTCTTGTTTCCAGCTGCTAACTGCATTGAAAGAAGCTAGACATGCCCTGAATAGTTTCCTAATATTACTGTTCCTTGTAAACAACTGCTGTGGGTGCCACAAGTATGTTATGTGATTGTCTGCTTGCTTGTGAATGAGAGCACACAGTTCATTTGTGTATTCAGGTGTAGTCTAAATGACAATGTTTGAGAATGCCTTGTGCAACTGAACAAAAACAAAGCAAAGTATGTTCAAACTGCCCCCCCTAAAAGGACAGAATGATCTATGCCAAACAAGGAAATTTAAAGGGCATTCACATCAGGACGGAACTACTGCATTACAGCCTGTGGTAACCTCTGTAGAGCCATTTCATAACACAGCTTGGCAAGTCAAACACAGTGAGCCTGATTCTATTGCTGAAACTCAAAGCAACATCAGCAGGAGCCTAGTGCATGGAATGGCTATTAAATGACTTGAACTGCAGAACATAATACTGATGACATATAGACCCTGGTCTTGTCAAATAAACTCATAATTAAAAAGATGTGATTGTTTCACTCCTTCTCCCCACTTGTTAAGCTGTTCAAGGAGACACTATATTTTTAGGTTTAAACAATTGTCTTTTAACTAAGTAATTAAAATGGGCTATATTTTTCACCTGTTGTATTTGGTACTATAAATCCAGGTCGTACATATCCTGTTTTATTTTATTTTTTTCTGGAAGGTGATGGACAATTGGAGATGTAGTCAGATTATCCCATCAAAGGTAACAAGGAAAGTGAAACTTGGACTGTAATTTTCATTTATTTTTAAAGGGAACTAGCTCTCTGATAAAGGTTTAACAGCCCCATGCTTCAAATAAGGCTTGAGAGTTTCCAATCTACTCCTCTCTCTACTCAAAGCAGATCTCCAGAAACTGTAAGATCTTATATTCATGGTACTTCTAAAGTACAAAAACCTTTCAAAACAAATCCCCAAACCTTTCAGACTGCCTTTGTGCATGATGAACAAGGAAACTGTAGGGCACAACCTTCCCCCGTCTTTTCCTTTTCATATAATCTTTTAGAGTGACAGTCTAACTGATTTTACCTCACACTGAGTATGTACACAAATCCCCATTCCCAGGCCTCCCTGGCAGATGGAGCAGTTGTGAATCTGCTGGATGGGGTGTGGTGATTTCAGGATGATGGAGGGCCAAAGTCATCCGTTCCTTCTACATGCAGAATGGCTAAATCTTTCACATGCATCTTTGTTACCAGCCTATTTGGGTATGCTATTGGTGGGAATTATTTACAGGACAATAGGAGGGAATCCCTCAACTGCTAGTGGCCATGGAACAAAGGCTTAGTAATTGCTCTGTTTTTTATGATACACTTTCATCTCCTTGTATAAGCTGTCTTTTAAGAACTGAATGGCAGGGAGAGAAGTGCTTTGGGACTATGTGACTCCTTGAAATTTAGTTGTTGTCTGCCAAATGCCAGCCAAGCGACTCAAGAAGCTAGCAATAGTGAATGCAAATTTGGGCTGGATAGAGACCTGAAGTGTGGAGTTGTGCATCTAATTAAACATCCAACTGAGCCTACAAACCCCCATATTTTCACTTGCACTGGACTCTTCCATTCCACATAGAAACACCGAAGCTCCTGTCAGGTTGTGTTGTGCAAGCTCACAGGCAGTCACTGCATGTGGAATAACATGCCCCCTTTTAAAAGTTAGCCCTTTTCATCTCCAACGATGCAATAGGAACTGAATAAGTGCTTAAGTAAGTAACAATTGATTTTTCTCACCACTGGCTCACTAATATTCCCATGAGCTCAGCTGAATATATTTTTTAATATATTGGATTAATATTCCATGTCTACCTCTACCCCATGACCTCCTTTGCATAGTCCATTTGTCTTCTGATCTGGGCCCACATTTCTTGCATGAATGGCAGGCACATTGCAGGAGATGCTACTGATTTAGGAATTATGGAAAAGTTATGTTCGCAGTTGTGTGCCTGAAAATGAGAGGTCAGGTTTGTAGCCTCAGAAGCTTTAGATGAAGAAACCACTTGTTGCATCTTTCTCTGTAAAGAGCAATATCTCTACAGAATTTGCAGAAGTCATTTTTCTCTCTCTCTCTCTCCCTAAAATGGTGGTTGATGGTATAGTTCTTGAAATGATCAAAGTTTATTTTCAGGTGCTAGCTGACTAGAATACTGCTGGTGGCCTATCCAGGGGCTGTTTGGGTCTGTGTGTGTAATGCTGAATTGCCCAAACTCCTAATACTACTTAAGGTTCCACATATAGATTCCTGACTTCTCAATGGGCTTTTTGTGGAAGAGAAGCTGGACTTTTTTTTTTAAAATCGCAAATAGCAGGAATGAAGAGGAAACTGGTGGCTCTTAAACTAATTTTGTTTTCCTTTGGTCTAAATGAGAAATATTTCTTTCCGTGACTACTACAAATTATTGGGGCCTGACTCCCAGTTGCCCCACAGCAGCTTTTCACTGGCTGTAAAGCAGCTGGACTGGCCTTCATGGGATCTCCCTGACAAATGGAGAGTCCTGGGTAGGTGTAGGATTGAGATAGTTGTGTCTGTGCCCACCCCTGTGTTCCCCGGGGCAGGGCAGCTGGAGTATCGGGAGGCATGGCCAGGGAATTCCTCCAGCCCAGCTTTTCCTCGCTGCGGGAACCGCCCATAGGAGCTGTTGGCAGTCAGGTGCAAGCTCACACAGCCCCGGAGGCTGCTATTAACCTGAATCAGGAGCTGAACCCATCCCTGCATGTACAAAGGTGCCACAGAGCTTGGGTCCAGAAATAAATTTTAGGTCTTAATTCTTTTAAACACATTGGCCAAGGTTTCCAAAAGCAACTCCTAATGGTGGGTGGCTCAAGTTTGGGGACTGCAGCTTGAGACCCCTTAAAGTGGCTGGACTTTCAAAGAACAGGTGCGCTGCGCCTACTGAAAACTCAGCCCTTTTTAAGGTGCCTTAGGCTGGGCACCCTAAACTGAAGGTCCCCAGGATTTGGCTTTTGGAAATCTTGGCCACTGGTTTCAAAAGAGCTCAGCACACTTTTCTCCTTCTATTTTGAATGTTGCATATGTGGGGATTGTTGAACATTAAAAATGTGTGCTTTTAATTAAAGAAATAAGCTATCTCAGATGCACTGTCCTGCATCTATTGCCTGGGTGCTTATCTTTCTGGGTGCATGATCTTTCTCTACATCTTCCATTTTCGGTACTTAGAATTGGCAGAAACTTGGCATTTTAGTGAGACCCACAAACCTCCAAGCATTTGTTCATTAGTCCATTGTGCAATAGTACTCCATTATTTAGAAGTCTAATGCTTTGGAAATGGCTCTCTGGGCAGCTCATTATACACTAAGGAATGTAGCTAAAATCTGGTGCTGAAGCATTGCAGCAGGCTGAGAAGTTAAAACAGAGCTGAGGATTTCCTCAATGATCCTTGTCATCAAATCATGTGACTTATGTCCATAGCTAGAGGACAAACAAGGTTGAAAACAAAGCTCAGGGACAGATTAATCCCTCCTGGAACCTTGTCTCTTAAGTGAAATCCTATACCCGCAATATTTTTCTAACCCTGTGAAATTACATAATGGGGAAATTGTAAATACGCCTGGTAGGGAATCCTCTGCCACTCAGCAATAATGCTGATGAATCGGAATATTTTGCATTTATATAGTACTTTCAATCTGATGAACTCAAAGTGCTTTATAGCTGTTCATGGATTTAGCCTTGCAATACTCCTCGGAGGGACGTAGTATTATCCTTGTTATGCACAGGAGGAAGATCAAAAATAGAGACGTTAAGGAATTTGCCCATGCATACACACCTCTGTGGCTGAGTTGGAAATGGAACTTCCTTCTCATGGCTCTTAGTTGTGTGCTTTAGCCACAAGGCCATCCCTAGATCCTTCAATGAACCCAGAATGGCCTGTTGTTTGTTATTGCTACGTGTTTCAAAGCCATGTGAGTATCTTGTGCGTATAAAGGAGTTTGTCCCAACATTCAGAGGAAACATCAGGCTAAGGGAGCAGTTAGCAGCAATGCAATACACAGTGTGATCCTGGTTGAATGATTTGTGCAATCTGGAGCTCAGGAGAGTCTCATTTATATGTTGATCAGTAAATCTCAAAGTGCTCATAAGGAGAAAACAGAAACATGACAACAATTGAGGACTGAGGAGAGAGAGAAAGCGCCAAATGCATCACAAAGACAAAATTTGCTATTTATGGAGCAAATTCTCTGATATACTGTGCTAATGTAAACCAAGCTATCAGAAAATCTGCACAGTGCCAGACATAAAAGATTAAGGAACAGTAGAGCTCATGCTAGCAATAGATTCTGATCTGGATTTGTTATGGCCCTGTCATGAGACAGCAAGTAAAATGGATGTTTCATTCTCCTGTCATGTGTATCAGTAGATCACTGTACAGTGAACATAATAAAACTGAAAGGGAGGTGCTTTTGTCCGCACTCCTTCACAAGGCTTATGTGCCACTGAAGATATATTTTTGGGGTCTTACATGGAACTTAGGCTGATTGAAAATGTTCATCAATATTTTGATTGGAAAAAAGCTTATTTTAAAATGTGGGTTTTTTTAAAAATAAAAATTTCACACTGCAAAGGAAAAATGAAATGAATTGAATACCAACTTCAATATCAAATCAGGTTTGTGTATGCCATGTACAATATTTACTTATTAACTTCACTGTAGTTTGTACCAAGAACTGGCTACAGATCTTGTGTATGAAACAGTTAAATGTAACTGATCCAAGATCTGTAATTCTGTCAGATGAATAATTATTAAATGAGACATGTACTGTCCTATTTAATACATATTGAAACTCCTCTGATGAATACATGAGATAAGAATAAGTTTAAGATATTTCACTGAAAGAAGAGGCTCTACGTGGAAAATAACTGTTTTTCATCAAAATGTTCCATAGCTAGCTATCCTGATAGGCAGAGTTATACATGTGAAGATCAACTATTTGTATTTGGTGATTTGCAGACCAGATCAAATAACTAATGGCTGTGTGGTTGTCAATATCCTCCCTTAGTGACATGGTGCAGAATTTATTCATTATAATAAGCACTGTCCATTTTGTCATGCAGCATGTTGGCAAGCACAGTGGATGCTTTTTGGCTGCAAGTTAGAGAAAGCAGTGTCTGAGAATAGCTGTGCAATGAGTCACTGGGCAAATCCACAATCTCTCTGGGTTTCAGGTTCTGCGCCGGGAGGCCTTCCATAGCAAACAAAAAGCTATTGTAAATGTATGCCCCTTTTTGATCACTGTCACCAAGTGTCACAGTGACATCACCTGAATCAGTATTGCCAAGTCTCTTTAGACCGAGTTGGACCATTTTGTTTCCAGATGTCTATTCCTGCACAGTGATTTCAAGTCCCAGTTGCACGTTGCTGACATAGTTGAAGATTTTTTTGAGGATATCTAAACTGCCTTGTTCAGAAGTGGATAACAACACTATTATAGCCCTAAGCCCACAGCTGATTCCTTGGAAATACTGCCACTTTCTCAGGAACGGATTGTATATTTTTGTATGAAGGCAGCATCTGCCGAACTGCTTAAATAGAGTGCCAGTGTCATAAGACAGAATAAATATCCAGGCAGACTGAAGTACTATCTTTAGGCTTAGGCTGAATGTGCCCTCTGCCTGCCAAATACAAATCAGAACCAAAATGTCTCCCTATTTCCAGCCTGAAGAGTGAAATTTCTTTCTTTCTCCTTATGTTCTAGCACTTCTAAATCTGGGTGTATTCTGGTGAGAGCTGTGTAGTTGCCTGGCAGTCTCTGACAACCCAGATTGCCCTGGCATAACCTCCCACATGGAAGAATGAGGAGTACTTGTGGCACCTTAGAGACTAACAAATTTATTTGAGCATAAGCTTTCGTGGGCTAAAGCCACTTCATCAGATGCATGTAGTGGAAAATACAGTAGGAAGATATATATATACACACGCACAGAGAACATGAAAAAATGGGGGTTGCCATACCAGCTCTAACGGGACCAATCGATTAAGGTTGGCTATTATCAGCAGGAGAAAAAAAACTTTTGTGTTGATAATAGCCCACCTTAAATCGATTGGTCCCATTAGAGCTGGTATGGCAACCCCCATTTTTTCATGTTCTGTGTGTGTGTGTGTGTGTGTGTGTGTGTAAGTAAAATATCTATCTTCCTACTATATTTTCCACTACATGCATCTGATGAAGTGGGCTTTAGCCCACAAAAGCTTATGCTCAGATAAATTTGTTAGTCTCTAAGGTGCCACAAGTACTCCTTATTCTTTCTGCTGATACAAACTAACACGGCTACCACTCTGAAACCTCCCACATGGAGTTATCTAAAGCTTATAGGGACCTGGAAATCTAGTCCCGTATGCCCTCTGGCTTAGTTTCCTGCCAAAAGCACAAACCTCCCTTTTGAGAAGACCGTGTGCCTCTCCAGCTTGTCCAGAGTTTTGACAAACAGTTTGGGAGGGCCTGAAACAGGTTCAGGAAACTACTGGTGTCATTCCTGCATTCAAATCGGAAGCTAATTGTGCCAAGAGATTTTGAAGAAAAAGTTTGCGTCTCCCCAAAGATCAGTCACATGACATGCACGCCCAGCCCTTCCAGAACAGAATCGACGGGCTTGAGGTGAACAGGGTGTTTGAACATCCTATTAAGGTGGTGCAAAACTCCATTTTAGCAGAAATGCTGTTGGAGCTTCAGAAAAATTGCTCATTATTTAGTGTGAGCCTTGACTTACCCATCAGTAAGGGTGTGCTGGACCATTGTCTTGTCAGGACTGAATGAGGTAATCAAGAAGAACCTCCAAACGTAGCTTTGTGTGGGATGGTAGGGCAGATTGGAGATCAGCTGATTTTATTTTCCACTACCATTATTAGTGAGGTCTCCCTTCCCCAGTTCTCCCTTTCACATGCTGTCGTCTTCTACATGCAGACCCAACACACACTCTAATGGAAAGCTACAGACATCCTAAAAGCACTACTGGTTAGATTGCATTACTGAATGGTAGACCGGTTGCTCAGATCTAATGTAATACACATCAAGGGGTAATGCTTCCTGACTTGTGTGCATATATCAGTAAAGGGTGATTATTTTTTTTTAAATGTGGCAGTATGTTATTGTGAATCCTCACTGGGTTATCTGTGTGTGTTTGTTTTTGATAGATTATTTCCCCCCCTGTAGCAGGGTGGTCACCCGCTCCTGCCTGGAAGGGCTTAAAACGGCCTTGGGGGAGGGCTGGGGCAGGGGAAACACTGGGCTGATTGGGAGGCAGCCTCAGCTGTGGCCACACCCCAAAGAGACCCAGCGGGCCCTATAAAAGCCAGTGAAGCCAGGAGCAGAAGGACTCTCTCTCTCTCTCTCTCCTTCTTCTGTTGCGAGGGAGGGACCTGGCTGCTGGGAGTATACCAAGGTACCTGAGGTGGAGCAGGGCTGGGGGAAGGCCAGAAGAGCTGGGGCGCTCCAGCCTGGAAACACACCCCCCCAGGCTGCAGGCCTAGTGGAAAGCCAAAAAGAGTACTGGGGTTGCAGGGGGCAGCCCAAGGGGTAGGCAGAGGCAGCAGGTCCAAACCCCGCTTGCCTATGATGAGTGGCGCTTACACTGCAGTCGGCCCCAGGGAATGGGGGCTAGGTGATGACTGGCAGTGGCCATAGACTGAGGCGAGGTAGGGGTAGAGGGTTGGGGGTTCGCTGGGGAGGGGAGACCCAGATCTGTGCGGGGTACTGCAGGTGGCAGCACCCCGGCATGAAAGGGAGCACCGGGGTTCAGGAGGGACTCGGGGCCTAGCGGCAAGTGGGACACCGGCCTGCAGAGGGCGCTCTGGAGGCTGGAACGCTAATTCCCTGGATGACCAGCAGGAGGTGCCGCGGGGTGAGTCCCGCCCCGTGACACCCCGCATCTGGAATTGACAAGCTGATTACTAACACTTCTAAATAAAAAAGCTGATTGCTGCTTTACTTGAAGAAGAAAAATGGTGAAAAGGTGGGGAGGCTGGAGAAGGTGTTAGGTGTTTTGTGCACAGCCACTATGGAAACCACATAAGTAACTTTTAACCGAAAGTGAAGCTGTCTAAAACTTGCTGAGTGGAGTGAGGGGCTGTTTCTGACAGGCCTCCACACTGGATTGCAAAATCAGAATCAGCTGTGAACGATCAAGGAAGTCTCTCGACTTCCTTGCGTAGCTTGGTAAAGCACTCAGATCTGTGAGTTTGAGTCTGAGTCAACTGTCACATAAATTGGTGTAAATCGGGCATACTTGATGTCAAACAGATGGAAGAAGTGTTTCAGGCTTCTGTGCTTTGCCTTTAAAGTAGGCCTAATGTGGCTGAAATGTTGATAACAATGTGATCTAATTTAAAGTGTCTGCCAGGGATGCATTGCAGCACTTGTGTTTTTGTTCAGAGTTAAATAGAAGGTTAAAAGAAATATGATTGAAAAGAGGTAGTAAAGGGAAGACTAATTAGTGTGAGGGCCTGGTCAGACCCATATCATGGTGTTCAGCCGCTAATAATACTCTTTGCTCCACTTCAGTCCAGCACTGCAGCATTATATGAGGTCCTCTGCTCTTGTTGCTTGGGGGTTTGCGAAATCTGGCTCTTTCATTACGTAGCGCATTCGAGTACTCCTAACCTTCCCCCTCATGCTGGTTCAGTAGGTGCAATGTAATACGCAAAATGCAACATGCGTTAAAAGTAGCAATCAATGGTACATATTCCTCATGTGACTGGAACGCTGTTGCCATATAGATTTATAAACCTGGATAACCCCCGGCAGAGTAATGATGGGTTCTGCTGGCACTTGGTAAAAAAGCTGGAGGAGTAGAGCCCTACATTGTGGTGAGGCATTGAAGCAGTGAAATGATTAACGTTGCCAGGGGAAGATCTATACTGCAGCAGGTGGGAAATGCTGATTGAAAAATCCTAAAATGGCAGCCTGCTGCAGCCTGCTCCAGACAAGACAGAGCCTGTCAGCACAGTGCTGTGTCTGGCATGAAGGCTGCTTCTGACAGCTTTTCTGACCTGGTCGTCTTCAACCTTCCCAGCTGCCAGATGTGGTCACCTGAAGCTGACTTGTTCATTTCCCCAATATCCATGGGGCCGTAACTAGTCCCATAGTTCCATTTTTCTGTAATTTCACTGCCCAAAGATTGACTGGAAGCCAAAATGAACTCTAAGGTACTACTAATTGCCTCCATTTCCTAAGCTATGAAACCAGCTCAGCTGTGAAGTTTGCAGGAAAGATAGAAAACTTGCTGAAAACCCAAAGCTGCAACTGAGCTGAGCTTTCTTGGTGAAATGAACTCTAACTAGATCTCTTGCGATTCCTCCTTTTGGCTCTTTTTGAGCATCTGCTTAAGATGCAGAAGTCCAGGACTGAGTCCCCTGCCCCATCAGAGAAATTAGATGCTAGTAAAAATTGAGATGTCTGGAGGTGTGGTATAAGAGGTTGCTTTATATACAAGGAATATATTCACATCAAACAAGGGAATTGCTAGTGACTTGATCAAAATTGCTGCTTTGTGATCTATTTTTTTCCTGTTGCACTAATTCATTTCAACTCATGAGTCTTTATTTCCTTCTTTTAAAACTGTATAGTAGTTCCAGCAATCTAAAAATAATCCCAGGCAAGAAGCAAATATGACCGCATGATGTATCTAATCTACCAAGATAGTTATGGCACCTAGTTGTATTTGAGCATCAAGGCAGATCATATTAATAATATTTCAGTTGTGATGGAAAACAAGAACTTAATCAGCAATTACGAACCTTAAAGATCCTACGGCTCTTTTGAAAAGAGTTTTAGCTCTGGTGTCTTGACCGATCTCAGTCAGCCAATTTGTGTATTTTTACATTTTGTCTAAATAAATTCCTCCTGAGGTTTCTATTGGGTATAATATTTTTCTCTGTATTCTGTTCTGAAATGCTGCTGTGTGCTGTTAAACAGCTGTTTTATTCTACCCAAGAGTTGGCTGCCATTTCTTAGGGGTGGGCTGAAGATGCTGCTGTGCAATCTTTGTCTGCCATGCTTAGGTGTTCAGGTTATTTCACTACTTGTAAAGCACTTGGAGAGCCTCAGGTGATAGAAGTGTAAAGCCTACATTATATTCATACTCACTGATGGTGACTACATGATAGCATTTAAAACACAGGTGGCAACTGCAAAATAGTGTGGTGATGGAGATTTTATTTTTACTGTGTTAGTAACGCCGAGGGTCATTATTTACAGCAGGTGAAGGAATCATTGATGGCCATTTCAGAGCCATCCTTATCATCACAACGGGTTAAAGATCAATGGCCAACCCTTTTTTCATAAAATTAAATGAAAAAGGCTTGAGTCTCTTTTCACACTGGGTTTATGTCAATGGAACATTTTGTCTTCCATGAAGTTATTCCTGACCTACAACAGTGCATGTGAGAGGAAAATTGGGGACCATAGAGTTTAAAACCCCAAACTAGTGATGTGCATTGACTTCAATTTTATACCAACATTTGAAAAATAAATATTTGTGAATCAGCTCCTCCTGGCAAAGACTTGGGGTACAAGGTTATATTCCAGTGATAAGACCACTAATGTCCCAAACACTAAAAATGTTCTTCTGTGTGTTTACTGGCATATCACCTTTTAGGGGTTTACACGTTCTCTTGTAGCATCGGAAATACACTGGAACAGATGGTTGTTACTCTGCACACCTTGTGATTTGTGCACAAAACTGTTGCCTTCCCCATCTCTGAGTTCTGTGGTGAGGTCTCACGTTACTAAGACCTAATAGCTTTATTAAAATATACTGCAGATCATTTACTAGTGCATGATGAAGTGTTGTCATTCATTTCAGCTGTTGTTTTCACTTGCTATTTCACAACATTCAGTTTCCCAGTCATTAAGAGAATTGGTGAAAATTTTACTGTACTTAGACTCAGATTTTTGGATAACCAACTTGTCTCATTGCCAATAAAAATCGGACTCTCTTAAGGGTAAGAGATTGTAGCCGTGCACCAAGGGCATCTCTGTCTCCCCATTCATTTGTAAGCTCGTTAAATGTCACTTCTTGCTCTACATCCAGTGTTGATTGCAGGCATCCCACATGCATCTGTTGCATTGGAGGAGTAGGCACAGAGGTAGTGGGGTTTTCATTTACAGGTGGACGACAGGTTGTGCATATGGTATCTAATGCATACAGATTTCTTCTAGAGGGCTTTACAAAACTGATCTATGTAGGGTTTACACAAGGTAGAAAGTGTTAACGACGCTCTGTTGGAAAGATGGTATAACACATATGCACAATTTGCGATATGGACTCATATCACATATACACCACTTCTGTGGTAAGCTAGAGACTTAGTGGGGAATGAGGATACGGCTGTCTGCAGCAGAACAAACTGGAAATCTTTATTTGTCTAAAGTTATGTCTCTTTAAGCAGAGTATCATTTTTATTGTGCTTTGGGATAGAAACTGGTCAGCTGCTGTGTGACCTCATGCCTGGCTGAACATTACATTAGTGAGCCTTTGTGAGGTCACGGATCTTACAAAGCATTTAGTTTTTCTTACTGTTGAGCCATTTCATGAGAGACAGATACCACTACTGAAGAGCACAGTGTGTTACAATAACAAGACATCATTTACGGAGACATATAATGGACCAGTGTCTTGATCCTGTCCCACTGAACTCAATGGAAGTTTAACTGCTGGTCTCAGTGGAACAAGGTTTGGGCTTTTTCCGGGTAAGAAGGTTACAGCTTTTTTTTATGTAAAATAGTTATTTAATTTACTGCACTGTGCACAACTGGAAAGAGTGGGAACAAGAGCAGGATAGAGGCGGGCATAACTGCAAGCCTGATGGCGCTGCTCTCTTGCATTGCGCATACTGATAATACGAGAGAGAACAGGAAGGAGAGGTGCAAGAGCAGCAATATTTCCAAAACTCTGGCTACGGTGATGAAAAGGAAGGTAATGAAATATTTGGGGTTCAGATACAAGGAATGAAACCCAAAGGAGAAACTTCAGTGGGCTTACATTTGTAGAGTTCAGGGCTACACAATCATCCAACACTTACTGGACTGGAAGGCTAAAACCTTTCGAAACATGAGCCTAAATTGAGATAGTTCAAGCCTTATTTAGGCATCTAAATAAAAATGGCCTGATTTTCAGCTCTCCTGGTCTTGAATGGAGTGATTGGATTTACACCAGTGTAAACGACGTCAAAGCTGGCCCTCTGATGTGACATGACACTCATCACTGTTGATGGTGCCTATTGGAGGCCTTTCAAATGCAGCAAGAGAAATGCAGTGGCACCCCCTGTCAGGCAGTACTGGAGACTGTTCAGAGCTCCTGCCAGGGAACTGTTTAAAATTTAAATGAGGTGCCTTATGATAAGAATGATGCAATGGGGCAATATCCCCAAGCCCATCGAAATCCAGTCAGAGTTGGCAGTCTCTTTCCCGTAGTCTCCTTTAAAAATCCAAGCCTGAGCTTTCTGGGGTAGGGTCCATCTTTTTACTGTGTGCCTGTATCTTCCCAGAAGGAAATTAAATTTATTGGGAGCAGAGTCTTGTTTCACTCAGGCCCTGGTCCCAAATCCATTGAAATCAGTGGAAAGACTTTCATACCCCTATGTGGGTACCGGACTGGGCCCTCACCTCTATCTTAGGCTTTTCTGTAACTCCTATCACTTTAGTGTCTAATACTTTTAAAACTTTGGGCATGTCTACACAGGGGCGCTCACTGAATTAAGCTAAATCAAATTAAGGTCACTTTATTTCTGAATGAGAACTTTCACACATGGGTCTTAATGCACTTTAACTAATGCAATTTAACATTATAACTTCAGTTAATTTGGCTTTATTTTCCTGAGTGTCCCCTGTGTAGACATGTTCTTCGGAACTCCCTGCAAGGGGCAAATATCTATCTGTTTAATTACATGGCTCAGTGCTTGATGTTTATGCTGTATCCAGACATGTTGCCATACACCCAAAGGGCCAAATTATGATGTCCTTACTCCTGGTGCAGGGTACTATTCAACAAGAGTAGTCCCAATGAAATCAAAGGAGCTACTTATGGAGTATGTTACTGTGACACTGCACCCCATATTCACCATAGTGGTATGATTATGATATGATTGACATAATTATGACTCATTTTGTACAAAATATGTCATGTGAGTGTCAATGGAAAAGTGGTGATTTGCTGAATATGATTACCCTATTTGTATGCATGTATCATTTTTGTATCTGAAATTATGAATATTGACTATGCATCTGCATTTCAAATGTGTTTGCTCCTGGGTAACACCCACAAAGTTCGTTTACATCCAGTCTAGCCAGCACATTGTGAAGGGGCTATCCAAGGTAACGGCTCAGCAGCAAAGACAATGGGCCATGGGAAAAGCTTATCCTCACCTGATGATGTTTCCTGTGGACACTTCAGCCAAAATATAGGTAATGGCTGCCATGACTCTTCAAAGCATGCGAGGGGTTGTGACTAGATCAGGTGATACTGGACTCCATTTTAGTGCCTGTATTTTTCCATAAAATGTGTTGGGTTGGCTTGGCTTGAAACAAAGAAGTTCCTTCCATATGGAAGAAACTATAAAAGAGGGAAGTAACATCACCGAGGAGCCTCACTCCCCCCACAGCACAACACCTGAAAGCACCTTAGGAACAAAGACTGAACAGGGGAAGTGGGGTCCCAGGCAGGAAAGAAGGAAACCTGCCTGTGTATGGAAGCTTGGTGGACTGTTTGTACTATCTAACAGGGTGAGACATGGCTTGATTCAAATCCTATCCAGTTTAGAGAATTTAGATTGCATTTTGTTTTATTTCTTATGGTAATCTACTTTGATCTGTATGCTGTTACTTATAATCATTTAAAATCTATCTGTTTTAGGTAAAAAATATTAAACAAATGTGTGTTATTTATAATGTAAAGGGAACTCTGCTAAGGACCAGGAGCTGGTGCATTGTCCTCTCCACATTGAGGGAGAGGAGGACTGGGTAATAATCTTGACTGGTCAGGCTTTTGACCAGAGCAAGACACTACAGCTCTGGTGTCCTAGGCTGTGGACCTGGGGAGAAACCTTCATGAAACTGCAGCTGGGTGTGTCCCTGCTTAATTAAAGGTCTGTGTGAGTGCAGGACCAGGAGTGGTCTGCAGCTTGTCACAGCAGCACAGTGTGAGAGGGAGCCCAGGCTGGTGAGACAGAGGGCTCAGTGGTACCCCAGTTCCAGGTTGCAACCTGTGGGGTGGGGAACCCTTACTTGCATTCAGTAGTATCACAATCTAGATCAAAGTGTCTGCAGTAATGCTGGGGTACTGCTGTTGGAGCATAAATAAAGGTATGTTAGTATCCATTGGTACACTGCCTGTTAATGATTCTTTCCACAGCCCACTAGTAAGGCAATTAACCTATGCCAGGAGACTTATAATGTTTTAGGTAAAGATGAAGCATTATCATTTTGTTCCTTCACTTGAAATGGGTCTGTTGTAATCTCCTCCTCAATGGCTTTTGGATTATATTTAACAATGTTTCTTTTCTTTTTACAGGCCTCATTGATCCAAGCCAGTTTGTATTGGTTGCTTTGTAAACTGAACTAATTAAAATATCCCATCTTTTTCTCTCAGGCTGAGCAGGGCAGTTTCTTTGGAGGAAACGCAATGGAAAGGCGCAGCAAAAGACTGGCCAGCCTTCAAAAGCAGAAGTCCAATATATACCGAGAAACAGGAGTGAGGAGGTATGAGGGGGCCTTGTGGCTGTCAGCATATGTTGGTTTTTAAGAACTGTATTAGAAAATACTTCACTGTATCCACTCTGTATTTCAGTCCATGCTATTGCTATTAATGGTCTTGCAGATGCTGTACTACCAAACTCTATAGACTATGCACGTCTGATTTATAGTGCAGTGGCATACCAAATGTGCTCAGCACTATACAGACACACAGGAAGAGATGGTCCCTGCCAGCCAGAGAGTACAACCTGTAAAGACGGGGTGCAGAGAAGGGGATGCAATATACAAAGAGAGTCACTGGCATTCAACTTGCTGGGACCCTGGTTTTTATAGGATTTGAAACTATTTAAATTTTTCTTCTCTTGCCCATCCACGAGAAGGCATTTCCTTCTCTTTCCTATCCCACCTACTCTAGGGTCATGAATCTAACATTCTAAAGACAGTCTGGTGGGTACAGATAGGATGGGGGAAGAGGCCAAATGATTATTTTCCTGTTGGTACTGGAACCCATAACCTCTGACATAGTTAGGCAAGGGCCATAGTGCTAAACAATTCAGCCAGCTAACCTAGGATGTGATACTTTATATTCTACACAAAAAGCAAGAGATCTATCACACACTGAATAACAGAGTGATATAATGAGGTCTCATATAACAAGGACTTCATTATGTTTACAAAATACACTTACAAGTATATCATGAATTATCCTAAATAAAACTACCCAGTTTAGCTAAATAAAAAAAATATTGAATTATAGAAAGATAGCCCTTGTCAATAGTTAGCAAAGAATGCTAGTGGAGATAACCACAGATTTTCCCCTAGTACCAATAGCAACCATTGGCAAATGTTAACTTTCTAATGGATTCTACTATAAATACACTTTGGGATGCATTATCCTTGTTTTTGTTCATATACAGGACCTGCTAGTTTGGAAATGTTCTGAAAGTCATTAGTAAAATTCTATTGCATTTGCAGTACCCAGACAGAGCTATGGAGTTGATACTCACAGCTGACAAAGGGGCAATGTTTAAAATTTTAATCTTGTTTTGTTTTTAGATCATTTTACCATAATATTTTCTGTTCCCTAGATTCCTAAGGGAGCATTACTGATATGGCGGTGACGCTGTCTAAGGGAAAGCAGCATAAGTTTTAAGTGTGTGCACTGCGTACAAAGTCTGACATGAGCTCCTCTCAGCAGGGGTTCTATCCCATTTCCTTGGTATGGAAGACATTTTTGGATGTAGCAAAAAGGAATCTGATAACTTCCCTACACCCATTTGACAAAGGTTCTACATTTATTTTCCAGTGGCTGCTATTAAAAAGTCAACATTTCCTGGGTTACTATGCGGTGATGCCAGAGATACCACTGTTTTAATGCTTAAACTAGGAATTAGCCGTAGTGTCTCAGATACTCCTGTCAATGATAATTACTATCTGTTGGCTTGAAGGCTTTTTATTTGGTAGCACAAAAACTACCAGTGAGCCAGACCAATGTTGACATCCCATTATGATCAATGGAAAACTAGCATGCACCTGAAATTCTGGGCGGTAACGAAGATACGTACTGGCTGGGATAGCCCTAGAACTTCTGTAGCAAGGTAAATGGACTGTTGAACATTCAGCAACAGTCAACTGTCTACATGGGATCTCAGTGCCATGACTTCCTTAAGAGAATTCCCCTTGAGGAGTGCGCATGGATAAAGGGTCACATCCTTTTATGAGGGGAAATGCAAAGTTTTCACTGGATACCACACAGTCTTCACCTTCCTTGGAGAGGGTCCCTGTCATTATGGTCTCCTCTCTTCTTTAGGGTTTTCAAAAGACCATACAGGAGTAAGCACTCTTCTAGTGCCACCCGGTTGAAACGAGACTGCAGCCATAAGCAGGACCGTTGTCCACACAGCGACAGTGATGCAGAAGACTCAACGGAGCAGCCTGCCTGCAGTTAGTTTGTACATCTCTGTCTTTCTCCTGTGGCAAACCGGAGCAAGGGTGTTGTGCAGATGAAAGGCATGTGTAACCTGAAGTGGCACTGAGAGGCTGGGAGGTTCCCCATTAAATTGTCAGGCTCCCTGGCTCTGTCAAGGATCAGGTGGCCACAAAATGGCTTGCAACTGCATCCTCACCTCAAACTAACCCAGGTGTAGAAGAGCTGGTTTCCAGGATCTGGCCTATTACATTGTGCATTTAACAAAACTATGGGCCATAAGTAAGATAGCAGGCCAGTAGGCTAGTGCTACCTGTTCCTCTGGCCATAATGTAGAAGAGAGACCAAGAAAATACAGGGATGGAGAAAGTGTCTCCTGTTTGAAAATGGAGGCGGAATTAATGAAGTGATGTTACTATGATAAGTGCAGACCGGAAGCAGGGAAACAGCCTCATCAGCTGATATTCTCTTCAAAGCAGTAGCTTGGATAGGCACTAATGCTAGGGCCATGATGTGTCAGAACCAGGGACAGATCTTGCCAAGTATGTTGACAATGGATTTGTTTAATTGATAAGGGCTCTAGCAACTATAAAATCTGTACAGCATGCAAGTGTGTGACTGTTGGATACAAACAAAAGCCCTTTCAAGTGGAACATGCCCTACTTTGGAAACCTGTTTCTGGCTAGCTCTAAATACACCTCAGAGGTGTAGAGTGGGGTCAGAGTTTCTAATCCTTTACATGGCCTCTTGGATTTTGTGTCCAGTAATAGAGCAACCCCAGGCACCTTGGCATTTCTTCTCCCTGGATTTTCCAGCTGTTAATTCTTTTTATTACTGTTACTTATTTAATCGTACCCCAAGTGTGCTAGGCACTTCAGAGAGAAGAATGACAGCACGAGGACCCTGTCCCAAAGGGATTTGCAATCTAAATTCCAGCCTCCCTTCGTTAGTGTTACTGAAGTGACATTTATCTAATTGACAGGTACAGAGCTGCATGAAGGAAGCAGCTGTTCCATTAAATGTCTTCCTGAAACCAGCACGTTGGTAGATACCACCAACAATCCCCCTGTCTTGCACAACCAAGGGCAGATCCCATTAGGTACGTTGGAGTAGATGGACCATAGATCAGTTCCAGTAGGGTATTTCTTGTTTCAAGGGGACAGTCACACAATCACTGACTATTCGGGATTTCAGAGTTAACCAGTCTGAGAAGTAAAGCTTCAATATTAAACCTACTGGCTTCCTTTAGAAGCTGCATTTCTCCCTGTACTCTTCATAGCCTTGCCCTAACACTCTCACACTATCTTTCCCTCATAACAGCAAGGAATAATAGCTACCCTTTGTGTCTGGCTTCATCTGTCCCATTACCAACATGACAATCTGCTCTGTAGCTGCTAAGGCAACTGGGATTGAGTTTCTCTGAGATTCTGTTCTGCACTCCTCTGTTCAGATACTACTGTGCAACCACTAGCCACTGTGAAATCCATTCTTCCAGCCCCAGCTACCAAACCAAAGCCGAAAGAATCCCCAGGCTCCTCACTGATGCCAGGGATGGGTCTCCTGCACCAAAGCAAGTGGCATAGTGTCCTGCAGGATCACTCTGATTACAGTCTTCTATTGCTGGCCCAGTTCTAATGACAAAGATGAATAAAGAATGCATTGCACCAATTTCCATGTGGGACTGTTTCCCCCCCCCTCCCCCCCACACAGAGGACCAGTCCAGGAGAGTGATGAAGATGGTTGCTTTTCTGGCAATAATATTCCTGTTGGGCATCTTTTCTGGTGAGTGCTTGAAAGGATTTGCTATCAGGGTTAAACTTTCTTGCTATACTCGGAATTCCTCTTATCTGTCAAGGAA
This sequence comes from Chelonia mydas, assembly GCF_015237465.2. NCBI lineage: Eukaryota > Metazoa > Chordata > Testudines > Cheloniidae > Chelonia > Chelonia mydas. The sequence continues at coordinate 56,813,548 of NC_051251.2, forward strand.
TTGTTTTAGTTTCATGCCAAAACCTGGCCCTTGGTTAAGGCCATTTAAAATTGGAGTCCTTTGGGTCCTCACCTTTCGAAATATTTTTATTATATTATATTTGGTGCTGACGAAAGACCTGGAAAATGAACTCTTCCTTCTTCCCCCTCACCCACAGGGAAAGTAGCGTCAGCAGCTGTAATGTAGCTTGTCCTTTCAAAAGGCCTTACTCCCTACCCCAAAGAACTGCCTCTGTAAGTGAGAGAGTACTTTGTCTCCTGGGCCAGTTCAGTTCTTGGCTCCTTGTTGAGAGTGCTATTTGTGATGTCCATGTTTATCTGCTAGAAGCTGGCCTACCATGGCATAGTTGATAGATGGTAATGATATTGAGTCACTGCTAGACCAAACCTAGGTGTAAATGAGCAAACTAGTAGTGAAAGACTCTCATAATCCCACTACCAATCCAGTTCTCTTTCCTTCTTCTGTAAATTTTGTATCTGACTCATGAGAGGCAGCGGTGACACTTCTGTCCTCTGTCTGAGGAGCACAATGGACCATGTATCCTGGAAAGAAGGGACTCTGAGGAGGACTCAGGTGTTGTGGTGGTGGATAACCAACTGAACACGAGTGCACAGCATATCGCTTTGGTTAAAAAAGCAAACGCAACCCTAGAATTTATAAACAGAAAATACAACACTACCTCTATACAGTACCGGTGAAGCCATTACTGGAATACTGTGCCTAATTTTGATGCCCACACTTTAAAAAGGATGTGGGAAAGGGTTCAGAAAAGAGCGTTAAGCATGATTCAGGGTTTAGAAACCTGCTTTTCAGTGTGGGATTTAGGACTCTCAATCTATTTAGTTTATCAAAAGTGAAGGGTTAAGAGGTGACTTGGTCACCATCTGTAAGTGCCATCGCAGGGGAAAGATTTCTGAGAGTAGAAGGCTCTTTAATTTAGCAGACAAAGGCATAAGAAGATCTAGTGGCTGGAAGCTGAAGCCAGACAAATTCAAGCTAGGAATAAGGTACAGATTTTTAACAGTGAGGGTCATAAATCACTGGAACGATTAAGCAAGGGCTGTTTTGTCATATCCATCACTTGAGGTCTTTAAATCAAGACTGGATGCCTTTCTAAAAAAATATGCTGTACCTCAGCCACAAGGTAAGAGCTTGATGACGGGATGAAATTCTACGGCCTGTGTTTATGCAGGGTTAGATGATCAGCCTTGTTTCTTCTGGATGTAGAAACTATGAATGTTCCCCTTCTGCTCAACATCATCCCAAAAGTGCTTGGGCTGGGCAGCTCTGGCATTTACTTCTGACTTAAAATCCTTTAGTCCTGCTTTAATAGATAAATATATTGACTCTAGGAGTTGCTGTTACTTGGGGAGTTTTTCGCCCGCTCTTCTTTTCCAGCAAAAAAAAAAGCAAAAAAGCAAAAAACCTGTCAGGTAAAATTTGTGTGTTCAACTTTTCAGAGCACTTTTATCAATCTAAACCAAAAAAATTACATTCTTTGTGTTGTGGTGGTGATTAGAATGTGAACAGCATTATGTACAGTTATATAATCCTGCACCATATATATATATATATATATATATATATATATATATATATATATATATATATATATATATATATATACAGCTGCTGATGCATGCAGAAAACTGTTAACCTAGCTATTTCCTCTCTAGCATTTGTGCATGGCTTTCTCTTACCCTCTGAGACCTGCAAGCAGCAGATGAAGTTGAAGCTCAGGTAAAAAGGATTCTTTGAAGAGAGCTTTACTCACCATAACCTGGGGTTACGTGGAAAAGGATGAAGCACCAATGTGATTACTACAGTCCCAGGAGCTCTGACTGGTCTCCTGGCAGCTTGTGCTGTGGTGGGGTTGACACAACAGACCCTAGTTCAAGTTTTCTCTTCTGAATTCTCAAATGCTTAACCTGTGGCATGTGGGCTGGAAGCTTTGCAGTGGGGGAGCTGTATGTACTGGCTGAGAACTGGGAGAGGTGAGCTCTAGCTGAGCCCAACTCCTCTTCTCTTCTCTGTTGGCTCACCTTGTGCAGTTGCTGCCTTGAGAGACCATGAGCTTCCTGCTTCAAGGTATGGTTGTGGTAACATGCAGGATGTGCTCCATATGTAGGGGAAAGGGAAATACTAACACACATACGGGAAAGGGAAACTCCATCACATCTGCTGCCTGCCATTGGGGCACACTGAGGTCATTACCCTAGTGCCCCTTACTTCAGGGACCAGAATGAGAGCCCTGGAGAAAGCACCCTCACTGGAGGCAGCTCTTCCCATAAGTCTACATTGAAGAAAATGGCCTGGGAGGGGCAAAGAGGTGTGGAAGGCCTGAAATCCTGACCTTTGTGGCTCACCTTCTCTCTCTGTCTCCACCTGTGTGCTAAGGAGTCTGCTTCCTGCCCCCTCTCTGTGCCACTGGTGGGGGTAGCTTGCGCACACGTGTGACAGCTTAGTCTGAAATGGCATTTCCTGATGTCTGCTCGTTGTTGTTTATAAAGACACCAGAATGAGATTCTTCAGCAACACCTTCAGTGGGAAATTGACAGCCTCCGAGGGCAGATCGCTGAGCTGCAGACCCAAGTAGCAACTCTAGCGAAGACCCATGGTCAGCAGCATCGGAGGACAAAGAAAGTGAGGACCAGAATGTGTAGTTGTTTTTTATTTTAGTCTTAGAAAATGGACCTAAGTTCAGATGGGTAATACATTTATATGGCTTTGAGGGCCTTTCAGGCATGTGGAAACTGTCTGGGGACAGCCATGGCCCATCCATGTCAGCCCAAATGGCACTGCTTTGAGCTTCTTTGTATTAGTGTCATAACTTCACCTACTGCTACATGATGGCTTTCATCTACTGTGACAAAGTTCCTCCTTGGCCTTGGTGGGTCCTGCGCTTATTGGCGGATTTGCTCGCCTCAGAGATTCACGGAAGCCCTTGCTTGTGGCTCAAACCTGCCATTCACTCAGCTAACCTCGTCACTGGCCAGCATGGAGAAAAGGAAGGAGAACAATCCCCACAGTCTCTGCTGATCCACCTAGTGGGTCAGGGGACAGGCCAGAGACCTTTCCCTCTGGTGGGACCCACAATCCAGGTCAACTCCTCTTATATCCAGTAGGGGAGAGAAGGATGAGGGGAACCCGGGCCCACCCTCTACTCTGGGTTCCAGCCCAGGGCCCAGTGGATCACAGCTGTGTGACAGCTACAACTCCCTGGACTACTTCCCCAGGGACTCCTCCCAACACCTTCTTTATCCTCACCACAGGACCTTCCTCCTGATGCCAGATGGCATTTGTACTCCTCAGTCCTCCAGTAGCACACCCTCTCACTCTCAGCTCCTTGCGCACCCCTCACTGACTGACTGAAGTGAGGTCCTTTTTAAACCAGGTGCCCTGATTAGCCTGCCTGCCTTAATTGGTTCCAGCAAGTTCCTGATTGTTCTGGAACTGCCCCTGTCACCTTACCCAGGGAAAAGGGACCTGCTTAATCTGGGGCTAATATATCTCCCTTCCATCACTCTCCTCTAGCCATCTGGCCCAACCCTGTAACACTATGTTACATTTATTTTAAAAGTGAAGGTACCAAACCCACCCTGATGAGTAATTCCTCTAGAAAACCATCAGAATGTGATGGCTTTTTTGAGCCATACTATAGAATTGAATAGTAAAGGATAGCCCTGCTACTGAATTCTGTAGGGGGCTCAAACAAAACAATAGAAAGGGTATAACTTTCTATGAAATGTTATAGATTTTTAGAATAGATTTTTAGATTTTTAGAATAACTTCTATAGAACCATACTGGTTTAAAATTCTAGAGGGTCTTTGCACGAGGGCAGGTCCTGGAGGCTGAAGTCCTATTTATCCACAGAGGAGGAATAGCCTGGGCAATGACAGTGCTATCCACCCCCACATACCCTTCCATCTCGCCCTTCTATTGGAGAACACGTTGTGTTGGACAGAGGAGTCCAGTTCATGTGTCTCATTCAGTCCTGTTTGTTATTGTTAATTAGTAATCATGTCCGTTACGGTGGTGCCTTAGGGCCACCCAAGATAGGGCCCCATGGTGCTAGGTTCTATACAGAGTAATGTCAGTCCGTTCCTTGAAGAGTTTACAATATATAGAGAGAAGACAGCCACAATGTGGGTGAAGGGGGAGAACACAATCAGAGTGAATGATAGGATGGTGGCAAACATGGTGATAGTGCCATATTGTGTTTTATTTTGTGGGAGGTGGGTTTAGTTAGGAGGAGATAAGCTAAGTGGAAAACCAAGGAAAGGTAGAGGGGACATGGAAGGAAAAGGAGGCAGGGGGCCAGGGCTGGGGTAAGAGGGACAGGAGTGGAGTGAAGCTGAGGTGAAGAGATTGAGGGAAGGGGAAGAAGAGGGTTGGAACAAACAGCTGATCAGCACAGGACAGAGAAAGTCCAATCCAAGCTCCAGCTCTTCACAAGGAGGCTCATTATCACCAATTATGCTGATAGTCTTGGAGATCTGTCCACTAGGACTAAGGCAAAGAATCCTTTTATGGGGATGGCTGATGGATACCACATTTGTGCTGCAGTGTGTGGAGTGCAGGCATCATTGCTGACTTGTTGAGCAGAGATCCTGGAAAATAGCTGTCTAAGCCCAGATGGGATGTGTCCATTCAGGTACCTCTAGGTGTTATTCTGTGTAGCGTTCCCTCACTTGGTGTCTCCTTCACAGTATCCAGTCAGGTCAGTGGACGGTTGGGTACAGGGCAACAGTGACCACATCCAGAGGGAGGACTTTGCTCTGAAGTCATTGGGTAAGCCAAACTTAAGTAAAATGGGCTCTCTCCTCTTCCACAGCGAAGGATGCTCTTAATTGGGGGTGAATGGAAGATAAATGCCCAAGCCTAGTTCCTATTAGCATAGCCAAGACTTAGATCACAAGAATAGACTTCAAAGTCTATTCCCTGTATACACTAGGGAATTGCATATCTGTCTGGTGCACATATGGTACTGTCCAAATGCAACTTATTCTGGAGCTGTTCTTTATGTCTTCTAGTATGTCTGGATGTAAAACTTTCTCACACATGCTGTAATATCTGCAGGTGCCTCTGTTGTGAAATACAGTGAAAGCTACAAGACAGGTGCGCATATCTGTATGTTTGGAATCTGCTGGGAATATTCACGATCTCCAGATGTGATTCTACAGGTAGGAATGCCATGAAACTCCACCTGTTTGTTCTCTTTTGGTGGCTTGATCCTCCCTTCCCCCACCACCTCAACCAGCCCTCAGATGATATTGTGAAGGCAGAGTCCCCTGTCCAATAAGAGACAAAACATAAGTCTCCAGCTGAGCGAATTGACCCCTGCAGATTAGATCAGCTGTCTTCATTAGCAAGAGCAATGTGAGTGGAAGCAGGACCTGCTAAGAGATCTAAACAGGGTGTTAGCTATCACAGTGCCAAATGCAAAGCTAATGGATGACATTTCAGATGGGGATATTACTCTAAAAAACAAAAAGTTCTCAAGAGACCAGGATCACAACTGTCTCAAGATTGGGACACTAGAAAAAAGACAGAAACTCCCTCTACCCACAGTTAAGAAGGCATGAGTCCTTACAAATTGATGCTCTAGGAAGAGAGAGGCTTTTGTAATAAGGAAGTAGACTGGCTTCCCTATCCTAGAATATTGCTACCGCATTGAATATAGCATCTCCCTGTACCACTCTGGGTGGTTGATGTCATTCCCAGTTGCCAAGGAAACACAGAATTCTCAAACTGGGGTCTTGGAAGTAAGGCAGAGGAGAAAGGAGGGAAGGGAAGAGCAGTTGAGGCCCTTTTCAAATATTTTGCTTTATAGGGATCAAAATAATTCTGAAATTTAAACCCTAGACCAGGATTGAATCAAAACAGAGCCAGAATAATTTAGAAGACTGTTTCAGTTTGTTCCAAAACACACACACACAAATCCTGCATTTAAAAAAAAATGGTAAAGTTGTTAAAGTGCTGATATGGTCGCCTATCACATCAATTACAAAAGTCAGTTGTTAAAAAGCAAGCTAATTTCTAGTTCAGGCCATCATAAATCTTCTGCTGAGAAAACACATAGGGACACATTCTAATCCAGAACAAAGAAATGCACAGTTATAACTTTGTATATGTAGCATAACAAGAAAAGTTTATAAAACTGACATTATAAAATGATGTAGGCACCCGTCCATTATTGTGGGTATGAATTAATGCAGTATATATTTCTTTGTTTGGTAAGAATGTGATAGTTATGTGGGCAGCAATGTCCTTAACTATACATTTCCTGGCTTTTTAGATGATTTAAGTTTTGCAAAGTGATGGAACCTACATTGTTGTTACTTAGCAACCTTAATGGGTTTTGTAAATGAAGTGTCTTGATTTGAGAACTGAGCTGGATATCACTTATTTAAATAAATATTTCATGTTCTATTTTGTGCAATTAAATGACTTTGGTTTTTTTAAATAAATGGATGAGTGGGCATCCATATTATTCAATTGAAGCAGTGAGTGACTGAGGTCAAGTTAATAATGACTCTGGCATGGACTGTCCCAATCAATTCACGTTACACAAGACCTGCAGATTCAGTCTAGTAGTTGAGTTAACCACAAATTTACAGGTACCACAGCCTACCTTTACGATGAAGACTAGTAAAAAAATATTGACAGTCATAGAAAGTTAAGTATCAGACCCAAGAGTGGAACCCAAGTCTTAAATTGCCCCAGCCAAATCACTAAATGTCATTCTGCCTTGGTTAATCCCTCTGAGAATGTGGCCAATACACTTAGTGCATTTCGATCTGCAGATCTCAAAGCAATTCACCAATATGGATAAGCATTATTATTATTCCCATTTTATAGTGGACCTATCTAAGTGCAGAGCATTTGAGGCAGTTTCTATGATAGTTTGGGAGGGTGAGGGGGTGAGGGATAGCTCAGTGGTTTGAGCATTGGCCTGCTAAACCCAGGGTTGTGAGTTCAATCCTTGAGGGGGCCATTTAGGGATCTGGGGCAAAAATTGGGGCTTAAAATTTTAGGAGGGTGGTGAAACACTGGAATGCGTTACCTAGGGAGGTGGTAGAATCTCCTTCCTTAGAAGTTTTTAAGGTCAGGCTTGACAAAGCCCAGGCTGGGATGACTTAATTGGGGATTGGTCCTGCTTTGAGCAGGGGGTTGGACTAGATGACCTCCTGAGGTCCCTTCCAACCCTGATATTCTATGATTCTATGATTCTAAGATACGGATCTATTCTTTTAGGTCCTGTCTGCACTAAGGAAATGGCTTTAAAAATTCCCAGCATTGCTAATAGTGGGTCAGGTTGTTATGCTCTGATGCACCCAGAATAGGCAAAGGATCAGCACAGAACTACTGTTCCTTCATCCCCTTTGCAACCAGCAGTCATAGACAGACCATGGCAGAGAATTGCAGTGGATGTTAGTGGCTTCTCAATTGCACTGCATGGTTACACACTATTGATTGTTATAGAATATTACTCATGTTATGTCTTTGCATTCATAATTTCACAAGGCATTAACAGAACTCATTTCTTGCCTAACCCCTTGTCTTGCTGTGTTTGACCTGCCAGAAAGCTGCCTTTCAGTTAATGGGATGCCTTTCATATCAAGAGCGTTTGAATGCTTTCTGATGGGTATTGGTACAACACATTATTATTCAGCTGTGTACCATTCCCAAGGAAATAGGGCAGTGGAGAGACTGCATGGGAATCTGAAGAAATATGTTACCTGCGTACCGGATACTGCATTAACTCATGCTTTATATGATATTCGGAGTACCTCTCATGAAAGTGTTGAGAAAACCCCATTCTATTGGCTCTTCAGCCAGCCTCTGAGGACCAAGTTGTCTATGCTGATGGGAAAGGTACAGCCCACCCTTTCACCATTCTTGAAGCTGACTTTTGAGATGAGGAAATATGAGTTTTCAACAAGCGTATCCATGAAAGATTCCAGCCTTTCTATCCTGGACAAGAGTGTCCATTAGGCTAGGGTCTGGCAGCATTTTTGATATTCGTGACATGGCTGCAGGATACAGAATGCAATAAGTACTTTTACCCTGGGGAGAACGTGGTGTTAATCACCAAGACGTACTGCCTGCTGCCAGGGGAACAGATTGGGAAGATTTTCTGTGTATGATGATGTCACGTGGCCAGTTGGAGAAGTTGTGCATCAGAGACATAAGCTACGGCTGGTGCCTCTGCCCAGGAACTGCTGAACTTTTGGGAAGAAGGGAAAGAAATTGTGATGATTGATGTGTGTGTTGCCTTCCTGCTTCCCGCAGCCTGCTCCTTGTTCCTATTCCTGGATCCTTCTCCCTGAACTCAGTGCATTGGTTCTGTTCCTGGTTAAGGCTCTGTAGGTGTGCAAAGCATTGGGTGTGTGCAGCTACTCGGGGCCTGCTGCTAAATATCTGCTGTTTGGACTGTTACCATGATTTGAGCTAACCAGTTCATGGTTATTACATGTTTTGATTGACAACCTACCTGCGTGCCTTGCTTCATTTGTGTGTGTGTTTACATTGTTGGTCTGGGGTGTATATATACACAGGTCCATCAATGGCATTTTCAACACCATCCCGTTGCACTCCCAGAAAAGCTCTAATTGACTAGATTACTAAAAATGCCAGCAGTTCATCTACTCTGATTTGTGATGTTCACAACAACAAAAAATCTTTCTGTTCCCCATTTTAATATTTGCTAGTGACACTTACAACCTGGAATTTCTTTGCCACCAGAATATTTTGCTCATGATATGGGATTATGTAGCTAGAGAGTCACAAACTGTAATGTCTGAAGGGACCACCAGGTCATCTAGACATGTCTGAAATGCAATTCACTATTTTATATTCTGTATGGGTTCCAGAGGGATAACACCCCAGGGAACTGCTGGGCCCTGCGTGGATCTCGTGGCTATGTCGTGGTTAAATTATCCAGAGTCATCCATCCATTTGCTGTCACGCTGGATCATATTGCCAAGGAAGAGTCTCAGACAGAAGAAATATCCAGTGCCCCAAAGAACTTTGCCATCTATGTGAGTAACTTTCTTACCTTTGTAAAGAAACTGACCTCTGCATGCTTCCTGCTCGCTCACATGTCAGAGCTGGTTGGTACTGAGGGCCGATCACGCAGTGGGATTTGTGGCACACTGCAGTAGCCTTTGATCAGCATGTTGTTTGCCTCTGGCCCTGGAATTGTTGAAATTCCACCCCCTTCCTGTTTCTTCTTTCAGGGACTGAAAGACGGCTTTGGAGAGAAGGGAGGCGCCTTCTTAGGGGAGTTTGTCTATGATCAGGAAGGGTTCCCCGTCCAAACATTCAAGCTGGAGGTATGCTGTGGAGTGGAAACTGGAAGAAGAATGTATTGCTTCATTTGATCCAACCATAATGCTGAAAAATATTTGTCACAGTGATAGGGCTAGCAGCCCCTCAGTCCTCTCTCTAGTCTCTCTCCGAGTGCACCCCCTCTGGTGTCAGGCCATTGTCCCTTTACCTAGTCCAGAGTGGGATTTTGCAAGTATCCCATGCTATAGTACCCAGTGGATCAACTGTTATTACCATGAAGGGCTGACTGAATTCGGGCACCTGAGGTTCTTGCCTTTGGGAACCAGTGACCAGAGGTACATAGTAACCAAACAACATTCTTAAAACAAACGTAGTATTTATTTAGTAATAGGAACAAAGCATGAGAGGGAAAAGGTTTAAAACCCCAGCCCACACACATCTATCTTCCCATGACTCCTACCATTCCATGATGGCAACCTAGACACAGGCCTCACTTCTTCAAACTTCCCAGGGGGCGTCTGGGTCTGGGTCTGCTTTTTCTGTGGGTTCTCCCTCTCCTTGGGAGTTGCCCTCTTTCAACCCTGCTATTTTTTTTTTATTCTCTTGTGTTTATGGGCCTTGGCCACTCCTAGTCAAACCATTTCATAGGTTGGCAGGACACCAGAGCCAGAATCTGGCATTGTCCCTTAACAACTCATAAGTGTCTGGTGAGGGGGGGCTGGAGTCATTCTTCTCCTTCCTGCCTGGGTGAGTCAACCCAAGCTAGTCATTCAAAAAACATCCCAGTAACCAAGCCAACATACAGTACCAATGAATGATTACAGGATGGCTCCATATTCGTCACTATGTTCTCGTCATGTGTGTGGTAGAATGGGGTTGGAGGCAGTTTGATGGCGCAAAGGGGGAAAGCAGCAGAGGGGGGATACTTCTTCAACCCCCCCTCCAGCCAAACCCATTATGCCCTGCACTTATTTACATGAGTGCATGGCAGAGGGAGCGGATGCTGTGAAACATCTCCTTAAGGAACAAACCAGTGAGTTTCCACACCTCTGGTTCTTTTCCCTCCCTCAGGATGCAAACGCAGATCGATTTGGATACCTACAGCTGAGAATCCTGAGCAACTGGGGCCACCAAAACTATACATGCATTTATGGGCTTCGTGTGCATGGGAACCCAGCACTCTGATGAACCTGCCAGCAAGAATCCATGCAATAAATAATTACTTCTGGGTAACATGTTCGCTTTGATAGTGTTGGTCTGGCCAGTAACAGCAAATGCAAGCAGCCCTGTTTCTCTGTATTACTTTTGACTCACTCCAGATTGGAGAAGATGGTTAATGAAATGTAACCCAATTCCTAAAATCCAACTTGTGGCTATGGGCAGAAAGTGACACTGTAAAAATGACACCTCCGTACTCCACTGATCTGCTCTCAGAGTATTATCTGAATCCTATTTGCCGATTTAGTCGGTCAGAGTACATTTTAACAAGTCCGATTTAATACTGCTGAGTCAGTACTTTTAGGAGAGACTGAGCTTGATTGTGTTCCAGCTTGTATACCATCAACAGAATTGTTAACAAGTCTTCCTTTGTAGAATGGATTTTACTGTTGCTGATGCATTAATCAGAAAGAACCCAGCTGGACTTTCAAATTCCAAGGGGCTGGCCATTAGTATAGAAATATAATTCTACTTGTCATTTTGATCTGGAAAGGGGAGCCACAACAAGAATGGAGCCCACAATACTATTTTTAGTGTCACTTTTCAGAGCAGAACCATGTTTTAAGCCCTATTCAAGACATTCTTAGGCAGTCTGTGATTCTGGTGTCTTTCAAAATGAGCAAGCACCCATGCTGGGCTGAGACAGCCAAGTCTTGGCTACCCAAAAGCAGGATGACCAGACAGCAAGTGTGAAAAATCGGGATGGGGGTGAGGGGTAATAGGAGCCTATTTGAGAAAAAGACCCAAAAATCGGGACTGTCCCTATAAAATCGGGACATCTGGTCACCCTACCCAAGAGATTCTCCTTCTTAAGGAAACACTCAGTCATCTACTATTAAAATACAGCTCTGCATGTTTGGAAAGAACAGTCATCTCACTAGGTGTCATTTTATATACAGTGTAACCCAAAGTGTGCTAGTCATTTTCCAGACAGGAAGAAAAGGGGTGAAATCCTGGTTCCACTGAAGTCAATAGGAGCTTTACTATTGACTTCAGTGGAGCCAGGATTTCATTCAAGGTCCCTGCCCTGAACAATTTACAATCTAAAAAAAGACCTAAAGGGACCCTTTAACAAATCATAGGACAGATCCTTGGTGTAAAAAATCAGCATAGCTCCATCACTTTACACCAGGTGGGGATCTAGTCCCATATATTGTAAACACCTCTTTCCTAATAGTGCATTAGATTATTATACGTGCAAGAATTTCAGAAATCCACTCATTGCTGTTCGTTTGTTTTGTTAGTGTCAAAGCAGACAGAAATGAAAATAAAAGTTTTTGACATGTTTATAGTCAGTTATGCTTTTAGGTTACTAGTGCTGCAATGTTTGGGTTTCAAACACTACAGAGGGATGTTGATTTAACAACTAACAGTCTTCCCTGCGACATTAAAAAAAAATGGTGTCAACATTCCTACGGGTTTTATGGTTTTCTAAATTTATTTTTTATTGGCACAAATTTAACTTGATTGTGTCCTTTTAAACTCTTGCTGAGTAGAGACAACTTGTTACTGGCATAGCAGTGTCTCTGTAACTCCTTGTAATGGAAGACTTCTCACTATCTCAGATGACAGCATTTCATAATAGGTCCTTTGGCAGTTTTTGCCATGCCCTGATGTCTGTGGCCCCCTACTGGAAAAAATAAAGTACAAAGCAAATCTAGCTGTTTGAAGGGGAAATAAATATTTTTTCATTGAACATGGCACATGTCAACTACTGGTATCACACAGCTGCCATGATTCTGAGTGCTTTGAAACTCTAATAGGATATTGGTTACTTTATCCTGGTGCTTTCCTCTTCAAGAGAGTTTACACTGTTCTAATAATACTGGTAGGGAAAATGTTTGTAACTGCTTCTGGTTTCAATTTTGATTTCACATTATGGCAGGTAAGAGATGTTCATACAGTCCTGAGATGATCAAAATGGACAGAGCTAAATCTGCTGTATTTTAGGGATTTAAACATCTTCCACCTAAAACTGTGCTTTTTTTAAAAAAATAATCCAGACTATTTTCTTCAGAAAGTGAAAATAAAAGAAATTTTTGCTGCTTTTATTAGTAAAGCCAAATTCATCCCACTCTGTCTGACAGCAAAGTTATCACCAATCAATAAGACACCCTAAAATTACATGGTATATGCTGTAATGATAACTAGCATTCTGTTTAAAAGAATATATTTTCTCTATAAACAGTAGTAATTTCATCTGAATGGCAAAACGCCAATGGTTAATGCCTGTGGAAGGAAAAGCCCAAAGAAAATGATGGATATTTGTGATTATTTTAATATACCCTGATGATATAAGTTTTCCGCAAGCAGCTGTGTGTGTGTTAAACTCTGTGGGCAGGTGCTCTTCTCTCCCCCCCCATCCCCCTTTACATGGGTCTGGAGGCCCAAAGGGGATAGAAACTGAGGGTTTTTCACCTCCTGAGGATTGCCCTGACCTGACGGAGTTTGCTGTTGGTGGGCAGTGCCCCGGAACCACTGTTCACCATCCTGATTTAAATGCCATTGGGGCTCCATGCAGGTATGGGGTTCTTCAGCTTGCAGGTTCAGAGCTTTAGCCTGTGTTTTTCTTAACTCACAAATTTCAGTGCAGTTCACAGCTTTTTGTTAAACAGGATTCAAAAAAGAACTAGACAGCTTCCAGCTTCTGCAACTGATAATCTGGAGACCCTACAGGCAACAGCCTCATTCACTCCACAACCTGATTCATCCCCAAAGCTACAGAAAACAGGGGATTATAATGGATAATTAGAACTGGTCTACAGGTCTCTATCTTTTATGTAGCAGGAGAGAACACCACCCTCCACGGCAAGAATCACTAGTTGGAATTCTGTGGCCTGCGCTATGCAGGGCAAGGTCAGACTAGATGATCATAATGGTCCCTTCTGGCCTTTTAAAATCTGTGAAAATTCCTCAGAAGCTCTCTAAGAAGTTGACATGTGTCACTCCCATTTTATATTCTATTACTAGGTCACTCAAGTCATTTCATGATCATATCAAATCTTCCATCGCTGATGTAATTAGTAGCCCCATGGACAACGAATGGGAAATCCTCCGCATTCTTTAGGCAGTCTGGCTCTCTTCCTGTTAGACTGTATGACTAACTCCAGCATACCAACCGTTTTCCCTTGATTGGGCCACAGATGTATTGGTCCAGGGATAACCATTCTGTATGGCTCTATCTTAAATGATCTTCTTGCCAGGAGATGCAATTTTATGTTGACTCCTTGAAAACCTGTAGTGCATAAGAAAATATGGTTTGTTCTGTTAAACCATGAAACTAGGAAAGCCTGACTCTGCATGTTCTGCCTATCAAGAAAATGTGCATCATTATTGCTGTATTGAAAACCGAGCAATTACACCAGAAATACTGTTACGAGCAAAACAAAACATTACGAGCAACAGAATCTCTGATTCAAATGGTTTTGTGTGTCCTAGGCTCCCAGAACTTATTTCTAATATTATACACGAGTGTACGGCTCACTAATAAACTGGTTGCCATGGCAAAGATCTTACGTACTGAAAACTGGCATTTTGCAATGGGCTAAAAGTTCCCAAGTCCCTTGTGATAAAGAGGGCTAATTAGGTGTATGTGATATATTGCTTTGACAAAGTCTATGCCCAGCACTGCTTTCTGTTAGAGAATTCTTTAGTCTCTTTATAGAGTTGGTGGGTGTGGAAAAGGGAAATGTACACCCTGATAAATGTATGCTACAAAATATTTCTTGCTGTCCATTTTGACAGAATGTAATATATATTTAAATTTAAGAGGTTAGGGATACATATACTTATACATATACTTCTTAGTTGGAATACATATATTTATATGAACTAAAATGTGTAGGTAGACTGAGAGTGTAAATTGCAATTAATGATAAATGAAAAGTTTAAAATAAGTTCATAGATATATAGCCAAGATTGACCTACATTTCTCGAAAGATATAGTGATTTTGGCTGCTTCAATTTTAGGTGCTCATCTTGAAACATCTTAAAGGGCCCAGGTTTTCAGAAAGTAAGCATTCACCCCCTGAACGTTGAGTACTCAAAATCACAAGTCATTTTTGCAGATTCAGGCCAGCAAGCCTCAGAATTCTCAGTAGTCCTGCTGTGGTGTTATAATGACTCCTTGTGGGGCCTGTATTATGGCAGTTCAGGCAAAAGAGTCTCTATTTCCAATCTCGACGGAGTTAATAAATTAAGGAGCACTGGTACAGACCCAGCCTGTTCTTTCATTGGGAATTTCTTCTCTCACTTTCTGCTGAAAAGGTAACCAACCTACTCCATTACTTTAGATCCAATATTCTTATTAAATGGGCCCTTCTGAATTCTCTGGCACCTGTGCCAACATTAACAGCACGGTTAAAGATTCTATAGCAATGAGGCAATTCATTATTTGTGAACATTTTCTCTTACTTATAGTAACAAAATGATTAGAGTATCTTATTCATTTTTTACCCATTCATGTTTTCCTACATTTTCCTGCTCACAAGTGATCTTTTGGGGGGAAGGGATAGAGAGATGGAGACCAAAACCACAACAAACCAAACCAAACCTCCCTGCTTCTGCCAATCAAATACTTGGGTATTATTAGTCATTGCTATTAGCAATTTTACCTGTTAATCCACTGTTTAAATATCATGATGATAAAGTACAAACTGTTCTCAGTTCCGCTCCTTTGGTGAGAGAGCTGGTCTCCTTTTACTATTTTATACTAATATAATCAACTATAGCAGGGAAAAGATGGAATGCCAGCTGTATTTTCTTGGCTTGAAATTAAAGGAGGAACTGCTTTGTCCCATATAGGTCATGATCCTGCAAAGAGTTACTTACATTCCTAGCTTTATGCATTTAAATAGTCCATTTGAGTTCAAAGTTAAGTTCATGCATAAATCTTTGCAGGATTGGAGCCCGGTATTTAAAAGCACAGTAGTCTGTTTTTGAGTCAGTAGACAGGTTATTTTTCTTCGAATTATTCCTTTCACCTTTAACATGCAATTGCACTTCGTTTTGGAAGGCAATGTCAGAAATGCCTCTTCTGCCCCCTGGAGGTGGAACTGCTGCACTGAATCAAATTAGAATTGAGTCCTAGGCTTTCTTGGGCATGTTAACCATGTTCCAATTAAAATGTACAGAACGAGAGAACTGTTTCATCTATCATTATCATTGGATAAATCAAACCAGATCTGTCTCATAAGGAAATGGTTGCAGCCAGTTTTCCTCTCCTACTGCACCGTGAGAGTGGAGATGCTTCCATGTGAGACATCAGAGAAACTCCTAGGCAGTAAGGAACCAAAGTGATTTGCTGTCTCAGCTCCTGCAGCACCGAAGCAGCCAGGATCCCCAGCGTGAGGCCAGGAATCTGAGCAGCGGGGAAGGTGACAAGAACTGCAGCGTTATCTGGCCACCTCTATGGTTTCTTTCCCCAATTTGCAGTTTGCTGGGATACTCTAAACCTTTCATCATAAACTCTGTGTGTTGCAGATCTCAGAGAGTCTCCCTGCAGCTCTGGCACTTCTGCTTCTCTGCTGTTCAGGGGAAAGGCTGGTTTAGAAAGGTCCATTTCCCTGAAGACTTACTAAACTGGCCATTAAAAAGCAGGTTTCAGAGTAACAGCCGTGTTAGTCTGTATTTGCAAAAAGAAAAGGAGTACTTGTGGCACCTTAGAGACTAACCAATTTATTTGAGCATAAGCTTTCATGAGCTACAGCTACAGCTCACTTCATCGAGCTGTAGCTCACGAAAGCTTATGCTCAAATAAATTGGTTAGTCTCTAAGGTGCCACAAGTACTCCTTTTCTTTTTTCATTAAAAAGCAGACACTCAGCTGTGGGACTAACTCCCCCACCCATGCCTTCTTTCAAGTGTTCCTGGTGGAATACAAGCCTCTGAGCAAAATGGTAGCTCTGAAAACCATGAAGAAGTCAGAGCTACTGGATGGAGACCTCATAGAAAGGTGAATGGGAAATAAATCTGTGGTTGTGATGCACAAAATTGCTGCCGTTTCCCAGGGGCTGCAGGGAAATGCCATTTCTAGGTGTTAAAGAAGCAGAGGATGGGCCCAATGTTACTGTCTGGAGCTTCCAGATTTCTCAGAACTGGCTAATGAAAGAGGCTGTGTCAAGGTTCCTTCCCCACTCTGAACTCTAGGGTACAGATGTGGGGACCTGCATGAAAACCTCCTAAGCTTACTTTTACCAGCTTAGGTTAAAACTTCCCCAAGGCACAAAATTATTTTACCCTTGGATTTCCACTGCCACCACCAAACTTTATCTGGGTTTACTGGGAAACGTAGTTTGGACACATCTTCCCCCCAAAATCCTCCCAACCATTGCACCCCGCTTCCTGGGGAAGATTTGGTAAAAATCCTCACCAATTTGTGTAGGTGACCACAGACCCAAACCCTTGGATCTTAGAACAATGAAAAAGCATTCCGTTTTCTTACAAGAAGACTTTTCATAGAAGTAAAGGAATCATCTCTGTAAAATCAGGATGGTGAATACCTTACAGGGTAATTAGATTCAAAACATAGAGAATCCCTCTAGGCAAAACCTTAAGTTACAAAAAAGACATACAGACAGGAATATTCATTCTATTCAGCAGAGCTATTTTCTCAGCCATTTAAAGAAATCATAATCTAACACATACCTAGCTAGATTACTTACTAAAAGTTCTAAGACTCCATTCCTGTTCTGTCCCCGGCCAAAGCATCATACAGACAGACACAGACCCTTTGTTTTTCTCCCTCCTCCCAGCTTTTGAAAGTATCTTGTCTCCTCATTGGTCATTTTGGTCAGGTGCCACCAAGGTTACCTTTAGCTTCTTAACCCTTTACAGGTAAGAGGATTTTTCCTCTGGCAAGGAGGGATTTTAAAGGGGTTTACCCTTCCCTTTATATTTATGACAGGCTGCATGCTTGACATTGCCCTGTTGGGTGAGTACCACAGAAGGACCCAGCCTGGCATTTCCAGGGCTAGTTTTACTAGGTATAACAGAAGTTTCAAGTGGCTCCTTATGTCCCAGTACTTCAGGGTGATCCAGCCCCTACTTGAATGCATTCCTCTGGGCTTCGCCATTTGCAGAGTAGACAAATGATGGAGAGAATTTAATCCTCTTGACTATAACACTGGCTCTGATCTGGTCTGGTGTTGGCAGCCTGATGGGGAAGAAGCAGGTACTGGAGGCTGTCAGTCAGGAGAAGGTACCTGAATTTGGTCCAGCTTGTTGGGGGCTTCCACAGAGCATATGTGCTTTCTCTAGAGTGTGCTCCTGGTGGGGATCTGTTTACCTTCTGCCAGGTGCAGAGTGTCACAGAGACATGGATTGTCAGGGAAGGGACTATAACTACAGTAGGGATATAGAAATAGGACCAAAAGAGCCCAGATCCTTCCATTGATCTAGTCCCTGGGACTACTAAAGATTCACAAGTTCTGATTGAAACAAACCCATGGGTGGGTATTAGCTTTCTCCAGGGAAAAGTGTTCCTTCAGAGCTGTGTTTCCTCTGTGGCTTTGACCCTTAGAGCACGCGAGCTGACACTCCATATGCCTTGTTCTGTTCAAAGGATGGGCATGTAATACCACCACTGTGTGGAACTAGATGGGCTTAGTTGTGGTTTGAAGGTAATACATTGCATCATTTACAGGCCAGAATGCGATTTGTGACTGTACCATAATACCAGCATAGTGCAATTGTTCTGCTTGCATAGTCCCCATTAACGTCAAAGGGAGATTTACCTATGTGTGCGGACAGGATTTGTCACTCGTGGGCTCATGTGAATTTCTTTAAAATACAAAGTTGCTTGTGGGTGTCTTTAGATACTATTTATTAGATGAAATCCCCATCGGTGAGCCATGGGCAATGTCCAGTTCAGTGAAAGGATGAGAGGCTTTGACACAGTCACAAACTTTTCCTCTGTGTAAGCTGTAGGAGCTGATCCTGCTTCTGCTGGAATACCATTGAGCAGTGCCCCCATTGCAGGGCCATTGACAGCAGTGGGAGCAGAAAGGGGTCTAGAAAGACATTTTAAAAAGGCTGCAAAGCTAGAGCTGAAGTCTCTGAAATGAATCTGTTTTCTGTGATCCTGTTGCACAGGTTTTGTGCAGCATGCATGGTCCTGGGCCACCAATGCCTTCACAAGCACTGGATCGTCTATAGGTGCAGAGTGTGGGGCTGACCTGTAGAATATCAGGGTTGGAAGGGACCTCAGGAGGTCATCTAGTTCAACCCCCTGCTCAACGCAGGACCAATCCCCAATTTTTGCCCCAGATCCCTAAATGGCCCCCTCAAGGATTGAACTCACAACCCTGGGTTTAGCAGGCCAGTGCTCCAACCCCTGAGCTATCCCTCCCCCTATCCTCTGGCCTGGGGAGGGGGACTTTAAAAGAACATGAAAAATGGGGAAAACAATTCCTGGGTCCCTTTCCTACTGAATTTTGACTGATCCCTCTGGTCCCTGCTGGGGCATATGGTGCTCTAGCCAGGTTGGGAGTCCTGAGAGAGGGTCAGAGAGAGTGCGGGATTCTGATGCAAATTTCCTAGCATGACACCATCAGAGGGGAGGAATTTGGGGAGGAGGAGGAGGCTTCAGATTCCTTTCTTCTTGCTGTGGCATCAGGAAAGCCTGTGCTGCCCAGAGGGAATCCTGGTGGGAAGCAGGAGGCATGGCAGCAGTCAGGGAGCAAACTTACAAGAGAAAATCCCATCTGAGGGTGGGACCTTGAGCTGTTCCCCTATCAGTTTTAGCAACATCTTTCTATTTTGGGTCTGGGCTCCTACATGATCCCCCTGCAGACCTCCCACTTGATCCTTTTCCATTTCGCTTTGTTTTCAGGGACCTCAAATTATCAGCCCACTGCTGGGAACAGACGGGTTTGCGAAGGTGACCAATTTTGGCCTCTGCAAAGAAGGGATCTGACTATTCACATTTGTCACCCTGCTGCCTTCTCAGAGCTTGGGCACTTTGCAGATGCATTTTCCATGGTGTTTAGCTGGAGTCCTACAATCTGACAAAGCAACATAAACACTACTGCATTACAGAGGTTGCGTAGGCTGGTAAAGTGTAAGCAAGAGGCAAAGCTGATACACAGAGGCATCTTCAGAGCCAATGCACAACTTCGTGGAAACATCACACTGTCTTTGAGACCTGCGGAAGAGCCATGTCAACTCGAAAGCTTGTTTAGTTGTCCTGCTTTAATTGGTATTTTTAAACACCCTTCCCTTGGTGCCACAGGCAATGGCCAATGACCAACTGGGTTTTCAGCCAGAATAGAGGCAAAAGCAACACCAGTGATGAGCTGTCAAAATCTTAACAATGGGTTCCCTCCTCACCCCACGAGGGGGTTGTTGCCCACCCCCGCCCCCTGGGACTCCTGCCCCATCCAACCCCCTGGCGTTCCTTGACACCCCCCCCCAGGACCCCTGCCCCATCCACCCCCCTCCCCTGTCCCCTGACTGCCCCCAGAACCGGGCAGGAGGGTCTCGTGGGCCACTGTAATGGGTGCCCACCCCACCCCTAAGAGACAGAGGGACCTGCCGGGGGGCGAGGTGAGGAGTCCTGGCAGTGCTTATCTGGGGCAGCTCACAGGAAGCATCCGGCAGGTCCCTCTGGCTCCTAGGGGTGGGGGAGCGTAGCTGGGGGGGGGGGCAGGGGGAGCTTAGGCGCCGACTCTCTGGGTGCTCAGGGGCTGGAGCACCCACGGGGAAAATTGGTGGGTGCAGAGCACCCACCGGCAGCTCCTTACCCCGCGCCTGGCCCCAGCTCACCTCCGCTCCGCCTCCGCCTCCTCCCCTGAACGTGCCGCCCCGCTCTGCTTCTCTGTGCCCAGCCCCCCACCGCTTCCCGTGGATCAGCTGTTCGGCGGGAAGCCGCAGAGGGCTGAGAAGCAGGCCGCGGCTTCACATTCAGGCCGAGGGTGCCGGAGGTGAGCTGGGGCGGGGAGCGGTTCCCCTGCACCCCCCTGCCACGGGTTACCTGCTGCGGCGCGGGTGGCCCTCCTCACGCACCCCCGCCCCAGCTCACCTCCGCCTCCCTGGGCCTGAGCGGGAAGCCGCCGTCTGCTTCTCAGCCTGCCCCGGCTTCCCGCGTGAACAGCTGATTCGTGGGAAGCCCGGGGGGGGCGGCGAAGAAGCAGAGCGGGGCGGCGTGTTCAGGGGAGGAGGCGGAGTGGAGGTGAGCTGGGGCCGGGGGTGGGGCGGGGAGCTGCCGGTGGGTGATCTGCACCCACCAAATTTTCCTCCTTGGGTGCTCCAGGGCTGGAGCACCCGTGGAGTCGGCGCCTAAGGTGCCACTTTTGGCCAGCTAAATTTAGAAGCCCTTTTATAACTGGTTGTCCCTCACAGAACAACTGGTTCTAAAAGGGCTTCTAAATTTAACAACCGGTTCTAGCGAACCGGTGCGAACCAGCTCCAGCTCACCACTGAGCAACACTAACTGATTGATAAAAAGGACATTTAAAGTCACACTGTGAGGCATACCCCAGAGAGCAGCGCCTGTCCAGAGGCTGCTGGGGGTATCCTCTTCCCCTCGGGGACCATTCTGGAAAATACTCACTCTTTGGTGTGTTCCAAAGGCATGATTACAGGAGGCTGGAATAACAGGTGGCTGAAATGCAGCCACTTCAGTGGACTACTCCTCCCCATCTCCCCTGCCATTCTAATACTGCTAAAGCACCCAGTAGCTTGTACACAGTGAATTACCGTTCACTAAGGAACTGTGTTTTGTTGCAATTTAAATTCATCCCTGGGCTCACACCTGCTTTGTATTAGACATTGCAGTGCCCAGGTCTACTGGCCTTCAAACAGTGAAGGTGTCAGGGTGGGGTTTGCCAACGCTGCTCTGAGTCAGATACAGTCTCATGTTTGCCCACAGTTGTGCATTGCCTCTGAAGATGTCTGTGTATCAGCTTTGCCTCCCCTTGCTTCCATCTCACCAGCGTGCCCAACCTCTGTAATGGGGTCGAGTGGTTCTGTTGCTTTGTTACAGATCAGAGGACTCCAGCTACATAATATGGAACTTTGTGTAACTCTCATATCCTCAAATCTGGTAGCTGGCACTCCAATATTTAGCATTGCCCCAGAGCATAGTTCACTGGGGAGAGGATGGGTTAGGGGGTCACTGCCTGGT
This sequence comes from Chelonia mydas, assembly GCF_015237465.2. Taxonomy (NCBI): domain Eukaryota; kingdom Metazoa; phylum Chordata; order Testudines; family Cheloniidae; genus Chelonia; species Chelonia mydas. Next base: position 56,835,182 of record NC_051251.2, read on the forward strand.
GTCATGGATGTTCTTGTTCTTGCAGGTGTTGGTTTTGGGACCATTATGGACAGCATCTGTGGCTCCATGACACTATTAGTCTAGAGGTCCTCAGAGGGGAACCATGCTCCAGGGCCACAGACTGGTGGGGCCTTGAAATAATTCTCGACTAGCTCGTGGTTGGAACGGTAAGTTCAGGAACACATGCTATTCTTTTTCAGGTGGAAAAAAGAGAGTGAAATTTGCATCTGACTTGGGGGTGCACTAGCTTTGTGTGTGGGATCTGATACTTCTCTACAATACAGACTCGTACAGGAAGTGAGTATATTAAATTTCAGATCAGGTACAAATTTCTGTTACATGAAGGTTTTCTGGTGCCTTGGCAGTGCGTATTAAATTCAGAAAGGGCTTTTCCAGGGGCTGGGTTAAGAGTGAGATTTTCAAATGCACTGACGTTGCCCAAGAGAAGTCATCTCTGCACTACAACTCCAATGATTTTCATTTGCACTTCTGCTCCTCAATCACTTCAGTGCTTTGGAAATCCCATTAGAGCATTTTACTGAGCTCTGTTTCCCAGCTTTTAACCTCTGTGTAGTGCCCATATTCTGCCGGTTACCTCCTCCAGTGCCAATCTCCTTATGGATTTTAAAGGAGAGGCCTGAGTTCGTCTGGCTCTCACCTTCAGTTCAGGAGGGTGTAACTTCCTTATTCTCTTCCTATATGAATTTACTTGGGCAGTTCCTCCAATCCCCTCACTCCTTCCTGGCAGAATCACCAGGGCACCTTGGAAAGAAGATTCTAACCACAGGGTAACCCCGCATTATTTGCCAGACAGTTGGAGATGCCCAAGGAATAACACAAACACACAATATATTCAACAGAGTAATTTTATTAAACAGGAAGTAAATATAATATAATAGGGTAAAAAGAGCTCTTCAGGACCCCACACTGATAATACCCATGAATTTCCCCATTCATGCGACCTGATATAGCAAGGGTAAAATGTGGTGTCCCATTGGTACGTGTACTTCGTAGGAGCTCTTGAAGATCTGTGACGACTATATCGTCTGTGCAGCAGTTAGCAACTTGGCTGACTTGGTTCAGTACAGCCAAAAAATCTCTCACATAGGATAAGATGCTAAGACCTTCCACAGGTTTAATCGACAGTCTGTAATAAAATCCCCAAGCCCTTACCCCCTGGTCTGAGGACACAGTTCGTGGACTTGGAGGTCTCCCAAACGATTCCCATGACTATCTAAAAGGTGGTGCACTCACACTCTGTGAGTGATCGACAGGTTCAGAGATGAATCTGGACTCCTCAGCAACTGCAGAGGGGCTGACCATCTCAGTTGGCAGGTGTCCTCTTCACACAGGAATCAGGCTGATTCTGCTCCCAAGGTGACCCCTCACCATAAAGGATTGCAGGGATCAGGTACAAATTACAATAACTATCCTAAAACTCCGACCCTCCTTCCCGAGAGCTCAGATCAGTCACAGCAGGCGGGCAGCCCTGGACTAGCAGCCAGAGCAGTACATGCCATTTGGTGACTGATTTATCTACAGAGCTGAAGGATTAACTCAGCCTGACAGGGCAGGGAGTTTTCCCAACAAAACTCTGCAAACTGGGAGTCACCTTGAGCAGGGAAAGGACCAAGCTGAGGGATCTTTCTTCCAGCTACCCAGAGGCCAGTTCTCAGGGGGATGCTGCATGCAGGCCTGGGACTCTTAAACTCACCACAGCTAGTCCTACCTTTTCAGTGGCTTGCTCCAGACTCCTCCAAAATTGCTTTTCCCCTCTCATAGTGCTCCTGGGGGCAGATGTCTCCCTAAGGATCTTCATTACTGGTCAGACTGGCTCTTCTCCCTGGGCTTTTACTTGTCAGTCAGTTAACTCTAACCCCCTCCTTTCTCTCAAACACTGCTCCTCCTCTGAGCAGGCATGCTGGTGACCATCCAGCTTTCACCCCCGTGAGCCAACAGGTGCCCTATGGCTTCAAATAGTGTCTTTCCTCTCTCTGTCTGGGTTGCCTAGCGCACTCAGAGTCTCTGTTGGGCCCCCCTTCCTTCTAGGGGCAGCATTACAAACATACAGAGGCACAGGACTCCAAGGTAAGCTCCTTGGGGTTACATTTGCAAAGTACGTGATGAGCTTCTGGAACTTTGATTGCTTGGCTAGAGCTTTACTCTTTCTTTACCACATATTCTTCACTCTCCAAATGAACCAGGGAAAGTAGGTTAATTATGGCCAGAGATTCGTGGAGCTGACGCTGAACCCATCTTCCCGCTATTGTCAGTAAAGAAGTGGCGGCGTTCGTTACAATGAAAAATGTCCTAGCAGAGAAGTGTCCACAGCACAAACCCACCATCATCGACATTAATTGTTCCCCTCTTCGGCAGTGTCAGAAGAGAGGCCAAGGACTGAATGGGACACAGAGACTGAACCCCCTTCTTGCCCCGATGGTCGCACAAAGAGCAATACAAGCGTAAAGAGATATGTGGATGAGAGAAAGTCAAAATGATGGGACCCCCTAGGAATGGCCATGGTAGCTCACTGGGGACAAGTGCTGCCAGGACACCTTGCCTCAGTCTTTAGTGATTCACCAAGGCAGGCATCAGTTATCTAGGGATTAAGGGCCTGATCCAAAGCCCATTGCAGCCAGTGGGAGCTTTTCTGGGCAACAGGCCACAAATAGCCGAGCTGGGGACTGTAGTGCAAGCATGAGAGTTGGTTAGGGAAAGAAACCGATAGATGCATCTGGAAAGCAATGAGCCCACTGAAGTCAGAGGCAGAACTCCCATTGACTGAAGTTACCAGGCTTCGGCCCTGATTGTCTTGAAACCACCACATCGAAACTACAGCTTGAGGTTTAAACAAACTGAGCAAGAACCTGAGCAGTGAATCCTTAAGACTCTTTTTTAAAAGATTCCTGGATTCAGAGGAGATTCCTGAGGGTTTGCTAACTAGCAATCATCACTCGGGGGTTTAAACACAGGCAAACCAGCAACCTCCACAGCCCGGGTCCAGGAGGTTTGGCGCTTTTCTGCTTAGTGACAGAGTAATTTATACATTAATTGCACCCTGTTTCACATATTCTGGGGCCATCTCTTTCTTTGGTGTTTGGAGACATTTACAAGCCAGCCAAGCCCAGCAAAATGTAAAGCAGCCAGCTGGTTTATCTGTTTTTCAGTGGGGACATAGCCGGGTCAGGCTTGAAAATGCATCTCATCTGTTTGGAATATGTTGGTGAAATAATCTCATTCCCTTCCAAATCTGAGCTGTGTCTTTGGTTTCTCCTTGATCCCAGGACCCCTTCTCTGGAGACGACATTGAGATCATGGTGGAGACTAGGCAGAGGTCCAATGCCCAAGTCCCTCTCAGGAGAGGCAACCTCCATAATGACCAGGGTGAGAGGAGAGGGAAAGCTCATGTCTGGTGCCCTTAGAAAGGTGAGTGACTCTGGTCTAGCTCCATCTGGGGCCATCTACTGGCAGGAGAGTGAACTGTCAGGTCAGGGGGATGAGAGTTTAGGCCCTTGAACTCCAGGAATTGGATGCATCTTCTCTGGGGCCTCTGTGGGGTGGCGTCCAGCCCCCTTCCTTGGCCAGAGGATGGTTGTTGTGAAACACGGGCCTGTAGGAGAAGGTTGGAGAGTACAATGGGATGGGGAGGAGGAAATAGAGGAGCAGGAGCCAGCCAGTATGGGTGTAGAACGTGCTGTTTCTAAATGAATTTAATAGGCTGCCTTGGGGCATGTGCCCCTGTCTCCCTCTGAGAGACCCAGTGACTCAAATATCCTACTACTAGCTGACTGCTGAAGGGGTCACTCCTTTCTTCTGGGGGAGGGGTGGGAGACTGGTGTTACTGGTGCTGGGTTCAAACCCTGCAGCCACAATGCGTGATAAGAGCGACTGAGGCTGGGGTGTGTGTGGACTTTGCAGGCCTCACGGCACCTTCTTCTTATCAGGCCTTTTTGTCTGTCTCTGGGCCCCCTGCCCCTGAGATCCAGGCTGTTGAGTTTGGGACATGCCTGAGAGCCAGGCAGTCCTTGGACTTATGACACAATTGGTTCCTGAAAATTGCTTTGTAGGGCGAAACGTCATAACTCGGAACCGCAATCCACTCCATTGCGGGACCAAGCATCATAAAGTTGAAACCAACGGCATAAGTCGAATCAGGGTGTCAATTCAGAAATGTCGTAAGCCGAACATTGTAAAGTCAAGGACTGCCTGTAGATGGATCCTTTGTGCAGGCGGAAGTGCTTGTCCTGACCGTCTCCACAATGTTTACCAGAGCCGTGCAGCAGCCCTGGGGTGGTGGGAGCAGGAGGATGAGGAGATGAAGAGCCACCGCTTCTTCCAGGTACTGAACCACAGGATGGGATGTAAGGAGACATTAACTATCCCTTCCTAGGCTCCTCACAGACTCCCCCTGCCTCCCTCTCTGCTCTTCCTTCCTCCTCCCCTCTCCCCCATTGTTCCTTACACTCCACCTAAGCCTCCACGCTCGGTCTCCTGCTCTCACCTCGATGCATTCTCACTTTCATGCAGCCCTGCACCTGTGTCCAGCTTCTTATCTGCCCAGACCCGCCCTCTCTTCAAATCCCTCCATCAGTCCCACTTTATAATAGTCCTTTGCCTTCTGAAGCACCTCCCAGGGGCTTGGAAAACTTTGCAGACACTCATTAATTAAGCCTTGCAAGCCTCTGGTGGAGTTCCACCACAGATGAACTTGACCTGTAATCCCTACAATTATCATGCACCAATTAGGCCGGGATCACTTATTATATTTGTTTCTTTTGAACTATTAGAGAGAAGTGCCAGACTACCTGAGGCATCATCCGAGATCAGAACCCAGTGACAATCCCTAGTGTGAGTATCCCGAAGTGCGTCTGGTTTTGCATAGTGCAGCTTTTAGATTTTATCAGCTTATAATGTCTGCTAATAATTTGAGGAGGGCATATTAGGTGGGAGATGAGTATGTAAAGGTGCAACTGGAAGATGAGGATCTGGAGGTGGGATCAGAGGGAGGAGAAATTCCTCAGGGCACAGAACACAGTTATAAATCCCCACCACTTCCAGTCCAGGAACAGCAGTTTTACCCAACACATTAGACAGAAATTGCAGGAGTTTGGGGCAGGGAGAAAATCAGGTCTCTTTCTAGGTCAGGTGACCCTGACACACAACAGAAGCCAGGGCATGCGTGGTGCAGCTGGATTTGGCTAGCCCACGCAGGGGTCTCTGGGCTGCAGAGATGGGCTATGTGCGTGCTGTGGCTTGCCCAGTGGAAGAAAGTGGCTAAGGGCAGGGATGGGGCCTTGTCGGTGGCTGTAAATCCCCCTATGAGGGGAGAGTGTAGGGGGGCATGGTGCCTGTTACAGTCCCGTGGGTGGGGTATTTACCAGGGAGGTGCTGCGCTGCTTCCTTGTGCCATCCCTGCAAAGCCTAACAGAGTTGGAGGCAGCTCTTGTCATCATGGAGTATCTCTGATTAGGGTTTGGAGAAGCTCACTCATGTTTTCTCCTCTTTCCCTCAGGTGCCAATATTTTGAATATCCGAGTGGCAGGTTCTCTTTCCCAAGGGTTCCAGTGTGTCCAAGAGGGACTGCGCCTCTCCCCAGGTATTTCTTGGGCTTCACAATCAGACACTGTCTGCTTGGTGTGAGACACTGCTCCCTCGTGTCTGGCGTTAGCTGCAGACACAGCTCCCTCAGGGCCTGCTCCTATGACGTGCGGTGTGTCCTCAACTCTCACTGATGTCACCGAGCTGTGAGGGTACCGAGAACCTTGTAGGATCACTCCCATGTCCTAAGGCTGCCTGTGCCCCCTTTACGTCCCTGTGTCTGGCTCCCAGCACAGTGCTGTCTGCCTCTCCCCGGCCCCCACCAAGGGCTAGCACATTATTTGCTCTAGGGAGCTGTGCACCAATAACTCCCCTCATCTTTTATTTAGGCTGAAATCCCTGGTGGAGGCATGGATCTAGGGGGGCTGGGGTAGCATGGAAGATCTTCTACCTCATGTAGTGAGTGATCTTTCTAACACTGAATCAGTCTGGCTGTCGATTTCTAGACTCATTCAATGGGTTAGACAGTGCTAAGGGGGATTGTGCCTCCTGCAGATGTCCTGCCCATGCCCTGTTGGCACCTGTTTGTCCTAATGATTCATCAGAGGTTTCCCGTTGCTGCCTCCTTCTCATCATTTTGACTTTTAGCAAAGAATGAGATCATAAATCTTCCAGCCCGCTTCATTGTCTTGAGATTTTTTTTAAAAACACATTTTTATTTGAATTTCCAGTTCACGAAATAAATCTTCTTTCCTTTTCTAAAATGATTTTAGTCACCGAGGACACAAGACAATAAATTGGCAAGAGTCAAGTAAAGAGAATGGACACCAAACCCAGGATAACTCACATTGTGTATGTGTGCAAAGGGGCAGGTGTGTGTGTGTGTGTGTGTGTCATTAGTGTGTGTATAATGAACAAGCTTTAGGAGACAGCGAAGATCCCAGGTCCCCAGGCGAAGTCGGCTGAAATTCTGGCCAGAGATGCAGCACTTCCTAAGATCCCGTCCACACAACAACTTGGAACTGAGCTTGTCACCAGCTAATGATGTATTTGGCCCTAAACATGGGATTCCTTCCCAGAGTCTGGGTTCTTAACCACTATCAGATGAGTGGCTCCAAGGACCATGACAGTTTATATCTTAGGATACCTGGAATTAGCTAACTTTAGTTGGTGTTTGGGGCTCTCTCATCTAAGGCCCAGGGGCTTGCTCCATGCTGGAATAGCTCAGCTGGTGTTTTCGAGCTCATGTTTTTGAGATGAGCTGCTGGTTTCCCTGACCCCCCGGCTATTGGACTGAACTGCAACCATGTAGCCCAGCTGAATTTTACATCTGATTTCTTAATGTGCTGATACTGACTTAACCCCTTTAGCCTCCTGGAAGAAGGGAGCTATTTCCTTTTGTTTTATGGGTGAGTAGTACGTTCATTGTTCACTCTCCCCCAGCTCAGGGCGAGAAGGGTGTCTCGGCTGAGGGGATGAGAAAAGCTGCAGCTTTGGGCCTAATTATACCCAGAGTTTGGGGGAAAGGGGACCCACAGGTCATGTTGCTGTAATTTTTCCTCACACACAAAATGTATTAAGAGATCTGAGCCATTGTGCAATTGTAAAGGTTTCATGGGTACTAATCAGCCTTTCCCTTGTGTGATTTCCTGTATACACAGCTCCTCAGCGATGGTTTGTACAGATTCCCTGAGTCCCTTTTTGGCTGGAATTTTAAGTTGTCAGAGTTTTTCTAATATAATATTTTGTTTGATTTTTTTCATGCTACAGCTCTGGATTTGCCTCCATTGGCTGCTTTCATGAAATCCCCTAGACTCAAGAAATCTAAAGGCAGAGTGTAAATAAAGAATCCAAACTGTCCTGCCTTAGGCTGGGTCTCACAAAAAATAACAGCAAGAGGAGCAGGGTCAGAGAATGAATCTGCTCAGTGGTGCCTTTTTAAACTAGAGTTAGAAGATGCCTTATTAAAAAGAGGAGGTGCATATGAGGAACACATATGGTGCCTTGCAGTCTACAGTGTTGCAGCGCTAAATTCATCCCTGGTGTAAACACCACTGACTCCAGTGGAGTGCAGCCAGGATGCAGAACCTTCCATGCCTTGGGATTAAGCCATGATCAGTTATTATCATTTAGGGTATGTCTACACTGCCCACTCCTTATGGCGGTGTGTCAAGTACTTTCACTGCGTGCCCCACAGCACAGGTGTAAATAGCAGGTGTAGAAGGTGCTTAAGGGAATAAAGTACAAGACATGCCAGAAACTTAGGATATGTACCCTACACGGCTCTCTAGACACCCAAGCAGTGCCTTCCCCTCTACGCTGCTAGTGTAGTGTCCTGCTGCCGGAGTCTTTCCCCCTTGCAGGGAGCTGCTCTGGTGTCTTTCTCCTGCAGGGAAAGGCTCTGGCAGGGGGCAGGCAGTGGGGAAAGGCTCCAGCAGGGGGACATGCCAGAGCCTTTCTACACTGCTTCCTCCCTGCCAGAGCCTTTCCCTGATGCATGTAGCTACATGCTGCAGTGTAGACGCAAGCCTGGTTTTCATTGTGGTGTGTAGCCTCATGTACCCTACACGCCACCGCTAGTGGTGTGCAGTGTATACATAGTCTGAGTCTCTCTTTTCAGCTATCAGGGAGAGGTGTCGGACCACCTGAAGCATCAGGAGGGTTCAGAAGAGTGACCATCCGCTGTGTGAGTGTATCACTGGGAATTGTGTGTGTTTATAGTTGTAGATAGTCAAGCTTTTTGATCAGTAATGCATTCTGTTAATCATCTGAGGGGGCCCTGTCAGGGGAGATGAGACTAGGGCAGGATGGTGTGGGAAATCATTATTAGAGGAAACCCATCTGGAGGAGGGATTTGAAGGAGGAGAATTTCCTCAGACACAGTTAAAAGTCTGTGAACCGAGTCACTACAGGACTAGGAATGTTACCCTGGCACATCAGGGAGAAATGGCTGGAGTCTGCAGTAGAGAGCAAATTCTGTCTGCTCTCAGCTCTTTGGGTTTGAGGCTTGGCAGACAATGGGAGCCAGCGCAGTTCAATTGGGCAGGGCTGGAGTAGCACTAAAATTGACCTGGCTGGGTCAAATTTGGGGTAGTGCAGATGCAAATCGACGGTATTGGCCTCCAGGAGCTATCCCAGAGTGCTCCAATGTGACCACTCTGGACAGCACTTTGAGCTCCAATGCACTAGCCAGGTACACAGGAAAAGCCCCGGGGAACTTTTGAATTTCATTTCCTGTTTGGTCAGTGTGATGAGCTCAGCAGCACAAGTGACCATGCAGTCCCCCTAGAATCACAAATGAGCTCCAGCATGGACCGAATGGGAGACACGGGATCCGATTGCTGTATGGGGAGAAGAATCTGTGCAAGCTGAACTCCGATCAAAAAGAAGAAATGCCAATATATTTGCCAAGATCTCACAGGGCATGGTGGAGAGAGGCTACAAAAGGGACACACAGCAGTGCTGCGTGAAAGTCAAGGAGCTCAGGCAAGCCTACCAGATGACAAAGGAGGCAAACGGGCGCTCCAGGACAGACCCCCATACATGCTGCTTCTGTGATCGGCTGCATGGCCATCTAGGGGGGGAACCCTACCACTGCCCCACCACTGTCCGTGGATGCCTGCAAGGGGGAGTCTCACACAACAGGGAGAAGGATTTTGTGGATGAGGAAGAGGAGGAGGAGGAGAATGCACAGCCAGCAAGCGGTGAATCTGTTTTCCCTGGCAGCCAGGACCTTTTCATCTTCCTGGACCCAATACCCTCTGAAGGCAGGATCCCTGACCCCTGAAACTGGAAAAGGCAGCTCTGGTGAGTGCACATTTGTAACTACAGTACAGGGTTTAAAAGCAATAGTGTTTAATGTTTGATTTACCCCGTTCATGCTGGGCTGTTTGCGCTTAGCTAAAAGGGATCACCCTGGAGAATAGCCTCGTGGTGGGGGGAGGGGTGAAGGGATCATCCCAGAGAATAGCCACGCAGTGGGGTGGGGGTGGGGGGGAGGAGGTGTACGCTGCACATCCACCCGAAAACCGCAGCCCCTCCTTTTAAATGTGAAACCCAACCCATTCCTTGCTATGGGAAAGGATGGCACTGCAGTTTGAAACCATTCCCACATGTTATGCGTAAGTAGCCAACCCCACATACCCTGTGCCTTACCATGGCTGCCTGGAAACCGAATTCTGCTGCCCAGTGTCATGGGGCAATGACTCACTGCTGCAGCACCTCCTGCTGGTTGTCCAGGGAATTAGCTCTTTTCAGCCAGGAGCGCTCTCTGCTGGTCGGTGTCTCACCTGCCGCTGGCCCCATACCCCTCCTGGACCTCAGTGCCCTTCTAGATGAAGGTTCTTCCCCCTGGTAGTACCCCTTCAGTCTGGGTCTCCCCAACCCCCATCCCTCCCTTGTCTCAATGGCTACTGTCAGTCATCATCTAGCCCCCGCTCCCTGGGGCAGACTGCAGTCTGTACCACCCATCATCAGCAAAGGGGCGGGGGGGGCAGACCAGCTGCCTCTGTCTAGGTCTGGGCCGCTCCTCTGCAGTCTTAGTACCCTTTTGTGGGCCTTTACCTTGGCCTGCAGCCTGGGGCTCTGCTAGGCTGGAGCTCCCCAGCTCCTTCTGCCCTTCCCCAGCACTGCTCTGCCGTAGGTACCCTCCTCAACTTTCCAGGCAGCCAGGTACTCCTCTCTCCATGTAGCTAGAGAGAGTGTGTGTCTCTCAGCTCCTGGCTAACAGCCCTCTTATAGGGCCAACTGTGGCCTGATTGGGGCGTGGCCCCACCTGTGGCTGCTTCCCCCAATCAGTCTAGCTTTCCTCCAACTACAGCCCTCTCTTAGGGCTGTTTTAAGCCCTTCAAGGCCTTCACCCAGCCACACCCAGCCATGTGTGATGTGTCACCACACTGGCAGGCACTGAATATAAAAGTCAAAATGCCACCTTGTACCTAAAGCACATGTGCTGTCTGCTGTGAATTGCTTGATTCACTGTGAAAGAGTATCCCTTTTGTTCTCAGAAATGTATCATCTTAAATTTTACTCTCCCTTTTTATCTCCCCCCCCCCCAGGTGCAAAAGTTTCTATGCTTCCCCTATCATCTCCGTCCCTGAGGTTATCGCAAATTAAAAGGTGAAAAAAACACACTCGCAATGACATGTTTTCTGAGCTCAGGCAGTCCTCCCGCACTGATAGGGCACAGCTTAATGCATGGAGGCATTCAGTGTTAGAGGCCAGGAAAGCATTAAGTGCGAAGAGCAGAGGCAGGAACATGAAGAGCAGAGGCAGGAGGCGATGCTGAGGCTAATGGGGGAGCAAATGGACATGATGAAGTGTCTGGTGGAGCTGCAGGAAAGCCAACAGGAGCACAGACCGCTGCTGCATCCATTGTATAACCGCCTGACCTCCTCCCCAAGTTCTATATCCTCTTCACCCAGACCTCCGGGCATTTAGCCACTGCACTCCAGAGGATGGCCCAAGCAACAGAAGGCTGTCATTCGAACAGTCTGATTTGTAGTGTGGCTACAAAAAGCAATGTGACCTTGTCCTTCCCTCCTCCCTCACCCCACCCCACACGGGCTACCTTGTCAGTTATCTCACTTTTTTTTTTAATTAATAAAGAAAGAATGCATGGTTTCAAAACAATAGTTACTTTATTTTGAAGGGGGGAGAGAGGGTAGTTTGGTTACAGGGAATTAAAATCAACCAAGGTGGGTGGGTTTGCATCAAGGAGAAACACACACAACGGTTACACCGTAGCCTGGCCAGTCATGAAACTGGCTTTCAAAGCCTCTCTGATGCGCAGCGCACCTAGCTGTGCTCTTCTAATCGCCCTGGTGTCTGGCTGCTCAAAATCGGATGCCAGGCGATTTGCCTCAACCTCCCACCCTGCCATAAACGTCTCCCCCTTATTCTCACAAATATTATGGCGCACACAGCAAGCAGCAATAACAATGGGAATGTTGGTTGCGCTGAGCTCTGACCTAGTCAGCAAACAGCGCCAGGGAGCTTTTAAACGTCCAAAGTCACGTTCTTCCACCATTCTGCTCTTGCTCAGCCTATAGTTGAACTGCTCCTTACTTCTGTCCAGGCTGCCTGTGTAAGGCTTCATGAGCCATGGGAGCAAGGGGTAGGCTGGGTCCCAAAGGATAACTATCGGCATTTCAACATCCCCAACTGTAATTTTGTGGTCTGGGAAGTAAGTCCCTTCTTGCAGCTGCTCGAACAGCCTGGAGTTCCTAAATATGCGAACGTCATGCACCTTTCCCAGCCATGCCACGTTGATGTCAGTGAAACGTCCACTTCTGATCCACAGCTGCTTGCAGCACCATTGAGAAGTACCCCTTGCAGTTTATGTACTGGTTGGCAAGGTGGTCCGGTGTCAAGATGGGGATATGCGTTCCGTCTATTACCCCACCACAGTTAGGGAACCCCATTGCAGCAAAGACATCCACTATGATCGGCATATTTCCCAGAGTCACTACCCTTGATAATAGAACGTCAATGATTGCATTGGCTACTTGGATCACAGCAGCCCCCACAGTAGACTTGCCCACTCCAAATTGATTCCCGGCTGACCAGTAGCAGTCAGGCATTGCAAGTTTCCACAGGGCTATCACCACTTGCTTCTCAGCTGTCAGGGCAGCTCTCATCTTGGTATTCCTGTGCTTCAGGGTGGGGGAAAGCAACTCCTTTCCAGAGTTCCAGGAAAGTGGTCTTACACATGCGAAAGTTTCGCAGCCACTGTGACTCATCCCATACCTGCCACACTATGCGGTCTCACCAGTCTGTGCTTGTTTGCCTGGCCCAGAATCGGTGTTCCACTGTATCAACCAGCCTCACTGCTGCCATGATGTCCCAATTGCCACAGCTTGTGATGTTTCAGGAACATCTGTGTCCATGTCCTCCATCAAAATCCTCCTCGTGCTGGCGTCTCCTAGCCCCAGTCTGCATATACTCCAGGATAATGCACGAGGTGTTTACAATGCTCACAACAGCAGTGGTGATAGTGAGCTGAGTGGGCTCCATGCTTGCAGTGGTATGGCATCTGCAGGAGAGCAGAGTTGCAGCGGAAGCGGTGGATGACAATGGGTTATCAGCATCCAGGAGGACCAGAACAGATCCCCCGAGCTTCAGGAGAGCAGAGTTGCGGTGGATGACGACGGTTAGCAGACCTACTGCACCGTCTGCTGACAGCAACACCCAGGACACAACAGCCACGGTGACGGTGAGCTGAGCTGAGCAGGCTCAATGCTTGCCTTGGTATGGCGTCTGCACGGAAAAAAGGCGCAAAACGATTGTCTGCCATTGCTTTCACTGAGGGAGGGGTGACTGACGACAAGTACCCAAAACCACCCGCGACAATGATTTTGCCCCATCAGGCACTGGGAGCTTAACCCAGAATTCCAATGGGTGGCGGAGACTGCGGGAACTGTGGGATAGCTACCCACAGTGCACTGCTCCGTAAGTCGATGCTAGCCGTGGTAGTGAGGACACACTCCGCTGACTTAATGCACTTAGTGTGGACATACGCAATCGACTGTATAAAATTGATTTCTAAAAAACGACGTCTATAAAATTGACCTAATTTCATAGTGTAGGCATACCCTAAATCTTATAAGCATCTGGTCACTAACATCTTGTTGTCCTATAAAAATGTATAGGTTTGGAAGTACTTACATAATGTAATATTATGTTGTGCTACTTTGGTGTGTTCTTAAGAATGGTCATATATATTCTTCATTTCATTTACGAAGAAATTAGGAAAACCACAAAGGCTCATATGTGAGATTTTATTGTCACTTTTGTGGCAGATCTTTTAGTGTCTGTGTCTTTTTCTCTCTGTGGTAATATGTTAAAGAGTGACAAATTATCATAGGATATAATAATAAAAACACATTTCATCCTTTGGTTAGTATAATGCCTTCCAAAGAAGTCTCTCCCAAAAATAGAAACTTAAGGAGGAGGGTCATCCAGTGTCCTATGTTGCTTTAGAAAGAAGATGAAGCTGGAGAATGGGATGTCATATAGATCTTTCAAATCTCCTTGTGGAAATTTAAAATAGATGTGTTTTTTCTAATATTTTAAAAACAGGGGGAGGCATTTCTAAGCTACTGATTTATCTCTTTTTCAGTGGCTTTTTCTGTCTGGTGGAATTTTTTGTGAGAGGTACGTTATGGTATAAATCCCAAGAAGATCGGTAATATCTGCAGATAGCCACCAGAGAGCACCAAATCTCTTTGCGAAGTACTTCACGTTTATTCTAAGAATGTGCCTGTAGCAAACTTGTTTGGCTTTTTAAAATGGACTGCGGTAGAAATTACTAAATTTCTTTTAGGGATTCATGGACGTGTGACCTGCCATACAATTGCGCCAGCCTCCTTGCAAATGATGGGAATCATCACTCTGGTATCGTCAGTCTCGATAGCCACACTTTACTAGCAGGGTTGGTGGCACAGTGGCAGGATGTAGTGAGGAACATGCAGGTGGGGATGTGTGAGGGTCCCTTGATACGATTACCATTTTGGCATATGCCCTGGCTTGGATTAAACCCACGAATCTTAATGCAATATAGCCTGTTGATTTCTGCAGAATGTTTCCATTCTTAAAACATGCACGTAGTCTTTTGCCCCATGTGCATGTACATTAAAAACCAAACCCATCAAAATATAAACCAATTACAAATCTGGATTTTCACTCCATCTACGAGGCAGGATTTATGAATCCTCCACCACTCTCATGACCATTTCCCCTGCCAGATAGGCCGTTTAGTGTGCCAGGAAGATCAACATACTCCAGCTCTGCTGGACCTAGGAGGAGGGAAAGTACTAGATACAAGGGCCCCTTCTTGAAAATGCCAAGCCAACGGCCAGCTAAACCAGGGGAATAATAGCTGGAAGATCTCCACTGATCGCCACAGCTGAGATATCAGGAATAAAAAGATAACCAGGATCCCATCTGCATATGACTTTAAAGATTATTTAATTTGCCACAGTCCTGTCTCTTGTTTTATTGCCATGGCATCCACATTTTGCACACCAGTGTATAGCATTCAGCTTTCCATGGCATTAAGGTGTGTTTCCTTTCTATTGAGACCAGTTTTCAGAAATGGAAACCTGAGACCTGTAAACCTGAGATACTGGTATTACATTTACTTTAAGCTTCATGGTTTTAATATTTCAATAATGGCACTCATTTATGGTCCTGTTAAAGGTAACGTTCTGGGGAGGTGCAAGCCCATTTTTTACTCATTTGCTCTCTGAAAGTTGCATAAAGTAGAGAACTTTCTTGTTGTTTTCCACAGTAATTTTTTGTAGTCTTGGAGACAGTGAAGCATATGCCCTCGGAGCATTGTCATAACTACATTCAAGTCATGGCATGTTAGTCCTGTGGCTGCAGAAAAAACCTTGCAACAATTCGACCAAGGGTCCCGCTTCAGGAAAGCACTCAAACCTGTGCTTAAGTGCTATCCTGAATGGGGATGTTTTCCTGATTTGGGGTTTATTAGTCTATTATTGAATGTTTTATTGATTTTTTTTCCATACGAGCATATTTTGATTTATTGTTTTTCACTTTTACTCTTGTAAAACAGAGATTTCAGTTAAATGTAGGGATGTTGTTACTATGGACAGCCAGAAGATGGCACTCTTGTAAGGCTTAGGGGACAAGCATTCAAAGTCAGAGCACAAACACTGGGGAGAAGGTTGAAGTGCAATAACATCGTCCCCACTCTCTGTGAGCCCTGCCCTGCGGATGTAAATAGGCTCACCTTACTCACAGGAGTAGACTCACTGAAGCCAAAGCAACTCATGTGCATAAGTATCTTGGTATCAATCCCCACTTGAGTATTTTCTGCTCTTCAAAATGTATTCAAAACTCATCGGGTGGATGCTGTTATTGTAAAGACTTTAAGTAGGACTGCGAAATGGAAAGAAAAGAGTAACAGATCTATATGTTATTTGTTATAGCAGGACTTCTTTTCGTTACAGGCTATGGTTCTATTCACTGTACTACACAGCTATTATATCCTATTAAAAGTGATCTCATTTTTCTTAATCACAGGCCATTTTTCTACTTGCTCTGTTTTTGATAGAGTATTTCAATAAAATCATAAGAGTTTTCCTGAACCAAGTCTTGGGTAGGTTTTAACAATACTTAGACCAGGCTGAAAAATAACAGAACTGCATTTTCTTCTTAGAATGTTAAAAACACAACGATTTCCCCTCGATGAAGGATACAACCACATATCTGGCTTTTGAAAAGTTAACTTCTTTGAACAATTTTCTGCACCTTTACTGCTACAAATAAGTAAAATTTGTTACTAAATCGAATTGTTCTCCCTCCCCAAAAGAAAGCTTGCTTTTTTAATAATGGTGACTAATTTACACACATGCCTCCATTCTCTTTTTAGCCTTCTGTTCTAAGCAACATATCAAGGGTGAAAGAAAGGCATTTGAGAAGAATGCCAGTACAGCAGTCTGTCCCTGGAAAAGATATTTCTTTTTCAACCTCCCCGGAGTCTATTCTATCTTTGGCACAGAAGCCCTGTCAGTATAACCTCTCCCCATCACACTCTTTCTTCCAAAAAACCCACCTTCAAGTCCCTGATAAACATTAAATCTCTGACAAATATGCTAACAGATGTGGGTTAGTTTTTTTATTTAGGAGCAGTTCTTTACAGTGTTAATGTTTAAGAAGGAAGAGTCTCTTTTTGATCGTAATCTGAACATTTAATATTTGCTAAAACTGCACTGCCTTTTGTGTTTGCTTTAATTACAAACCCTCTGTAGCCACTGAAACACTCAGACTGATGAGTAAAATCACAGACAATGGTCCAATTGAGTGAAGGAAATAAAGGCCTCTTTTATTTTTTTGTTAATAATGATTTAAATACTCATTTCCCAAACATCCTTGATTTCATAAACAACTAAAATAGACCACTTGGAAAGATCCTGATTCAGCTTTCTTGGATTCCATAATAACAGATGGATCACTAGACTGTTTACTGCTGCGTCCCACAAACTTCCTGTTAGTAAACTCCTATATTATTTATGAAACAGAAAAATTACAAAGTAGTATCTTAGCTGATTACTGCTTGCTGATGAACCAGTGCCAGAGAAACTTTTTATACAACTTTACTTTCTTGAGCGGCTCTGTTGCTCTTATTGTTTTGTATTTGTGTCACAGAACCACCCAGAGGCCCTAATTGGATTGCGGTCTCATTGAGACACTGTACAAACACACAGTAAGACATTCCCTGAATTATGGCAGACACCCGAACTGTGTGAAATCAGCAAATGGCAGGAGTGGAGAAGAGATGGGGAAAGTAACAGATAGGCACACATGGTCCACAGGTTAGCTGTCAGCACAGTGTACATTTCAGGACAATACTAAATGAGATATTAATTATATTAAACCTGAACTCTTGTAGATGCTGGTCGTAGACAGGATCTTGCCAAGCTGATCATCTCAAAGATATTTGTGACATAATTAGATGACAATTAAATATATAGATCCTGATTCTCCTTTCACTTACACGGGGCATACACTCATATAATTTCATTACATCGTATAGATTAGACAAGAGCCTTGTTAGAAATACACACTGTAGCTTGACAGATTGGCTTGATTTCTGAGGAATTACTTCTGATTTACAGTGGTGCGAATAAGAACAGAATTCAGCCCATGCTCTACATTTTAAAAATCATACAAAGTTAGGTCATTAAAAAAGTAGTATATAAACAAAGAGCAAAGTATCATGCAGAAATATGAATCTTGTGTATTACTTAGTGGTTCTGAAAATAGCACTTACTTGAGCTCACATAATTATTCTGGTTTTAAAATATTCTGGTTTTGAAGTTACATTTCACTGAGTTTATATTCTCTCCATGTAAATGATTGCTGCTCTACCTGACACTGATGATTATAGACATGTGTAATATACACAGAAACAGAACAAAGGTTTTCCTGATTCTAAACAGATAAACCAGTCTTACCATTTTGCTTTGATCCGCAATTGAAATTAAAACTTGACCTAGCAATGCAGAGGCATGTTTCTTAACATTAGCTCCAGTGCCGCCGATTATCCATTAACTGAAGTTTAGCAAATTCTGCTACCTACCGGAGGCTTGATCATTATTATCTTTATAAGAACCATATCTACAAAGAAAGTGGCATCAGACAGAATAGTGCATTTGCTAATTGAGGGGTAGAACTGATTTTTTTGTGTGGATGGCAGTGCAAGGTAAGTAATCTCCCATTTAAAAATAATAATAGTAAATATTCCTTCTTTGAGGAAATGTATCCCTGGGTCTCCCCAGACACCCACTATAGGTTCCTATTGACAGCAACAGAATCTGATAGTATTAAGAGCAGATGATCGACTAGAAGATCTCCTGATACCTAACTCCCCCAACCAGGAGCTTGTGACAGATGTTCCGGCATTTTATGCAAATAGGAACTTCATGGATCAGTTTTCCTTTCTCCGTGTCATAAATGTAGCTGGAAAATAGAATTCTAGCACCACGGCATGCAGCAAAACACAAGCATCCCACTGACCAAACAAGCGGAAGAGAAAGCAAGATGTATACGTGAATTCAAAATAATTATGCCATGAGTTTTTTCGCTCACTTGTCTTATCAGTCAAGATATGCACACAACGATACAATTTCAGTGGTCTTTTTCTCCAACTGTATCGTAGCCCACAATTCATTTCTGAAAGAAAAACCCTTTCCGCATTTTGTATGCAATGTTTCTGCATGAACCTCATCATATTGTATGTGGATATATTATATACACACCTGCAAACTATATATATGTGTATATATATATTTCTCTCTCTCTCTATATATATACAGATACATGCACAAACAATTAATTAAGGTTGAGTTGAGTTTGCACTTAAAGCCAGGATTCAGTTTCTTTATGTATAACACATAATGTATATACATATTTATATAACGTGTTTGCTTACTTACTTTCTCCATAGTAGATAAGAAGCTAAACCTGACCACGAAAAGGGGATCAAAAAATCCAGTTCCCTTAAAAAAAAAAAAAAAAAGCTGCTTTGGGAATTTGTGAAATTTTAGAGAAAATATAAATTTTCAAATTACTGTACAACATATTAAGGTTTATTTGTATTAAATAATTTCTGTGATATCATGCAGTAGAAAAAGTTGTGGAATATTGCATTATTTCCTCTGCAAAACTGAGAAAGACTTGAAGAGCTAAAGTCCTGAATTCCCATTATCCAGCTACAATTTTAAAAATAAGACAGTGAATTATTACTGTGTTTAAAATAAGATAAATATTGCATTTTTAAAACTGTTTTGACCCTTTTCAATTCTTTATAATTTTAGATACATCTTATATAAATTTTTAGGCATGTATTTTCTAGGAGACATCTCCATTTTTGGAAAATATCTCATTAAAATGACTAGTCAGTATTGTGGCTTCACAAATTGCTCAAAGTGGATCCGTTCTGTTTATGATACTTTTGTTCATTCTAAATATTTTAGATTTTTTAATTGAATCTAACTTGGGGTGCAGGAAAATATTTCTTAGACCTTTCAAATGGGATTTTGTTCAAAATCTGTTTCTGTTAATCTGAAAACATGCAAACAGATTTAGATGATTGTTTTATATACATCCTGAACATTTTTGGGTTGTAGTATGATATAAAATTTTGTCAACATGTCAAGTTTTGTTGAATGCTGGAAAACAATCTTCATCTAATTCAGATGTACAGTCTAATTTTGTTCAAAAGTGTATGACAATACTTTATTCCTGTTCACTTATAAATATTGCTAGATTCATGGGTATTTCTTTTTCAATCTTATTCCTGTTCAAGTTTTTTTCTTTAAAAAATGTATAAAAAAGAAGTGAAAATACCAATACGGGGACAAAAAAAGAGAGGTATATATGTAAACACATATCCTGTTGCAGTGCATCTAGTTTTTGGACAGAAGCAATTAGCAATATATTTTTATGCACCATATCATGCATCCGTGTTGTTGCTTTGGAAAATAGTTATGCAGCTGGTAACATGTTGCAGGTGAGGTGTGGCTTTAAATGAAGCCTCTGCCTGAAAATGTCAAAGACCATTCCAGAATCAAGTATTAATAGAATAAACTTAATTTTAGTTTCTCATAAGTGCAGCTGCATTCTTCTATTTAATTATAGGGTTCCCACAGTAGTAATTTTTCCCTGACCTACTCAATCTCAAAAGTCAGAAAATTGCTTCTTTTTTAAAGCTGACAATAGCATGGTATGTTTCCAAAGGAAAAGTACAAATTACAGAAAACCATTACTTTAGACATATTTAAATAGCCAGGAAGAAATCCTAATTGAAAAGTTTGCTAAAATGTGAAAAAGTTAGGTTTTTTTTAATTCTTGTTATATTGTTGGTTGCCATATAAGCTGCTTATGATAGAATAGTTTCCCTTTCTCTGCACTTTTTTTCCCCCTCCTAGTTAAACAAAAACATTTGGGGATGACAAAATTTAAAATAGAGAGGGCTTAAAAATAACTTGCATGTGTTTAATAAGATAAAACGAACTATTGTTTTAGGGTCTGATCCAAAGTCCACTGAGTTAACACGAGTCTTTCCATTGATTTAAATGGGCTCTGGATCAAGCCCTTAGCTTTTGTGCTCTCAAACAGGAGTCTTATGAAGGGGGGAAACCCTGCTTTCCCAAAGGAATTTTTAAAAACTGTCCAATTATTGGAATGCCTGTCCAGCAGCTACTGCTGTGTATTTGTGGTAAAGTTTAACAATATTCAAGTTAGGAATCTACAGGGAACTGAGCAATATTAAAATATTTCCTAAATGAAAAGTGGACCTTCCTGAAGTGAATGTTGATGAATACGTGCGAGTAGGCCAGAGGTAGTGTGCTTCATCTGAACAGAAATGACTGGTATTTTGGTTGTAACCCATGAAGATTTTTCTTCATTTGGCACAAGGTGCAGTCTTTTTCTGAAGGGAAGCTATAGCACTTTTTCAGAGCTCTTGGGTGCTGCTTTGTAGATTAGCAATACAGTACGATACAGAATTAAGTGCCTATCTTTAGGAACCTTGCATGAAAAAATGTTGACCCCGTGCTACCCTCCTTGACCCCAGCTAGACCCGTCTGCTTCCATTTGTGGGGTTGCATTGTTGTGCCAGAGATGGGAAAAATGAAGTCTGGGAACCATGGCGCCCCACAACAAGCTCCCCTGATAACGCCATGAATTCCAGAATTCCAAATCAGATTAGCTCCTGCTGCAAGCCCTCTCCATGGCCTCTCCTGAAGCAGTCCTGGTTTTGGAGCTGTGCTTTTAGTGGAGACAGGGCCTTCGGACTGCTGGAAAAGAACCCTGGAGATGGGAACTGAAGTCCATGTAGTTCACTGAGTTTGCGTGTGGGTGTCACACCGCCTGTCCCCTCCATGACCCTCCGAAACTCTTTCCCTTCTAAGGAAGGCATCAGGAAAAACTCCTTGTGAGAAACCACAAAGTTTCCTAAGCCCTTTGTTATTGTTAATGACAGTATTGCTAACCTCAAGGATTAAAAAAATCATGATTTAAAAAAAAAACATCATAAATTTGGGTTCTTTCTATTTGCCTTCTGCTTTCTGAGCCTTTAGTCACACTCTTTTCATGTTTTCAAGCTTTTCTCCATAATCATGGAGGCCAGCAATTTGCTGTTTTTTCTCTTTTTTTCCAATGAACAATGGTATTCTCTTGTAATCTTTTGATTCCTGTGTATGGGACTTTAATATACATCCTAACACTAGCAAGAGTCACAGGAGTTGGCAACTAATGAAGAGGAGGCTGGTTCACAGACTTTGTCCTCGTGTTTCAGACTTGTGAGACTGCAAAGGGTCAATGGCAATTCCGGGCTATCTCCATCACTTGCCAGCTCTTGGTTGTTGCCCAAGATTGTTTAAGGTTTGGAAATTCAGTCTGCAGAGTCCTGGACAAGCTTCTGACCGTGCTTATATTTGTCTCCCACGAGCAGTGGCTACAAAGGACAATGGTTGGGGGCCCTGTGGCTGACTCTTATCACACTACACAAGCTCCTCTACCCTGCAGAGCAGAGACCAGTCCACCAGCAGGAATTAAAAAGGGGATCAGAATGAGCTGTTAGCTGGCTTCCCATCTGCCCCCCCTACGTCAATGCTTCAGAGGTTGGGGTTGGGGAAGCAGGAGAGGTGGAGGCGGCCAGCCTTCCTCCCTGGTTCCAATCCCAGCACTAGGGAGTACAGAGAGATGAGGGGAGAGGTCAAAAGTACATGGCTGTAGGATGGGCATGGAGTGGTCAGGGACACAGATGAGGGTTGTGAGTCTCTGGGGTATGGCTTTCCAGGTCAGCCAGCTCCCCACTCCATCTGCCATCACACGCTTGTGGGAGCGGTCCCCTGTGGGAATGGGCTGGTGGTAGGGGCACCAGAGGACGGTAGCTTGGAGGTTTAATGTTTATTTGAGGGGGGGCAGGGATGAATTTGCAGCGTTAGTGACTTGGTAACATTCTTGGGGGGTTATTTTATTTCCGCTTTTCCTTTTATGTTCTGTCATCATGAGAATTGCTGCTGCAGCAGCTCCTCCCAGAGCATTAAAACACGCGCCAGGCCAGAGATGCTGGCCTAGCTGTGGTAAGGTGTGTTATTACATTGGGTGTTTGGTTATGGTGCTAGTTATTACCGGAGCAGGAGAGACTGGGCCTCATATTTTTTTCTGTTTAATGTTCAAGTGCCATTAAAGTTTCCTTGGGATTGAACTCAGTGTGTGTCTTCTGGTTTCTCTGCTATTTCTCCAACTCAGCGGAGAGAAGCCAGGGCTCCTATGGGAATGGGGACTCGGCCCATCTGACTTCATGATTTGGCTGCACTTAGGCCTGAGGAAAGATTTGCTGGGGAGGGGAGGTTCAAGGCGAAGGGCCAGGGTACTGGAGGGCGGGGTGGTGGTAGCACTCAACAGTAGAGGTAAGACTAGGTTGTGTGCGTGTGTGTGGTCGGGGGGAAAGGAAAGCATTGGAGAGGCTGTCTGGCATTGGTTGTTGGTTGAATAGTCCTGCCTCGGCCTGGACCTTAATGGGGGTCAGAGTCTTCTCTTTGCCCACCTGGAGAAGGAACTCCCTAGTGTCCCACCAGCTCATGTGACGCTCCCCCTAGGAAAGGTCTGGCTGGACAAATGACACAGGTAGTCAGGACAGTAATTTTTGAGCCACCTGCTGCTTGTTTCCTTGCTGGAGCTCCTGGCTGGAGGGGGACCCTACTCCCTCATCTGCTGGGGCTCTCAAGTTCTGACCCCCCCGCCCTTCCCTGCATTCTCTTCATCCCATCTCTGTACGAAGGAGGAGGAAATTAGGGGACCTAGTTGATATTGATACCTGTCATGTGACTGGAGCATTTGCCTTTGGAACTGTGACCTGGGTGATATGACTGAGGCCAGGAAATTGTGTCCATCTTCCTGACAGCCCTTCTCTGTGTGTGATATCCTTATTACAAGGGTTCCATCCAGCGGAGGAGACATTTGCATCACTGGCTTTCTCAGTCAATATATTTAACACGCTCCAGACTGGTATTACTTCCTCAGCAATTATACGTGGACCAGATCCTCCACTGATGTAAACGGTTACTGCTCTCCCAAAGTCCATGGAATGACACTAATTTACACCATCTGAGGATCTGGCCCAATGGATTTTTTTACCATGCATTCTAGACATATCCCATTTTTTCCTTTTAAAAATATGATGTAGCTTGTGCATCTCTCTTAAAAACTACCTAGGCTTTTGGCGCTTGTCAAACCCCCAGCACAAAAAAGGCCATAGTCCGCTCTCACTGCTCATGTTGAGCAATACCTTAAATTGCAAGTAGCCCTGTTGCAATCAACAGGATTATTCATAATTTAAGGGACTACTCAAAGTGAGTATGGTTGGAGAACTGGACCGTATCTTTTGCAGTCACCCTCACCTGGATGTCAATTTTAGCTTAGATTGTTAGCCCTGCGGGGCAGGGCCACCTCTGTCACTCTGTATCCTGTAAAGAGTCTAATGTTTGGGTTCCGTGCTAGTAAATTAATAAGAATAATGTGGAACTCCAGAAGAAAGACTGGGGGAAGGGTACAATCAAAGGTCCCAGTTCTACAAGCGCTCTGCATTGTGTGTGTGATATGGGAGAGCTATTTACTGAGCGGTTCCAGAATCAGGCCCCAAATCCATAAGATGCATCATATTCACAAGAGGAAAAAAGAAATAATAAAGGAAAAAACTTCTAAGCAGTCAGCTGACCATGTTAAAACTGACACCAGTACATAGTATTCAAAGAGCAGCTAACCCAAGGTCTCCCTAACCTTGGCAGAAGTGCAGGCAATGGCTACATGAGGATGAAGTGTTCTTGAAAAATTTCTCCAGTGTATCAAGTGCAAGCAGGTTTTTCTTCAGCCTTAAGCATGCATGACTTCTTTCTGCACCTCTTTCTTCCCCTTTGAAGAAACTTTTTATTGTGGACAATAAAGAGAAAATCAATCTGCCTTGCAGGACTCCGCTGCGTCTCATAAGGTATCCAAGGACAAAGGGGCAAATCAGGATTTTTTCCCCAGAACACATTAGCATTTATAAGGCAAATTACTAGCTAAGATCTTAGAATAAAAGCAATACATTTAAAGAAAAGCAGAGCTCAAGTGCCATCTTCAATGAAAAAAAAAATAACCACATTCTTAAAACTACCAAGAAAGCATTTCCCTGAAAGCATCTAAAACAGCATTCCTGATAAAAGCAGCATCATGTGAAAAGCCCTGATCAGCAACCAATTGATATCTGGGCTCAAGGACTAAAGTAAGAATGTAAAGAGTTGTCTAGAGAATATATCTTGAGAAGCATAAACATATAAGATAATGTAAAACCATGGAAGGCTTTATATACCCTTTAAGAAGGAGAATTTCAAAATCAGTGTGTTGACAAATAGGGATCAAAGGACGCAATATGATTAATACCCTCGGCTCTGAGGAGCCTAGTGCCTGTGTTGTCTGACCCACTGACTAGAATATAGAGCTTCACCACATATGAAGACATTAGCAACAATCACAGTAAATACACAGATACATCCTTTGTTGAATATAAGTCCTATTCTGGCTATACTATTTTATGGGGGTGGAGGGAACTGGGGGAAATGAAAGCTAACAGCAATTGCCTACATTCTGCTTGGTGTGGATAGCAAAATTTGCCCAATATGCCCAAGTACAGATTGACAAATTTTGTACTGATTTAAATCCCATGTAATCCCATTGATTTCAGAATCTGGTGCAGACTTTGGCTCAAAGAATATGAAGTCCAAAAATTGCCCTAAGATGCCTAACTAAAGCAAAAGTATATTTACAAGAAGCCCTGTGTTTCAGAATAGTCTTTTCCCCAACATGTTTGTGTTTTTGGATAGGCTTGGAAGGCTGTGATGTCATACAGCAGTTGTTTCAGTTTAAGTCCCTATGCTTTGGCAGGTTCCCACCTGTTCTACACCTGGGAACTCCAGTCTTGGACCTTCAAAAAAGGCATAGTCAGGCTTGCTTCTCCAATATTCCTCCCCTTTGCTGCCTTTTCAAGACCGCTGAGGGTGGGATGGAGGCAGGACCATAGCTCTGTTCTCCTCTAAATGTCAGCCTGTGGATCTTCTCGGGTACATGGGTAGTAAGCTCTTCAGCACCTCCAGCACAGGATTGTGCCTCATTGCACCATCCTAGCCCTAGACAAGCTAGATGGAGAATTAGGTACACCACCATTTTCTTCGTTTTTTACTTCCCTTTGGTCTCAAAATACTGCAGGATCCTGAACTCCGATTTTCCCCCCTGTGTTCCATGACAGTGCCTGGATTAGGAGGTAAGATAGAGATGTGATGTTTCTTGTATTTTAGGAGAATTAAGTAGCGTCTCGACTTGAGGACTGATGCAAGGTCAAGGAGGAGGGGCTGTCTGAAGAGAGGTATGGAAAAGACCTAGCTTATCCAACACATTGTTTCTTTCTTTCTTGTTTTATATTGCACAGAGGCAACTTTACCGGAATATTTTACAGGTCTCTAGTAATATAATAGGCTGCAGGAGTTCTGAGTTAAAAATCCATATAAAAATTCCATCAAGGTAATATTTAGCAAAAAAGGCATAATGGTATTTTTTTCATTCATGTTTGTATAAGTTTAGACTCATGAGCTTTTACCTGTAGCTTTTGGAGGACATGCTAAATAAAACTTAAATGGTTGAGAGGCTTTAAAAATTGTATTAAATCAAAGAGGTAGTGTTTCTATATTAGGAGCAAATCCCATAAACCCTTATGCTTTACTCACATGGATAAGTCCCTTGAATCAAATGCAGCTACCCATGTGAGTTAAAATACTTATGTGCAGAACTGTTTGCAGAATTGGGCCCTTAGTTTGGAAGATGATACCATTGCGAAATGACCTATATCAATGTGAAAGTAAAATCTGTCTCACTTCAAAAGAAAATTGCCAAGATTTTCTTCACTGAAATTTTGGGATCTGTAGAAAATGAAGCCTTTTTATTTTTTTTCCCCCTCTGATAATCTGTTCAGTGAACAAGCTGTGAAAAATAGTTCTCTGTAGTTTCCATGTGAAGCAGCAGACGGTAAATTTCCATTTAAAAGAATGATTGGAGTAGCTGCTGGCACTGAACTCAGTTGTCTTAGTCAAATCTACTTACCAAGAGTTTACAGCAATGCAATAGTTTATTATTTCACTCAACCAGAAATCAGAGGAAAAAGATACAGAGGAAGACCGAAGTAGGTTCATGGTCAGAATTCTTTTCTTTCTTAACATTTTGTTTTTATTTTAATACAGATTTTGGAGTCAGTAGTTTCATGTGTAAGGAAGAGACGTTTCTTTTCCCCTCTTTTGAATGCAGTGAAATACTTGTACTTTGTGCTTCTATAGCACCTTTCTTCTGTGGATCTGAAAGGACTTTACAAACATTAATTAAATCTCACAACACCCATGTTGAGGTAAGTATTTGTGTAGCTAATGCAGAATGCTTAACCTGATCCTTGTACGTAAGTACTATAAGAGGTCTGTAGTAAAATTATAGGCTATCCATGGCGAATTAATTTAACTGAATTGCCATATATATAAGCCATATATTGCCCTCTGTCCACCACTCATGCTGCTTCCATAGTATGGGAGATCTGTACAAATATCTAAGGAAGATTATGTTTAATCGTTTGTGTCACCATAATCTTTTAGAGTTTTGTATATAAAGGTGTTTATTGTTTGGGCCTGGCAAATCGTTATTTGCTGTGATGGTTCAAGGTCATTCATTACTTTTAAGATTATTTTTAAAAGAACCACAAAAATAAGTTTTTCCTTATATTCATCACCCTACCTGTGTTTGTGAATAAAAAAGAAAAGGTGGAACTAGAAGATCAACCTAGAGTCTTTAACTTTTGAGCACGTGGGATGATTATACTCCCACCAGCCTAGCCCATCGGCCAATCCCCACAATACCTTCTCGCAAAATGAAAAAGTGTCCCTCATCCTGCCCAATGACCCTCAGTCCCGAACCTAGTGACTCTGCTAGGAGCTCCCCTACCTTAACATTCCCTGTCACTGTGCTCCTCCTTGTCTGCCAGTTCCCCTGCCATCCTCCTGCTCTGCCGTTTGAGAAAGGGTACAGGAACGGACAGTATATAAAGGCAGGTCATGTTAGCAGTGCAGGGTAGGTAAGAGGAGACCATTCCAGTGGGAGAAAGGCAAGCCCACTGGGTCTCACGCCAACTCCTAAGCTGGACATCCCTTCCATTTCCTTAGGGAAAGCTCCGATAGAGCAGAATACAGAACGAGAACTTTTTTCTCAAGAGTTATAATGCCAGCCTATGGAATCCTATGGCAGGGATGTAGTTCTATATTAAACACTTGGTTTAAAAATTCTACAGAAGGGGTATTATTCTCATTCTCTGTGGAATTATATAGGGTTTTAGAGTAATTTCTACTGAAACTTTATATTTCTATAGGGATTTTTCCATAAAGGATGGCAAGAAGCCTTCTTCCCTTCGTGCCATAGTAGCTGTTAGCTAGCCCCCAGTCCTTTAGGAAATTAGCCAATTTCTGGAGGAACCAGCTAGTTTGCCAAGAGTCAATGTCTACAGGCCCAAACTTATAAATCATAAGCACCTGCGGAAAGTTAATCATGTGATTAAGTATTTGCAGGACTGGACACTAGAATAGAGAATTTGAATAGAGAATTTGAAATAATTATTAAATTGTTAATTTACCTACAAATATTGACCAACAATACTTAGTGATGTATGCCAGGATCCATGAGACCTGCCTAATCACCAGCAAATGGGATCTGCTGCAAAAAGATCCAGCCAAGCAACCTGTTGCTCTTTGTGGGATGCTTTAACACGTTCCTCAATTTTTTGGTAGATTCTGGCAGGTCGCGAGAGTGGCATACTCTGTTTACTTGAAACTTGTTGGTTTGTGTTAGTTCTTTTCATTTCCCCACTCTTCTCTGTCTGCCTCTGTGCCATCAGGCATCTGCCAAGATTGCCAATATCCAAAGCAAATTCAAAGGCAGAAGATACCCTGATGGGGTGTATTTTAGATTAGAAAATGAAGGGTCCTTACTTGTACTGTCAGGAATGTAAACGAAACTAAGCAGTTGAGCAAAGTGGAGCTAACCCAAATGGAAAGATATAGCAATGCCTTCCATTTCTGTCCCTCTGGTGCATTAGGATGTCCTTTCTCATGTCTGTCTAGTATGGAAAAGTGCAGTATTGGCATTGTCCCTGCATCAACAGATTCTTTTAAAAAGTCTTTTTTTTTTCCAAAGGAATATCCATTACTCTGCTGTTTCCTTTGTACTCGATGAAAGTTGAAGGGGGACTTGCACAAATGAACATTCTGATTGTGAATGGCAGTTGGGTGGCTAAAACACCGTTACAGCAAATTGAAGACCTGGTCTTTCAAAAATGTTTTCCCACTAGCCTTGTTCTGCTCTAGCTCTACCTGATGCTCAATTTGCAATATTATCAGGGCTTCAGCATTGTCAGCATTATACAAATGTTTTAAGCCTTGGTCCTTCCTTCTCTCTGATATCTTGCATTTCTTTGTTGGTCGAATGCAGGTTGTAAGCTTTTGTTTTTTGGTTGTTTTTTTTTTTGGTGCAGGGACATTCTCTTTTATCCTCTGCAAAGTGGCAAACAAAATTATGGGATATGTGAATATTTAATAACAACAATAATAATAGTCATGGAGCTTAGAGTCCTGGAGGAAAGTGTCTCCTCTCTAGTAGCTGTAGAATGTGTAATGGGCCCTCCTGCACTGCTTTCCCCCCAAGATTAAAGTCTCTTTGTGCCCCGACTCCAGTTACCACTAATAGGGTTTTGGTAACGACATTGGGAAGCAACACACTGTCCATGCTCATAGATGTCCTAATGCAGCATGATGTTGATCTTCTGCAGTAAGCAGCCCCATTCCAGAAGTCAGCCAAACAGAGGAAGAAAGAGTAATTAAGGGCCCAAAGATATCTACAATAGCAATAGGAGTGAGGGCAGGTTTTCCCAGGCTGCTTCAGCCATTGTGTGCACAGGTACTTACAGAACTCTCTGGCCAGCACTTAGTTGAACAGATGCACTGGTGAGCTGCCAATATTTTATAAGGGACTCTCACAAAAAAATGTTCTCCCTCTGATAACACACTGTCTCCCAAGGGCGCAAGTGCTGCCCAGGAGGGGTGAGGAACTGAGGAATCTTATCATGTGGTTTCTCATTTCAACAATAATTTTCTCCTAGCCATAATGAAGGAAGGAGCCACCGGCCTTACATTGAGGGGGCTTCACTGGAAATGTTTTGTTTGTTCTTGAATATGTATTATAAATACTGATGCCATAGCACAGTGATCCACTTGTGTAGTTTGAAATGGGGGAAGAAGGGAGAAGCAATGCCTCGCAATCTATGGGAGTTAAGGTACCCAGCACTGCACTGGGTTTATTGAAGGAAAGTTTGTGCCCTCTAAGCCTGCCAGTGTTTTCCTGGTGGGACTGAGAATTGTTCTGATACGGCTAATGTTCCCTGCAGAGAATTAACATTCCTCAAAGTAGTCAAGCGCTGATTCTGAATCAAGGGAGCCACAGTGTGGCTGGATCAGTCTTCACACGCCGGAACTGCTCGGCTAGGCAACCCTTATTACGTCTTCCTTTTTAGTATTCAATCTAAATAATTAAACAAATGCTTTGGCCGTACAATCAGATTTGTTTTATAGGAGCGTGTTTATTGCCATACCTTAAATCTTTAATTTTCTAATGATTGTAGCCAATGGCAATTAATTTAAAATAATTAACCCAAATATACACATCAAATTGCCAAGCACAACATTTTTCTCCTTCATTTATGACTTAATAGACTTCAGTGTGCATGCTCTGTCTTTACTAATTGCACAGTTGATAATTCTTTATGACTTTAAGGAGTTCAGCATTTTCTGTCTTTTCCTTTAATGGCTGCATCCTATAAGAATAATCATAGTCTTAATTTTGTTTAACTTATGCTAAGGCAAAATATGAATCTAAACCACAGGAGGAAAATAAAACACGTCATTGTACAGTTTGCTACATTGTATAAAATACATTTCCTATCCTTTTACAGCTGGAACCATTCAACCATTCCAATCTGCAGCATAGATGGGATCTAACCAGGCTTTAAGGGTTGTGCTGAAGTCTTTAAACTGATTAGGTTCTATCAAGATTACAGAACAGAGGAGTGTGTAGCCAGGTCTAACATCTAATTCTATTTACGTGTAAGTTTGCAAACCCCGCTGTCTCTGGCACAATCATTTTGCTGTTATTTATGTAAAGGTGCTCATTTTGTTCAGCGCTACACACCCATGCACGAGAGACCATCTGTGCGACCATCTAGTTACGGTCTAACTAGAAAAAGGTGGGAAGAGAGGCAAGGTGACTCACGCAGGGTCACACAGCAGCTTATTGGAGGAGAGAATAGGTCACAAGGCTCTTGACTCCCTGTCCAGTGCTCTGTCCACTTGGCCATACTGATGGAGCTGTGGAAGGTTGTGTTTGAGAAGGGGAGAGGAATGGCTGTGTGATGCCCTCTTATTTGGGGCAGGGTGGATGATGAGGTGGAGGGAGATTAAAGAAGGGATTCCGTCACTGGGGTGAATGGGTGCTGAGTGATCAGTTGGGGTGGTGCAGGGGGCTATGCCACCAAGGACATGTTTGAGGTGGTACAGTGAGAAGGAATGGACATGCAATTGATAAAGCTAAATGTGTAGGCTCTGAGTATTTTTTGCAGTAAGGAAATAACACACGTCTTGTCACAACCCCTTGCCCTGCTCTGAGAAAAGAATAGTCTTGTAAGCAATGTAAGAAAATCTGGCACAAGAGACTATTCCAAGGCAGAAAATGAAGGAACAGAAACATTTCATGTAATATCACAGTAAGATATTTCCTCCTTAATTGTGGACTGAGACTAAAATGTTGTAACGTTCTCCCTCTGCCCCCAATAAAAGGGAATGGAAATTTAGTTAACTAAAAAGGGTTATTTTAGAGCAGCCATTCCTAGGACCCAGACCAGTGCATGTAGGTGGCAGGTTGGAGCCTGCCCGTGGAATCAATAGTTGGCAAAACCTAGGAAAAGCTCTAGCAGCTTCCATAACCCTGGGGACCCATTCAGAATGTGTGCAATATCCCTGGAATCCACCTGTCATAGGCCATCACCTGTAGCTCCAGGGCATGCAGCACCCATGAGTCCCACTAGCAAACCATAAACCTCTCCTCTCTCTGTGCTGTCCGAGCATCCACCCTTCTCCTTGGGGAATCATCTCTGGAACAAAGAATATCATTCCACAGAATACGAGTCAGAACCTTCTCACCTGGTGTTTCCTGAGGCATTCTGCTATCTTCTGTGGAGCCTTCTTCCTCACTATGCACCCCATCTTTCCCACCAAATGGGAAATCTGAAAAAGTTATCATGACATTTTCATACCAACCTTTTCAAAACATCTGCAAGGCTCCCCAAGCTGCCTGGAGCCCCAGTAGCCATCAGGCAGGGAACCAGGCAACAAAGGTAGCCTGGGAGTCAGGGTTTCTGGGCTGCTGAGAGCCAAGAAGCCTTGGCATCAGGACTTATGAGCTGCCAAGAGTCGTAGAGCCCTGAGAACACCAGCAACTGCTGTGGAGTGGTGGAGCTGTTGAGCTGGAAGTGATTTTCCAACAGGAAGTTGAAATTTTCCCACCAAAAATTTTTATTTTACAAAAAGTAAATTTACCATTGGAAAATAATGCTGATGGAAAACTCCGAACCACCTTGAGATAAAATACAATAAATAAATAAAATACAAATACAGGATTTGTAACAATATTGTTCTCACATTTTTCCCCTGGGATGAAGATTGGAGAAAGAAAAGAACCACACGTGAAAGATGCTAACTGTATCGCTGAAGACACTTCTGGAAGGTGATCTTATATCATGGTGATGGGCATGGCCTAAGACCCTGAATAGAATAGAATAGAATCAGAATACTTATATATGAATATCAGAGACCGGTTAAAAATACTGACGTGAAAAATAAAACTCCACAAAACATATTCCTTTAACCAAACGCAGCATGTATGGGATAACTTAAAGGGGCTACATTTTGAGGGGCCCCAGCCCCTTAATTCCCTCTAATTACAAAAGGAGGTCATTGAAAGCTACCTTTTCTACTAGTGGGCAGTGTTCTTTTTTTTTAATCATGTGTAACACTTGTACAATTTGGTGAAATTACAGGCACAAGAGGAGAAGCTGGTCTGTTTAAAAAATAAAAAGAAGACATGATTACTTTGCTGAAGCTGTACTTCATATTTTATCTTCCCAAAGAGACAAAAGGAATAAATACTTAAGGCCCAGTGGTGATGACAGTGAAGCAATCATGGAGTTGCTGGATACCTTTGTCTCTAAGAGGCATGTAATAATTTCTACATGTCTGCCACTGAGTGTCAACCTTTCTTTTCTTCCCTTTTCCATTTTGGATGGCCAAACTGATTATCTAAAATAGAAAATTAGCACACAATGGGTTTACTCTGTGATACCCCTTATGCAACTAATGGGCAAAGCTTGTTAATTGGTTGTAAATGCCAGCAGGTTGCCAAGATAATACTTCAGAAATAAGCGGGTATTCTGATAATTACAGCAATCTTCATCTATAAAAGCTTAAGTAGATGAAGTACTGGCTGGCTTAAAACCAAGATTTATCCCGCTGAACTCACATTAAAAGAAAAAATAAGATGAAAACAATAATGTAGCAAAACAATTATATAGCAGGAAGCGTTGTAGGTTTTAGAGATTGTGAAAACTCAGAAAGTAAAACAGTGCTGTAATAACCAGTTATGGAAAAATAGGCCATTTACATTTGTATATAATTAAATAGTAGGCTATGCAATTTCACTTTTTAAAGTAAACTGCCTCTTCCTTTTTTTATAGGGCAACGTAGCCATAATTGCTGCATTAAAGCTTTAATGAAAGAAAAAAGCAGCAGATCAAGATGACATGTAACATCTACATTTGTACCGTGGCATTCTGCTTGTTTAGTAATAGGAATCTACTGAGGAGATTAAAATTGCAGAATTCTTCATAGTTTTTCCCCCCTAAAATTGGTATAGAAAGATCATTCAAGATCTAAAATACAAAAACATTATTTTTCTACCTTCAATCTACAAGAATTTAATGGTTTTCCTAAGTATTAGAGTGCTTTAAGGAATGCTTCAGTGTAAGAGGGAATATTACTTCAGATCATGACAATTATTAAAAGTGAGTGGCTCCCACTTAAAGTTAGAGGGCTCACCTGATGTTTTAGAATATTGCCCCAAATGTTAGATATTACTTTTTTTTTTAACTTTGTGCCTTTTTAAAGTAATTTTCTTGTCAAAATTATCAACAGGTTGATATATAATACAGTTGTTTGAATTTTGATTTTTTTTTAAATTAGGAGCAATTGCAAGATGCGATAAATGCAGTCCTGATCTAGATTAAGATTTAAAATTAAGGCTGCAGCTTTCAATCAAGATCTTCAACCTTGAGAGTAAAGTATGTGAGCTGATGGTGACTGGGCGGGAGGCGGGGAGGAAATGCACAGGTTTCCCATCTCTGGTGTGATGAGTTTGGAGTGTATCTCTGTACATTACACTTAACAGATGATGTCTTTTGAGAACAAGTAATGGCATGTTTTGGTATGTTCCGCATGAATGGGCTAGATAAGTTTGGTGTGCAGAACAGAAATATTGCTCCAAGATTATGTTCACTTTACACTTTAGTGGGAATAACTAAAGAAAAACATTTTTTTTCTGACAAGGTTGTTGGAGGTCAGTGTAAGAAGTTGGCAAATTCAAATTGAACTAAGCATGTAGAACCCACCAAATGCATTGCAACAGTGACTGGAATTCTGTGTCCAGTCTGGTGTGCAGAATTAAAGAAGGATGTTGAAAAATTGAGGAGGGTTCAGAGAAGAACCATGAGAATGATTAAAGGATTAGAAAACATGCCTTATAAGCTCAATCTATTTACCTTAACAAAGAGAAGATTAAGGGGAGACTTGCTCAAACTTTGTAAGTATCTACATGGGGAACAAAAATTTGATAATAGAGGGCTCTTCAATTTAGCAGACAAAGGTATAATAAGATATAATTGTGGTAAGCAGAAGCTTACGACTCAAAATAAGTTGCAGACTTTCAGCAGTGAGGATAATTAACCATCAAAACAACTTACCAAGTGTTGTGATCAATTCTCAAATCAAGATTGGATGTTTTTCTAAAAGACATACTCTACTTCAAACAGGAAATAATTCAGGGAAATCTGATGTGGGAAGTCAGCGTAGATAATTACACTAGTCCTGTCTGCATTTACAATCTATGAATGTATGAAGGGCATCGATTGTTTACTAATAGTTGCCATCCCTACAGCGGTTGACAAACACTAACTGCATAGGCATGTGTCATCCTAGCTGTAAAAAGGCAGCCAGACCCTTGTCTGTCTCACTTAAGTACCTCAGTGTCAGGGCCCAAAGGGTTTTTGCCTTCTCCTGGGTTAAATCAACTTCCCATCTCTTTCATCACGTGAATACTCAAGCATGCTGGAAATTAACATTTGCTTTACAATCAGATTTGCAGAAACGACTAATGCTTGTGATGTCCACACTGATCCACCTTAAAGGAACCTGATTTTTAGAGGGCAGGTGCTCCATACTTTCAGATAATCAGGCCCTTTTAAGGGGTCTAAGGTTGGCCTACTAGAAATAAGTCACCCAAAATCACGAGTGACTCTTGGAAAGGGAGGTCATTGGTGTAACTACAAGTGCGTCACTTTAATGTTTATGGAAAATGGAAAGGAAAAGGACATGAAGATACCTGAAGGGAATTCATTGATAAATCCAAGTCAGTGCTTGTGGAAAATGTGTTGTAGTGTGCACTGTAACATTTTTTAGCAGTACAGGAATTTACTGTACATTTTGAAGTAAAAATTTTCAAAATAATACTGTGGCAAGTTAAAATGGCATGATAGGGTTCCACTTTTGCTCTCAGATGTAGCGAGAACACAAATAAGACTTCCTCCAACTCCCCAACTGATAATCATGTAAATGCATCCTGGGGGGCTTTTCTCACACCTTGTGGCCAATAAAAATGGTCTACCAGCCAAATTCAGTACCTCTCCACCCACAACATTGTCTTCAAAGGGTTTGCACAGTATAACTAATTAGAACTTAGTCTCTAAGGTGCCACAAGTCCTCCTTTTCTTTTTATATCTTCTTGTGCATCCTCAACAGACCTGTTTACTAACAAATTTATTTGAGCATAAGCTTTCGTGAGCTATAGCTCACTTCAAGAGATAGACTCTCACTCACTGTGGCTCTGCAATGCTTGCTGGAAGAAAAAGGAGTTGAAAAAATTGTCACAACAGTAAAGTGGTATGACTCGGAATGCACACAGGCAGCAGAGCGGATGGGTGAAAAGGTGCGATTTTTGCACAGATATTTTCTACAGTAGAACCGCACTTTAAATAATGGACCTTACTAGTTTGGACAACTTACATATATTATGCACTAAGTATAGTTGTGGAAACTGGTGAAGGAAAAAAATTACTTCAAAGGATTCTTTAATGGATCTATCTCTCTTGTCTTCTAGGAATAAAACAAGTAGGAGACTTTTTCAATCCTCCTGTATTTCCATTTATCCTTTAAAAATGTATGAGCACAGTTTTCAAATGATGGTGCAGTTACTATGGTAATTGTTTATTAATCTTGTGGCTGTCAGTAATTGTCACGGTACAATTTATATAGCTTGGAGAAGGATTTAAAGTAGGAGTCTGGTTGTTTTATACATCCATCTTTTAGACACTTCACAAACTTTTTTTTACAGCACATGCATTTTTCTCTCTTAGTTCAACTTTTATTCAGATGTGTCGGTTTCTTGAAATACCTCTCTTTGAATTGTGTACAGCCTAGGTGCTGTAAGAAAGGGTGAAAAAATTGCTTAGAATCAGGAGAATGGGATAGGTGCAGAAGTTTACTGAACTTAAATCATGGGTTTTTTTAAGAGTACATTTGTTACATTGAACATAATGGATTATCTATGGAAAATTAATATACCAA
Source organism: Chelonia mydas (assembly GCF_015237465.2). Classification (NCBI taxonomy): domain Eukaryota; kingdom Metazoa; phylum Chordata; order Testudines; family Cheloniidae; genus Chelonia; species Chelonia mydas. The sequence continues at coordinate 56,871,313 of NC_051251.2, forward strand.
AATAAAACTCGTTACATAGATTATATTTAATAGAGCATAATTCTGAGCTACTTCCTCAGTTCTTCTCAGGCTTTTCTCCTTGGGACCATGATCCTGATTGGCTCCACTAGTTGCTATCCCTTTCCCTTTAATGCCATTTACTTCCAGAGACATTTGGAAGCACTGCAACTACCTCTAGTTTCCCTTCGAGACTCGGGGAGATTCAGTAGGCTTCATTAGTTCTGAATTTGCAAAAGTATCAATTTATTTCTCATATCATATAACAAGCATATGGCACAGAAAAACTTTCTCTTCAGCCTTGGGGAATGAGAGCGGGTTGTGTGTGCTAGAAAAATCCCTTCAGACAATAAAACTCGGAAGAACACTAACATGGGAAAGAGGTTGTTCCCCTACGACCTGCTCACAGAAGGGACCATGAAATAGCTTTGATGATCTGGGCCTAAAAGCTTGTTCTTTAAACATGTAACCCCAGCCCTGAGGCATGGCTTTAGCCTTCTCCATTTTCTCCTCAGGGTTATGGGTCCTGGGTTCACCTATAAAGGCACCTGGTGCCCACACCCAGGGAAAACCCTCCTGGTGCAGAGAACATGGAGGGCTTGTCCCTTGGGGAAATATTTATCACACAATCTCATACAGCGGAGTGTCAGTCAGAGCACACAGAAATAAAATAGCTTGTCACAGTTTTCAAGGTAATAAAACAGCAAATAGGGCTTTATTAGGTATGGGCAACTCAGGATAAAGGACAGTGGGAAAGGGGAGTAGGACAAAAACAACAATACATGAACTCTACCCCTTTCAACATTTGTAGCCAGTACAAACTACCCTGTGCTCCCTCCCAGCACCTGCCCAGGCAAATAGTGGGTTTAGGCTCAGTCTTTGATGGGTGTTGCATTGCTGAAGTCAGTGGGTTAAAACAAAATAGCAAAATAAACAAATGGGTGTTCTTACAAAGTGTCCACACCATGATGGTAGGCTCATCCTTATGGATTTCTGGTCTGGATTCCAATGTGCAGTTTGACTGGCTCTTGGTAGCCTGACTGTGACTCTCCTCACTCTCTTGGGTTTCTGGTCTATGCTGAGATGACACCATTCCATGTCCCAGAAATCCCGAAATGACTCAAACTCTTCCCTGGGGCAGGAATGTAGAGGGTAGAAGGGTCCTCCTTCGCTGTGATACTTCTCTCTCTTCCAAAACCAAAAGTAAAACCATACCCTTTGTCTCGGAGTTCTGGCTATGATTGGTCCTGGTAGCATTGCTAGCCAGTTCTATCTCCGTCATGGATCCTAGGCAATCCGGGAAATGGAGTTCTGAGCCTCTCTAACCATTGTTGCTAGAGGCTGGCTCAGTGTGGTATTTCAGGAGCACCATTTCCAAAGGGGTTAAAAATGTAAGAGCTTGCTCATGGAGCTCTGGTGTAATACATCTGTCATCTCATTATTAGCACTGGTTGGAAAATGGTAAGTATTTTCTGTGAAAAATTTGAAAAACACATTTTCAATTTTAATAAAAAGTGTTACTAGACATTTTTCAGTTATCAAAGGAAAAGTCAAAACCAAATATAATTTAAAAAAATGTTTTTCTTGTCAAAGCCATCAGAAAATTTAGAAAGAAATGAACATTCTCAGTAATTTTTTTCATTTTGAAAATAGGCACTTTTGGTCAGGAAAAAAAATCAAATGAAAAATTCAGACCCAATCTACTCATTGCTATTTTCTGCTGGTTTTAGTCGAATCTAAAGGAGCAGATTCATGACTAGTTTTTTTTCCTATCAAAAACTGAGAGAACCAAATAGTGGATAGAATGTTTATAAATAACCGATTAGCTCCCAGCTCGGCTTTGTAGTTTTATCAGTTGTTTAAGCCCAACCCAATAATTGGTAACTCCTAAAGTCTGCTTACTGCAAGAACTCCCCTTTCTACCTGGAGTCATTTTGAAGAGATTCACATGCTTTAGATGGAAAAAGTGCATGATGCCATCTCCAGACTCTTTCTGCATAAATTGTATGTGTTTATTATTCATCATAACACAGAACATTTTCTGTTTCTGTGTCACTTGTCACTAATCACTTATGCATCTGATGTGCAGATCCAGCGTAGAATCTCAGGCATTCTTGGCTTTAAAACATAAGATATGCATGAATAAGAGTTTATCCCACCTCCAAAATAACAACGTTGATACATTTTCAAAAGGGAAAGTGCATATGTTATGGTAGCTCATAAGCAGCCATAACCAAACTAGCTGAAAAGTGACATGGGCTTTTTCCCCCCGGTTTTCCTCTTTAGTATTTCATGCAAGTGTGTAAAAATTTTACCATCTGAATGCCACACATTTCATTCTGTCTGTGAGATAAAGAACATTTTTCGAAAAGAAACATACACTACTTGTTACAGTGCTTTTGCTTCTTTGTACAGACTGATTTCTCAATGCATTTAAATTTTGTCATCTGTAATTGTGTTTGTGAGAAAAGGAAACTTACACTTTTCTCCCACCTTCCCAGGTAGCACAGGGCTAGTGTAACATTTATACTATTGTATGCATAGGATGACACACACACACACACATTGCAGCTTTATGTACTGATACATCTGATTCTAAAGGCTGGTCTTCTACAGAATGAGTAGAGGCAGGGGCAGTCAGCCATTAAGTGATTACACCTCTACTCTGGCATTTCGCTCTTCCATGCCTTTTTACCCTCCTCTGGGCCATACCCCGAACCTGTTAACATCAATGGTGAAACTTGAATGGGACCAGGATTTGACACTATCCCTTCCCCTCAAATTTTCTAACCTTGCTACAACTGTTCAGCTGCACCAGTGGGAGCTGCTGTTGACTTGATTCTCATATTGCCTAGTTCTGCTCTGAAAAGGGTGAGAAAACACAGTGGTAAAAAGGCTGGAAGCTGCAGGAAGCCTGTGTACAGTAGCTCTCAGAGTTGCTAGTGGAGCTGAACTGGTGGGAGCAATGATGGGGAGTTTGGAGGGAAAAGAGCTAGTGTGGCTGCAGCTAGTACGTTGTCGACATGAAAACGTTTCAGTTGGCAACACTGAGTGATGAGTCTGGCTATCATTGTTTGTAATTGTAATTAGAGCTGGTAAAATATTATTGATCATATTAATTATATGATTCCCCCCCCCATATTTTGTTCAATCAACTTTCTGATCAGCTTATTCATTCAATAATTTTTTGACCAGCTCTACCTCTTATGCTGTCACTGTTCTACAAACCTTGATGTCCATATTCAGTGAAGAAACTGGATCTAGCTGAACATTTAACCACGTGAGCTTCACGACTGGAAATACTCAAGAGAAGCACGTTTGCACTCAGCAGCTATTCCACATTATATCTTTCATTGTTTAAAGAAAAGAAAAAGTTTCAATCTGCAGTGCATTGGCTAGTTATACAAGTCATGTGGTATGGTTTGTCTCCTGATTGGATGATTTGCATAACTAGCCAACACAACATGAATTTTGAATTGCATATGTTTGCAACTAACTTTTCACAAAACGTCCGTAGGCCAAGAATTATTTATATCAGAAATTTGAGAATATTTTCAGACATTACATAAATTCAAGAGCTGGGCGATCTGTCTGTGGACAAGTCACGAACAGAAAAATATTGCAAAATGAATCAAATTATTCACTGGGAATTGCTCATTCAACTGTACAAAAAACTCAGATTAGGAAACTGCTCTGGGTATCTGCACAATCTAAAGCAGTGGAACAACAATTGCTGCCCGGGGGATAATTTTGATGATTATGTGGTCCAAGGGCAACTCTACTGATCATCTGTGAGACTAGTACTAATTCTAAGCTAAAATGAGACACTTGATAACAGTTAGGAAGCAAGGTCTTGAAAAATATGATACTGGGAAATTGCTGCCAAAAATATAATAAAGAAAAGATCAGTAAGAATGATAAGATTTAAGAGTATTTTGAGATACTTTAAATAATAATGGGAAAAATAATATTTTCTAATATGCATGCAAACTGTGATTAATAAATCAAATCAGAATGTATAATTCAGCAATAAACCTGACTGGAACAGGGATTTAATTTGATTTAAATGTGAAGATAACTGTTAGAACACTAATAATTCTTACCTACTAAAGAATGCTTCCCCCCTCCCCCTTTTATGACACTACAGTTTTAGGAGTGTGTGAACCAAATATAAGTTTACCTCTGTTCACAACATGTTTCAAAGCTCTGGGCTTATAGCTTACAATAGTTTATTAAAAATATCCTTATTTTTTTACTCGTCTTAAAAATTGATCTGGGCTGGTACATGGCATAGAAGGTCTTGCACTGGAATAGTTCTTTTTAAACTATAAATATTTAGTTTAACTCTGCTCAGGCATTTTTAAATTTAGATCACGGGAAAGGTGCTGGTGTTTAATGCACCTATTTCACACTGGCATAGCTCAAAGAGCAGCTCTGATTTTAGCTGGAAGATTCTGCAGGCTGTTAATTGATAACATTGTGGAGTAGAGTCCCTTTGTATATATTTTCAAAAATGTTTAAGACAAGTTGAAAAGGGCAGAGAAATTTAGGTGTAAAATGTACCATATCTGACTTGCACTTGCAGTTGCTTTTTTTCATAAGGATTTATAATTCACATGCTTACAGGGCATGCTCAGTGTATTATACATATAGTACTGAATATTTTTAAAAATAAGCTCTTATTAGCATGATTGATTGGCCTAATGTGTAAATACAATTGCATGTTTAAAATTAAATATCTATGTTATCTTACTAGATGGACACCTTTCTGGTTTAGCATGTTGATTGGTACTTTGGGAATTACTAATTCACAAATGAGCACTGACTCAAAAACCTAGAACAGATCCTTCAGAGCTCTTATCATTTATCTTGTCAAACTGAGTATTAAAGGTCTTGATAATAAGAAAGTATCAAAGGAATTGTTACATTTTATTGCTCTGTATAAATGATTAATGTCTCCCTATGTGCTAATGAACAAAGTTAGATCAGAATGCCTTCTAAATATATTTAAATGATTTAATGTCTCACTGGCATAAAGAAAAGGAGCAACGTCAGTCTATTGGTGGATTAAGATTCCCTTTTTAGATTTTACATTGCCATAGTGAAATGTGCAATTTAATTGAGGTAGAAATATCAGTGTGCAAGAGGCTGCAGAGTTTCTGTTATACCATGCAACTCAGAGGATGGGGTTTGGTCACGCACAAATCGGGCAAAAGGCTTGATCCTTTTAACCCATGTAAAAATCATGTGGATCTTGAGGCATCCTTGAAAGACAAGTTCTTCTGCATGATGGTCCAGATCCTCTGAGGAGCTTCCTGCCTCCATTGTGTCCCTTGGCCACATGGCTCATGGGGGAGCCACACTACCAGCACTTTTGTACCAGCTGTAGCTTGTGTGCCTAGTTCTACCACACTCCCATGGAAGATGTTCTGATGGCAGAGAGCAAGAGGTTGTCCAAATATTCACTGCCTTAAAGAAGATAGTGAGATGACTAATGTACAAAGTTCTCTCAGTGTAGAATCCCAGTGGAGACAAGGCACCTGTAGCTTTTACCTGAAGATTCCTATGTGAGGTCAACACTATGTCCTCCACCTCTGCTTGATCTCACCTAGTTTACCTCATGATAAAAAATATGTCTTGTCTCCAGTAGGACTTTATAGCAAGGTAGCTAATACATGTTAGTTATCCCGTGGTAAAAAAACCCCACCTTTTATTTCAGCCATGAAGACAAAATTAATCCCTCACAGTTAGCATTAACTTCAGAAATATGTTTGACACCTGCAGTGTTTTTATTTCCTATCTTGAAGGGTAGCCGCTTTGAACCTTGATAGCAGTCAGGACAACTTTGGGAGAGAGAAAAATCTTCAGCTAATGATAAATATATCCACTCAAAAGAACTGCATCACAACTCACAACCAGAATTTCTCCAAGGTCTAACTGCCTATACATTCAGTTAAACAGAATGTGTAAGACTGTCTTGTAGTATTACCCCCTGATGACTCCTAATAAGATTACAGTACAATCCCTGTAGAGTCTCATTGCTTGATGCTGCATATATCAAGTGTCCCCTGATTCCATAACCTTCCTGTTTTGTGTTTTGAATCCCATCATGTTCCCCCCCTCCCAGCAGCTTTGGACTCAGTTTCTGTTCCTTTAATTCCCTGTATGGGAAATAACAAAGGAGATGTTATGGTTCCAAGAGCCTTGCAGTTTATTGTGTCAGTGATTCATGGATAACTATCACCAAGGATGCGTTGACATGGTAGATGTCATCATCTACTGAGGTTAATGACAGCCTGGAATCCATTCTGACCGTACTTTGCACCTGAAGTAGTATTGCCTTGAATTCAGTAGAGATTACAAATATTGGGGCAGATGTGCCGCTATTTCAATGCCGAGTTTAAAAAAAAGTGTTCATTGGTATATTTCAAAACATAAATTAGGAAATTAACATAAGGCTTCTCTGACCTACCAGGACATAACTACAGTAAATGCATCATTACAGTATGATACTCTCTCTTTTGCTCTTATAAACATCAATATAAAAATTTAGAAATTAATGATTTGACCATGCACAAAATTGTATGTGTCTATATATATAAATTTAGAACTTCAAAATAAAAAACAAAACATAATAAAACCAAATGTAAATAATTAATCCCATTCCATGTATTTTATAGCTCACAGACTGCAAAATTGTAAGAAGCAACACAGTCGAGTGATCTTTATTTCACACAATATTAACAAACACCTCAGCACAGGTTTTTTTATATGTATGTTTTCTGGCTGTCAATTAATCACAGTTAACTCGCACGATGGACTCAAAAAGGTTAATCACGATTAAAAAAGGTAATCATGATTAATCGCACTGTTAAACAATAGAATGCCAATGGAAATTTATTAAATATTTTTGGAGGTTTTCTACATTTTCAAATATATTGATTTCAATTACAACACGGAGTACAAAGTGTACAGTGCTCACTTTATATTATCATTTTTATTGCAAATATTTGCGCTGTAAAAATGATAAACAAAAGAAATAGTATTTTTCAATTCACCTCATACAAGTAATGTATGGCAATCTCTTGATCATGAAAGTGCAACTTACAAATGTAGTTTTTTTGTTACATAACTGCACTCAAAACCAAAACAATGTAAAACTTTAGAGCCTACAAGTCCACTCAGTCCTATTTCTTGTTCAGCCAATTGCTAAGAGAAACAAGTTTGTTTACATTTATGGGAGATAAGGCTGCCCACTTCTTAATTACAATGTCACTTGAAAGTGAGAACAGACATGGCACTGTTGTAGTCGGTGTCGCAAGTTATTTACATGCCAGATGTGCTAAAAATTCATATGCCTCTTCATGCTTTCGCCATCATTCTAGAGGACATGCTTCCATGCTGATGACACTCATTTAAAAAAAAGTGTTAATTAAATTTGTGACTGAACACCTTGCGGGAGAATTGTATGTCTCCTCCTCTGTTTTACTTGCATTCTGCATATATTTCATGTTATAGCAGTCTCGGATGATGACCCAGCACATGTTGTTCATTTTAAGAACACTTTCACTGCAAATTTGACAAAATGCAAAGAAGGTACCACTGTGAGATTTCTAAAGATAGCTACAGCACTCAACCCAAGATTTAAGAATCTGAAGTGCCTTCCAAAAACTGAGAGGAACGAGGTGTGGAGCACGCTTTCAGAAGTCTTAAAAGACCAACACTCTGTACAGAAACTGCAGAACCCAAACCACCAGAAAAGAAAATCAACCTTCTGCTGGTGACATCTGACTCAAATGATGAAAATGAACTTGTGTCGGTCTGCACTGCTTTGGATCATTATCGAGCAGAACCTGTCATCAGCATGGATGCCTGTCCTCTGGATTGGTGGTTGAAGCATCAAGGGACATATGAATCTTTAGCACATCTGGCATGTAAATATCTTGCGACGCCAGCTACAACAGTGCCATGCAAATGTCTGTTCTTACTTTCGGATGATTTTGTGAACAAGAAGCGGGCAGCATTATCTCCTGCAAATGTAAACAAACTTGTTTGTCTGAGTGATTGGCTGAACAAGAAGTAGGACTGATGGGACTTGTAGGGTCTAAAGTTTTACATTGTTTTATTTTTGAATGCAGGGGTTTTTTTGTACGTAATTCTACATTTGTAAGTTCATGATAAAGAGATTGCACTACAGTACTTGTATTAGGTGAATTGAAAAATACTATTTCTTTTGTTTTTTACAGTGCAAATATTTGTAATAAAAAAATATAAAGTGAGCACTGTACACGTTGTATTCTGTGTTGTAATTGAAATAAATATATTTGAAAATGTAGAAAACATCCAAAAATATTTAAATAAACGGTATTCTATTATTGTTTAACAGCACGATTAATCATGATTAATTTTTTTAATCACTTGACAGCCCTAGTATGCTTCTAAAAAAATGCTTTACAAACAATAGCTTGTTTTACAAAACAATCTTGGGAGCCTAGGTATTGCAAGCAATATATATGTGTGTGTGTGTGTGTGTGTGTGTGTATATATATATATATATATATATATATATATATACATATATATATATATTGCTTGCAATACCTAGGCTCACAAGATGAGTTGAGGGCAGAGTGTTCTGAATTTCTTGTCTTATGAAAGTCATTTGGGGTGTAACATCATAACTAGCTCCTGCAGCCCTACAGGCTATCCATAAAAGGAAAATTAGGTATTTTACTCTTTTAGAGGGAAAAATAATAAATTACATTGTCACCAACCAACTCATATTTCCTGTGTATACAGTACTCAGTGTGTCTCGATCATCTCCCTATAATGCTATGCAGTACGGTTAGACTCTTTCTTGCCCTCCTATTGGCTTGAACTGCAGGCACAAGGTGAGAGAAAATTACAAAATAAATTGATTCTTAGGGCTAATGTAAGACTATATGGGCTAACTATGTGCAGGATTCCCACAGGGCTTTATAGAAACAAAGTTGAGCTATTTACACGTCATCACAGAAGGAAAAGCACTTTGTATATACGGGGAAAATGGTTTGTTAACTATTAGTTTTCATCAAAAACCTATTTTTACATCCAGTCTTACCAACAGCTTGCCATGGGGGCCTTAGTTCATGCTACACACACCCCACCCTTGGGTGGTTTTTCAGATTCGGTAGGCCTAATTTACAGAAGTGGGGATCACCTGCATCTACCACTGACTTCAAATGAAGTTGTTGGCACTCAGCCCCTCTGAAAATCAGCCCCTGGAGAATTGCCAGGACTTTCCTTTAATTTTTTAGGTTGTTTTGCAAAGGAGGGACTCCAACTCTCTTAGGCCTGATCCCGCACCAGCAGAGTCATGGGAGTTTTGCCACTGACCTCAGTGAGTGTCGGATCAAACCCTTTGGCTATTCAGCATGCTATCTTTTCCTTTACATTCCTCCAGCTGGCAAGTCAGAGCAATCAGACACCATCGTGATGAGGCTTTCAGTTCCAAAGTGAAATTGGGGGCAGGTAGGTCCTTTGCATTTGTGTGCTCCACTGGGGTGGAGGTGAGCAGAACTGCTGTGTGGGAGGATGGCTCTGGGGGGGTTGAGGTGTGACACACTTTCCTGCTGGGCTACAAAGCAAAACAAAAAAAGGCATGGCACCTGGAGACTGTGGTGAAAGACACATTACAAGTATGTAGCACAGATAGGTGAGCACCCTCTAGCACTTGCTGCCAACTGCAGCAGAAATACGTGCTCAAAATGTTTTTGCCAAAACAGACCTTGCCCCTTTGAGGCAATCGAGTATTCAGAGGGAAGCCTTCCGTGCTCATCTGTGAGCAGGATCATGATAGTGTCTGCTTCCTTTTCCAACACACTTTGGCAGCGCAAGGAAGGACTTTGCACTTATGCAGGTAAAACAACGTATATACGTGGTTGCTGCAGGGCTTGTGAGTGGACAAGCTTCGTGACTCTCAGCCCAGCTGGGACATTCTTACATTACAGGGTATATTTTGGAAGGCTGACTACAATGGACTTTAGCAGTGTGATTCCAAATGACACATATGGAAGCGGCATAGCTCAAACATGATACAACTCTTTAAATATTTAAGGGGGTTAGGTTATTTTAATAGAGTTTTTTGTGCTTAATAGAAAAAAGGGTTTGTGGTTAACTCTTTATTATCCCAGGTGGCAGTTCTCTCTTTGTCTCCTCTCTGTTTAAACGCCGTGCTAGCATTTTCCCTGTTTCGTTGCTCCATTCTTAGAGGTTTGTTTTGGAATACTGCCAGTTATCATTTTCCATTAGGGCAAATATTATATCAAACTCATAATTAGGAATTTGAGGGTTTGGGCATATTAACCTGTCATACAAATATTTTCTAACACTTGTCTTTCATTTTCTATGACTTTTCAAAAATATTTATAATTAATGTTCTTTCTTTATGCAAAGGAAAATGGAAGACGTTTCTCAAGTAAAATTCTAAAAGAAAAAAGGAGACAGATAAAGAATTTTTGTGTCTGATACTTTAGTTTGACAATGAAGGAAAGTGTTAAGAACTCCACGTAAAGCTGATGACATTTCCAGTGCACAGGAAGCCTTTGGCCCTACAAAACCCAGGAACTATGTTACATATTCTTCAGCTCCGTCTCTTGGCAGCTTATCTATTTATGTATATAGACAGACATCTTATCTACAGAGCACTCCTGTATCAGGAGATCTTCAACTCTGTATCTCTGTAAGTTGCTGTTAACCACCCTAGGATTTTAAAATGTATCGCGCAGCAGATATCAGGGACCCTTGTACAAGTTCAGGGAAATACGCTTTGTGTCGTGTTGCTTCACAGCTCTTTTGGAATTATAACAGGACCTAGACCTGAACTGATGCATGGCATAAAAGGGAGCAAGTGACTGTTTTGTTGCTTTTCATCCCCGATTGACAGATTCAGTAGGGAAGGTAATGCGGCACGATCTCTGAGATGACGTTCTGCTAGCACTGTGTGAAAAATGTCCCATGTCAAACCGTATTGCCAACTTTTGATTTCTGACTGATTTTCAGCAATACATGGAAAATGTGTTTTTGTGGCGCAGTTACACTTACCTTCCAGTGTGTCAGTAACTGTGCTCCATGCAACACTGTGCATAGTTAGCTAGTCCCATTCCTACTCTGAGTGGGGAAGAGAGGGAGGACTGAGGGTGAATGGGAGTTGACAGGGCTAGAATCCCAAACTGGCTGCACAAATGAGTCTGGAGTCTAGCATTTTCTTCATCACCCAGACCAGGAATAACTAGGGCTCTAAAGGAGTGCAACATTGTCCAGTGGATAGAGCACTGACTTAGAGGTGAGGAGATCTGTGACCTTGGGCAAATCACTTAACAGCTCTGCACTTCAATTTTCCCATCTGTAACACGAGAGATAATTATATTTGGCCATCTTTGTAAAGAACATTACGATTTTGATCAATTGGAGGCTGCAGTGTCATTATCATTTCCACTTGCAGGCAAGTGAATTTTTAGCAGTCAGGAGGAAAGAGGTGAAGGCCTCCATTTTGGTAACATCCCATGGCTGGAAAAACAGCTGCCAGGGAAATTTTATAAGATGGAGACAACACAATTTCAATGGTATCTAAAATAAATCTTAGGTGAGAATTGTTGTTTGGCTCTTACCCAGTAGAGGTAGTCTAGGGAGCTAGATTGGAGTGAATGTATCTGAGGAAAGGTGCTGGCTGTACAGTGGTTTCACTTTGCTTTCTACTAGCAGATGAAGGTAGTCAACAGGTTCTCGCTCTCTCTCTGTACCCATATTTCCAAGCAACCAATTTATCTGCCTCTGAAAATTTGTTCTCCAAGCCTTGTTCCCATCTGCCAAAAGAAAACGTGTCATTTTTTATAAAATAGCTTTGACAGACAGCAGTACATTCTTGAGATGAAGCCCTTTGCTTGCACCTGATTCAAGCTACAAGTTTCAACAGTGAGACAGCCTTTGAAATGAACACTTTACGTGTCATTCCACATGGCTTATTAATGTCTTACTCTTATTGCTCTCTGGCTGGTTGATCTGTTTGTCTACAGCTCATTCATTAAGTCTCTGGCAGTATTTTGCCCCTATTTCATTCTAAATTTTGTTAGAATTGTTCTTGAGCAGAAATAACTTGGCAATTCTCCATACAAAATGTAATACTACCTCCATTAGTACAATAGCATAGTTGCTGGGGATTGCTATTATTATTTGCGGGGTTTCGGTAGTCTTTCCATCTCAAAGACTGCATCTGAATTTTCATGACAAGCCTGATTTCCCACCCCCACCACCTGCAACAAGTCATATTGGACCTAAAATTGGTAGATTTGATTAAATCTTCTTTAAATTTTTAAGTGAATACGACAAGGGGATGGCTAATTGGGATAGCCTAAAAACAGAGCTGCTAAACAAAATTCCAAATTTAGGTCTCAATTTTTTTTGTTGCTATTTTGTAGGAGACATATGGAAAGAAGTAGAGAGATGAAGCTTACTTTGTTGGATTCTCTCAGCAGAAACATAGTTTGGGGACGAAATTGTAGCAGATTAAAATCATCTTACCAAAATTACTGATGTTTTCTTTAATAATGTTCCTATGGCACATCAGACTGTAGCCTGTTTAATGCAGGATGTCCCATAGACTTTAAGATCAGAAGGGACCGTAATGATCAGCTAGTTTGACCTCCTGCACATTGCAGGCCACAGAACCTCACCCACCCACTTCTATAATAGACCCATAACCCCTGGCTGAGTTACTGAAGTCCTCAAATCATGATTTAAATACTTCAAATTACAGAGAATTAACCATTTACACTACTTTAAAAGTGCAAGTGACCCATGCCCCCTGCTGCATAAATCTTGTTGTTAGTTCCTAAATGCATGACCTTGCACTTTGCACTATTAAATTTCATCCGATTTCTATTACTCCAGTTTACAAGGTCGTCCAGATCATCTTGAATGTTATTCTGGTCCTCCTCCATATTGGCAATACCTCCTAAGTTTGTGTCATCCAAAAATTTTATTAGCACACTCCCACTTTTTGTGCCAAGGTCAGTAATAAAAGTGATAAATAAGATTGGTTCCAAGACCAATCCCTGAGGAACTCCACTACTAGCCTCCCTCCAGCCTGACAGTTCTCCTTTCAGTATGTGCTGTTGTTGTCTCCCCTTTAACCAGTTCCTTGTCCACTGTTCAAATTTCATATTAATTCCCATCTTTTGCAATTTAACTAATAACTTCTTTTATGGAACTGCATCAAATGCTTTACTGAAATCCAGGTAGATTAGATTTACTGCATTTCCTTTGTCTAATAATCAGATAGCTTTTCAAAGAAGGAGATCAGGTTGGTCTGGCATGATCTACCTTTTATAAAACCATGTTGTATTTTATCCCAATAACCATTAAACCACTATATTTGTAACCACTTTCTCTTTCAAAATTTATTCCAAGACCTTGTATACTTTTTAGGTCAAACTGACAGACCTGTAGTTTCCTGGATCTTTTTTTTCCCTTTCTTAAAAATAAGAACTATATAGCAATTCTCTGGTCATAGAGTATGACCCCTGAGATTACAGATGTTTTAAAAAGTGTCAAAAGATTAAAGACCTAAGCTTTCATTTACCAAAAAAAGTATTGGATACATCCTCACATGGGTGTAACTCTGCTGAAGTCAATGGAGCTAGGCCAATAGAATAGTAAATACGGCAGGCGACCAGCTCGGCTTAACAGTGAAATCCTTGCTGATCTTGAACACAAAAAAGAAGCTTACAAGAAATGGAAGATTGGACAAATGACCAGGGAAGAGTATAAAACTATTGCTCGGGGATGCAGGAGTGAAATCAGGAAGGCCAAATCACACCTGGAGTTGCAGCTAGCAAGAGATGTTAAGAGTAATAAGAAGGGTTTCTTCAGGTATGTTAGCAACAAGAAGAAAGTCAAGGAAAGTGTGGGCCCCTTACTGAATGATGGAGGCAACCTAGTGACAGAGGATGTGGAAAAAGCTAATGTACTCAATGCTTTTTTTGCCTCTGTCTTCACGAACAAGGTCAGCTCCCAGACTACTGCACTGGGCAGCACAGCATGGGGAGGAGGTGACCAGCCCTGTGTGGAGAAAGAAGTGGTTCGGTACTATTTAGAAAAGCTGGACAAGCACAAGTCCATGGGGCCAGATGCGCTGCATCTGAGCGTGCTAAAGGAGTTGGCGGATGTGATTGTAGAGCCATTGGCCATTATCTTTGAAAACTCATGGCGATCGGGGGAAGTCCTGGACGACTGGAAAAAGGCTAACGTAGTGCCCATCTTTAAAAAAGGGAAGAAGGAGGATCCTGGGAACTACAGGCCAGTCAGCCTCACCTCAGTCCCCGGAAAAATCATGGAGCAGGTCCCCAAGGAATCAATTCTGAAGCACTTAGAGGAGAGGAAAGTGATCAGGAACAGTCAGCATGGATTCACCAAGGGCAAGTCATGCCTGACTAATCTAATTGCCTTCTATGACAAGATAACTGGCTCTGTGGATGAGGGAAAAGCGGTGGACGTGTTGTTCCTTGACTTTAGCAAAGCTTTTGACACGGTCTCCCACAGTATTCTTGCCAGCAAGTTAGAGAAGTATGGGCTGGATGAATGGACTATAAGGTGGATAGAAAGTTGGCTAGATTGTCGGGCTCAATGGGTAGTGATCAATGGCTCCATGTCTAGTTGGCAGCCGGTATCAAGTGGAGTGCCCCAAGGGTCGGTCCTCGGGCCGGTTTTGTTCAATATCTTCATAAATGATCTGGAGGATGGTGTGGATTGCACCCTCACAAGTTTGCAGATGACACTAAACTGGGAGGAGAGGTAGATATGCTAGAGGGTAGGGATAGGATACAGAGGGACCTAGACAAATTAGAGGATTGGGCCAAAAGAAATCTGATGAGGTTCAACAAGGACAAGTGCAGAATCCTGCACTTGGGATGGAAGAACCCCATGCACCACTACAGACTAGGGACCGAAAAGGACCTAAGGGTTACAGTGGACGAGAAGCTGGATATGAGTCAACAGTGTGCCCTTGTTGCCAAGAAGGCCAATGGCATTTTGGGATGTATACGTAGGGGCACTGCCAGCAGATCGAGGGACGTGATTGTTCCCCTCTATTCGACATTGGTGAGGCCTCATCTGGAGTACTGTGTCCAGTTTTGGGCCCCACACTACAAGAAGGATGTGGAAAAATTGGAAAACGTCCAGCGGAGGGCAACAAAAATGATTAGGGGACTGGAAAACATGACTTATGAGGAGAGGCTGAGGGAACTGGGATTGTTTAGTCTGCAGAAGAGAAGAATGAGGGGGGATTTGATAGCTGCTTTCAACTACCTGAAAGGAGGTTCCAAAGAGGATGGCTCTAGACTGTTCTCAGTGGTAGCTGATGACAGAACAAGGAGTAATGGTCTCAAGTTGCAGTGGGGGAGGTTTAGGTTGGATATTAGGAAAAACTTTTTCACTAGGAGGGTGGTGAAACACTGGAGTGGGTTACCTAGGGAGGTAGTGGAATCTCCTTCCTAAGGTATTTTTAAGGTCAGGCTTGATAAAGCCCTGGCTGGGAGAATTTAGTTGGGGATTGGTCCTGCTTTGAGCAGGGTGTTGGACTAGATGACCTCCTGAGGTCCCTTCCAACCCTGATATTCTATGATTCTATGATTCAATTTACACAAGCTAATGGTTGTCCCTGTGTCAGTAACTCTTGCTTGCAGACATACACATCACATATAGCCTGGTTACGAGGGAGGATTGTCAAAAGAGAATAATTTCCATCAAAAAAAGGTCAGTGTTAAGGTATAATCTGATTTTGTATATTGTATTAATCTCAAGGGAACATCATTTGATCCATACCACATTCCCTGTGTATTCAGGTGGAGAGGAATTTTTGCTCATTGGTAGCCTGGTTCTGAGGTGTTGAGCATACACAGAATTCCCGTTGTCTTGAAGTCTGGAACCCTAAAAGTTTTTGGGGTTGTGGGCACTCAGCTCCTGTTCAAGTCAAACCATAATGCTTGTACTCAGTTGATCCAGTCCATACACAAAGGAATAGAACTTCAGATTATGTAATTTCCCTTGTTCCCTCCACCGGTGCTTCTACTAGTGCTGTACTAAAACAAAGCTGATTATGAGGGGAAAAATCCCAAATTTTAATGCAATTGAGTAAGCTGAACAATAGTTTGAATTAAGTAATAGCCTGATGATATTACTTTTGTTCATTCTATAAAAATGTCATCTGTGTAATAGAATTCCTTATGCTCCTTCTTTGCCAGTTGGATTCTCTTTATGTCCATTAATAGATAGTGCTTTACATTCTAAGCTAACACAACACAGGAAAGGAGTCAAGTGATGCATTCATCTCATATCTTGCTTTAACCAAAATGTATTTGATTTAATGTTGCTACATGCAGCATTAGCTGCACTGATATGTTTGTAAAAGGAAGTAGGATTTTATTTTAAAACTGTGGATCAATTGAGAGAACCGCCAAAACAGGAAACGTATTTTGATTTTGTATCAAGGCTGTGATTTTCAAAGGAGGCTAAGGGAATTAGTTGTATATAGTTGTAGCAAAGTCAATGCAATTCGCAAATCCTGCCCCAAAAGTCGTCTTTGCTTCAACCGGGACAGTGACGACTATGTGTAACTTTTCACTGCGGGTGAGGTATGTGTCATCTTAGTACTAACATCAAATCATCCTTTCATAAAACCAACATTCAAAGGGTTAATACACTCCAGCAGGAAGTTATCTCAGTTTGGAACAACTGTCTTACAGTGATACCAGCAACTTGCACTCTAGTCAATTTCAAAACCAGTGGGAAAGTTGTCTCAGGTATACACTGGTCCCTGAATTTTTGTGGCTTTATAATCACATTTTCCTATTGCTTAGAAGTGTTTTCTCTCCCTTGTGGCTGTGTGAAATTTCCTCACATAAGAACAGGGGGACACTAGCTAGCTGTCGGGGAAGCAATGAAGCAGGCTATACCCAAAAGGTAACATTCTCAAAAATGCCCACGTGACTTCAGTCTCTTTGGAAAATGGACCCTAGGCTCCTAATCACTAAGGTGCTTTATCCAACCGGCTGCCACAAACTGACAAACACAACAAAACAAACAAATAAAAAAGCATCAACAACCTCCTTTTTCTCTACTTTTTCCAGGTACTGACGTCTTTGGTATTACTTGGATCAATAATATGTAGAAATCTTCAGAGTGAATTGACTTTTAAATTGATGGTATCCCGGTCACCATTTCAGAATAACTGCAGTTGTATTCCTCCTCCATGGTTGCTCCAGGGCACCCACTAACAGGTCTGACTCCCAGCTGTCCTCTCTCTTGGGAAGAGACCCATGTCTCTCTCCCTCCTGACTGGAGTGTTAAGGCTGCGCAGCTTCCTGAATTACACTGTGATATCCCTAGTAAGCAAATCTGCCCAAAGGCCGGTACCTGTGCTTTGCTTTCTCCCTGAGGGCTAGGAATGGTGTATTGCCAACACTTACGGCGCTTTCTAAGCAAGTACATTTATTCTGAAGGTAAAAGCATTACAGAGAAAACACATAAAAACAGTCATTGTAATGCATAGTGGCCTGTTGTGTCTGGGTCTTCGCGTTCAGTGCCTGGATCAGTGATCAGAGCAGAATGTCAGAGAAAAATTCCCTGAACTGCCTGATACGTTGAGCAATGTGGTGCGCAGAGGAGCTGGACCATTGGACCAAGTGGTATGATCAGGGCTTCCACAAAAAGGGCTGAAGGTGTAGGCAAATGACACAAGCATGGTGGGGGAGAAGGGCTTAGGGTCCAGACAGGAGAAAATGTCATAAAATGAGACAGTAATAGGGGGAAAGGATAGAACAAAGGGACAGAGAGCAAGAGGAGGATGGAGAGTAGTGGAGAAGGAGAAGGCACAGGGGAAGTGAACAAAATAGGGAAGGAAAATGATATCAAGGTCAGGGAGGCCCAGCAGAGACATAATGCAAGAAAAGAGAATAAGGAGGGACTGACTTGCCAGGGAAGCAAAACCAGGAGAATCTGATACCAAAGTTATTAATGCATGTTTGATTCCACCGTGGTCTCTGCTTATGATGCAGTCATTTCAGAAGTTGCCATATACTATACTGGTCCTGTCTAGTCTCTGGTCATGTAGCATACTACATAGGCACATATTGCATTCACTTTATCAGGATATGCTTCTACGGGCACAAAGCTCTAAAAATTTAGAGCAGGTTGCACAGTGGAGCCAAGAGGCCAGTGAAGAGGCTTGGCAACATGTGACCTCCAGAAGAAGAAGGAGGGATGTCCGGGTTTCAGCAACGCAGACACAGGTAACTAACCGCTTTCATGTTCTCTCCACAGGTACTAATGCGGAGAGTGGACCAGATGATACGTCTGAGGGAAGGGAGCAGAAGGAGACTCCGCTGGTTGGAAGGCATGAGATGCACTGTCCTGAGATGGGGGGTTCCACGACCACCACTCCCAAGAGAAGGAGGCGGGTGGTGGTGGTCGGGGACTCTCTCCTCCGGGGGACTGAGTCATCTATCTGCCGCCCTGACCGGGAAAACCGAGAAGTCTGCTGCTTGCCAGGGGCTAAGATTCGTGATGTGACGGAGAGACTGCCGAGACTCATCAAGCCCTCGGATCACTACCCCTTCCTGCTTCTCCACGTGGGCACCAATGATACTGCCAAGAATGACCTTGAGCGGATCACTGCGGACTACGTGGCTCTGGGAAGAAGGATAAAGGAGTTTGAGGCGCAAGTGGTATTCTCATCCATCCTCCCCGTGGAAGGAAAAGGACGGGGCAGGGACCGTCGGATCGTGGAAGTCAACGAATGGCTACGCAGGTGGTGTCGGAGAGAAGGCTTTAGATTCTTTGACCATGGGATGGTGTTCCATGAAGGAGGAGTGCTGGGCAGAGATGGGCTCCCTCTTACGAAGAGAGGGAAGAGCATCTTTGCGAGCAGGCTGGCTAACCTAGTGAGGAGGGCTTTAAACTAGGTTCACCGGGGGAAGGAGACTAAAGCCCTGAGGTAAGTGGGAAAGCGGGATACCGGGAGGAAACACAGGCAGGAACGTCTGTGAGGGGCGGGCTCCTGCCTCATACTGAGAAGGAGGGGCGATCAGCAGGTTATCTCATGTGCTTGTATACAAATGCACAAAGCCTTGGAAACAAGCAGGGAGAACTGGAGGTCCTGGTGATGTCAAGGAATTATGACGTGATTGGAATAACAGAGACTTGGTGGGATAACTCACATGACTGGAGTACTGTCATGGATGGTTATAAACTGTTCAGGAAGGACAGGCAGGGCAGAAAAGGTGCTGGAGTAGCACTGTATGTAAGGGAGCAGTATGACTGCTCAGAGCTCCGGTACGAAACTGCAGAAAAACCTGAGTGTCTATGGATTAAGTTTAGAAGTGTGAGCAACAAGAGTGATGTAGTGGTGGGAGTCTGCTATAGACCACCGGACCAGGGGGATGAGGTGGATGAGGCTTTCTTCCGGCAACTCGCAGAAGCTACTAGATCGCACGCCCTGGTTCTCATGGGTGACTTTAATTTTCCTGATATTTGCTGGGAGAGCAATACAGCGGTGCATAGACAATCCAGGAAGTTTTTGGAAAGCGTAGGGGACAATTTCCTGGTGCAAGTGCTAGACGAGCCAACTGGGGGGGGGGAGCTTTTCTTGACCTGCTGCTCACAAACAGGGAAGAATTAGTGGGGGAAGCAAAAGTGGACGGGAATCTGGGAGGCAGTGACCATGAGTTGGGTGAGTTCAGGATCCTGACGCAGGGAAGAAAGGTAAGCAGCAGGATACGGACCCTGGACTTCAGGAAAGCAGACTTCGACTCCCTCAGGGAGCGGATGGGTAGGATCCCCTGGGGGACTAACATGAAGGGGAAAGGAGTCCAGGAGAGCTGGCTGTATTTCAAGGAATCCCTGTTGAGGTTACAGGGACAAACCATCCCGATGAGTCGAAAGAATAGTAAATATGGCAGGCGACCAGCTTGGCTTAACGGTGAAATCCTAGCGGATCTTAAACATAAAAAGAAGCTTACAAGAAGTGGAAGGTTGGACATATGACCAGGGAAGAGTATAAAAATATTGCTCGGGCATGTAGGAATGAAATCAGGAGGGCCAAATCGCACCTGGAGCTGCAGCTAGCAAGAGATGTCAAGAGTAACAAGAAGGGTTTCTTCAGGTATGTTGGCAACAAGAAGAAAGCCAAGGAAAGTGTGGGCCCCTTACTGAATGAGGGAGGCAACCTAGTGACAGAGGATGTGGAAAAAGCTAATGTGCTCAATGCTTTTTTTGCCTCTGTCTTCACTAACAAGGACAGCTCCCAGACTGCTGCGCTGGGCATCACAACATGGGGAGTAGATGGCCAGCCCTCTGTGGAAAAAGGTGGTTAGGGACTATTTAGAAAAGCTGGACGTGCACAAGTCTATGGGGCCGGACGAGTTGCATCCGAGAGTGCTAAAGGAATTGGCGGATGTGATTGCAGAGCCATTGGCCATTATCTTTGAAAACTCGTGGCGAACGGGGGAAGTCCCAGATGACTGGAAAAAGGCTAATGTAGTGCCAATCTTTAAAAAAGGGAAGAAGGAGGATCCTGGGAACTACAGGCCAGTCAGCCTCACCTCAGTCCCCGGAAAAATCATGGAGCAGGTCCTCAAGGAATCAATCCTGAAGCACTTACACGAGAGGAAAGTGATCAGGAACAGTCAGCATGGATTCACCAAGGGTAGGTCATGCCTGACTAATCTAATAGCCTTCTATGATGAGATTACTGATTCTGTGGATGAAGGGAAAGCAGTGGATGTATTGTTTCTTGACTTTAGCAAAGCTTTTGACACGGTCTCCCACAGTATTCTTGTCAGCAAGTTAAAGAAGTATGGGCTGGATGAATGCACTATAAGGTGGGTAGAAAGCTGGCTAGATTGTCGGGCTCAACGGGTAGTTGAGATCAATGGCTCCATGTCTAGTTGGCAGCCGGTGTCAAGTGGAGTGCCCCAGGGGTCGGTCCTGGGGCCGGTTTTGTTCAATATCTTCATAAATGATCTGGAGGATGGTGTGGATTGCACTCTCAGCAAATTTGCAGATGATACTAAACTGGGAGGAGTGGTAGATACGCTGGAGGGCAGCGATAGGATACAGAGGGACCTAGACAAATTGGAGGATTGGGCCAAAAGAAACCTGATGCGGTTCAATAAGGATAAGTGCAGGGTCCTGCACTTAGGACGGAAGAACCCAATGCACAGCCACAGACTAGGGACCGAATGGCTAGGCAGCAGTTCTGCGGAAAAGGACCTAGGGGTTACAGTGGACGAGAAGCTGGATATGAGTCAGCAGTGTGCCCTTGTTGCCAAGAAGGCCAATGGCATTTTGGGATGTATAAGTAGGGACATAGCGAGCAGATTGAGGGACGTGATCGTTCCCCTCTATTCGACATTGGTGAGGCCTCATCTGGAGTACTGTGTCCAGTTTTGGGCCCCACACTACAAGAAGGACGTGGATAAATTGGAGAGAGTCCAGCGAAGGGCAACAAAAATGATTAGGGGTCTTGAACACATGACTTATGAGGAGAGGCTGAGGGAACTGGGATTGTTTAGTCTGTGGAAGAGAAGAATGAGGGGGGATTTGATAGCTGCTTTCAACTACCTGAAAGGTGGTTCCAGAGAGGATGGTTCTAGACTATTCTCAGTGGTAGAGGAGGACAGGACAAGGAGTAATGGTCTCAAGTTGCAGTGGGGGAGGTTTAGGTTGGATATTAGGAAAAACTTTTTCACTAAGAGGGTGGTGAAACACTGGAATGCGTTGCCTAGGGAGGTGGTAGAATCTCCTTCCTTGGAAGTTTTTAACGTCAGGCTTGACAAAGCCTTGGCTGGGATGATTTGATTGGGGATTGGTCCTGCTTTGAGCAGGGGGTTGGACTAGATGACCTCCTGAGGTCCCTTCCAACCCTGATATTCTATGATTCTATGATTCTATGAACTGTTTAGTGTATGGCTTTGAAGACATTTTTGCTCTCTGCATGTCTGGGCGACAGGAATTTGTTATCTGAGGATATTTGTTCAGCAATCACAGCTGCCCCATAAGTGTCTATGCATACATTCATGTTTCCAAAATGAAAAGGGGAATATATATCGATTGCCTGTATATCCCCCACAACACTCTTCGATTGGGTTTGGTTATTGCCCAATAGAAAGGTGGGAAACATATCAAGTGCAAATACAGGAGCTACATTTGAGCCAAGTTTTATCTGCATTTTGAACACATTGGGCAAATCCATCCACTGTGCACAATAATTCCATTGAGTTCATTGTCATTAAACACATTGCAGGAGAGATTGACTTCAATGGATATACAACATGGACAGTTTTGAGCCAGTATATACTTAATATCAATATAAATGTTTTTATGGCATGAGGAATCTGATATAATGCTAATGCTACAGCTATGCAAATGTTGTATTGATGGGTAATACAATTACTGTATGATTCATTTCATTTCAATTTGTGAGTCACTGGAGTTACTGTAGGGATAAATTTAGCCTGTGTCATTAATTTCTATGGGTACCATTTCTAGATGTCTGGAAATGTGTTTTTGTTTTTTGCTCCTTTCTCTGCCCTGTTTCCTGCCACATATTTCATTCACCAGAAGCTGATCTCTTCCCAATATAGAGGAATTTTTAAATGTTTTTATGGCAGATATGCTTTAGCTAAATACACAAGATTTGGACTCATCGTAGGGGTAGCTGTGTGAAATGCTATGGCCTGTGGTAAACACAGAATCAGATTAGATGATCTAACGGTCCTTGCTGGCCTTAACATATATGAGTTGACGTAAAGCTATGAATATAAGGGGTATGTGTGTGTGTGATGACTATTTTTGACTGAATTACAGAGTGGTTGCTGGACTGGATCTAGTCATTGTCTGGCTATTCTGAATGAAGGACTGGAGACACCTGATATGGATTTAATCAGGTTGAAACTTTATTATTAGCTGTCTGGGACTACCTGGCAGAAAAAAGTGTACAGTGCTGGCAACTCCATGTTCATTCAGTAACTACCTGGTGACTTCCGCCAGCCCTCATTCATTTTCCGTCCAGGTCCTGCAGCCAACCCATTGCTCATAGGAGGGCTAAGGTGGGCTATAAGAAAGGGAGGGTTGGCTCCCTGCCGTAACCCTCATAGGAGCCCCAAACCTCCCCCCCCGGCACATTCCATTCCTTTAACCAGCACCTCCTTTTTAATTCCTCTACCAAGCTATTGAGCTGGTCACTGGATGCCTTTCCAAAGGTGTACCTGCGTGTGACATCTGCCCCACACTTGCATAATGAGTTGCGACATGTGGCCTAACCCCCTTTTCTCCTCACTATAACAAGCCCTCCCTGAATGTGCTGTGGGGAAGGCAACCCCCCCCCCCCCCACTCTACCTAGGCCAATCTGGTGGTGAGGGGAAAATTCCTTCCTAGCAGCCCTTAAAAGGAGTGGATAGTGCAATGCGACTTTTGCCACCTCAAGGGGAGGGAGGAAGGGTGGGTGCTGCCTCACCTGCTGCATGGAGACAGGGCATCTCATGCCCAGGCTTGCCCCTTTGCAAGCCTTCTGCACTTCTGTTCCCTGGAGATGAGTCAGTGTCACCATGCTGACTCCCGCCTTTTCAGCTGCCTCTGACCTCGCTCTCCCCCACCCCACCCCTAAAGCACTGGTACCCTGTCTCTAGCAAGACCAGGCAATGTCTTCGCTTCCTCCCGTTCCACATCCTCTCCCCCCCCGGCTTAAGGTGGGGGTGTGGTCATTTGTAAAGCATAGTATCTTGTGAATTTTGACTTGAAAAATAAATTCAAATAGTCTGGGATCTAAGCACTGTGACATCTAGCAAAGGACGCTTGTTAAAAAAAATAAAGGGGTAATAACAAATGGATATGGGCAAGGGGGCAAATATCGCTATTAGGCCTGGTCTTAATCAACAGCTGTATAAGTGATCTGGAAGAGGGGTACACAGCACGCTAGTTACACTCACAAATTAAAAGGTAGCATGGGGACTGAGAACTAATACAAGGGGATAGTGAGGAAACGGGTAGGAAACACTAGTCAATTCATTTTAAAATGTATCTGGAGAAAAAAAATCTGAAACACAAATATTCAATGGGTGGGAGATACTGGGAAAGCAGTAATGACAAAAGAGACATAATGGAGCGCAAATTAGGTATGACTTTACAACTCAAAATAGCGGCCAAAGAATTCACAATGTAATTTTTTGGTTGCCTAACTCTCCCGCTCCCTGGAGCTGATAGGCCTTCTGAATACAGTACTGATGAGCCCACACCTAAATTAGTGTCTTCAGCGCTAGGCACCTCAATACCCTTCAGGTGTCAACAAATTAAAGAGACAGGGAATGTGTTTACATATGGAGAGATTAATGAAGTTTATTCATTACATTTAGCGGAGCTAAAAGGAACTACTGTACATACGTAAAGTCTGAACAGATGTCAAGTCTACAATAAGGGTATAAAGACCCAAAAGGGCAAAGAACTGTTTAGGATGGTCACAAGAGTATGTGTTAGGCAGGATGGAATAAAAACTGTCAAGGGAAAATTTAGGGGACTTATCAGGTAAGATTTCTTCACAATGAACTCCATTAGACTGTGAATTAGTAAACTCTTTGGGTCAAGTTCTGTTCCTTTCTAGCTGTTTGTGCACTGCCTAATGTATTTGAATCCCAACCTGGTTGAGGCCTCTAGGCACTGCCACAATACAAATGTTAAGTAATAATAGCAGCAATAGTGATGACTGTGATACAAGCCAGGCCATCCCTGGTGTAATTTAAAACTGAACTGGATGCAGTAAAGAACAACCTACTATAGCAAACAGAGCAGGGGGAATGGCCTATATTAGACCTGTCAACACTTATTTATCTGAGTCTTTTATATTATGGAAGGTAATGCTACATGCCACAGTTGGGAGGCTTTATGTAACATCCAGTGTGGACAGCACCTGATTCAACGCCCAAGACTCCCACTGAATACAATAATAATAATGCATCTTTTTGTGTATGTTTACAGTAAGGTAATTCCTGTAAATTTACCAACAACTACCTCTCCTTCTATCACAAGTTATATTTAAAAAATAATTTTCTTTTGATAATAGAAATATGCTCCTGGCTTCATTGTCCCAAGATTTCTAGTGAAAGAATTCGGTAGATGTTTGTTTTATTAGTACAATAGCGAATTTAATTCGGTATGACACATACCAGCTTAATTTTATATTGTATCAGTTTATATAGTAGCATTTATTTCTTGTACCAACTCTCAAGGATGTTTTATCTGTTTTATATCCCATTGAATTCTCTGGGAAACTGCACTAGTTAACAATAATTTTATTACTTTATTAATTAAACGTTTTCCAACAAGCTAGCTATGGCATTTCTTATCATCAAGGGTTCCATTAGTTTTTAATGGTGTGAGACAAAATTACCATTTACCCACATGCAATTTAAGAAGCATCATTAACACAGAAAAAGCACCAGGTGGGATTTCTAATAGTTACTGTTTCTCATTTTTGTTTTTATTTAAAAGAAATAACTGGTTTTGAGGTTTTTGCTGCAAGGTTGCCAAATCCTCACTTAGTTTTTATGTTCCAGATAATTTAAAATAATGTTCTTCTATCTCCTAAGGCTCTATTCAAAAGTATTTTACTTATCCGCACATAGCTTCCTTTGTACGCAATTTCTTGACGCAGCCAGATGAGTGTGTTGTCTGCACAGTAATCATCAACAAGAACAAAGACTAAGCTACATGGTCAGTAAGCCTGGTGCGTATATTAGGAGGAGGGGGTGCTAACTGGCAGGATAAAGGGCTGACTTGGATATCAGAGAGAGCATGTGTTTCTGTGATAGGAAGCAGTGTGGGATGTAGAGAGGTAAGGTGACAAGCAGAATTCTACAAAGATTAGACTGATTAGCACTGATTTGTTCAGTTTAAATATTTACACCTGCCATGAGTCTGAATAGCATAGATTAGAGACCTCTCATGTGTACAAAGGTGACAGTAACATTTCTTGCTGATACTATGGTGGGGTGGAGTTCAGCAGCGTCAGAAGATAAGTAATACAATTGGGAACAACTTCTGTAGTTAGGCAAGGTGGGCACAGAAGAGAGAAAGATTTGAAGTAATAGCCTATAAAACCAAAATATTACACATATCCATAGTGCTTAAGAACGGTTGAACGACTTGAATAAAATAGGACACATGAAGGAGTTTAACAAGGCTACATTTGGAAAAAAGTGTGCCTTTTGGATTTACATTGTTAAAATAGATACCTTATCCAATTCCAACCCTATACAGCTGTCAGAGAGGTTAAATTCACTGATTCACTTAAAATATAATGTAGATGAATAATGGTGGGAACATATATTCTGAAGGTTGCTGGAAAACTCCGATCCAGAGTTTGCATGGAGATGCTCTTGTTACATGTGAAAGTCAAATGAAAAAAAGATAGTAAATATTTACCTTAAGCGCTAAAAGGCAATAATTAAATGGCAATGTAATTAGTATGTTCTATTCAATTATGCTCCACGCTGACTAATTGCTGACTCAGTCTATTTACATATTAATAAATTGTCTATCTGAGGTCCCCTTTTGTTAATTTTCTAGGTTTAATAATGCAAAGTAGAGTCGCTTTTTATTTTATTAATTCTTTGTTCTTGGAAGTGGTGATTTCCTGATGGCGTGCACTAATGCAGTAGCTGCAGGGTTAGGGACTGTCATTGCGAGTTCCCAGATCCTGGTGTCAGTCGTTTTATTATTGCACACTCCATTCCTTTTCATAAATGATTCTTTTTGGGGAAATTCCAAAGGAAACCCCTATCTCAGTTCCCAAAAGGAGAGAAATCTTTTTTTTAAAACATGCATCTTTCTTTACAGTATATTGGGATATTTAATTTAGGGAAGTAGGCCACAATTGTGCAAACACTCATGTATCTGTGTAGACCCATTGCACTTAATGTACTCACACATGTAGTGTTTGAGAATCAGGGTCTTAACTGGTTTGCACATTTGATACAAGACGCAAATGGCAACCAGAAGATACATAGATAGAAACCCTGAACAAAAGAGCTGGATCCTGCAGCCCTTACTCTAGTAATTATTCCTTACACAAATGAGTAGACCCTTAGTGAAGAAGAGATGGTCGTACGGTAAAAGAAAATGGGCTGAGACTCAGGAGATCTGGGGCATATTTTTGGTTCTGCCACAGACTTCCTGGGCAATCTAGGGAAAGTCGCTTAATCCACCTGTGCCTTACTTTATTCTTCTGGACAATAGGGATAACAATACATCCCTACCTCTCAGGGTGTCGTGAGGCTAAATACATTAAAGATTGTGATGTGATCTGAGAGCACAGTGCTGGGGACTGGTAAGTACCTCAGAAAGATTAGCGAGATAGGTAGGGGGTGTTACAAGGATACATTAATTAATATTTATGTGAAACTCAAAAGCTCTGACGAAGAGCATTGTAGGAAAGCCTGAAAATAAACAATGTGTTGTGGGACCAGGCCCAAAATGAGCAATGTAAAACAATATTTCTACTGAGAAACAAGTTTGGCACATGTATACCCACCAGATTTTCTCCCTCAGTCAGTTCAGCAGGGATTGCCCGGAAGGAGCTCTGACAGAAGGTTAACACAAGAGCGAAAGCTGTGAAATTGGTTTTCTCCACACTCTCTGTATGGTGACAGTGCCATGCTGCCTTCTCCATAGGTGGGATGGGTCACTTGAATGTGTTTTTAGGTAAGATTTTCCAAACCTTCAGGAGATACTGGAGCAGGATAGGCGCTGTAGCAGCAGCTCTGCCATGTCGGTCAGAGGAAGCCTTCATCCTACAAAGCCAGCAGGAGCCATTCAGGTGAAATTTGGTCTTACAGCTCCCTTCAAAAGGGTTAAAGGAAGCTCTAGGGCATGGAGTGGTGCATGGAGTGGTCCATTCGTTCACTCTGTCCTGGGCCAACATGACTACGTAGGGCCCGAAAAGGCTCACAGTTGCTGTACCTATTGGAGCTCCTTTCTGCCAAGAATTATATCAATGGCCCAACTCCTCTTATGGTGATGAGATTAAGCCACTGCCCCATTTTCTTCCCAGTTTGCACATTAGTTTGTTTTCCTCTCACACAGATTTGCATTCCTTCCCATATGTATTGTGTGCAGCAGACCCACCTGTTAAGGTTGTCAGTCACTTCCTATTTTAAGACCCTTTTTTAATTGGCTTAAACTTCGCCAAATTTTAACTGTTTGGTCTGAAATGTTACAGGCCAGGTGCCTGCTTCATGCTGAACTTTTTTTTTTTTTTTTTTTAAGTTTTCTGCCAAAGCAGGTCAGGCATTTCCAAGAACAAGGCTAGGAAACATAGTTTAGTTTTGCCTATGTTAAAAGTTGTGGCAATCTTTTCTTTGAAAAGATCCAACACTTCCATGCTCCGGAGCAGGGACCTGAACTTGGGCAGGAGGGTGACCTTTGTGTCAGAGATGTGCCTTTTGCAATCCTTGTAAAAACTGGCCCAAGTCATAAGCCTTTTGGGGAAAAAAAATCACAGCTTACATGTACTTAATAGAGACTTTAAAAACTAGATTCCCCATGTTCACACTGGGCATGCTCCAGCCGGGGCTTGAGCAGGACTTTCCAACAATTTCATCTCATGGCTGCTGCAGGCTGGGCCAGGTTCAGGCATCCTGTCACGCCTGTTCTTTCAATGGCTGCCCCCATAGGCCCACCAAGCATGAAAGAGGAAGCTGCCTGATTCAAATGGAGAGGGGACAAGAACCAGTCTTGCTGGTGAGGCAGGGTGGGGGGGGAGTGACAGGGAGTGGGAGTTGTAGGGGGGCGGGGGACACTGACACGAGCTGGGCAAGGAACCTGGGACTAGAAACCAGGGAGGGAAATGGAGAAATAGGTAGCCAGGAGGTGGTGTGGAAGGGAGGGACTGAGGGTGGATGAGGGGCCAGGGGAAGACTGAGACCATCAGGACAAGGAAACTGGGACTGAATATTACTGGTGTGTTGGGGGAAGAAGATGAAGGAAGAGGGGAGCCAGATCTGATGCGATGTGGTGCAGGGGGAGAACTGGGACTGGCTGAAGAAAGAGACTGGGAAAAGGAACCAGGGAGATGCTGAGAATGGATGAGGAGTCCAGGGTCACAGAATCCCAGCTTGGAAGCCAGTGGGTGTGGGGAATGTGGGGGTGGGGTCTGGAGGCCACTGTCGGGGAGAGAGAGATCAGAAGAGGAGTGAGCTGAGGAGTTGTGTGGCAAGGAGCTTGGCCCCAGGATGAGAAGCTTAAGGAGTGGAGACTGCTACTGGCTGGGTGAGAAGAATGGGCCTGGACCAAGGAGATGGGGGTGGGTAAAGGTTGGAGGGGCTGGGGCAGAAGGGGTCACATGAAGGGGGGGAAAGGACAGAAGGATCTGGAATTCCTGAGTCTTGCTGTTCCTTTGCTGTCAGCAAATATCTGTGAACCCCACTAGCAAAATGTCCCATTCCCCTCTAGGTCCCTAAGTGGATGACAACCTGCCCCTGCAGTCGATTACGCCATTAGCGCACGTGGGGGAGGTCTGCGTGGCACAGGTGCTGGTGCTGCTGCTGCTGACCTGATGCCACGTGGCAGAAGTCCATTTTTTTTAGTTACCTTTTATTAAAGCCTAGTGCACTTGAATGCTCTCCTGGAGAGTTAGTCTAGACCTGTCTGTGCCACAGCATTCCTACGTGAGGCCAGGCAAGTCACTGCACCCAGTTTTTTTCACAAATGCCCACTAATTGTACGCTCCTCATTTTTATTGGGTGCCTGACTTGAGACCCAGGTGCAGGGAGGAGGTCTGATCTGAACACCCACAGCTCCAGCGGAAGTCAGTGGGAGCGGTGCTTTGACCACGTGACGTGCCCTATAAAGGTACGAAGGCTGAAAACCAGGTCCTAGGCATCGCAAATTGGGCATCCAACATGATCTTAATCACTGTGCTTCAGTTTCCCAGCTGTAAAATGGGATAACAATATCCTCATCTCATCAGGGTGTTGTGAAAAATCACTTCATTAATATTTGTGGACCACTCAGATACTCTAGTGAGGCACTTGATAGAAAAGCCCATGAAGAAATGCACAATGCCGTCTCCAGAGCAAGATATGAATAGCATACAGTAAATAAGGCCTGGGGCATGTACTGAACAAGGAGACAAAAATACTAACTAGCTGCTCCTCAAGTGAGCACCATCCAGTGTATGCAGGCAGGGGGCACGTGGGGGAAAAACCCCAGTTTGTGCTTGTATAATAAAAAAGTGTATCATAGTGCATATGAACCAGGGGCCGAATTAAGGTTAACCAGGCAATCTTAATGCTGGGATTTCCTAACATTTGAGTGCAAACCTAATGTTCTTTCAACATAGTTTTTCAGGTTAGGTCTGTGTCTGCCGAGTTTACACTATTTTTCTATACACAAATGTCACACTGTGTTTGTAAGAAGACATGTTCACCACTACACACCAGCCTGCCATAAAAATGAAATACATTTTAAAAATGAAGTACAGTTGTTATAACCATATACACAATGGGCCCTCAGCAGCATAAAGGCACGAGGTACAAAGTTTGTAGTTTGATTAACTATTACAGTTGTGTTGGGTCCAGATTTCATCAAGTCTGTTCCTCTCAGGCTGTCAATCCTTTGTGGTTGCGCAGGAACAGACCAAATGGCGAACGATCGCTATGGCCGATTGTCTGGCTGAGCATTGAAGCAGAAGAAGTAGTGGACTGGAGAGTTTGCTTAGTGGCTGGATGGACATTTGAATTTTAAATCTGTTGTTCAATCAGCATGTTTAGTGGTGTTTATATGAAAATAAAGAGGTAAGTACATCGCTGACAGCACATGCGCTGTGCACATACAAAATGTCCTGTTGTGACTCATGGACAATATGTCAGGCTTGAAGTACTGCACCGATGATAGAATAAGAGCTGGAAATAAAGAAAAAGCTTAAGCATATTAAAGGAAGCCGTCAGATCTCAGAGATGGCTAACAGGCTCAATGGCCTAGGTTGTGATTCAGCCTGCCTTACCTATGCATGGGAGCATGAGAGAAAATCCTCCCCCCAGGTTTTGGGTCTAGGTGCATGTAAGTGAGTGGGGTTGCTTGCCTGCTTGCTCCCTCCCCAGAGCAGGTAAGTGGGGAATGGCAGGGGAGACACATAGCCTTGGCTCCAACTCCCCCACTCCCTTGTTCTGGCCAGGTGGATGTGTAGTAATTTGCTGCTGGTATAGACTAGCGGTAACAAATTACTACTCCCCTGGTAGCAAGAAAGAAGCCAGGAGGGACTTGTGGCTCAGAGGTGTGCCTCTCGGTCACAGTGCCTCCCATGCCGGGGCTGCTCCTGAGCAGGGGTAGGCTACACACCGCCCCTTTGCTTACAGTCACAACCCAGCCCAATGCTGGTGAGCAAATTCCCCTCCGAACCAAGTCCCCTTCCTAGCCGGTGGAAGTATGACTGGCTGGACTATACTATATGTAAAGGTGATGGCTAATTGTCCTCTATGCCTGCAGCCATGCCACCCTATGCTGGGCTCCTGGCAGTTCTCACAGCTCACAGGTTTGGGCTGGGTGTAAGTGGTTACATGGGGAACACCAAGACATTGCAAGTAGTGCCAGTGGAGATTCAATAGGATGTGCTCGCTTGCGCTCTCCCTCTCTGAGTCTGTTCTGAACCAGTGGCCTAGCCTTAGGACCAGCAGATGAGATGTAGCACCAGGGGCCACATAGTGTGTGGTTCTTAAAGAGCACATGACACTTGAGTGATAACGGGGATTTTGTTGTGTTTCCTCATTAAAAAAAATGATGATAACGGGAGGGAGATTCACACTGCTCTGTCTCCAGACCTGTGTGTGCAGTGGGGGTGGGTAGATGGTCTGGCTGGTCCTGATGACATGCTCTTATTGGCTTGCCAAACATCAGGAGGGCCCCAACACCTAATGCTGGGGTCCAGGGTTAGACTGCCTCATGTTTGGGAAGTGGGGAAGCTGACAAAGGGACTTAGCTCCATTCTCCATGACCTATTTTACTAAAAGGGATTGAAGTCATGTGCCCCCTGCAAGAGTCACTGATACCATGCGCTACCATGACCTACTGTGATTAAAAACCTTGTCCATGGCCTGTTAGGGCTGGCAGGAAATAAAGAAACTCATCACTATTGCTGTAGATTGCCTTTAGTATTGACTTTGAATTTAGGAAGCAGATAAAACTGCAAACGTAGCTAAGAATTCACTGGCCACTGTGTGGCTATGGTTAAAGCCATCTAGTCATCTATAACAAAATACATTACTGAGCATAGCCATATTAATATCAATGAATAAAAATAACAAAGAAAAAACAGCATCTGTAGTTCCATTTGTACTCTTGCTCTCGTTCCCTGAATCCCTGCCTGTCTTTACTGTTGCCCCACGCCACCCTCAGATCCCAGGTAAATATGCTGTTGCCTCCAGCACCATGTTAGATTTGCCTGCCCCCATTGACTCCAGTCTCTTACTTTTCACTAATGCTTGACATGTAACGTTCTGGAAAGTCAATCAACAGTGTCACTCCCAGTGTATAGGGAACTGAGTGTTTTGTTTTCCTCTAGGAGGTTTTTCAAGCAGACGCCACTAAGAAGCAGTTTGATATTTTTATGGTTTGAAGCATCTATTAAAATAGAAACAAATTTTGCATTTTCTAAATGGGCGGATAATTGTTCCACGATGAAGCGAGCAAAAACATGAACAATAATGGCCTCTGCCTTAAATGCAGGCTGAACTGAACTTCTGGTCATATAAATTTCTAATTAATTTGGATGTGCAAGCCATGGAACAAAAGCTCTGATTACATATTAGAGCATGAGATGCAAAAATAACTTCACACGCAGCTTCCTTGTTATCCAGTTTCTTGTTTACAAAGAAGTTCTGAATTGCTGGACAGGTACTTTAGGGCCAGAATTATCAGAAAGGTTTAGGGCTCATTTCGGCACTGGGCTTTTTTGAAAATCTGTTTGTAATTGTGGGTGCTGAGTACTTGGAAATCTGGCCTGGCGCTCTTTTGAAATTCTAGTGTTATGCAGCATCTCTCTCTGCTGGCTCTTCAATTTTGGCTTGGCAGTCAGAGGATCTCTGCTTCAAGAACCACCCAGAGAGCTGCACTATTGCATGTACAATAAGTAAATAATCTGTGGCTTTTGTTTATAAAGAAAAACTCCTTCATAATGTTAAATAAGACCAACTATAGAAACTGTATCTTTAATATTGGTTGCAGCAACTCCCATCCCAATTATTAACCACATCGTCATCTCTAGCAAGGCAAAAATTATATTACAGCAAGCAGGATAAACTACATATTGCATAATGCCCTACTTATACAGGGGTCAGAACACTGGCAATCTGCCCAGTAAAGCAAAGTTAGCGTGCCACTACACTGATTTCCTAGAGGGTCACATACACCCTTGTGCAGACAGCCTATACAAAAACTATGTACTTCTTACATCCGGTAACAGTTGGTAATTAAATAGATAGCAACCACTAAGGTATTGTGCCTAAAACCAAGCGTCCCATCCCAGGAGGGCACATATATACCCCTCTAGTGAGAGACTGCATAGTTCTAGGGTGAGGTTTTTGCCATTCAGGAAAGACTCGTGTTTATTAGTAAAGTTTTGTGTTGTTTGTAAATTTCAAAATAAAGCAAGGAAATCTTTTTCTCCACTTACTCAGTCAGGAAAGGTTCTCCTTGGTTCTTCTCAGGAAACGTCTTTGCCTTTGAATTTGTATTATCCATGAATGATTAACTTAGTTTTCAACCCCTACATTTTCTGACTTGTAGCTGGCATAAGCATTAATAGATGGTTGGAATGGTCTGTGATGAGCAACTGAGTGGTTGTATTCTAACCAGCTTTAGAGCTGGTTGGAAACAGATTTTATTCTGTGTGAAAAACTGACCAAAAAAATCCAAAATATTTTGCAGATTTTTTTTGTATTTTCATTGAAAAAGTTGAAATAAAATTAGCTTTGACAACTGAACTCCAAACAGTTTGTTTTTCCGTTGGCAAAAGCAGATTCATTTTTTGTTTCCTGGGTTTCATTTCTTCAGTGTCCCATACATCAAAAATGTAGGTGAAGAAAGAATTTTTTGTGCAAAAAGCTCTCATTCGAAAAAGGCAAAAAAAAAAAGAAAAGAAAAAAAGATTTTTGACCCACTCTAGTCACCTCTGAATGCAGGATCTAAAGTAAGATGTCACTTCCGGTTACCTATGCCTTCAGCAAATCGATCAGACTCACACTTGGCCATAGTGCACATATTCATTATACCCAGGAAGAAAGCTACACACCCTGAAAAACAGGTTGAAATGCAGGAGCAGTCTATGTTCTTAGTACTACAGTTTGCCAAGAACACTTCTCTGAAGTGCTCCATTCTGTGCACTGGTTCCCCTTAGTATACAGAGTCCAGTTCAAGATATCTGCCCTGTTATATAAATCCCTGCATGGCATCGTTTTTAGAACTTAATGCAAAATTCAGGCGTTCAAAGTAGCTTTCCTCCATTAATTTCTTCACCAGAATGCCTAAAAAAAACCTAATCAAGCTATTCTTCCTGGGAAAGAAAAGCATGAGATTGTTTTTCTTTCTGTTTTTAAATACGTGGGCAGTTCTTAGCCACTGTGGCGATAGGGCCATCTAGATAGACAGGAACCTTGGTTCATATTGTACTTAGCAGTCTCAAAAGACAAGTGACTATTCTGTTGGGAGATTGGCTTTGAAGTCATCTCAACACAAAGTGGTGCTCATGTTGTAATTAATTGTTCCACTTGAGGCAATGTATGCAGGCATCAAAGATTACATCAAACATCCCCTTTGGTGCACAGTTTTATCTTTCTGATGAAGTATATTCCACCTGCTGAAGGAGAAGAACGGGAACAGAATCGAAACTGTGGGAGGGGAGGTGCTGCCTAGGGAGATGGACAAAAATCCATTCCACCATTAAGGGTAAGAAATGCTGCTTGTTCCTATGTGGGGCGAAGTAAAGGATGTCTGGGGCTTTGGCATGAAGCAGACGTACTCTCGATTTCAGGAACGGGCGCCTGACTCATTGCTACTCTATGGCTCTTTTGCATCAGCTTAGAGAGCAGGCATTAGGCTCACCAGTGAATAGCCTCACCCCAGGAGCCCCAGCACAGAGGGGACGTAGGAAAGCATTTGAGGATGGACTGGGGGCTGAAGGAACCACAGCCGGAGCAGTCCTATGCCCTGGTGTTCCCCACTGCTGCAAGCCCCACAGGGCTCTGACCGAGGGTGAAAGAAGAGGTACAAGGCGGCAAAACACCTCCCTTTGGTCCCTCCATTGGTGCTTTTCGGTCTTCAGGCAGGTAGGGCCTGGAAGTTCTCTGCAGAAGTAGCAAAATCAGTTTCTGGGGGAGAGACTGCTTTCTATCACTCGACAGGCCAGTTAGGGACCTGAGCTGGTGGCTTTGAAGGGGTTTCTCCTCTAGAGAGGCAGGACATCTAGAGTGGTTATGGCTCTAGCCTAGGACTTGGAAGACGATTAGTTTAATTCCCTGCTCCACCACACATGGTGTGTGTGACCGTGGGCAAGTCGTTGCGTGTCTCTGTGCCTCATTGCCCAGCTGTAAAAGGAGGCTACTAGTACTTCCCTGTATCACAGGGGTATTCTGAGGTGTGCAGGCACTACAGGGGTGGGGTCCATGTAAGT
Source organism: Chelonia mydas (assembly GCF_015237465.2). NCBI lineage: Eukaryota > Metazoa > Chordata > Testudines > Cheloniidae > Chelonia > Chelonia mydas. The sequence continues at coordinate 56,907,057 of NC_051251.2, forward strand.
ATTATAGATAGAAAAAGAAAAGTAAGGTGCAGTGTCAGGGTATTGCAACAGAAGCGGCCTACTGATTTCACAGTAATTGCTCTGCGTGTACACACCGGCATTTATTAAGAACAAGACAGGAAGCAGAGATCGCTTAGATCGTTATAACTGCCTAATAAGTGTGACCTTAGTTGGTTTTTCAATTTGCATTTAGAACCCTGACACGTTCGTCAGTTTCTGGTGGACATTCAGCCGCAGGGTGAAATTCAGGCTAAAGCTTTACAGTAATGGCCTGTGTCATAGCGCAGGGCAACTGCACCAGTATTTCCTCTCAGTGGTCCAGCAAGGATACCCACTGTAGGCTCCTGACTCCCCAGCTGTTGCCTCTCTTGGGTGGAAACTTATGCCTTACTCTCTCCTGACCAGGGTACTTCCAGGTTATACAGTTCCCTGCCTTCCCTGGATATTTCCCAGCACAGACAATCTGCCTAAATCAACCTACTTGTTTTCTCTTCAGAGACTGAGAACAGAGTGATTCTTACAGATATAACTTAGCACCCAGAGTTTTCCATGCAAGTCTCCTTTATTCTTAAAGTAAAAAGCATTACAGAGAAAACATAAAAACAATAAAAGAACCTATGTGCAGGCTAACAAACTTACCAGAGATCACCCCAAACATGGGTTCAGGCAGGATAAGTCCTACAACCCCCTCCCCGGGGAAGTCCTTGTGGTTACAAGGTCATCACAGCTTCAGTTCAGAACAAGTTTAGCCCACCCTTTTAGACAAATCCTGGGGTCTTTTAGCTGGAGTTTCCAGAAGCAGGTAATTAGTATACACAAGGTATCTCTTGCTATCTTCAAAAGTTTGGCTTTTGAGGGGGCAAATTTGTATTCCCCTCACCTCCAGGTATTTCCTAAGGAAATCCACTTCACATGTATTGGTCCAGAAAGACCTTTGAACTTCCTCATCCCTTCCAGAGATTGCATTAATCTTATTTTCCCACTAATCAAGTTCCATACAATCTCACAATAGTACATAAGCACATGCATTTCCAATACAAGGTACCCCAAAGGTATTAACCCTACTTCGGTAAGGTTTAACTTAATTCAGTAAAGTCAATTCAGTATAATACAGGATATCGTCAGTCTGTCACAGCCTAATAATTGCTTGTTTCTTTGGTATTAATTACAATCACATGATTTATGATATCCTCATGCAGCATTAGGATTTCTACTTTAAGTAACTAATAAAGAACTAGTTTATTATTCTGAAGTGTTACAAATCAAAAATGTAGTAACATTGATAGAATTCTAGATGCTGCCGAGTGACGGTTGCATTCCTTCCTCCTACTCTATTGCTGTACGTTTAACCAAGTATTGTTAAACTGATGCTTCCTTCAAACACAGCCAGGTTTGATTTGCTTTTGCTAAGACACTTTTTCAAAGGGTAAGGCTAGGATTTTCAAAGGCAAATTCAATGGAAATTGTACACCTCACTCTCCAGGACTCCTTTAATAATCCAAGCATAAACCCTGTAGAAATGCATCTCCACTAGAAATTTGACATAGTTACTGACTCATATTTCTATATATGCAGTTTAATTTTGAGCAGGATCATCTCGAGAGGCTTACAAAACTAACTCTCCTCCTGTTGAAGTCAATAGAAGTTTTAACATTGACTTTGACTGGAGCAGAATAAGCTAATGCTGTGCACTATTGGAAAACCCTACCCTTAATCTCTCTTTAATAAAGCTTCTGTAGTGCCATAATAACGGCAACAAGTATAAAGGGTGGGATTTTCAAAAGTGCCTAAACATCCAATCGACTTTCAATAGGACACATATTCTTAAATCATTTAGGATTTTCAAACGTGCCTATCCTAAAAGACAGGAACTCAGAATTTCACACTTAACTATAACATGGTTAAGCACAAGGTAGCTGCTGACTGCTTCACTGCTAAACAGAATTTTTGCAGGTAATGTCTTGATTAAGCAACAGCCTTTGCAATTCACACTAATTAGACTAAATGGACTCCTCAAGAGATAGTCCAATAAAGTAACCATCCCCTTTTAAAGTCTCCCAATGAGGGAAATTATTCTGCACTTCCATATATTTTATAATGATATGGACTTTCATGCATTTACAGATTTTCAAATATTGCCACAAACCAACAAACACATTTCACAAATGTTTGTGAACATTCATAAATGTGCATGCCAATCTAAGCATGTAGCAAAGCATTTTTATAACTAACAAATAATTTCTCTTTATATATTGTAAGTGGTTTATTTAAACAGATTCAGAAAGGATGGTCTGGTGGTTAAGGCAATGAACTAGATTCCACAGACGTGAGTTCAATTCCTAGTCCTGCCGCAGACTTCCTGTATGACCTTGGGCAAATCATTTAATCTCTCTGTGCTTCAATTCTCCATTTGCAAAACAGAGATAATAATACACCATTTCTCCCACTCTTTCTCTTCCCTGTCTATTTAGACTGTAAGCTCTTTGGGGCATGATCTGTCTCTTATGAGAAGTATGTACAGTGCCTAGCACAATGGAGTCCCGGTCATGCTTGGTTTCTCTAGATGCTACTATAATATTACTATTAATGAATTTTTCAAATTTCAAACTGTGCATATACTTATTTTGCATGTGAATAAAATATGACCCTCAATATCCACTTAACTCCTTTTTGCTTTCTTGTCTCTAAAATGCAGGAAAATTATCCCAGGAACATTCTAGGGTAGAGATCTAGTCACCTTTAATTGTACAAATCCTTCTTTTTAGCCACCCAAGTAGCACTCATTAGCCCCTTGATGTCTCAAATATTTTTTCTGCCTGCTGGAGTGGAACATATACATAGGAGTGCTGCTTTCTTTCCTACCATGCAGTAGAAAATGGAGTGTGTTTACCTTCACTTTCTGCCATCAGATTCGTGTTGTTCTGCATTCCACTCCACTAGGCAATAAAACCACTCCACTCCTGGGTGAATGGTAAGACGTTAAAAAGGAGAGAGAGGGAAAGGAAAACACAGCTATAGAACTAAAAAAAGGTGCTGTGGGGGAGCTGAAGGGACACAATTTCATTTGTCACCAGGAGCCTCTAATCTGATCCAGCTGAGTGCTAACTGGAACCTGCTACCATCTGATGGCTGCTTGGTGTCTGACATGAAATACGTTTGGTGGACGTGGGCCAGTGGAGAACTCTCTGCATGACAGAATTTATATTCACAATTGGCTCCTCTGTTTGCAGCACCTACAGAGAGGCCAAGGTTTGAAACTGAAGCAACAGGAAACAAAAGATCATAAGATTTTTTCAGTGTAGTTTAGTTTTGTATACACACAATATAGCACTTACTGATAATGGGAACCTTACCCTGCAAGCACAGACGTGAGTAATTTCATGCAGTGGTGCAGTAGCCATGTTGGTCCCGGGATATTAGAGAGACAAAGTGGGTGAGGTAATATCTTTTATTGGACCAACTTTGGTGAGTGAGAGAGACAAGCTTTCAGTCAAGTAAAAAATGTTGTTCATCATACATATGTGTTATTTGCCAAAATTACAGCCAAATAATTGTCTTACTACAGCAGAAACTTTTGTCTACCCATTTCATTCAGTAATTTTCAGTAAAGCAGGTGATATCATGGACCAAACGTATACATGAATGAAGGCTAATTTGTAGAGGATAGGGTGAGGTAACTAAGGCTGCAATCCAGCAAATACACACAAGGGTAGACTCATTAGAAGCATGTTCCTACTGCATGGTTTCTTGCACCTTCCTCAGAAGCATCTGATGCTGGCTACTGTCAGCGGTGGGACACTGGGCTAGATGGGCCATGGGTCTTAGCTAGGATGGCAATTCCTGTGTTTCCTATTTATAATCCCATCGTTTTCAGCCCGATTACTCACACGCATAAATGCTTTGCCAGGTTGCAACCAAAGGCATCTAGGTCTCCCCCAGCTCCCAGATGATATTAGCAGAAAGCTAAGAATTATACTGTTAAATCTCACCACATCACTGAATACAACTGCAAAAATTAATTTCATGAAAACAATATATGGAACTTTGTTTTCTAATTTTGCAGGTCACCTAGAGATCTAGTTGTTCCTTTTGTCAGGATATGGCTGCAATTAATCCCGTGGAGCAATTGTTGTTAATTTCTTAAAAAAAATCACTAAGCAGTCTGATTGGTAAAGGACAGTGAGTATTACTGATGTCACCTGAACACATTGTGATTTGTATGCATTTTCTACTCTATTGTCATCAGTATATCATAAGAAACTGTGGATACTTTTCCATAATGGAAGTTTGAGATCGCATTATATTATTTTTTAAAATTATTTTTAGATTGCTCTGAGAAAGATGAGAAATTATTCATCCAAGATAAGTAAGATAATGTAATAAATCATGCTAATATTTCACTACCAGGTTTGCCAAAAGTTGTTAGTTAGTATATGTTAAAAAATGTAATGGTAGTAAATCTATTCTTGCTTATCCAACCTCCCACTCCACCCCTCAATTCTGCAAAGACATGCGCATGTGCTTACATTTATATATGTAAATAATTGTACTGAAGGGAGACAACTTGCATGTATCAGGGTAGATGTGAGTAGGTCCTTGTGGAATTGGAGTCTGAAAACGTGTGCATAAGTACTTTGCTGGATCGGGGCCATAGTGCTTTCAACCATCAGGAGTTCCAGTGGCGTCAGCCCCACAGGATTACTTATGGTAGTATGACCTGTGCCTGGCAATCAGTGTAAGCAGGATTGGGCCCTTTAGAGGTATTGAGTGCTCTCACCTTTCACTGCACTGATGGAGTTAAAGGACCGCTGCATCTCACAGAAGAGTCTTTGCTTTGAAGTTCTGGCCCTTCTTTTCAATGTGTCCAAATATGACATAACTCCTTCATATGTATACTTCCATAGTAGTGTGTGTGTGTGCAGCTCCCACAAGGCCTGTTCTGCCTTGCTACAGAAGTGGAATTCCCATTGATATACATAGGGGGTGACATGCCTGTGACATGGAGAAGACTGCAGCCCCACACAGCTTGAGAGTCAATTAAAAATGTCCCTGGAAAGAGTCTTTTGGGGTACATCTCCACTGCAGTCATAGGGAGGCGATTTCAGCTGGGTAGGCAGGCAGACCTGCCTGAGCTTTAATCCGGCCAGTGCAGCTGAAAATAGTGACGACATGGTGGCACAGACCCCTGAAGGGGCGAGCACCTCGAGCGTGTATCCAGGATTCACGGTGGGCTTCTACAGCCCATGTGGATGGCTGGGCTGCTGCATCTGCATGGCTATTTTTACTCCCGCTAACCACATGAGAGCTAGTGCAGGGACGCCTACATGAGCGGCAGTCACACCTCTGACAGCAGCGTATACACACCTCTGGTTAGAAGATGGGACTGATCTAGAGTCTGTGCCTGGTTCTGCTGTTGACTCACTGTGTAATCTTGGGTAACTTGCTTAGCTTCTCTCTGGCTCATTTTTTCCCCATCTGTAAGATTAGGAAAATAATACTTACCGCACAGGGATGTTGTGAGGCTAAATCCATGTTCAGTGCTTTTAAATCCTCAGATTGGAAGCCACTATATACTGCAACTGTAAAGTGTTATCATCCACTGTCGAAAACCAGTTTTTTTCACAGCTTTGGGCTACCGTCTCCAGCGTGGCACCTGTATGGCTATGTTTAATTGGTCCACTTGCTTTTTTATGAATAAACATGTTTGCTTGGGGCCAATCCAGTTCTGTCCAGTATATAAAGCTATAGTAAATGTATTAATTTTCTAGGAGACGTGTAAAATGATCAGTCTTCATATTCATAAAGAGCATGTCCATTTAATTAGAATTATTTTACTGGGACCTGGTATGAAAAAACGTGTGTGATATCAATGCAATGGCATTCACATTAACACATAATAAGAGGTGGGGTTTCTTTGTATGAAATAAGCCTACTTTTGGAACACATATGGGCAAAGAAAATATGTTTACAGTCTATGTAGCACAACTCAAGACAGCATTTTTCATAAACCAATTATTTTTTTTCTAGATGCAGCGATAGCCTTGAAAAAGTTTACTTGCTGTGTAACCGAGCAATGCTGCATCTTCAGATTTGAAGAACTCAGAAAGTTAGGTTTTTTTATTATTCTTCATTTAAGTATTATTTTTTAATTGCAGCGTATTAAACATAAAATCTGGTACAATCTTTAAAAATAAATAGGACCTAACTATAAATGGGCCCTGTTGTGTTTTTATCTTTGACAAGCAAGTAATTGCTTCTCAAATTTATCAGTTTGTTTATGCAAAAACCATTTACCAAGCCTAGCTCAAAAGCATCAATTTCATCATTATCATCTTATTAATTTAGCCAAGCTATAACACAGCTGATTATTCCTGAGTAATATCCTCGGCAGCACATCATGTGTGGCAAAACCATCTGTACAGTACCTATTTAATAAATAAACCCTCGGCTAAATGTCTCTGTTTATTGAGAACTAATGTTTATAGAAAATATAATGGAACTCAATAAATAACTCAGCTTCATCAACCTGCATATGAATCAGTAGGAAGAACGCTGACATCATCACCTTTCAAGTACCAGAGAAAGCAAAATTACCCAAAAGAGCTATAGAGTCAATATTAAGGCATTAAAACTGCAATGAAGGCATATTAATGCTTAAAACTTCATTGTTGGCAGTAGAATTGCCACAACGGACATATTTTATAACTCTAAGAATACTTAGGCTTTATGACTGCTTCTTTGTTGAGTGCCTTGCACTTAATGTAGTTTTCCACTTTAAATAAAAAAAACCCTCAAGATCTTTTAAAAAAAAAACAAAAAAAGAAAATTGCTGATTCTAAGCATTCATTTTTAAAATAATGCAGACTGCTGATTCCAATTGTTCAGATACAGAAGAAGGCAAACTTATTTAACTCCATGCTCCCTGAATTCTTATTAGCAGCAACTGGATTTTCTTCGACTCTGTTTGGTAGGGGTAAGAATACCCAAAAGCATTTCGCAAAGGTTATGAAACAGACAGTGCCCATCTAAAAGCATTGTTAGTATAAGGCCTGTATTTAGAAAAAATTGAAGCCACTGCTGTACACAGTCTGCTTGTTATTGATCTTCAATCATTCTTGTAAAGGGATTTCTCGGCAGCGCATCTGATTTTCTGTTTTACAACTGCCTTTCTGCCACAAATCAGCGGCTTAAACACAAATGGCCAAACTGTCTAAAACATGACGGGGCTTTATACCATCAACAAATAATAATGGAGTCATTTCTTACAAATCCTTTAATTTTGGAGCCCCTTAGAAAACCGTTCCCTGTATATTTTAGGAATGTGCTTTCTTTATTTCTAAGGAATGTGTTCCGTGTAAGTGATTTAAATGAGGCAACTCATGGTAAATCCTGGGCTGCTGTACTTTCTCTGAAATGCTGATTTCAAAATAAATAAATTCTATGAAACCACCTTTTTGTGATAAAGAACTCATAAATTGTCCTTTTTTTCTCTGAGTCCAACCGTATTATAAAGGGAATATCTTGGTAAGCATCTATCTATCTTAGGGCTTTCTATAACAACCATCGCCAAAGTATTCATAGCACTTCAAGCCATAAGGTAAAAGTCATCTGAGAAACAGGCTGCTTTAGCATTGTCCTAACCAAACTTTCTGTGTGTTCAAAAGCACTAAATTCAGCAAGGCCTTTGCCTAAACAAACTGTGAACTCCAGGGGACATAGTAGTTCCTGGCACAGCTCCACTAACAATGATGATTTTTTCCCAGTTTTATTCTACTTGGTATAATTTAAAACTCAGAGATGGGCAATGTTTGCTTGGTAGATCCTGAGGAATTTGGCACATTAACCCTTGACTTGCAAAATAAATGAGCAAAACCCCAAACTAAACCAAAAAGACTCTTTTCAGAGTAACAGCCGTGTTAGTCTGTTTTTGTAAAAAGAAAAGGAGTACTTGTGGCACCTTAGAGACTAACCAGTTTATTTGAGCATGAGCTTTCGTGAGCTACAGCTCACTTCATCGGATGCATAGCATATGCATCCGATGAAGTGAGCTGTAGCTCACGAAAGCTCATGCTCAAATAAACTGGTTAGTCTCTAAGGTGCCACAAGTACTCCTTTTCTTTTTACAAAAAGACTCTGTGCATGTAATATGTAATTCTCCCCTCATTTCCCCTCCCCCTGAATAGTTACATGTGTGACACAGGGCACATCTTTAAAGTCTTATGGGGGAGGGTCAACCTCATAAATTTCCACTGACTTTGGGGAGTCATGGAACTAAATCTACCTGCCACATTGAAAATGTAGGGGGTTGTGCCTGGATGGTAGGAAGACACATCTATGTGTGATATTTCCCCTTAATTTAGACCTAATATCCTCTCAATAACTAATGCAGATTGGAAACATATGCAGTGTATGAAGCGAATGGTATTTTTTCATAAGAAAAATAAAAACATTGTTTTCATGATTGTGGAAGAACCTGCTACATGGTGACAGCTGGGATTTACTGTGGCCAGGATTCACCCTGTCATGAGCGCGTACAGAAATCCCACGTGTTTGCACTCTGAGTTTCCCTGGAGAGTGTCTATCAGAGGGTGAGTGTTTAGGGATGGGAGGGTGAAGTGAGAAGCTTGTCCCATCCTATGGAAATGGCAGTGGGGATTGTCCCACAGACCTCCGGGGGTTCACTGGATGCCAAGTCCAAGTCCTGTGTATCTGTGTTGCTCTCAGTCTTCCCCAGTTTCACTGGAAGCTTGGCCCTGCTCCCATATATTCCCTCACTGGTTGCTAACCTCACACCTCCTCCCCTTCATTAAGGGTGTTTTGCCTTTGTAGAGAAAACTTGCCTATGTTGATGCTGACCCATGCAGCATTAGCTTTGGTGGGGAGTCTCTGCAGACCTAAAGAAGGGGTGAAGCTGTAGACATAAATGCCACCCTAATATGACTGTAAAATACACTGAGAGCTTATTTTAAATAAACATTTTAATCAAATACATTTGGGATGGGGTCAGGGGCTTTAATTTCAGTAGCAATCACTAGGGGACATCCAAACGCTACTGATTGTTTTCACAACAGTGTCCAATAGATTTTTAATGGGTTGCTCTTTGATATGATTTTGTAATTGCTTTGCCCCTCCAGACATGCATTATTATTATATGCTCTTTGTATTGTGGTATAGCACCCATCGGCCCCAGTAGGGGGATCAGAGCCGTCGTTGTGTTTGGCATGGCCCACACATACAATGAAAAGACAGTCCCTGCCCCAAAGAGCTAAAAATCAATACTAATTTTAAATAAGAATGTTTTTTTAAAAATTCACAGCTCTAGTATGATGTATGTAGTATGTCATAACATCCAGTGTGTTACTGTATCATGCATGTTGCCTGAGTGGGTCAAAAGTCAATTGCAGCTGTGCCCTACAAAAGCGATACATGCATTGAGTAAATAGTTAATAGAGGAGGTGCCAGCAGATGGCGCTGAAGAATATGCAGTGTGTTCCTGGGGTCTGTAGGACGAGTGAAATGTCTTAGTGTGCATCACAAATGGCTTCTTGTGAGTAGCTCTTTATAGGCCACTTCTAACAAGTGATGGTGCTGTTGCCATTTCAGCAAATCTATGTGATTCCTGATCTTCCATCTTCCGTGATTCCAGATTCCTATGGGTGCCATGATTGCTAATCAACCGCATCATGCTGGCAATGAAAGAATCACTATGGCTCTGCACATTGTCTGTCTGGGTAGATAATTCTATGATCCCCATGTAGTCCCTGAGTGCTGGTGCCAGATCTGCAAAGAAGTTTGTTGTTTTAAATAAACAGAGTGCCCCCTATGTTATGTGAAATACTTGTAGGCCGAGTTCCTTCCCGACAAGAAGCATTTGGGGATCTTCTCTCCTTCAGGCTGGAGACAGAAGGAGCTGGTCCGGAGCAGGAAGGTGGATGCTCCTTCCCAAAGACCATTGAGCTGGTGGGAATGGGAGGTGTGGCATCCAGTCTCCAGCTGTGGGTACAGTCTTGGGGATTAAAAAGAGGGTGAAAGAAAACATGGCATTCATTTGTGGAAGGAGAATGGGCACGTGCAGGCCTGATGAGATAACAGCAGCATTTCTCATCTTGCAGTTGTCTGTCTGAACGTGCTTAATTTCCGTGGTTCATGTGGCCCCAGTGACTGGGGGAGACAGAAAGACCAACTAAAGTTGTGACACACTAGAGGCAGGTTGCCTGATTCAAAGCCTACTGAAGTGAATAAGAGTCTTTCCATTGACCTCAGTGGGGTCTGGATCAAGCCCTGTAGGAGCTCTGGTACAAGTATGCCTGCCCTTGCATAACTATGAGACTGTCCCTCCCAAGTTTTTGTTTGTCTTTCTGTAGTCAGCCAACAAATACCCTGAATATGTCTGCCTGCAGGGCAACTAGTACATGACCCTTCTGGAGTCTCACACACCATGCCCCTGCTCTGCCATATAGCCAAGGGCAAACCAGAGTGGTGGCATGTGCTAGTTTCTGACATGTCTATTTCTCTATCACCCCTGCCCAAAAATCAGTAGGTGAAGTGAAATAAGCCCTATTTTCTGTGTGGTGCTGCCTCCAAGAATCGGATCACTGGCACACTCCACCTTCTGTTCTTATCTGAGTTGGTTTAAAAAAAATCAATTTTTTATGCCAGACTTTTGGTTTTTTTTTCCAAAATGAAAAAAACAAAACTGGGAAAAAAATTGATCTTCAAAAAACTGTTTTCAACCAAAAAAAAAAAATAATTAAAAATGTTGGGTTTTCAAAAATAAATTTAACCCCCCCCCCCTCAATTTTACCAAAATGTTTACATCTTCCCTTCTTTTTTTCAGTGAAAGAGAGACAATTTCAACCAGCTCTCATCCTTCTGCTTGTCTATGTATCATTAGTCACTGGGAGTTATGAGTGTGCAGCCACTGAAGGATCAGGCATTAAGGTTCAGATGAATTTAGAGTTAAAGAGACCCTAAACGCCTTGCAAAATCTAAACAAGAGGATGCTTAAGCCCCAGAAAACCCTGAGAACAACTTGTCCACCAGGAAAGCAGGTGATACAAAGAGTAAAAGCTCTGCTGACAGGATCTTATGCCTTATTTTTGTAAATATGGTTACATTGGATTTGCAGTGGTTTATTTGCTTGTAGCAAAAATATCTTCAACAAAAAATTGACAGTGCTTTGGACTGTGAGGGGGATGGCTTCATTCATGATATGAATTTGATTCAGTGAATTGTGGTGTCACTGATCCACAGAGGATATGAAGCTGTTAGACCCTGTTTAGCTCAAGTTGTTGAAACTCATGCAATCTTTGGTTCAATTTCTGGTATTGGCTAAGATCATGACTGTCACGGTTGTACATCTTGCTTTTCTGTGTGAACATTATTGTAGCAGACTAAGATTAACAGGTGTATTTATACAGTACAGCGACCAGAATTTAAACTTATTCCTAATATAATATAAAAATCTAGAGTGGGTTTAAGATTCTTTGCTATACTTCACTGGTTACATTTTAGCCATACAATACATTTCCCTATCATTCATCCTTCCAAATGGGTTTCCTTTTCTGTACTAAGGAACTTGTGGTTAGATTTGTGCTACAGATAATATGAAAAATCTGTCATATGAATATTTTCATAAAGCAATTCCTTCCTGTAAACATAAATGATTATTCCATCTCAGAAAGGCCACTTTGCCATGTAAATTTTACCCATGTGCTTGCCATTCTTTTATGCCCAATTTAGCATGTCTCTTTAAAAAATATTGACTTGTAGGTCTCTGTGGCATTTATTTCCTGTGTGGGCTTTATCTCAGAATGTCACATATATTGAGTGCAGTTGAGAAGGGCTCAAGCTTCGGTGGTGGGATCCAGACTGGGTCTTTGATGCCACAATATAAGCTGCCAAAGAAATATAATTTGATTTCAATCATGTGATGAAACTCAGTTAGTCCAGCTCAGGAATGTACCTCCAAAAGCCACAATAACATTTTTTGCTGGATTCAGAATGATGGAAAAACATGTTTTTGCAAAGCTTTAAAATGTTCACATATATGAAAAAATGTAAAAGAAATGTTGCATTTTTCATGGAAGGACTATGTACTCAAAGTTGGGCAAGTTTGAATTGTTAGAATTTTGAATCAAATATTGACAATAGCACTTTGCTACCTGAGAATGTGTCCAAGTTCCAGCAGTATGGTAGCTCAAAAAAGCCAAGTTTATACTGGTATTATCAAATGCAATCGTTAGTGTGCATGTGGCAAGAAATCAAACATTTATCATAAATTTTCTCAGTGCTACTTGTCTTTTACAAAAAGTGACGGGAATTGAGGAACAATGCAACCTCCACCAATAATTTAATTAAAATAAATCAAATGTATTTCAGATCACTAAAAAGTTTTCCTATAACTGTAGTTCTAATAGAATATGGGTGAAATCCTGGCACTATTGACATCGATCTCACAACTCCGATTAACTTTGATGAGGCAGGATTTAATTTGCTGAGATTATGTTTTTAATGTGGACTAAAAGTTTGGTTTTAGACCCCCACGACAAGGTTATTGCATTGTGAACAGGGGTGCTGTTTAAATATATCTGAAGGGTGGGGCTGGTGTGTCATCTACATCATATGGTATTGTTTCTGCTCAGATGACTGAAACATTTTAAACAACATCTAGTCAATAGTGAATACAAGACCCGCTCAAAAGAAAGGGCAAACATTTTGTGAAAATTTTCTCAACATTAAAAAATATGAATTTTCAAACCATTGAAACATTTCAATCAACTTTTCACCAAAATATTTCAAATTACCAAATTTTTGATCAGTTCTGAGGAGTACCTTTGTTTGCAAAGAAGGGCATTGGTACAAAGAACAACCAGTCCTTAAACGTTTGTGTAAACAAAACCCATGTTTATACAGAATGAAATTGACATTAGTGCAGATATCAAAGAGACAAGGTGGGTGAGGTAATATCTTTTATTGGACCAACTTCTGATGGTGAGCGACACAAGCTTTCACGCTTACACAGATAGACTATTCAAGGCTAAGTGCTACCTACACCATATTATGTGGACATAAGGGATGCATAAGCTTTGTTTCATGTTCTCTGTGTATATAAATCTCCCCACTGTATTTTCCACTGAATGCATCCGATGAAGTGAGCTGTAGCTCACGAAAGCTTATGCTCAGATAAATGTGTTAGTCTTTAAGGTGCCACAAGTCCTCCTTTTCTTTTTGCGGATTCAGAATAACACGGCTGCTATTCTGAAACCAGTCATAAGCTTTGTGCTGTCCATCTGCTCAGAGATGAATTTTGACCAGAGTGAATAAAAAGTGGACAATAAGGGAATCAAGCTGTTTGGTGCTAGAATGAATGTTCATTTTGCAGCAGTCTGCTAACTCAAGTCATTTTATTTAATTCTCTCTCAGACATGAAGTTGCTGTAACAACAGATATATTTTTTAAAATATACTAGCCTGTCCTTTGCTCTAGGGAGAAACTGTTTCCTTTCTGTGTGAAGGATGAGTACCCTATGGTGAGACCAAAATTTACATTATTCTGGCTAATTGTAGTGCAAGGGGTGACTTCAGGCAAGTCGCTTCACCCCTCTGTACCTCCGTTTCCTCGTTCTTAAAATGGGAATAATGTCCTGACTTTTTTTTTTGTAAAGTGCTTTGCGATTTATGGAAGAAAAGAGCTGAGGTATTATTAATTTGGGTGGAAATGTTATATGAAGTTACTACATTTAATTGGCATGCCCAAGTATCTCTCTTTTGCAATCTGCAAATGTCTCAGTTATACCCATTCTTGTAAACTTGCACTGTGCATATGTGCACCTTGTTTTCTTTTTGAATAAACTATCAAATCCACAGTGCCTTTGCTGCCTAATGAAACTGAACATATTTAGGACATATGTGAGCTATTTCTTTGTGAAAAGAGCCATTTGTGGTTAACGAAAAAAGTATTTATGGTTTTCCTGCTAATTTATGGGGTGGCTTCAGTTTTCTTTATAAGAGAAGGAAAAAAAGGTAGCACTGGAATTAGAGGCGTATTATGGAAGTGTGGGCTTTTGCTGTATGTTGACATTTTTGGATAATCAAAATAACCTATCTCCATACAGAAAGACAAATATAATTAATAATTTGCTTTTCTGTCATCTACGTTAATCAAAAACAGATGTTTGTTTAAGGTATTACACTTCTTTACTGCATAAATCATTAAAAATGTGACACCAGTCCCACTTGATGTCAGAAATTTGCCGTTGATTTCAATACGGTCAAAATTTGCCCCTCTATGTCCAATCCTGAAAAGCATCCTCAATTCCAACTGACATCAGTAGTAGCTCAGTGCTTAGTACCTCACAGGATAGAACTCTAACAACAGCACAATTCACACCACAACTGTAGTTAGCGTTTTGCTATAGCTCCCTGCTCCACTAACCCCCATCTGAATTTATTACCTGGCCTTTTAAGCTTGTAGAGACATTTTTCACGGGAGAGTCAGTGTAGGTGTATTCTTTAACCAAATAACTCACTTACATACAGATTGATGAAGAAAAAGGTCTGAGATGTTTTGATTAGCTGATTTATGAAAACACTATTTAAAAAAATTTTTTTTTTGCTATGTACTGTTCTGTAATGTGAGCTAATGCTCTCCAAAATTTGGATTACTCTATCTATCCAAGTTCTTAGAACCAGCCAGGTTATTTTATTGAAACCTTTGGTTTATGTTTTAGGGTGCTCTATTATACACTCATTTTGCAACAGAAATATTTTAAGTATTTTTGCATCTAAATATGTGTGGGAAACATGGGATATCGTTTATTAGGTCAAACAGAAAAATGAAATGATAGACCATACTTGCCCCTTCAGAGATCTTATATGACTACCTATCAGGTTCAATATCTGCTTTATAAATTGTAAAACATACACATGTTTCTGTGACTCTAACAATTCCAAAAAGAGCCATTATAACCTAATAGGTATTATAACCTATTGTGATATTAAGTGAACAAATTAATTACTAAATTCACATAAAAAGGATAAATACCAAACAAGTTCTAAGTTAGAAATGTACAAAATATAGAGTTAGCCAAACAGAATAATTAGGCTTTCAGGTGAATAATGTCCATACACAACAATATACGATAAACAGGGGCAGAATACACAATTTTAATTTTACACACACACACACACACACACACTTGTTTTACTGATTCAAACTAATACTAAACATAGTCAAACTTAAAATATGTAAGTGTGGGAAGACAAAAAAAATATTCCGAATAATGATTTGGGTTTTGAATACGTGTGTGTGTGTGTGCAGGCATGCATGTACCTGGGGGGCTCTCTCATATGTGATAAATACCAGGGGAAATGACTTCATTTCTAATGAATGAGTATTTTGGATAGTTGACGTCTGAATAAAATTGATTTGTCTATATATGACCACCTGAATCACTGAAATTACTTTAAAGGAACTTTCCCTAATTTCTTGGATACTGTAAGTACTGTGCCTTAATAGACATTATTTAGGAAGCATGGTTTAAAAAGAAAACATTAAAAGAGCAGAAATCTGTAGATAAAAAATTCATGGTTAAATAACATTAATACTGTGTTACAAACCATGAAATTCAAAGGGAAAGCGAACACTATAGCACATTGCAACATTGTGGGGAAAAAATTGGTGCCAATCAACACAGAATTTTAGCCTTAAAACTCTGAATTTCCTGGCTCTAGTAGGTGTATGCCACTATATTAAGGTTGGTGCAGAGATATGTTCCTAAGCACTCATTTGACTGACAGTCTGACAAATGTCAGCGTGCTAAATTTTAATATGATGTGAATATAATTTTTGATCCAAAGATGAGTTCCATTCTTCTAAACTTCAAATTCCTGCTCATCTGTAACTATGGCCTATCGAAAATGTTGATCCCAATAGCTTGAGACACAGGTGTTTGGCTGCTTTATGCAAAGAAGAGTACTTCTTCTCAGGAAATACAGATATTTTTTCATGCTGTTTATTAATTCAGTTAATGTCAGAGGACTAAATCAGACTTTACTGACAACTGTTTCATCCTTACAGAGAGCATGTACTGAGTGCAATAAAAATGTATGTGGAAGTTTTATTTGCTGTAACCTCAGTGGTAGGGGAAGTGTCTTTTTTTATTTGTTTGCTTTTAACTGATAATTAGACTTTTGCCTTTCCTTATCTTTTGCTTTTAAAAATCCCTTTGGTGACATTTTCTAAGCTATTTTACTTCAATTTTCACTATCAAGGCATCTTTACTGTTTGGCTACCAGCCAGTCTTTCATTATTACCTGAATTGATAGCCTGGCTCGGCCATCCTTTGAAATACATTGTATTTGGCAAGAACTTTAGGGGGCACTCATGAGCCACCATCGTCTTCCATTCTGTTGGTTACTCTTGCAGTTGCATTCTTCAGTGTGTTACTGTATATAAAGGCGTTTTACATAGAGCGAGAAAGCTTCATGATTTACTTTTTAAAGAAATTTCTACACGTATCTGAGAAAAATACTTATTCACTTGTATGCAACATTTTCTTTGAACAGCATGTGAAAATTTAGGCTGTTAACAAAGCTGAAGGATTCATTTCTCTATTGAATACATGTCTGGATTTTTCAAAGCCGTAAAAATGGGGGAGTTCCCAGCATTTCTGGAAAATCAGGCCCCTTTAACATGCCCTTAAGTTAAACATTCCAAATTGAGGCCCTAGTCACTTTTGAAAATTTAGGCCCATATATTTCTATTTAAAACCTGGGGACCGATGAAGTCAATAGCGAGATTCCCTTTGCCACAATCCTGCGGGCACTTAGCAACTCAGGTTGACAAAGTTACTAAGGTGCTTTAAGTATTTGCAGGTTCAATTTCTAAGCGCAGGACTGGGCCCCAAGGTTTTCAGGTAGTGCTAGAATTCATGAGTTAGATGACGAAACAAAGCTTGAAAATAATAATTATCCTTAGGCTGCACCTAAACAGAATTTTTCTTAACAGGGTTATCTTAAGGTCGATTTTGGCCCAAAATATGGATTTTGTACCAAAAAAAGAGTTTTACTAACCTTAGAAATGTCTCAATTAAATTTTTTTTAAATGATAGTGAAAACAACCTTTTGTTTAGAAATATTTTTTTTTCTTACAACATTAGCGCCCCAGATGGAACAGCATTGGGCTGCTGCGAAGGTCATGTAGAAACCCTGCCCTCAGCACCGGCACCTGCTGCAGTTTTGAGTTCGCGAGGTGCTATGAAGTGCTGTGATGCAACAGCATGGAATGCTGTCCTGGGATGGGAATAGCCAGGGGGAGAGTAGCCCAAGCTAGGGAAGGGGCTCAGATGACATCAGAAGGCAAGACAAGGTTAGAGAAGGAGGAGGGAAGGAGAAGAATCTAGATGCTGAGTTAGTGGATGAACCAGAGCTGGGGTAGGAGGCGAGGTCGTAAGAGAAGAATAGGAGTGTAAAAGTAGGGGATTGGGAAGAGAGAAGAAGGAAAGAGAAGGAAAATAGAAATGGTTCCAGGTCAGAAGAAGCAGAAAGAATAGAACTGGGCAGACACTATTAGAGAGGCATGTAGTGGGAGATAAAATCTATAGATGTAGTGGAGAGTATCAAGGGAAAAAATCTGAAAGGAAATGTAATTGGTGAAAAAAGGAATTGATCAAAAAGCTGCATTAGATGAAAACAGGTCCTGAAAACAGCAAACAAGAAGCCCAACTGCAAAAGGACCTGAAGTATATGAGCAGAGAGTAGAGGTGAAAGTAAGCTGTTGCGGTTTGGTACAGTGTACCGGTAAGAAAGCGTACCGGCGCACCGCTGATGGGTGGGGGGCAAAAGGGGCAGCTGCCCCAGGACCCAGCGATTTAAAAGAGCCCGGAGCTCCCAGCAGTGGCCGGAGCGCCTGGCCCTTTAAATTGTCACCGGAGCCCCGGGGCTCCCGGCTGCTGCTACCCCAGGGCTCCGGCGGTGATTTAAAAGGGCCCAGAAGCCCGGGGCCCTTTAAATTGCCGTCAGAGCCCCAGGTGGTGCAGGCTGGGTAGCACTGAAGGGTTGGCTGGGGGAGTCTGGCCCCAGCCCTGCCCCTTCCACCCAAGGCCCTGCCCCTTCTGGGGACCCAGAGCTGCCTGCCTCCCGCCCCCCCCCCCCCCCGCCAACCCCACACCTTGCCCAGGACCCTAGCCACCCTGCATACTGGTGAGTCCGTTAAGTTACTTTCACCCCTGGCAGAGAGAATGACTGTTTGAACATCAGTTGAAGGAATACAGTTCATAGGTATCTAATGGAAAAGTGAGGGCCACTAGGTGAAGAAATCCTGCTGATGGATAAACTCAGTGAAAAGGAGTACAGCCACAGGAATGTTGAATGTAAGGAGCACCACAAGCCAAAGAGAACCACAGGATAGGACAGCAAGAGTGGAGTTGGCCTTACAACCAAGGAAAGGAAAAGCTGATTTTTCTCCGAAGTGACGCAATATACCATTGAGTCATTTATTTTCTTCTTGTTAATAACGATGCATTTAGTGGTAACTGCCCACAGAGTAGTGTGAACAAGCTGGCCAAGGTTAACGAGGTGGTAACTTATAGTTAGTATAGTTAGTTTAGTATAACTATACCATACTATAACTATACTACCTATATTATAGTTAGTAGTTACTATAGTTAAGAGTCTATAGTATTTATGCTCCTGCTACAATTTTTGGGTTCTCTCCTGCAAAGTTCTAAAAATTTAACATTATCTCTTTAGTCTTGGTTTGCCTCTGCTTCTTCTCCCAGTTAGCAGGGCCTGGGTCACTGCTGTAGCAGCAACAGAGAGCTAGGCCCTTCACAGACGAAGATAAGTCCTTCCCTCCAGCAGCTCCCACTTCAAGTGGGCTTCACCTACCCTATTCTGCTCAGTAAACTCAGCAGTGAAAGAGTTCATGTGGACATTTGAAGTATCATCACTGGGCATTAGAGTTAACACCCTAATAAGATTAATGGGGGACAGGGGAGTTCACATCTCTCCAAGCCATTGTTTCAGGCTGTGAAGAGAATCAAGGAAACAACACTATATTTGTTACATTCGGGTCATATTTGGAAGGTTTACTTTGCAACCACCACAGCTAGTCATGTGTTCATTGAAACACAAAGCTATTTACACTGTAACAAATTAAAATATGTATTGCATAGATCCCAGGCTAATAGAAACTTCCCCACCTCACACGACTGTGTTGTGAGGATAAACTTATTAATGTTTGCAATAGAACTTTCTCATTCACTGATTCAAGGGTTTGATATGATTCAGTTCTCTGTTCATCAGTATTTATATTTCTTTTCAGGAAAGCAGTAAGGTGAGAAGACCTTTATTGCTAGATCACATCAAAGACAAAATTACCACTTCCTCACTTTTACTTTATCATTTGAAGGACACGCAGTACATTGTAGCTGATATAGTGAGTGTCTCTTCTTGTTGCACATCAATAGCTTTCAAAGATATTGGAACGCCAATAATTATTTTTCAAACCGTTTATGCAAGCCCCTTGTAAGAGCTGCATTTTTTATTCCTGGTGGCGAACACGTACTTGAAGGTTCTTGAACCATTATGTTATTTCAGTGGTGGGTGAATAAGGTGCTTAATGCTTCGTCTTCAGTAAAAGGAGGAAGGGATAACTGAAATATAAGGAGATATATTAATTGTTGCGTCTAATATTTTATGGAGAGGAAAATATTCCTTTACAACCCAGCTGTCTGTTTTTAAGAGGTACTCAAAAACCATCAGGAATGTATTTCCAATAACAAGTTCCACCAGTGGATAATAAAAAATCATGGATTACTCTGTGTGCCTAAGAAGCTAAAGGAAAAATCTTTAAAATACAACCGTCTTCTTTCAGGACTTTGTCTTTACAGTTATTCATTTATTATGTACTGTAGTCAAGCTTAACAAGGCTCTGAGACATAAGACAACGGTAATAACAAATATAGACACAAAAGCAGAGCTTGAATTGCGAAAAGGAGAGTGGTATTCTCAGCTCCACCCACAATTCAGTGCCTACTTGAGAGACTAACTCAGAGAGATGCTACTCATGCTAGGTGTTCACTGTAAGTGTGCTCCTCTGGTCTCCCCTCAGTGAAGTTTGGACACACCCAAAGCTAGGGCTGGATTAAGGCAGGAGTATGAGCACGAAGACATGTGACTGGTTAAGGAGAACATTCCATTTCTATTAAACAAAACTGGCTCCTTATTAGAGCAACTATTGCTGGAGCTGCTCCTCCTGCACCTTAGCATTCCTAACCATCTGCACAGAGTAACTTTCTGGTGCCTCCTTCAGACTCTTCCCTTCCGCAGTGCAGGCTCCGCTCTCCAGTTTCCATGCAGGTTGGTGCAGTGATGGGATCAGAACCTCAACTTTCATTTAACAAAAAATGTTTCTACTCCCTCCTGCTTGCAAAGAAAAACTCTGAAAATGTGAACTGAATGGAAGTGATGCAGTGACATCTGCAGCCACCAGCCAGAGGAGGAGCGACAGCCACTAGAGCAGAGGAAGAAGCCACTTGTTCTCAGATCCAGTCTAGTTTGCCACTGCTCCAAGGACCCAGGCTGGTCAGAGTGGGCTTGGATGCCCACTGGGCTCTGCAGGCTTGGCTCTCCCTGCATGCCCACCAGGATCTTCCTCTGTAGGTGGGTCTTAGATGTCTTCCATCACCCTTCTCCATTGTAACCTATTGGGTGTGGTGCATGAGACCTGAGTGAAAAAAATTAGATGATCATAATGGTCCCTTCTGGCTTTAAGATTTACGAATGTTAGTATATCCAATAAACACAGTTGTGCTGGTGTAGTTAACTGAAAGTGATTCTGACTATTAGATGACCTAGTAGGAAATTTGCATGCAACAGTCACAGTAAATGTGCAAATGCAGTTTTGGTCAGACTGATAGGCAAGTAAATTGCTTACTTGATTATTAGTCGTTTCCAGAATGATGGTTTTATTTACAGGATGGGTAAATGCCAATGGATTCAACACATCCATCTATTCAACAAGACTACGTACATACATTATTTGAGGCTTTTTTTTAAAAATAAACTAGATGGAGAACAGGTCACAGAATGTGCTTGTTACTGCTAGGCAACAAAATGGTGACAAGATCCTTAGATGACATAGGGAATATTGTTAATAATTCTATTGATAGCACATTTTCTATAGTAGGATAGAGACCATGTGCAATCTCTTATCCTCCGTCCAGAATACACAGAGCACATAGACGCTAAAACATGTAGATAACATGCTAAGACGTGTGGTAATACACCATCAAAGCTCAACCTGTAGACTAGCGATACAAGGCCTAAACAGCAACTTCTCAGCTACAGAGCTGGTTGAAAATTCCTTCAGAAAATGCCACTCCAACCAAAATTCTTAATGGAATCATATTGATTTCAACAAGCTTTCATTTTGATAGCATCAGAGTGTCCTGTTCCAGCATTTACGGAATGAAAATGTTTCACTTTGAAATTTATTTTACCTAAATATATAGGTAAAAATAAAAAGGGTCAAAATCAAAATGAAACATTTCTAGTTCATCTCAAATGTTTCAATTGACCTGGAACAAAAGATGTTTCAGAATTTAGTTTAATGAAATATTTCAAAACTGTGGCTTTTTGTCACAAATTTGGGACTCCCCCCCAATTCTCAGTGTTTTTCATGGGATGGGAAATCCATTTGCCAACCAGTTCTAGTTGGCAGTTTTGGGAAGATCTTGAAAAGGGCTGAGGCCTGGCCAGGAGAAAGAGGGAGGATAGGACACCATGTTGCAGTCTGCCATCTGAATTTTTTCTGAAATAAGCAGCCCAAATTTTGCTCATAGTGTGTGCTCCATTGTTAGGCTAAAACGGACGAGCAATGTACACAGAAAGTATAAAAGTGGCATTGATCATTTCTGTCAGTTATTTAATGAAGTTTATTTTAGGTTCAGACTTTTTTCCTTTAAGTCTTTAGTGTGGTCAGAATGGTCAGAGTGGACAACTGAGAATCAGGGTGCCTGGGGTGTTCTGAGGTTAAAACAAATAGTATTGGTAAAGTGCTCCAAAAGTCTCCCTGGGAAGCTGTGCTGTTATCTCTTGCCTTACCATCAGAACGAATGGCACCGCTAACTTCTATGTGAGGTTTTTGTTTTCACTCAAGTGCTACACTTGACCCATCAGTGGAATGCTGGGTCTATACTCAGATATGCATATGGATGCTCCAATGTTCAGCTATTGCAAGGTTTTCTGAACTGCCTCGGTCCATCTGTTGGAGACCCCAGGGCATGGCCATTAGTTAAGTTGAGGGGATGGAAGGCCATAAGGGTCAAGGAGGTCTCCCTGCTGAAGGCCTAAGGGCTTCTTCTCAACCCCCCTTAATAGAATTCAGGCCTGGCTGGTTGGAGTAAGCTCTTTTGCTCTTAAAACAATGTTGCAGTTGTAGATAATGCCTTATAGTGTAAGGTTTGGTGACGCCAAGTTAAAGATAACAGGAGAGAGAGCTACAAGGCCAGACAGAATGTGCTGGTTGTTTAAGTTGCTAGGAATGCTTGTTAGAGGTTGCAGGAAATAAATATTGTTGTAACCCATATAAGGAAGGCAGAGAATTTGTGCAAAGTTTTAATTGGCTGATGTGTAGTGCAGTAGCATTAAGGAATATAAAAGTGCAGGATTTGAGATTCTATTCTCCCTGTACCTTGTTTGCAGCTGCAAATAAACTTTTCTGCTTCTCCACCCTGTTGTGATTATTGAGTGACACACACCAGGTAACGAACCCCCTGCTGTTGTTCGCCTCTGGCACTGGGTGCCGGCAACACATCTGTAATTTTAATGAAAATAAATATAAACCACTACAGATTAACCCTTGCTCTTTGCATGAAGCTTGGTAAATGGCAATAAATCTTGGATACAACATGAGACAAAGAGCTTAGTTTCTATTGTACCTCAGCAGGATAAACACACTTTCCTCTGTGAAGGGAAAAAAATGCCAGCGTTGGGTTCATTATTGTTTCAGGAACATAAAAACTCTATTTCTGGAGATAGCTGCTGTGTGTTTGATCATACCATATTGATTGTGATGAACAAAGTTAAAAGGTTATGCTGCAGTCACATGGCCAAAGCCTGATACCTGTATTCTACCTATGGCGCGAATATGCCTCCCATGTGCGCAGTATTTAAGCAATCGGTAAGATCATAAAATAGGACAGAGCAGGAACTGAGGCACAAAGTGCTCAAGATCACATGGCAAGTCTGTGCCAGAGAAGGCAACTGAATCCCAGGTTAGTTCCCCAACCACTGGACCGTTCTTCCCTAACAATGAATAGCAGTTTGCTCCACAACTAACTCCAGGGAGGACACTGGGCCTACTTATGGGATAAGATGCTATTAAACTGGAGTGAGGCTATAACCCTCTGGTCCATAATTAGCCATTTGTGCTCTGCCGTATCCACAAATCAGCCCATCTGCCTGTAAAAACAATAGGTTGGTTTACTTGCCAAAAGTAGAAAGCCTTTGTATTGAAATACATGTGCCCCAAACATAAATAAGTACGTTTAAACAAACACTGAAGGAAGGTTAAATTTGGACATCTGTAAATTAGATGTTAGATTAAATTGGTAAAATAGTGACGAGCATAAACAAATAGATGAAGAGGCTGTGATTAATGAAAATCTATTAGCCATGTAAGAGGGGTCTTTTGCAACTTGAAAGCTAAAAACATGGGGGCAGATCCAAGCCAAACCGCTCTCGAACGGGATCCCAGGTGGGGAACAAAATTGGCTAAAGTTAGTTTGGAGCTCTGTTTTTCCTGGGGTTTGCTTGGGGTGGGGGGAGGATTTTGCTCCAATACAAGTTACAGCAGCCTCAGGGCTGCTTTAATTTACACTGCTGCATTCTGCACCAGCATGTCCCCTATGTGGGTAGGGAAGTTGAACGGGCGTGAAAAAGTGCCAGCTAGCTAGTATTGCTTTATGGTACCCCAGTGATGCCCTTATGCCAATGGGATTTACAATCTGCTTTCACCCTTTTTGCCCCCAAATCTTATGATCTGGACCACAGAGTGCCTCTGGTGAGTCACTATTATTCTAAATTTGACATGGACCTTTCGTTAGCGAGACCCTGGCACAGGGAATGGCAAAATCTCTGAAGGGCTGGCTTTGGACTCTCAAGGACATTGTAGCAACAGTAGTAGACAAATACATAACTGTTAAACAAATGTTAAATTAAAAAAAGAATCTAAACCCTTAACCCTCAAACTTCAAGGAGCACACAATACAGGTACGCTTTACTCTCTTATAACCTGGGCTGTCTGGCTGCCAGGAAGGTCTCTTGGCATCATTTTGCACAACCTGAGGGCTGCTCTAAAGTATACTGGCTACCGATGGCCCCAAGGAGCTGACGTGACAACTAAGGATCAGTGAGACATAGTGAAGCCTTGGTTACATCCCGTTGCCCTCTGACAGTCATTCCCTTGCTCTGGTGGCTCACCCTTCACTGGTGTAATCCTCCCAGGGCCAGTTATGCCAAATCTGTGATCTAATTCTGCAGGCAGTATGACACAAAGTGACTGTACCACACCCCAGGATCCGGAGCAATAATTACTGACTCTTTGTAACTACACTTGGATTCTCCCCCCCACCCTTTTAGCTATAATAAGATTTCTTAGTCTTAATATGTTGAATTAAACACCTACCTTGGGAGGGGAGGAAAATTGTAAGCTTTATTTGGTTTCCTATACAAGTGAGCAATTTGCTGTGTACTGTAATTTGTCTGCATGCTGGCCTTTTTTTGGTACACATGTAATTTTACTTTGGTGAATGACACACATTACTGATAGCCTGGCTTGCTGACCAGTCCAGAGAAGGAGACACAGAGAGGCTGTTAGATATTTGCCAAGAAACTTTGTCAGCAACCACAAGAGCAGTGACGAGGCCAAAGAAAATAAAGCTGGAGAAGTGGGTTAAGTAGGGACTGTTACTTATGAGAGGTTAATACAGACAAGCGACAGCTGGTGAAAACTGGATAAGAGAAAGTGGGATGCAAGTGCAGATCATAGTTATAACAACAACTCAGAAGGAGGATAGGACAGGAAAACCAGAAACAGGGGAAAAAGGTGAATGCAAGCAAGAACTCTGGAAGAAGTGAGGGATCATTGGGGGTACAAAGACCATGGTAGTGGAGCTAGTCAATTGTACCGGTAGAAGAGAGTCGAAGGGAAAATATTCTGAGTATCTGGTATCAATGGTTTCACAATTTTATGAAAATCATTGGACACTACTTGATAGGGGTCTGGCCCAAAGCTCATTCAAATCAGTGCCCTTTCCCCTGACCTGACTGGGACCTGGATCTGGCCCTGTGAGCATAAAGCTGTTATGTCGGCAGTGAGCTGTAGCTCACAAAAGCTTATGCTCAAATAAATTGGTTAGTCTCTAAGGTGCCGCAAGTACTCATTTTCTTCATGTCGGCAGAAGGTGGCTTATCTTTGGGAAATTGGAAGAATCCCACGGCACTTCAGTAGCACATCTGGAATTAGAAGCCAGGAGTCATGGTCCTAGTCCCTAACACTATAAACATTTCCTCCAAAAACAAAACAAAAAATTCTGCAATGTGTCTAACCAGAAGAGTTGCATATTGGAAGAGTCTGGCCTCATGCTGGAGGATGACTGATTTTATGGGCGTTTCTATGACACTCATCACTTTTGGAGCTGAGCACCTCACGTTTCTTTGATTAAATTATCTTCACAGCTCTTTTCTCCATTCCCATGGTGGTGAGAAAGTTCCAATCCCAGGTTGGGACCTAGGAGACAGAGAGATCGAAACTTGCCCAACATCACACAGCAAGTCTAGGGCAGAGCCAGCAATGACCCCAGATCTCCTTAACCAAAGACCATCCTTCCACTCTCGCTGGAGCATTTCCAACATTTGTTAAAACCCTCCCCCACGCCCCTCCCCGAGCTATGGGCTATTAATGCCCTTTCTAACTGAAAGTCAGTCAGCACCAGGAAGTATTCATTGTTGAATTAATAAATCACATGTCTAAGGGAGAGCTTTACATTTTTTGTACAGAATACGCATTTGGCCCAAATGCATATCATCCCTGGAAATATTGAGATGGCAGTAGGAGATGGCCTGGCAAGAGAAGAATTAGTTTACAAGAATGAGAAGCAGTAGGAAGGTTAGTAAATGCATTAGTATCTTTGAAAAGAGTTAGGGTAAAGAGGAGAAGTAAAGACTAGCTCTCCATATACGTAGATCTAAATGTGGACAACTGATTGAAAATCGAGGGCACAAGGAAAAAAAATGAATGTTTAAAAGAATTTTTTTAATAGAAATAGTATTTTCTATCACTGCCATTTTCTGACTCAACATTATTGTAAATAATCTGAGGCAAAAAAAAAAAAAAAATCACACAAACTCGGCTTTTTGTGGGATGAAGATAAACCTGATCTCAATGGAGACTATGAACTCTGCAGGGCAGGCACTGTCTCCTATTGTGCTAGGTGCTGTACCCAAAGTGAGGCCCCCGTCTGCCTGCGGCCTGCTGGCACCATGGCCACAATGACAAATACGCCCTGTCTGTAACACAGGACAGGTGCTGGGTGGCGGGAGAGAGAAATGGCTGTTCCATAGTCAGCCTGCCAGGGAATTCATTGTTTTTATCCAAGAACCAGAGAAGCAACTGGCACTGGGAAAAGACCTTATGGCACACAATAATATTTGGAAAACATTTTTAAAAACCCCCTGGAATAGAGGAATAAACACCAAGGCTTTCATTTAATAAGCTCTGCTAAATGATCAATAGATTGGCTTCAGATTTCCAAACATTGCTATGTAACATCAGAGAAGTTTTTCCTGATTAAAAAAAATCAAATACATTAAGAGCTCATATTCAAATGACAGGCAGTGCAGTGAGGCATTAGTATTCTATTTAACAATGTATTTTAACGTAATTGTTAATGAGAAATAAAAAGGAGCACTTCACTTATACTTAGAAATAGCAATGCTCTTTGTACAGAGGGTCATCATTATTATTCATAATCGTGTAAATAACAGTAGTGCCTAGGGACCAGCTAAGAACACGACCACTTTGTGCTAAGCACTGTTACAATCTGTGTAGGGATCAAACAGTCCCTGCCCCAGAAATCTTACAATCTAATAGCTAAGACGGACATAAGACGAAGGGAAATGGACATAAGACACAACCAGACGGAACAATGTGATAGTGGCAAATGTGATGTTAGTTGCACATTTGGGTTGTGTGTGTATACAGGGATGGCTATTGAATTTTTTAGAGTTATTGTTAAGTATATAGCGCCAACATTCTGCTCGGTGGCCTTACAGATACTAAATAAGACAGTTCCCTGCCCTGAAGTGTGCCCAATCCTGCAAACACTTACTGCTGACCAGAGTGCTTTCTACTGGGAGTAGTCTCCCTGGGTATGTCTACAATGGAATAAAAGACCTGCGACATGGCTGGCCTGGGTCAGGCTTTCAGGGCTTGGGTTGCGGGTGTAACTATTGCTGTGTATACATTTGGGCTCAGAGCCCGGGCGTTCCAAGTCTCCCCCTTTGCGGGGTCCTAGAGCTTGAGCTCCAGCCTGAGCCCGAAGATCTATGCAGCAATTTTACGGCCTCACAGCCCACGTCAGCTGACCCAGATCAGCTGCGGGTGTTTAACTTCTGTGTAGATGTACCCCATGAGTTCAGTGGACTGCTCATAGTAGTAAGCACCACACACTCCATACTAAGTGTTTGCAGGATCAGGTCCCAAATTAATACTTGTATCAGACTAAAGTGGCTGCTTTGCGAATATTCAAGTCCCACTTTCAACATTACTATTTTACTTTAGGCACCTCTTTTGATTAGTTTGTGTTTAATGGGAATTCATCTGCCCCACTCCTAGTTGTGAAGGGTGGCCCCTTCAGCGCCAGAAGTATGGTTATTACAGGGAGAGGGTGTGGTATCTTCCCCCACTCATACACAAAACTGGTGAGGGAAGTGAATAGCACAGGCTGGCAGTGGGAAGGATGGAAGTGTGCGGCACACCATGAGCGAGCAGTAGGGGCAATATTACGGCCTGCACTCTCTTGAAAACCCTGGTCAGTGCTGTTATCATGATACTCCCCTGGGTAATAAACACAAGCTAAAGATTATTCTATTACATTGGAAGTGGTTTCCTTGTCTGAGCACACGCTGTAAGTATGGGTGCTCCCTTTGTGTATGTGGTCCAAACTGAAGGCTCTATTTTTAATATGATCAATTATTCCATAAGCAATGGCTGTATGAGCTATCTCACTATTTTCAATACCATCAATTTTTCCTTTGAAGCTACAGTTTGCTCCCTTCCATACAGCCATAACTGTGGCTGCCATTCTTTGAGAGCCACTCATATAGCTGTTATGATCCGTGAAGTGTGCTTAACCTCCACTGAACAGGGGAACAAGAGATCCAAGCCCACTCTTGAACAAAGGTTTCCTGTGCTGTAGCTCATGATGCTGCAACCAGGCCACTAAAACAGTGCAAATTATTCTGTGTTTGGGTTTCATTTAATTAGTAAAAACCAAGGCATTAGGGCTTTTTACACTGTTGCATTAGGGTTTGCTAAACTGAGATCCACAGTAATACAGGTGTATCAATATTTAAGAAGACATAGTACAAATCTCACTGCCAGCTAGTGAAAAAGTTCTGTTAGTGACATGAGGAATCCTCAAATCAGATTTGATTTAGCATGTGGATTCTGTTGGAATGAAAGGTTATGACTCAATTGAATCTTATTGCAAATGTATTTGAAGCAAATTTCTCTCTCTATCTTTTTTTTAATTTTGAGCATTAATTTCCAAATGAATACATTTTTCCATATTACACAAGCATGTTTTTTTACAACTGTTAAACATGCATTGTGCACATTTGCAATTTACTACAAGATCCAACCAAACCAAATATTTTCAGTTTGGCAGGAATCAGGTACAAGTCAAGGGCGGTTGTTGCACTGCTCCATGAGCAGTTTGGTCAAGAGACTGACGTAGGCAACTGCTCCGACTGGTACGTTGGAGGGTGGGGGAAGCCAAGGTGCCACCCGTTCCCACTCTCATCTGTCCACCTGTAGGGGGGTCTGGCCCTGTGGATCTATGGAGTTTGCTTCCCTTCCTCTGATGAGAGCAGTAGTAGGTGTAATTGGAGCAAGGTAGGAAGTGGGCACCTTGAGGTGCTGTGTAGCATGGGCCACACAAATGCACACCCAGTCTGAATAATGAATATTTAAACAGTTGTACCAACAATGCATGGAAAACCCTATCAGTCTGGGAGGTAACAATCAAAATGGTAGAAGAGAACCAAACACTAACTACAAATTCCTCTATGTGCTGTTGATGAAAAGTAGCCCACCATAGGGGGCCCAAAGTGTGTGTGTGTGTGTGTGTGTGTGTGTGTGTGTGTGTGTGTGTGTGTGTGTGTGTGTGTGTGTAGATGGAGCAGCCATTCAGGGACTCTCCAACTATGTAAGGTACCACTATGCCCTCCCCGCACTACTGTATTATGTAAGCACCTCACAATCTTTAACACATTTATGCTCAAAACACACCTGTGAGGTAGGGAAATACTATCAGCCCTGTTTTACTGATTGGCAACAGAAAGACAGGTGAGCTCCTGACCCTATTTAAGTCAATGAGTTTTGTCCCTGACTTCAACGGGGCCATGATTTCACTCTAAATAACTGGCCCAAGGTAATAGCCCTGGCAGAGCACGAATTGAAC
Source organism: Chelonia mydas (assembly GCF_015237465.2). Classification (NCBI taxonomy): domain Eukaryota; kingdom Metazoa; phylum Chordata; order Testudines; family Cheloniidae; genus Chelonia; species Chelonia mydas. The sequence continues at coordinate 56,936,809 of NC_051251.2, forward strand.
CCAGGTATCTGGCTGGCACCTTAATGACTAGACCTTTCTTTCTCTCCATATCTGCTTTCTTTCCTCCACGTACAGGACTATTAGAGGTCATGGCAATGCAGGGGAAGGGGCTGTGGCACAATCCAAACCCAATTAAAATAATAAATCCCAACCTCTGGTAAAACAATGGAAGAAATGTTAAGACTATCCCTAAACCTCCAGAGCACAATAGGACAATGAGTAATGGACAGAATGAGTTTTTAAAGAAAATGTCTTGCCAGAGAAACTTGATTTTTCCTCCCACAGAAGTACAAAGTTAGTGGAAAATGAGACATGCACTAACTGGAGTATATCTGAGCCAAGATTTTCAATGTGCCTTGATTTTTAGTGCCTAGCTTGAGGCACCTTAAAAACTTCTCATTTTCAGAAAGTGTTGATCCACTGCTCTCTGAAAATCAGACCCCTTTAAGATGTCTTAAGTTGGGCACCCAAATAATTGATGCACATCAAAAATCACTGGTCACTTTTGAAAATCTTGGCCTTGGATTTTAATACAACATGCGATTTTGGATAATAATGCAAACAGGCTCGGATAGAGACACTGTCACATGGTCCAGAAACTAGCCAAAGCCCATAAATAAAGGGAAAATAGCAAGTTATAAGCAGGTGCCAGGCTGATATGACTCCTCTGATTTTAACATATTTATTACTAATCCATTACTAGAATGGCTAGTGATGTTTGCAGTGATACTAACATGGGGAGAGCTGTGAACAACAGAAAGCTGGAGAAATTACAGTAACTCCTCACTTAAAGTCGTCCCAGTTAACATTGTTTCGTTATTAGGTTGTTGATCTATTAGAGAACATACTCATTTAAAGTTGTGCAATGTTCCATTATAAGGTTGTTTGGCTCACCGAGCAGGGTCGGGGGCTTACCCCACTCCGCCCACCCAGCATTCCAGCCAGGGATTGGGCCAGTCCCGTACCCTGCTCCCTGACAGGAGTGCCAGGTGGGCAGAATGGGGCAAGCCCCCATGCCCCGACCCCACTATCCAGCTGGAACTCCGTGCAGGCAGAGTGGGGCAAGCCCCTGCGTCCTGACCCCACTCCGTGGCAGGCGCACCGGGTGGGCGGAGTGGGGCAAGCCCTTGTGCCCCAACCCACTACACCCCTGCCTCAACCAAGCTTCACAATCATCATTGGTGAGTACAGTGTTAAATTGTTTGTTTAAAATTATTTAAAACTTACACTGTATATGTATATTATGTCTTTTGTCTGATGAAAAAAATTTCCCTGGAACCTTATTTACATTAATTCTTACGGGGAAATTGGATTTCCTTAACATCATTTCACTTAAAGGAGCATTTTTCAGGAACATAAATACAACATTAAGTGAGGAGTTACTGTATAGGTAACAGAAATTAGAAACCTGGGCAGAAAACAAACAAAAACCAGTTCAGCTTGATGAAAAATATAAGCTAAAAACATCTGGGGAAAAGTCTTCTCAAATACATGTTTTTTTGTCTGCATGAGTGTTTGCTAGGTGTTTTCATTTATACGAATATGGGAGTTTGTGCGTGAACACATATTCACATGCCTGCTGGAAGTCATTGCCTGGCCACCCCATATAGCCTCCTGTGCCCCAGCTTCTGGAGCTCCGGTCTGAGTCTTTAAGGGGCTCTAGCAAAAGGGCTACAACTAAGAAGGCTACCAGAGCCCTCTGATTCTTTGCCAGCATGCTCAGAATCGGAAGTGGGGACAGAAGAAACTAGAAGTCCCTGTTGGGGCCAATATGGGGGGCTTCCTGCCTAGGGTGATTTGAATAGGCAGTTCACTGGAGTAGAGCTGGACAAAGGTTTTCAGACGAATAGTTTATTCACCAAAAATAGCAGTTTCAGCGAAGCCCACACTATTACTGAATTCACCAAATAGGTTCAGCTAATTTTGGGGGGGGGGGAGGGGGGGAGGGCAGAGAAGTGGATTTAGGTGCAATTCACAAAATGGCCAGAAGTGGAGGGGCCACCCAGTGTACAGTTTTTAGCCCAGAGGTTAGGGCACTTCCCTGGGACGTGGGAGACCCAGGTTCAGTTGCCCGTCTGACATGGGGCATGTTGCCAGAGAGTGCCCTAACGGTGTCTTCTATTGAGGCTGTTTCACTTTGTATAAATACTTACACAGTCATTGGGCCCATAGAAAATGAGAGTTCAGTTTGGAAGCTGGCAGAGAGACAGCGCGGCTGGGGGGAGTCCCTGCTGAATTCCAGCTTCCCCCAAAGGGAATATTTGTACTGCTCTGAGACTAGTTCCATGGATCAGGCAGCTCCAGCACTGAAGTGATCAGCATCCAGACAGAGAGAGAGAGAGAGAGAAAGTCGCACCCTGCACCGTCTCCCAAAAGCCAGCCAAGACCCAAGGCTGACCCAAGGGACAGAACCCTGTCCCACTCAGGAGTGAAGAAAAAGTAAGAAGGCATTTCTTTAAACCAGTCAATACCACAGTACTTCAACACTATATCTCAGGACATGTAACTTCAGTTGTGCCAGCAGCCTTGGGAAGGTGCAGGTGGGAAGGTGAGGGCTGAGTGTTAGGAAATGGGGAATTAGCTTATTTATAAATGTTTATTAATTGACCTTAATCCTTTCCCAGATCTTATTTTTCTGTTCCCAGTAAAGTCCTGCCTCTATTATACAGTTATTTTTGGTGTATCATTCCTCTGCTGGGGTTGTTTTATTTACTTTAGTGTCATCTGGGTGTTACATTCCTTGCCAGCTGGTAGTAGTATTGTTGATTTTCTCAAGGGGAAGCACCTTGTGTATCTGTCACAGTAAGAAGTTGCTTTGAGAAGAGGCACTAGGCACAAAGAAAAAAGAACTCAAGACCTGACCCATGCGAGGAGAGGGGTGATCTCTGTTATGTTCACAGCACACACACAGAAGTTGGATGCAAACCAAATACTCTTGCTGGAAAGTTGAAATGTAACACTACAGTATTTCTAGGAATTCAGAGTGATAACACACAAAACCTCCAAAACAGAATGAGAAAAAACAGACTGCTGTCTGTGGCAGCAAGGCGCAACACATCCCATTCCCCCTTATTTTAATATGGCTCTTTCCAGGTTGGCTGTCTGCTAACTAATTCAGATGACCCAAGTCACATGGCTTTCCTTGGAGTCCCCGAGTCTGCAAGCTGGACCAGGAAATCCCTCACACAAAGTGATAGCTTGTCATTTTAACCAATTTTCAATGCACTCAAACTGCTCCAAATATGGGGGATATCAGAGAGAAAACGGAGGAGGGCTTAAGCCACACCTCAGGGGAAGCACTATGTGAACTATGTATGTTTGAGTGTGAGGGTTATGAATGTTTTAAAATTAGTGGCTGTCTTGAAGAAAATTAATACAAAATTGGTATGATCAGCAGTAAGGAGGGGGAAGACAGGAGCATAGGAGAAGGGATGCTTAAGCAGCAGAAAATTGTCTCTATACACTTTGTACACATTCCAGTACAAGAATATGGAGCAGAGGATAAGGCGGGGTAGAGTTATCACATCTAAGGTTGGCTGACCTATGAACTCCCCCACCCCATACATGTCACACAGCCTGGTGTATAAGCCTACAGCCCATAGGTCACGCACAGAGGTCACAGAAGGGCTGTTGCCATTTGGGACTGTCAGAGATTGTGGTGAATGATGACAGAAAATGGGAGATGAGTAGATTCATTAAGTGCTCCTGGAACTAGAGATATGGAGATATTATTGTGTGGGATGCGTTTACCTGCCAGTGACACTTTCCCATCACAGAACCCTGGCCAGGGCTGCCAGGGGTAAGGTGGAGGGAACATGCAAAAGTGGCAGTTTGCCCTAGGCATGTAGGGTCATAGAGCCGCTCACTGAAATTTGGCCTGGCCCCACCTCCATTATAATGGAGGGGCAACTGTGCGAAACCTGAGTGGCATTGTGCAACTTCTCATGCCTGGTTGCAAAGCCTGGAATGAGGAGCTGAGGATAGTCCCATGGGACAGGAGCTATTGCTGCTGGGTGAGTGTGGTGTGGGCTTGCGATGCTATATGATTGAAACATGACCATTTACATCATTAATATTGCCACTATTAGACTTGCCCCGGACTTGCCCCAACAAGGACCTGCCCCAGACTTGTCATGGCCGGGGGAGAGGAGCCCCCTCCTTGGCCTGGCCCAGCCCAGCCCAGCCCTGCTGGAATTGCCGCGGCCGGAGAGAGGTACCTCTCTCCCAGCTCCTGCGGCAAGAGAGGGCTGGGGGGAGTCCTCTCTCTCCCCACTGCAGCCCCGGGGCAGCCTGCACCCCAAACCTCTCATCCCCGGCCTCATCCCAGAGCCTGCACCCCCCCTCACCGCAACCTTCTGCCACAGCCCTGAGCCCCCTCCTGAACCCCTCATCCCCAGCCCCACCCCAGAGCCCTCACCTCTAGCCGGAGCCCTCACCCCCTGCAACCCAGCCTTGAGCCCCTCCTGCACTCCGAACCCCTTGGCCCCACCACAGAGCCTGCACCCCCAGCCAAATCCTCACTCCCCCCACTCCCCTAACCCTCTGCCCCAGCCCTGAGCCCTCTTCCACACTCCGAACCCCTCGGCCTCACCCCCACTACATGCATTTTGTTATGTGCACCAATATGAAGGTGATGTGTCACACATCACCTCCATAGTGGTGCACATAACAATATTCATTCCACACATGGATGTAAAAAATTAGAGGGAACACTGCTGAGGACCTTCCAATCTTTTGGAAGTTACCAGAGATTTTGCAAGCCAGCAGTTTGTTCTATCATTGCTTCAAACCTGATACAAGAACTCTGCAATGATTGTATGTATTTGATTTCCTTAACCATTTTAACTCTCTCCTCTTTCTTCTCTCTTATAAATAAATCTTTAGATATTAAATACTAAAGGATTGGTAACAGCATGATTATTGGGTAACATCTGAGTTACGTATTGACCTGGCTGTGTGGCTGATCTCTTGGGATTAGAAGGACCCTTTGTTTGATTAAATTGGTTTTAAATAACCACTCATCATAGAGTCCAGTGTCTGGGTGGTGATATGAGTGCTAAGGAGTCTGCACTTCTTGTTAAGTTAACCAGTGTGGTGAGACAGAAGCTTAGTTTTGTTTCTGGTTTGGTATATCTTATGGAAGAATAACCACCAGTTTGAGGTGAGTTTGCCCTGTTTCTCAGCAGTTCATCCTGAATATAGCATCCTCAGCTGTGAGCCACGGAGGCACAGTGACAGGGCTCTCTCTCCAATCCTCTCCACCTCCCCTGAGCAGTAATTGTTTTGGAAGGGCTGGGGGGCGGGGGGGGAAGAGCTCTGTTTCAGCTTTTCCCCAGGGTCCCAAAAAGCTCTCTGTGGCCCTGACTTTGGCAACACCATTTGTAACTGGGACCACGTGTGGATGTGCCTGTGCAATTATTGATGGGAGCAGGACAAGAAAACAGTTTAGTATTAGTGCTGTGGCAGTGTCTATGGCAGGGGTGGGCAAACTTTTTGGCCCAAGGGCCACATCGGGGTGCAAAACTGTATGGAGGGCCAGGTAGGGAAGGCTGTGCTTCCCCAACCAGCCTGGCGCCCACCCCCTATCCAACCCCTCCCACTTCCCGCCCCCTCAGAATACCCCCCCATCCAACCCCACCCCCGGCTCCTTGTCCCCTGACCGCCCCCTCCCAGGCCCCTGCCCCTAACCACTCCCCGGGACTCCACCCCCTATCTAACCCTACCTCGCTCCCCGTCCCCTTATGGCCCCCCCGGGACCCCACCCCCTATCCAACCGCCCCCTGCTCCCTGACTGCCCACCAGGACTCCCTGCCCCTTATCCAACCCCCCGGCCCTGACCCCCTTACCATGCTGCTCAGAGCAGCATGTCTGGGAGCTGTGCCGGAGCCAGACACACTGCCATGCTGCCCTGCATGAGCGCACAGCCCCGCTGCCCAGAGCGCTGCCCGCACGGCGGCGTAGCTGCAGGGGAGGGGATACAGCAGGTGAGGGGCCGGGGGCTAGCCTCCTGGGCCAGGAGCTCAGGGGCTGGGCAGGACGGTCCCACGGGCCGGATGTGGCTCGCGGGCCATAGTTTGCCCACCTCTGGTCTATGGGCACCGTCAAGGATCGTTGTGCTAGATGCTGTACAAACACCACACAAAGAAAGTCCAGGCCTTGAAGAGTTTATGATCTAAGTAACAGATTATAATCTAAACAATTGAATGTAAAAATCACTAGGCAGTAAATCTGGCTTTTTCTCTTTCTCTCTCAGTGAGGAAGAAAACTAGCCTCTTAAGACAGGATCCATGTTAAGTGGCCAAATAGGATACTATTTCTTGTACAAAATTGGAGAAGAAAAGGCCTGCTGATCTCTTGCTCTAATCTTCCTCTCCTTGAAAAATTCAATGGCCAATGATACACCTACCACTGGTAATCTGCTATGATGAAAAAATCCATATAACCAGTCACAAAGCTTAAGTGCCTAATACTGAATGTATTGGATATCTCTATAAGAGGTTAAGGAATGATCCACAGACCGCAATATGTACATAAAATCTGTCAATCAAATTGATAACAAATAAATAGATTAGTAAAACTGGTCATCTCATCACAGACAAAGAAAGCAGACAACGAAAATCATGCACGGCTGGTTAGCTGGCCACCTTTGAGCTTCTCTCTCCTTTTTAATTTAAAGAGAAAAAATGGAATACTTAATTAAATAATTCAAGTCACAGTTCAGGGCACCTATATTCTCCCTAATAAAAATAAAAACACACTAAAAGAACATGCATGCATGCTAACAGCTTACCAGAGGTAACCCATCAGTCTCATGGGGCCTCTGTACAATTCTTCTAACCCTTCCCAGGAAGGATTGAGGGACCCCCCTTGGACCGAAAAGCCTATCCATTTAGTGGCTCAGAAGGAAGGCCCTGAGTCAGTTTATATTCAAGATACTTACCCCAAAGTCCTTTCTTTGTCTGTTGGTCTCTGGGGAATCCAGTTTGAACCAGTCTGGGCCAGCCTTTCCAGGTGGCAGTACCTTTCTGGAGGTGTTACAACCTGAGTGAATTTGCCTATCACCCTCCCCCCCTCATGGTTCTCAGTTCCTGGAGGAGCTGTGGTCACCCTCCCCCACGGGGTAGAACACACTCATACATAAAACTAATTCATTTTTAAAAAATGGACCCCAGAGATGCTGCAGGGGGTTGCAACATCAGTCACCTCTCCCACCTAGAGAGGTTATATACAGTCCCGGCCCACAATAATACATACATGTAACACCATAAGGTCTTTCAAGGATGTTGTAGGAAACTGTCACATTTTCCACAATCGTTTAAGAATACTGAAGTGGCAAACACCTCAGCTACTTGGCCACCCCTAACCTGACGTTGCTAACTATGCTGAGATTCTGGGACAAGGCTCAGCTCAAGTTCATTATGCTTGTTGCTAGCTCATATTTGAAACACCGCTCCATAGCTAAATCCGATGGCATCACCTAGTCCCATTCACTAAATCCCCTGACATCACCTAGTCCCACAAAACATTCATTTTCTAAAGTGCCTAAAGTCCTGATCCCCAAAAGACTTAAGCACATAAGTAAACCTCTAAGTGTTTCCAGAGTCAGGCCCTAAGTGAATATTAAAAATATATTGGAGTCAATGGAAAATCCAAATTGCAGGGCTAAGTTTGGCCCAGTGCACTGAATTCCACTTTTCCAAGTAAAGAATGCACAGACACAGAAAATACAGTATTAATATACAGGCCACAAATATACCTTGTAACTGATTAATTTAAATAAACACTTATGGGTCATTTTTAACTTGAATCTAAATATATCTCAATAAGGACCCAGCAAAAACACATGTGCATAGTGTTAGGCACCTGAGTAGTCTCGCTGGAGGAAAGCCCGGCCCCACTGAAGGTGACTGCAAGGCTCCCATTGACTTTAATGGAGCCAGGATTTTGCCCGTTGTCTTCTGTGTCAATTGCTCGTTATGCATAAAGTTAAGCACATGTATATTTGCAGGATCAGAGCCAAAATCTTCACACAAGACAACTTCAAAAGAGTCATTATGGTTTCTAAACGGAATCATACAGAGTCTCTACCTCTCCATGGTTTTTTTTTTTTTTAAAGTTAAACTAATGAAAAATAAAAAATCATGAACAAAAAGACTACAGCAAGGGGTAGGGAATTCAGAGTGGAGGATGGCAGACTTTCCTTACCTCATGCCAATGTGTGATTTCCCCCCTCTTTTATACATACGTGTGCGCACACACACACACACACACACACACACACGGGTAACTGAGGAGGATGGCGTTTCTGCCTGAACTATACATTTCTTGGCTTTTGTCAAGGCAGGTCACTAACATGACATTAAGACAGAATAGCGTTCTATAATTCTACTCGACTTAATGTGACATTGTGAAGATTTATTTACTATGTCCATATTTCTTTGATTCTCTCACAGCGAATAGAGTGGTAGAAGCGCACCAGTCGTTTTGTATGGCTTTGGGGACTATGAGAAGTGCTTTAACTCAATAGAAACAAAAGCACCGTGGAAACACTGGAGAAGAAAGGATCAGAAGCCCCATAGTTTCTGAGTACCCTAAAACATCTATGTGGATAGCGCAATAATATTTAAGCATGAGAAACAGAGTGCAAAGATCATTTTGAAGTGTGAAATTAACAGACTCTTCACCTTCTGCCTGGAGAAAACTTTCAAGGTTTCTGAGAATAAAGAAAAGGACTCAAGCACCTGAGCCACCCCAGCTTTGCAGATGACACATCTTTGCTGAAGCTAAAGACCTTGAAGCAAACAGGAGGGAACTCAAGATTGAGGAATGTGGACGTCAGATCCTTTTGCAAAAGACCCAAATCCTATTCATTGCAAAGACAGAAGGAAAAAAGATCACAGTGGGTAGGAAATAATTGGAAGCTCTAAAGGAATATGTCTGTATGGCCCGCAAGATAGATAATATTCCAAACCAAGAAAATGGGGTGAGGAGAAGAATCAAACCTCGATATGTGGAGTCGTTAGGCAACTGACAGGATAATAAAGAACAGGCTCAGATAAGAGTCTGTGCAAGTCCAAAGTAATATTATTTAAAAAAAGAGAACAAACAATCTCTGTCTAAAAAAATAAAAAAATAAAAGATAGATTGACGTGTACTGTCACCTTTGGCAGACAGAGAGCATAGTCACAGTAAAACTAGTGCGATGACTGGGCAGTAACAAAAGGCAGCAACAGTCAATAGGGTCTGTTCAGCAGGGGAGAATCTTTGTATTGTTTACAATGTCACCTGAAAGTGAGAACAGGCATTCGCATGGCACTGTTGTAGCCACTGTCGCAAGATAGTTATGTGTCACATGCGCTAAACATTCATATGTCCCTTCATGCTTCAACCACCACTCCAGAGGACATGCCTGTCCATGCTGACGACATGTTCTGCTTGATAACAATCCAAAGTAGTGTGGACCGAAGGATGTTCATTTTCACCATCTGAGTCAGCTGCACCTGAAGAAACTTGATTTTCTTGTTTGGTGCTTCAGGTTCTGTAGTTTCCGCATCGTAGTGTTGCTTTTAAGACTTCTGAAAGCATGCTCCATACCTCATCCCTCTCAGATTTTGGAAGGCACTTCAGATTTTTAAACCTTGGGTCAAGTGCTGTAGCTATCTCTAGAAATCTCACGTTGCTACCTTTTTTGCATTTTGTCAAATCCGCAGTGAAAGTGTTTTTGAAATGAACAACATGTGGTCGGTTATCATCCGAGACTACAGAATATATGGCAGAATGCGGGTAAAACAGAGAAGGAGACATACAATTCTCCCACAAGGAGTTCAGTCACAAATTTAATTAATGCATTATTTTTTTAACAAGCATCACCGGCATAGAAGCATGTCCTCTGGAATGGTGGCCGAAGCATGAAGGGGCATACGAATGTTTAGCATATCTGGCATGTAAATACCTTGCGATGCCGGCTACAAAAGTGCCATGCTTACGTCTGTTCTCACTTTCTGGTGACATTGTAAATAAGAAGCGGGCAGCATTATTTCCCGAAAATGTGAACAAACTTGTTTATCTTAGCAATATGCTGAACAGAAAGTAGGACTGAGTGGACATGTAGGCTCTAAAGTTTTACATTGTTTTGTTTTTGAGTGCAGTTAAGTTGAAAAATACTATTTCTTTTTATCATTTTTACAGTGCAAATATTTGCAATCAAAAACGATAATATAAAGTGAGCACTGTACACTTCGTATTGTGTTGTAATTAAAATCAATGTATTAGAAAATGTAGAAAAACACCCACAAATATTTAATAAATTTCAATTGGTATTCTATTGTTTAACAGTGCAATTAAAACTGTGATTAATCATGATTAATTTTTTTAATCATGATTAATTTTTTGAGTTAATCACCTTAGTTAACTGCAATTAATTGACAGCCCTAGTAACAATAACACCCCACCCCCAAATTTAGCAATCCACCCATCCCTCAAATCCTGGGGAAGAAATTTTGCCTTCCTCCAAGCATTCTTCTTTTGTTTCTCAAACAGCCTTTCTTGTAGCTGTAGAGTCTTGAAAGACTCTATCTGACTTTAATGGGCTTTGGATCAGGCCCTATATCCCTTTCTTTGAACATGTATGCAAAGGGAAGAGAAAGGGAAAGTTGGAGTTAACCATTTGCATACTCAGGATCAAATAGTGCCCCTGCACTCTGGCACTCCAGGTACTTACCAGGCAGTTGGAACAAACATTAATATCTGGATAACAAAGCACAGAAGGATGTACTATGAAGTAGAGTAAGGTTGGCCACAGACAGAGAAGAACAAATAAACTAATAAATCAAACTATACTGAAGGGTGAAGGATAGCTTCAAGACTGTAAAGAAGGTAAATTGGCAATAGTCCCCTGTTCCCCCACAAATGTTATCTTTGGGTCTTCATGATGTAGGTCTGTAGTACACAGCATATGAACAGCTAGTTATTGCCCATTCACTTAATTTACAGCTGGATATGATTCTACCATCTTTACATCTGCACACTCCCTCATTTGTGATATCATCTTTTTATTTTTAGAGCTGTTTGGTCCCCAAATAGGTATTTATATAACAAAAAAGCTTACAGCCCAATCTCACAAACCCACACTAGCTTAACTTTACACACATGAAAAGCCCTCATTCAGTCCAGTGGGACTACTCACATGAATAGAGTTAAGCATGTATAAACAGTTGAAGGATTGGGCCCTAAGTTACTCACATGCTATAACAGCCTTGCAAAATTCTATTTGTCTGAAGTGAGTACATTGGTTTGATGGGCAAGAAAAATATCATTAACTTTGTCACCATCATGGTAAGGATGGGTGAGTAGGTGTGGATGACATGAGGGCTGATCTGTATTAATTTAGGAATACTGTATGTGACCAGGGGATAGGAAATATTTACTGTATGACTATTTCAGAACATGTACGGTATGCGTTGGTAGTTTAGTTAGGTAGCAGGGTTGTTAGGAAACGAGGAAGAAGTAATACAACGATTCCAGATAAAACACCTCCTGGTAAACAGGTCAGGAGATTAAAAAACCAATATCTAAACTATTAGCTGTGAAGCTGCTAATTCCTAGCTCTGGCCAAAGTTACAAAAGCTCTGTTTTGCCAAGGCTGGAAACTGACAGATCATAAGGACACTAAACAGTTAAAATGTCACTTTCTAGAAAGAGGCACAGGGGGGCAGTTGTCTGTTAGCAGTTCAGAAAGAACATGCAGACAGAAAGAAACAGATGGGCCCTGCAAGAGGAGTCTAGAGTACTGGGCCTTCCTAAGTTGCGAGGGGATGCTATGCCTGAGGGAAGATAGATGTATGTACAGATGGTTTATGGTGTTAAAATCATTTTTCTCTTCTGCTTTGCTGTTAAGATTAAACAAAACTTCTAAGAAAACTGCCTGGTCCCAGCTCCTGAAGGGAAGACTTGCAGGTGTGCAGGCCGGCAGAGAAATCATGGTTGTTACTCAGAGTGCCGTAGCACAAGACCTGGTCTAACAATGACAATCACGGGATTCCACCTCAGCACAGGTGAAGGCAAGAGGCTTAACACCTGAGGTGGGTGAAGTCCGAGAGATCATTGAGGGCTCAAGGCCCTGTAACTGTGACAGGGAGTTTTGTAGCTTTTCATGTAAAAAAAATTCAAAGTTCTGTTGTGTTGTCTGAAACATATAGCTCTTAAGCCACTTATTTAGTGAGTTGCCAGTGAAAGGTAAATCCCCACAAGTCTGAAGTTTTCATCTGGAGAAGCATCCAGAAGTAACTAAACTCATTTGAAACTCTGCAACCTGTAAATTATACATATACAAAATGAACAGTCTATCACAGCTCCTGCTTCTGCCTCTCACTGAAACCAGGATATTCCGGGTATGAGGAGAATACATGTTTTGTAAGACTAGCAAAAAACATATTAAGTTACCCACACTGAATTCACTTTTAAAAAAATAGTTCATATACTGAAAAGAGAAAGACATTAAGGGGCTGATGGTGCCTAATTCCCATTGAAATCAATGGGAGTTAGGGGCCTAAATACATTTGAGAATCTGGGCCTAAAGGCCTGAATTTCAGAGGTGTTGGCTGTTGAATACACAGAGGTGAGTAACTGACTAATCTCTATTCCTTTCTAGCTTAGAGCTTTCATACTTCTCCCATAACATTGCCTACACGGTTTACTGACTAGAAGCTTGTGGCCTTCCTAAACAGTCTAGGCAGCCACAACTAATACTACACCGATCACCCACAGCTCCTATTTATTTAAGGAAAGTCAGGCCATAAACCCCATCTCTTCTGGGAATTTTACAGAGTATTTTTAACACCCTGGGTGGGATTTTCACAAATGCTCAGTATTGCCCTAATTCTTCTCCCAGTAAAGCCAATGGGAATTTTAGCACTGACTTCAAGGGGAGCAATTAAGCCTATGTCAAGTGTAAGTTGTGTCTCTTTCCAAAGAAAAAATATGTGCTAGCCAGGAATAGATTTACACTTCACAACAATTCCGTAACAGGTACCTTTGGATGAATCTCTTCTTACATGAGATTTGGCCCTCCTGCCAAACTCTATGAACAGAGAAAACCTCGAGGGGCAGGTACATGAGTACTAAAACATGATGTTGAATTTGCTTATGCATATAATGAGGCTGAAACATAGGCAAGTTAAAGTAAAGGAAATACAAAATAAAAGACAGGAGACTGGTTATTTTAAATTACTGTCAAGTAAGATTTGTTTTTTCATTAAATAAGTGACTTGGGGTAAAGAAAAAAGGAGCAAACAGGCCCATGAAAATCTGCCAGTTATACGATATTGTTTTTCAAGATGCACATGGTAAAAGACTGAACAAAGTTTAGTAACAGCAAATGCTGTACAATAGAATTTCTTGTAATGTACATAGAGCTATATGAATTCCAATTGACTTAATCCAGAAAGCATTTCCACTTGAAGCAAGTGGAATTATGCAGTAAAGTTGCCTATGCATAGTTCTGTGCAAATAATTGACTTTTTCGGTTTGGCCACTGACCCGAAAAAAAAATTTCACTTTGAATTGACTCAAAACAAGTTTTCAAATTTTTCAATAAAACTAAACAAAAAATTTGTTGGGGCTCAGCAAAATATTTTGTTCAACCTGAACCAGAGTTTTGTTTCAATTTTGAGGATGTTTAAATGGTTTTTAATGTTTTTTTTAATTTAAAATGAGGGAAATTTCTGAATTGAAATGTTTTTCCAAAAGAAAGTCAAAAAGTTTCATTTTACAAGTTCCGAAATGAAACGTTTGGACATTTCTGAATTTTCTTTTTTAGTGTTTTGACTGAAACAATTTGCCAAAATGGACCCAAATTTGCAAATTGTTTTGGTAGACCCAAATCTGCATTTTTTTTATGAGAAAAGTATTTGCGAGAAAACTTCTGCCCCGTTCTGCTTATAAGTGTTTGGAAGATTAGGCCCTCAGTCTTTACTTGATCAGATTCTGATACCCTTACGCATTGCCTTCAATGGAACCACACATGGAATAAGGTTCTATTCGGCATGAGTAAGAATATCCTAATCTAGCCCTCTATGGAACGAGATGAGTATATTACTTGAGTAAGAAGTGCAGGATTTTGCCCCTTATGAATACATCAAAAGGATGTTAGTCAGTAGACATGACAAAATAGTTTGGGAGTGAATGGTGGTGATGATCATTCTATTTTAACATTTTCTATAACACCCATGATCATAGCATCTGAGTGCTTGGCTGGAATTTTTTTTTTTTTACATCTGAATCTTCTGCACATATGATTTCCAGTACGAAGAAACCTTTGAAAAATGAGGTAGAGTATTGAGGTACAGTATAGTGTAACCCCAGGCTAGTATACTTTGCTGTCATAAAGAGGTTTTCATTTGTGATGGTACATTTGAAAGATAAATCTATGGTTCAAAAGACAATCCATTGGGAATTTAGCTAAAACATTTGTGCTGTTTAGAATGTTTGTACATCGGCAATGATCCAAAGGCCACTGAAGTCAATGGAAAGGCCAATGTATGTTTAGTTGAAAGAATATATTTTAATGAGTACCTAATAGAGTAAATCAAAGCAAGTAACCCAAGGCAATGGACCTTGAGGTTTTAAAGGACTATGGAATTTAAGCTTAAGAAACTGAGTGCAAAGATCAATGTCAAGACTGGAATTAACAGACACTATTTCACTAAACGAATTTAAAAAAATAAAGGACTGTAGGAGAATGACAGCTGCCTCTGAAGATAAAAGGAAACTTACCTCTTTAAAGGTGCTTGCTTTTTCTGTACAGAACAGGCAGCTGTATAATCAGTGTAGCAGAGGGTCAGATTTAGGTTCAATACAGTATAATTCTATTGCAGTGACCATCCAAGACTATTTTGGCAAGCTTAAATGTATTTAAATTGCCCTAGCTAGTGGCTTCAAAAATGGCTATAGACAGTAAAGATAATTATAGGCAGAAAAATAATTGTGAAGAGGGGAGGACAGTAAAATAAAGGGTAAAAGACAAAAAAAAAGACAAGGAAATAATAATAAAAAAATATTACAAACACAAAATTAAAGAGAGCCCCAAACAATTTGAAGGAGGGAAGGATCACAAAATAGACAGAATTGAGGTCGGGCATAGGAGAGAGGAGCCCTACAAAAAGTGAAAGAAAATGAAACAAATTTAGATTAATAAATAAAAATCCAAGAAAAACATGTAGCTCTGGAAAACAAAGAGAAATATAGTTAGAAGGTGGAGGAAGATTTCTGAATGAATTAAAATTAATCGAATAAGAGAAAATATTTAGAACAAACTGCCTGCTTTTGAAAGCAGTATTTCAAACTGATCATCTCATTTTACATCAGACACATTGAGTGGAACAGGCCTATTAATTATCAATAATTTATGTAAGGGTGGAAGGCCTTTCATTATAGAAACAGCACAATAATCAATGTAAGCAATTCTGGCCCCTACTCAGCAAAGTATTTAAGTACATGCCACTTTATGCACAGGAGAAGACCCACTGATTTGAGTGAGACTACGTGCTGAATCAGTGCCTTTCTCAGTATCAACTGTGTGCCCGTATTATACATTGCTAGAAATACAAGAAGAATACAATCTGTATTACCCTGACCCTACACTATTTAAGCAAATGGGAATATTACCAATGACCTCAATGGAAGCAATACCGCAGACAACTATAAAGAAAAAGATCCAACACTAAAAATGCTGCTCTGACAGATTTCTCATTGTGCTAATTATTAAAGAATTATTTTACTCGTGTATAAAGTCAATAATATGTTTGTACTGTACCTTTATGTAAAGAGAATGAGCTTTTAACTATGATATGACTTCACCTCTAACTTCTAGCTTCATAATCCTAGTTTGTATGCTGTGTATTTTGTGTTAAGAAATCCGTTGAGAGAGAGTGATATATTGTAGCTAATAGAATCATAGGACTGGTCTTCTAGTTCAATCCCCTGCACCCAAGGCAGTACTAAGTATTCCATTCCTGATAGGTGTTTGTCTAACCTGTTCTTAAAATCTCCAAAAATAGAGATTCCACAACTTCCCTAGGCAATTTATTCCAGTGCTTAACTACCCTGACAGTAAGGAAGTTTTTCCTAATCTCCAACCTAAATGGCCCTTGCTGCAATTTAAGCCCATTGCTGCTTGTCCTATTCTCAGAGGTTATGGTGA
Organism: Chelonia mydas; assembly: GCF_015237465.2. Lineage (NCBI taxonomy): Eukaryota > Metazoa > Chordata > Testudines > Cheloniidae > Chelonia > Chelonia mydas. The sequence goes on from NC_051251.2 coordinate 56,953,007, forward strand.
ACAATTTTTCTCCCTCCTTCTTGAAACAACCTTTTATGTATTTGAAAACTGTTATGTTATGTCCCCTCTCAGTCTTCTCTTCTCCAGACTAAAAAAACTCCCACATTTTTCAATCTTCCCTCATAGATCATGTTTTCTAGACCTTTCATCAATTTCGTTGCTCTTCTCTGGACTTTCTCCACTTTGTCCACATCTTTCCTGAAATGTGGTGCCCAGAATTGGACACAGTACTCCAGCTGAGGCCTAATCAGTGCAGGGTGGAACAACACTCTTGCTTACAATACTCCTGCTAATACATCCCAGAATGATGTTTGCTTTTTTTGCAACAGCGTTACACTGCTGATTCATATGTAGCCTGTGATTCACTATGACCCCGACATCCCTTTCCACAGTACTCTTTCCTAGGCAGTCATTTCCCATTTTGTATGTGTGCAGCTGATTGTTCCTTCCTAAGTGGAGTACTTTGCATTTGTCCTTACTGAATTTCATCCTATTTACTTTATACCATATCTCCAGTCTATCCAGATGATTTTGAATTTTAATCCTATCTTCCAAAGCTCTTGCAACCCCTCCCAGCTTGGTATCATCCGCAAACTTTATAAGTGTACTCTCCATGTCATTATCTAAATAATTGATGAATATATTGAATAGAACTGGACCCAGAACTGATCCCTGCAGGACCCCACTCGTTATGTCCTTCCAGCTTGACTGTGAACCACTGATTACTACTCTAGGAACGGTTTTCCAAGCAGTTATGCACCCACCTAATAGCAGTTTCATCTAGATTGTTATTCCCTAGTTTGTCTAATACTGTGTAGACACACACATATTCTATATGTGTAAAAATTATTTGTCCGAGGCAAGGTAAATCAAGCCTTAACAAGACAATCTCCATTTGATGAATGTAGTCTCTTATTATCAAATGTCTGGCATTATCAGTGATCACGATCTGTTTAATCTACTAAAGGAAATTTACTTTACAATGTAGAGAAAGTAAGTAAGGAGCTCCCATATACCTCATCTCCTACTAAAACAAAGAGACACACAATTGATAGTACAAGTTAATATATTTGAAACCGGTTAAAGGAAATATTTTATAGGTTTCTTTATTACATTTTACTTATTTAGTTTGGGATTATAGTACCATGCCAATGAAGATCAGGGTACCATTGTGCTCTGTTCCGAACAAGCATGTATAGTAACAAGACCAGGTTCCTGCCTAAAAGAGCTGACAATGTGGAATGAACCAGGGGAACTGACCGCCACAAGATATTGAGGCCAAGATCTTACCAAGACTCAAATCAGGTATTAGATATTTACATGAATAATAAGAATATTCACAGTTATATTAGGTAGGATACATTTTTAATTGCCAGAAACATTTCATGTTTCAGGGCATAGGACAACCACCAGGTAATAGGGGTTAGGAAGGAACTTCCCTAGGGAAGCCTACCACAAATTTTCCTCTGAAGCAGCTGGTTCTGGCTGCTGTAGGACAGTGGATATTGGATTAGATGGGCCATTGGTTTGATCCAGTTCCTAAATTTTGGTTTTGCTCTGTACCATATATATCCTGCAAAAAGAGCAAGCACCTTCTACAACAGTGAAGGATTCCCTTTACCTTCCCCCTCAAAAAACAAAACAAAACAGGGGTTGCTGGGTGCTTGCAGCCTCGTGGCTGAGTTCACATGCATGCAGAGATGCTCTATACCCAGTGCTCTCCGGCCAGGTAGCACTTGTCTTAAAAGGGCATCTTGTTAATAGAGGAAGTGGTTTTATGTAATAGAGCAATAACACTGGTGCTTTAGATAAGAAACAACTTAGCTCAAGGACATGATATTGAACATGGGTTGTGAACAAGGTTACTGGAGTAAATACGAAATAGTAGTAATTTCAAATAAATATAGTCTTCTAGATAAAGGAAAAATAGTTCACCAAAATATATACCCATCATTGCAAATGAATTAGCTTTACAAGCTGAGCCACTCATAAAATACTGGTTAGAGACAACAGCATAGGTAGTGGACTGTGACCGTAAATGAGAGACTGTAATACTGTATATTTCTGACATCTGGATTTGAGTATTTTTAATGGCAGGCTTTGCCCAATATATACTGCAGTCATCATTCTTTTCATCTACCATTAATTAACAGATCTTTGTCAAAATGATAACATATCTGCAGCAGGACCAGTTACAGCTCATGCTATTCTGTTAGCCATTTCATTTCAGACTAGGACCGACTTTGGAATTTTGGAAAATTAGCCTCACTTCCCACCACAATAGACTTACCTTTATTAAAATCTTAATGTATTTCTAGGGAGTACAATGAAAATTCCATTGGGCAGCTGTTCTAGTCATTCCTTATGATTGAATTTTGTTTGGTGCACCCACCGAAACAAAAAACCAGTAGATTCAAAGGTTCTCTGATTAAACATTTTAAAACAGAAAAATATTGAAGCATAACATGGCAAAGGAATTACCTAAAATATATATAGGAAAGACATTTCCATATGTCTGAACTTATAACTGTTGATATGAATTAGTGTTCCAGAGCGTTATTTTTATCCTTATAGATGTGCTTCATTATTAACTTTTCATGTGGCAACTGTTTCTGAAGTAAGTGTGCTTTGCAAAATGTAAACAGTGGAAACATAATCTTACAATAATCTAGATTGTCAAAGATTATTGGGTTCATCTGTTTAAATGATGTCTGCTAAGAAACTGGCATAAACAATATATAGGCTCATCCTTGCCACCTCAACATCACTGCCTTTAGCTCTCCTTTTTTTATCAGTATTATATAAACTAGGACAGAGTAAACTAAAATTTATAATTTATAAACAATCTGGGGGGGGGGGAAGTGACTAAATTATTAATGGCACTTTTGAAAAATGTGTTTGTTTCTTGTACAAAAATTAGTTGTTAGTCTTAATCACAGCGATGCCACAAATACGTTGGAAATCAGGACTGAAAAAACTGCTTGTTTGAAAAGAAAAAGTTCTGTAACTCAATCTTCAGTTGGAAAACCAAAACCAAACTGATCCTGAATGGTCTATTTAAACAAGTGCCAATTATTGAATAATTCTCTGACCTAAACAGAAAGTTATTGTATATAGAAAGAATTTTTTGTGCCTTAGTGTGCTTTATACCAGATGCCCTTTTAAATTGTTTTTAATTCTCTGTAGGCAGTAGATAACTAAACCTACAGAATGTAGTAATGGCAAAGAGGAAGCAATCATGTTAGCCACTTCTAGTTAAGAGTCATGGAAAAGGCATCTGTTATATATGAATTGCAGACTATAAGAACTTTGACAGTTCATAGACGAGACTTAATTTATTAAACTAAGTTTCTAATATAAACAGTAATTCGTTTCAGGCACTGACACTGAAGGTCTGGCTTATGTGAACAAAATAAAGCAAACTCTATTGCTCTCTTGAAAATAAGCACAGAAAGAAAATAATCAAATGTGTCACAGTGGTAAACATCATTAATACGACCATGTCCCATGTACATGGGCAAAGTCACCATTTTTCCTTTCTTTATCCTTATAGGTTAAGCTCCAAGATGCACTTGTGCATTAGCAATCTGATCCATTGACTTCCCTGATCTTTGAATCAGGCCCTGTGGCAATAGGGTAGTTATCAGTGTTACAATATAAACCTGACATTATTGTAATTCGTAATTCAATCCTTTGGATGTGCATTGTCCTTGAGATCAAGGATAGCTCTTGTTATTCATCCCAGTAAAACTACAATTTGAAATCTTCAGAGTAACACTCATATGCAGAGGACACAATGGTCAGTAAGATGGCAAATCAAGAATAAATGTGAGATAAATGCCTCGAGGCTGTTGGCCTCTTCCTTTGTGTGACCCAGGGAGTGTGTTATTTCAGAATTAATTAGGGTGCCTTACACATGCTTAGGGTTTAAAATTAAACACAGGATTTTAATGATATATGTTTCAATATGAGGAAACTTCACCTTTTTCTTGTCCCTTTGGGGACTAACCGAGTAACTCTTTATTTTAGGATATTGTATTTGTTATAAGTAATCTCATATATACAAATATCCACCAAACTCTCCGGGCCAGATCCTCAGATGGGGTATGTTGGCCTAGAACATTGACCTCAATAGAGCTAAGCCAATTTACACCAGATGAGAATTGGGCCTTTGTGTATATATGTATGCATATAACAAAAGTAATTTTTGAGGGCATGCATTATGTGACCCAACAGAGTTTGGCATTGTTGCCATGAAAACTGAGCATCAGTTCACAAAAGAAGCCAAATACTCATTGCTCATGCTCAGATGCTTCGTGCTCTCAATAAATGGCTGATTGACGTTTTACTGTAATTCTGTCAGGGCCAAATTAATCTCTGTTCTCCAGCAGGCATAACTCCCATTGAGAGAATTACAATGGCATAGTCCAGGGCTGAATGAGACCCATAGGAGAAATTCTGGCTCAAGTGATTTCAGCAGGATTTCACCCATAATGTTTTAAAATGACATGATAAACTGTGGATCATAAGGGGTGGCTGGGAAGGTTGGCAAAAGTAACAAAACCCAATGACCCCTGGGACCCAGGACAGCATGCTAAGTGGAGGAAAAGAGAAGCTCTTCCCCCTTCTACTGCCACTCCCACTGCAACCACTCCCTCTCCTCTAGCACCAGCATATTTGTGCTTTGCTTGCATCCGATGAAGTGAGCTGTAGCTCACGAAAGCTTATGCTCAAATAAATGTGTTAGTATCTAAGGTGCCACAAGTACTCCTTTTCTTTTTGCGAATACAGACTAACACGGCTGCTACTCTGAAACCTGACCTTCCATGCACATCCAAGAGTGCCTACCCATGGGCTTTATGACATCTACGGTACTTGCTCAGTGCACAGTTTTCAAAAGATCCTAACTTTTATTAACTGAAACCCATCTTTATGCACCAAAGCAATTATCCTCAGGGACAACTAGGATTCTGATCCAGCAAATCACGTAAGCATATGCTTGTTTAACCACGACTAATTCCAGTGAAATCCATAGAACCACTCAACTGTTTAGTTAGGCCTGTGCCTAAGTGTTTGAGTTTATACCCACACCAGCTTTCAAGCACTAGTTATGCTGCTGTCTTGACTGAAAATATGTGGTTATTACAGTTTTTTTAAATGGGGAAATTGTGTCTTTTGTTATCCTCATATAACTCAAATACAACTGTTAGCATTCTGCTCACACTTTCAACCTTGGACAAAGACTGAGTCTGGAAAGTTTCAGTCCATAGGGCTTATTTTTCAGGAAGCTGTGGAAAGAAGGGATTATAATAGAAACCATTCTGCATCCTTTTCTATAGCAGTATGTAATATCCGTCCCGTCCCGTCCATTTGCTGTTGAGCAGCAGCATGTATCGAGGTGCTGAATGCTGCAAGAGCAGTGCAAGGACTAGCATGGCCATGTCATGAGAAATTGGTTGTGGAAATGAAGCTCCAAATGTCAAAACACACTGCTCTCACCAGCAGAGAGCACAAGGTAGATTTTGTTATGCATTTGTTGAGATTGAGGCTCTGCTGCTCTGCACTGCCAAACTAAGTTAATTGCTTGATTCTATATTCCATTTGACTGAGAACACAACACAGGGTCTATAAAATCATTAATTGAATTACTATTGTGGAATAAGTGGTGCATCAATTTAAATTCACCAGATCCTCTTCCCTCCCCCTCCTGCCCAATTTAGAGACCTATCCCAGTGCTGATATGCGTATATTCTTGGAAGGAGGCTCAATAAATAGATCTCTATTCTAGCTAACCAAATTTATTTTTCCAGCTGTTCTGCTGCTGTGTTAGTCTGAAGTCAGCATTACAATTTCCTATCTGCAACATAAAACATGCTCTGCCCTGTATGTTGTATTGACACTTCTTTTATAACATCATCACATTAAGTGGCACTGAAGTCAATGCAAAAACCTTCCATTAATTTGTAGTGGGTTTTGGATCAGGGCCTAATTTTACTATATTGTAAACCTGGATAATGTACTCCCCTTCCCGCCCTTTGCTTTTGCTTTTCTTGGACATTTTAGGGCAATGTGTGTGTGTCCTATAAGTTATGCTTTTTGGATATGGGTTCTCGCTGCACAAATTATTTTTACAACTTCACCTGTAAGTATACATCACGTTTTTTGTGGGCTGGATTGGCTGAAGTGGCAAGAGCTGATCATTGCTTTCATGGGGAGAGTGCTGGTTCTGGAAGCACGGTCCATTCCACCTAAACTTTGCATGAAAACATTCCTTTAAGGGCTTGTCTACACTGGCAATTTATGGCGCTGCAACTTTCTCGCTCAGGGGAGTGAAAAAACACCCTCCTGAGTGCAGCAAGTTTCAGTGCTGTAAAGCACCAGTGTAAACAGTGCAGCGCTGGTGGCTACACCTCTCGTGGAGGTGGTTTTTTTTTAGAGCGCTGGAAGAGCTCTCTCCCAGCGCTCTGCCGTGACTACACAAGCCATGTTAAAGCGCTGCCAAGGCAGTGCTTTAGCATTGCCAGTGTAGACTAGCCCTTAATCTAAATTCATTTGATTTCAGAGCAAGTTCTTCTTATGTACTTTATGGTGCTGATTCTCCATTGCCCTGCATCTTGCATAGTCATTAGCCCAATGCAAAATGGGCATGAACGTTATCAGGTGAGAATGGCAGCATTTCACATCCACTTTGCACTGTAGTAAATGCTACACAAGGTGCAGGGCAATGGAGACTGAAGACAATGCTTTCAGGCTGGTAAATCAAAAAAGAGTTTATCATTTAATCTCTGGGGCTGTCATCATTATTTCAGTGGAGAAAATGTGGCCAAACCTTTTATGTAGTTTTTCACAGTTCAAGAGAAAATCCTTGGGTATTTTAATTGTGTTAGATAAATGTTGACATTCTTATCGGATTTAGAAAAGGAGTACTTGTGGCACCTTAGAGACTAAGGTGCCACAAGTCCTCCTTTTCTTTTTGTGAATACAGACTAACAGGGCTGCTACTCTGAAACTTATCGGATTTATTTTCTCTAAGTTCATATCGTACCAACAAAGTCTGCTTTGACAAACACTAGGAAACAGGTAGCTGTGGTTTGCAAAAACAAACACTATCTAGACCAGTGGTTCTCAACCAGGGGTATGTGAACCCCTGGGGGTACCATCAATTCATCTAGATATTTGCCTAGTTTTACAACAGGCGACATAAATAGCACTAGCAAAGTCAGTACAAACTAAAATTCCAGACAGACAATGACTTGCTTATAGTGCTCTATATTCTATACACTGAAATGTAAATACAATACTTATATTCCAGTTGATTTATTTTATAATTATATGGTAAAAATTAGAAAGTAAACAATTGTTCAGTAATAGTGAGCTTTGCCACTTCTTTATTTTTATGTCTGATTTTGTAAGCAAGTTGTTTTTAAGTGAGGTGAAACTTGGGGGTACGCAAGACAAATCAGAAAGGGGTACTCAAGTCTGGAAAGGTTGAGAGCCACTGATCTAGATAAATATGGAATTGTCCAGTTTTTATGGAATAACAATTGTGGGTGAAACAAACATTTATGGAGTCTACTTCGGGGAGTGGTTAGAGAAATACACAGTGCGTTGGTACCAGTGGAATGCTGCAGCCCTGATCCTGACACCTGCTCTGTGCAGGTGGACCTTTGGGCCTCTACAGAGCCCCATTCACTTCACTTGGGTTCATGGACCTTTGGATAGGCACAGGGATTTACCTCGTAAGACTGGGGCTTTACACGCACCATTATATTTACTGTTGCATTTGAAGTATTTCCCATTTTAAATCACAGACACTGTGGTAAATGTAAACACTACAGCACAGATGATGTACATTGTCAGTGTTCAGCCCACTGGAAGAGAAGCTATCAAATTTACAGCTCTGCCTTCATTTTCACAAGATAAATTGACTTAGCAGTCTCTGATAAAGGATATGCATAGTTCATGTAAAAGCAAAGCATCAGAATCTCAACAAATCAACACAGTTCCATCCACTCCAGTGGGCGGCTTGACTTCAATGGAGCTCTAACAATTCACACCAGTTCAGGCTGTGGATCAGTGTGTTGCATTTTTAGCTATTATTGCAAAGAAGAAGAGGAAGAATCACAAAGAACAATAAAAACTTCCTGCTTTGTTCTCAAAACAAAAATACAAAACCAAAAAACCAACCCCCCCCAAAATAACATGTTTTTAATGTCCTAATGCAAAAGGGATTTAATGCCATTTCCACATCCATTAAGCAAAGAATTTTGCATGTTCCATCACAAAGAGTGAGCATTTTCAACAGCTTTTACTTAAATTAAAATGACAGGTTACCACTGCACAACGTTGTTAATCTTTTTCCTAAAAGCTTAATGTTACTACTTAGTAGTTTACTAATAAATCAAAGAAAATATGTAATGTCGTTTTAGCTTAGACATAGATGAATGGCTTTTCAGTATTTACAAAGTAAAACAGGTACTGTCATGGCATTCTGCAAAAGAAATAAGAATTTGAATGGTAGTTGTACTCCTTTCTACCCTAAGGCCACGATGTATTACACTGTTCACGTATTTAAAAAACAATTCAATAATCTGTCAGATACACATTGCAAGCACCAGGTTTCCAATTGTCTTTCATGTAAGATGTATTATGGATGGTCTTTAATTTTCACACGTTCTATCATTTTGAGTCTGTTTTTCATGGTATTTTTTCCTATCTTTGCCCTCACTCCCCACCCCCTCTCCCAATCTCTTTTGGCTTTGGTTTTAAAGTTTTAAAGTTTTCAATGTATATTTGTTGTTTAGTCTTCTTGCATGTCCTTTTGCCATTGTGTGGATGCATTGTGTCTATCTTGTTGGGTTACTGATTTCTTTGTCCAAAAATTACATTTAAAATATGGATCTTTATGTATTCTGGTGTCTTTTAAAAAACCCAATTTTTGTAAAGAAATTGATTTTCAAGTGCCTAAATAGGAGGTGCTGTTCCAACATTGTTACAATATTATCACCACACATGAAATGGCTGAGTAGGATGGAGATAAACAGAGCTGCGAACAGGAAGGAAACGAATTCTTGTGTCTGAACCTGGCTTGGTAGTCAGCAATGAGCAGGTGATTTTGCCATGTTCCTAGGTCATCAATTTGATTTTCAAGCCACCATTCTGATTCAAACTCAGCCATTTGCTCCTGCTCCTTTCTTTATCTAAAGACAGTAGGTGCCATTAAAGGTCAGCATTCATCAATACTTGCCATACCCTGGCATCAGAAATACTGCAGTCCTTTGTCTGTCTACTGGAGACTGAGCAAGCTGCTCAGATACCACGGTGAAAAGAGACAACACAGAGAGATTGCCAGTTGATTTCAGATGTGATGGGCTATGTTAGGTGATCATTTATCTACTGGAACAAGACCACAACATTATCTCAGATGGTCCCGCTTCTGAAGTCAGTTGAAGTATTAAAAATGCTAAGCTCTTTGGAGCAGGTACATTAAAGCTTAATTCTCCACTCACACCAGAATAATTCCACTGAAGTCGGTGGAGTTTCACTAGTGTAAGTGGGAGGACAATCAGGCCCAGTCTTATAGTCTGTCTTTAAGGAGTGCCTAGCATTCCTTTGAGCCCTCTAAAATGATAGTATTCACACTGGATTTGGCCCACGATGTCTGTCTTAACACATCCATTTGAACACCTAGCCCTTTTCAGGCTGTTTTTTCTAGACATCACATCTATTGATAGCAAAGTGCTTCTTTCTTCTGGCTCTTTTGTATGTAGGACATGATTAGTCTTGTATAAATTCAATGCATCTCTGGAGAGAAGAGATGACCTCTTAATAGAAAAGAATGAGTAGAAAATATCCACTTCGGTTGCTGATACTGAGCTACCGCGTGTAATTATTCTTTGGCTCTTTACAGCCCTTTCACAGAAAGCGATTATTAAATGTGTTTGCAGCTTTGTGAACAGTAACACTGATGAAACACATGGGGCTGATTCTGTTCTTGCTTACCCTGGTGAGATCAGTGGGGTTACAGTGGTGGAAAATGAGTCTCAGTGTGAGAGGAATCAGGCTTTATATTCCCAGCACATTTTAAAATAAAATCCCAGATATTCAAACCAAGCGGAATTGTGCCTCTCATTAGTTAATTCACAGAGCTGATCTGTTCAGTCACATGACTTTTCGGATGCTAATTCATGAGTCTCTAGACTTAAACGTATCAATTAACCTATTAAACGACTTAATTCACAGAAAATTTGCTTTAGAGAGAAGACCACACACCATCCAGTGTGTGCTGTCTCATAGTAGACTTCAGCCTGGGAGGAGCTCAGCACCAGCCTTGGTTTCAGTGAGTTGCATATGCTCAGAAACAAGATCTTGCTTTGCAGAAACTCCACCCATTGAAGCACATGCTGAGAATTTTGGACAAAAGATATTTGCAAAACAAACTGAACGGAGAGAGACACGCAGGCAAGATCAAAACACATTTTCTTCCTCTCTTCCCTCTCTCTCACTGGCATACTGAGAAGAGGGGCCATCCCGCGAGGAGGGGCATACCTAATGCCTGTCAGGATAGGACATCTCTCTTCGGGAGCATACACAAGATCTAATGATCAGGTTTCCATTGCTTTTTTCTTCGCAGTTTTAGTCTTCTGTCCGAGTACAGTAGTAGCTGCCTAGGTAAAGATATGCACTAGATCCTAGACTTTGGGGTGCAGTCTGACCGCTTTGCATTGCCTCACCCTACCAGTGGATTGTAAAGCCAGTGTAGGAGGATAATGGCCCAAACATAAATGGTAAGTAGTGGCTCATATGCCAGCGGCAGAAAGATGGGTATAAATGATGTCAGTAGGAAGAAAATGTAGGTATGACCAGCGCTCCCTTACATCCTTCTGACCGTGAATCCACATTTCCCTCTGGGGATGCTGACAGCCAGCATAAATTAGAGTGGTGCTGAGAACCAGCACACGGACAGACCTGTACTGGGAGAGTGCAAAGGGCACTACTGCACCCTCATTCTGAGGGGCACTGTGCCATAGCCAAGGATCTAGGTCAAAACAGCTACATACGTTTGAAGCACTGGTTGTTTTCAAAAATTTCCAGAGAAGCCTTTGAAAGTATTCATCAAGGGTAAGCCAGGAAACTTAATGTGTAAAGACAAACCCCCCAAGTTCAGATTTTTTCAGGGACTTCAACTCATTGGAATATGAGTCTTGCTTCACTCAACCCAAATTTCATAGAGGACTCAATCTTATAAGATGCTGAGTGCCTCTTGCAAGACATTGAGTGCCCTCAACTCGCATTGGTCTCAGTTCAACTGAATATGATTAGCACTGTATAAATCACAAAGACTGACTCAATCTCCCGTTGAAGTCAATAGAATTCTATTGACTTCTATCGACTTCAATGGGAATTGGATCAGGTGGTAGGCAGACAGAGTATTCTAACAGGATGAGATGAGCTTCAAAAGACACTATTCACGTACATTTTGAAAATAGGTGATTTTTAAATTTTCAAATGTTTGAAATATCCACTTTAAGATGGCATTATTAGACTTTCTCTGCTCATTTTATACTGTTCTCTTTTGGCACATTTTGTATTATCTGCCCCCCCTTTTTTTTCTTGAGCTATACTAGTCTATATAGCCTTGCCTTGCTTACCTCCCATTGTCAGATGTACTGAGATGTCATCAATGTGCTTAGCACATTTCTGTAATCAAGATCTCTACGTTGCAGTGACTTCTACTTGCCAAAGAGGTAGGAATAGGCAATGTCTATCTTAAAAAATTGTCAGTGACAGAGCAGAAGGTTCTCCTTTTAAAAGAATAGCTCCTCCGGAGGTGGGGTGGGGAGGGAGGAAGAAAGCAGTGTGTAAAACAGAATGAGAAATAACTCATTCAAAACTCACCTTTGTCCTAGTCACTTAAGAGCTACTTGAGCACATTCTTCACTCCAATTGCCTTGACTTCCTCAGAGCCAGCTGTCTCCTTGACCCTCCACCGTCTGGCTGCTACCTCCTCCACTAAACAGCACTTGTCAATAAGCTCTTCCTGGCTAAGTCCAAGGGCATCTTTTCCATCCTTATTCTCCCCAATCAACAAATCCTCTTCCACTCTGTCCCCTCTCTGGCTTTTTGAGACTCTGCTAAATTGTTTCTGCTTCTCAGAGCACCCTCATTTCCTCTCTATATGCTTTGTTTCTGTATGATCTCATTGTTTCAACCACACTGTATTGACTGGCTCTCAATCCTACCTGTCTGCCCATCAGGTCTCCAGTTGAGCTCCACATCTACAGCAGTCTCACTGGTAGCTTTTCCTGGCTGATCTACCACCAGCTCAGAAAGTGGGTGATGAAAACCAAACCTCTCATATTTCCTTACTAAAGCCTTGACAGTTCCCCTTCCAGCCTGATCCATAATTCTACCCTGCGATCGTGGTGTCACCCTGCTCTCTTCTCTTTCTCTTGCCCTGCACATCAAGCTGTTACACAACCCTGATGCTCTTCCTCTGTCTCTTCCTCTCCATTCCCACTGCCAAAACCTTTGTCTCTGAATTGGCAAACTCCTGCCTATCCTGCTCCAGTGTCCTTCTCCATTCTTCGGACTGTTGCCAAACTCATCTTCCTCTCTCAGCACGCTAACCATGTTGCCCTTCCGTTCTTTTCATAGGCTCTGCATCAAATTCAAACACCATATTCTTGTTTGAAAGGCTCGGTGCAGGTCGTTCCTACCTACATTTCATCTCTTGTCTGGACCAACCTAGTGTTTAAGGCTGTAACTAGCCAATGCAGCCTGAATCTAACATTCAGACCATTACAATTCAAAAAAGCTACTTGAAATGGGGTGTTAGTGAATGTTTGGGCATGATAAGCGAGGATTAGACTGAAAGTTGGTCTGCACACCCACAGAGGGGAGGAAGGTCTACTTCTCCATGTGGGCTGCCCAACATTTGGAAGTAAGGGGTGTTGCATGCTCACTTAACCTCACCCCTGGAATTAATGGGTGGATGTGAAGCACAATGCTTCCATGAGCAGAGGGGGAGCTCTGCTGGTGTACCACTCTGGGACTGGATGCAGCCCATACCCCATCCCCAACTCTTGAGCACTACTTGTTCTCAAGGTAGGACAAGGACCACTATTGTGTCAAGACCAGATAAGAGGCAACAATGGGGTGTGAGAGGGTCCTTTCAGCTTCCTGCCCTTCTCTTACACACATGGGAGCTGGTCACAGTCTGGGTCAGAATCTCACTCTTCCAGGCTCTTGGGGATTTCACAGATGTGCTAGAACATATGAATGTACTGTCCTCATCATGCCACAGACGTCATACTGCTACCAAGGGACAACTAGAGCTACAGAACCCTTCTGATTTAAGATGAATTTACTTTGCAAATTTGAAATACCTGCCCTCAAGTTGGACTATTTGATGCATATTCAAGCTAAGTATCAATGAGTTGATATTTAGAAGCAGGGATCCAATAAGCCACCTGCCACTATACAGTGCCAACTCTACCTGTAGTACTAGGTGCCTTTATTACTTATTACTACATCCTTGGTAATTTTTGCTTCCTGCCTTCTCTAGTATATTACTTTACCTTCCTTCTATTACATTACTTTACTTTAGCCTGTATGAATGATCTGTAATACTATTGTTCTAAGGGGCAACATTTTCAAAAGCACCTCAGTCTCAGAGAAGCCTAAATCAAATTTAGCTTCCTAAGTGACTTGGATGCTTTAGAATATTTTACATAAAAATGATTTTGGTATCACAAAGTGTTTTAAATGTACATTTAACATAGATTTATTAATAAGAGTTATGTTCCAAATACCAATTGGTATAGCCTTTAACACATATTTGCAACTTTAGCAAGGTGAAGTCAGAAGAGTTCTTGAGGCCCACAATTTTCATGTAAAAGTATTACACAGCGTTCCAATGCACTATGTATTTTTCAGTGAGCAATAGGTGGCAGTAGAGAAAAAAGGCTGACACTACAGGATTTAGAATTTGGAACACGCGGTTGATTTCCTTCGATCCCCTCGCAGGATCGGTTGCTTCCTGCTCAATCGAGAACTTTTCTAGAAAAGGCAGCCTGGTGAAGATAAGGCTTGATGAAATAAGAGACTCACGTATGAATCATTAACAGGTTAGAGGCCTTACATGGATTTGTGGTCTTAACCAGCTGAATGAATTGACAAGTTTGAGGACTACTGGGCTGTTGTAGAGCAAATCAGTTTCAGTTGGTGAAGTATTGCTCTCCCCCTCTCTCTCTGCTTTGTATTTACAAACAGCCATTTCCAATGACTGTCCACATATCAGAGTTCTACTAAATTGACAGAAAGAGCCATACCATTTTGCATGAGTCATTCAGTTTGACTTTTTTTCTGAAATGAAATGTGAGCTTGGGATTCCCATACTATATAGTAAAAAGAAAAGCAGGACTTGTGGATGTATTCGATGAAGTGAGCTGTAGCTCATGAAAGCTTATGCTCAAATAAATGTGTTAGTCTTTAAGGTGCCGCAAGTCCTCCTGTTCTTTTTGCGGACTAACACGACTGCTACTCTGAATACTATATAGTGTCAGCCAATCACGCAAGTATTCCTCTTTTTTCTTGGTTTAGTTGCATGAGCGGGATGTGTACAGAATATGAACACCTAAATCCTTAATATAAAGGCTTTGAAATACCTTTTATATAAATGTTTAGTGCTTATTTCCTAAACCATTCCTGAGTACACTAGAAGTCAAGAGGAGTTTTGAAAAATGGAAGGACAGAGAAAGCTAAGAGTTATAATCCTTTTAAACAGTGTCTTGGATGCAGCACTTTTTGTTATTTCCGTTTCAAAGTTACTGAAAAACACTAAAGGTAACTTCTGCTCACCCCACAGCATCCCAGCCTCTACAGCTGGCTTAGTTATCCACTGTGAACAAGTTATCTGACACATATCACTTTTCTGTTCATGAATTGTTCACAGCTGAATCCTAATTTCTGAGATTGCAGTTGGTATTTGCAAGTACTTGTTACACAGAGAGGCTGGAATTTGGTCACATACTGGGTATTACAAAGTGTTCACTTGAACTGTTTGATATTTCTTATTTCTGGTGTGAGGGTTAACTTAAATCACATGGTATTGTTTCTGCCACCTGGCTAGGTGATGGAAAGTTAAAACAAAAGAATACAAACAAGCTGTAATGAATTGCAAATTCTTGTTTGTTTCCATGGGGGCTATATACATTAGTCCAAATCGGCCCCACCCCAGATATTTGCGCATACAAAATCCCATGCATGTGAATTTTCACAAAAAAGTGTACAGGCATTATCAAACAAAAACTGCTATTTAGCATTCAAACGTCTGCTTGCAAAATGACATCCACTGATTACAGTGTTAGTCAGCTGCAGGGAAAGCTGGATTTGGGAGCCCACCAGGCAGAGGTGCTGAATTTAGGGGTGCTGCCACATCACCTGGCTTTAAGTGGTTTCCTTTTTATACAGGGTTTACAGTTTGATTCAATGGCTCTCACTACCCCCACTATGAAAATTTTTCCAGGCCCCCTGCCACCAGGAGATGCTGTGATAGCTTCCTGTGCTCTGCCTTGTAGGAAAGCTTAGGAGCTGGGCCTGTGAATTATGACAGCCTTAAGTCAGTGGTCATTCGCTTGCTATGTGCTGGGAAACTAGGGCAATAAAAATGTTAAATAGAAAAATACTACAAAATCAACTCTGCTAGATCAATACTGAGAAGAAAGGACTCAAACTGTAGGTATTTGTGGTTTACCATATTCTTTTTAATGTAGCAAATGTTTCCCATTACACTCTATTTCTCGGAAAGCGAAGTGCTGCAAAAAGGAGTCTTCATTGTAAATTGACATCAAACTTATTCTAACCATGGGAGAGACAATTTAATTACAAACACTAATTCTTACCTCAGCCTCACTAATTTTTAATTTTACTTAATAATAGTGAAAGCCAATATGAGAAAAAATGCAGGAGATTAAATGCACCACAAAGAAATTGCTGGATTTTCTATTCAAAAGCATGCAGCGGCTTTTCTGTGTATTCTCTCTCTCTATATATATATCCCACAGCACTAATAATAAAATAAGGTTAGGGAAGAAAGCCATGTAATCACTTTTCTATGGCTCCATTAAAATGAAAGCTTTCTGAACATATCAACACAAGAAACAAAACAAAGACAGCAAACATGTGCTGCACATATTATCTTAGTGGGAGTTTGGGGTGTGAAAAGAATGCAGGTTTGGGCTCTAGATGGGGTTAGCCTTTAGCATGGAATACAACTTGGAACACCATGTGTAAACTGATAGTGCTGAAGATATTCTCCCAGTCCTGGTTTTAATTGAAAGAGCAGCATAGGAATTATTCCAGAATCAAATCATTTTTCGTATAGTCAAAGCTTCTTTCATACTGTTTTCGAACGATATCCATGCTTCATTTCAAAACTAAGGTATAATTTTTTTAAAAAAACCCTAATGTGTATATTCCACATATCAAGAGTCTTTATGCATCAGCGAAATCCCCTTATGTATTCAAGATCTGGCCTTGTAAAGGGAGATTTATATAGATATGGCTTATAGTAATTCTTACGTTTACAGGAAACAATGTATTATATGCAAACCGCAGCAGTGATGTCACAAGATGGCATATGATTTTTGCATGCCATAACCTGGCGGACTATGGCAACTGGAACATGGTGTGCAATCGAGAGTGGTAAGGCAGAGTTATGCATGTTGTATTGATTGCGTGATAATATTTCACATAACACAGGTCATCACTACATGTGTTTTCTCTTCCAAAATAAATGAAAGGTGCACTATGACTTGACATTATCCATGGCTTTCTGAAAATAATAATAGATTGGCTCTATTTTGATGACATTGCTGTATAATATCTTGCGTGTACAAATGCTGTCCAGCAATGTGTCTTTGCCACAAAATCATTAAACATTGTCCAGATATACTGAGACTCAAATGTTCAAAATTTCACAAGCGTGAATTGTGTGCACAAAATACATGTGCATAATTTGCGTGCACAACTACATTTTCTACCAACTGAAAATTACCCACAGCTGGCAACTAGGGCAGCCAAACGGGTGCTGAACACGTTAGCTGGAAATGTAGCCAGGGACAAACTGTGTATATTTGAACAATGGTTTCTGAAATAGTGCTGAACTTTTTGTCTTCAGCTATACTTTCAGTTAAAACCATGTTCAGCACCGATTCAACTTCAACTGTTCCCAATACCCTGGTGGTCATGGGTAATTTTGCTAGTGTAGATGAGGCTTTCCTCTGAGTGCACATGCAATAATAATTCCACGCACAAATGACCAGATAATCATTGGAAAATGTCACTTGTATGTCATTGCTGGATTGGTCTTTTTCATGTATAGTTCCTGCATGTACAAATTATGAACATGCTTATTTGTACGTGCACAATTCTTAAAGTTTGGGCTCTAGCAGAATTTGGAGGAGCAGAATGTTCTTCTCCAGATTTGCTTATACAGATGTAAACATACCAAATATTATCCATAGTTTCTCCATAGCTGAAATAGAGGAGAGGTCAAATCTTCTGTTACACAAATGTAGTATCATTCTCGATGCTTAATTGTGATGTCATTTTTAGCTGATAGTTTAGAAATCACGTAAGAAAACCTTCACCTGTTAACAATATTTTTCCACTTAGAAATGTTCCTAAAGTTTATTGCCACATCAAATCCCATTTAAGGAAATGTTAAAATTAAGAACTAATGTTCACATGAAAGATTTTTTTTCCTATTTCCTTCAGCAAACCAATAAATGTTTAACAGTTGAAACTGCTTTGAAAGAGCAATAAATTATTTCACGTATACATGGCAAATATTAAATCCAGAAGCTTTTGTAATATGGAGTCACTGGTAGTGAGATTCTGGTTTGCCTTTGTTAATTATCTACTTGTTTATTAGCTTAGTCTCACTGAAGAGTAGATGATATCCTAGAGTTAAGGATTTCCTGTTCACAGGAAGTAATAATAAAGGTTTATTGGGTGCTTGTCGAAAATGCATTTTTCTAGTTGTTTGCACTAAAGCAGTAAAGTTCTTATTTCACTGAACTCTTAAAATTCAAAAAGTCTCTCCACACAAGTTCTTCTTGACTATGATTCCACTTATTGACACTGCAATACCATATATTCATTTCTACATGTGTTGAGTACACATATGTAGATGCTCAGCCACAGTGCTGAGCTGATAGCTGGAGCCATCTTAGTGCACGGACGAAAAGATAAAAACAAATATAACATTTAAAACAAAACTATCCCCCATGGGTAAAAACAGTCTCTGGTTAGAAATAGTACCCAGTAATGCCTGCTGAACCTCTGAATCCCAACAAACTTCACTATCTTTCAGTCAAAAGGGACAACCAAATTATGTATCCCTGTCAAAGCCGTGGTCCTCAGGCAGCACAGATAGTGTCTAATGAGAAAGAAGTTGGAGACTATGTCTACACTACTAACTTTGGGCAAGTGAGTGAGTCCCAGGCTTGGGGGCATTGCATTGGCAAGGGATGAAGGCGTGGGACACAGGCCTGGGGTGTTGCACCGATAAGGGGCGGGGGGCATAGGTTGGGGGGTTGGAGAGAGGGCACAAAGAGCACCAGAGGGCCCGGGAAAGGGGGGATGCCCCAACCCCGGCTCCAACTTCTAGCACACAACCCTTCACCCACACTACCTCAGCCCTGCCCACAACAATGCCCTGCTCCCAGCCCTGCCCCACCCACTGGCCACAAACCTACCTGAAGTTACTTTGCCAATGTTGGACAACGTGGCTGAAAGCCCATTCCACCCTGTCTGCACCCCCATTGTTACCCACGCTGGCAAGATTTAAACTAGCGTAGCTAGGTCTACCCCTGCTACAGCCACATCTTCATTTCACGTGAAGACATGCCCTAAAGAGCTGAAAGTATTACCCCAGCTGAGCATCTGTGTCTTAGATTGCCAGTGAAATACTGTTAAAAATTTAAATGGCACCAGGTAAGCTTTGAAGTTAGCATCTCATTAAGGTGGCCAGGACACTCAACATCAGAATTGATAGGCCTTTTGCTGCTGCTGTAATTTGGCTGAGGTAATACTTTAGAAGACAAGTTAACATAACACGTTTACACCGGGGCGGTTACCTTCATCAGAGAAAAAGTGAGGGAGATGATTTGCAGATAGGCGAGAGAGTGACAAAAGGGCCAGCTGCCCTGCTGCCAAAGGATAATTCAGAATTGCTGCCTGCAGGAGGAAGACCAGGCTGAACTATTAGGAAGTCCAGCCCAGAAAGTCACAAGAACAATGACCTGACAGGACAGGCATCCTCCCGGAATAGATAAATCCTGATGATTTAACATTTTAATAATAAATGTCCTTCCCAAATTTGGGATTCTAAGTTGTGCACTCTCTGTGGAGCACTTGTGTGGATCCCTGTATATGTTCAAACTGCTGACCAGTATCAGGTGTTCAGTGTCTTGCAGGTTGTCTTCCTAATGGTGGAGAAATCAGTGATGTAGAGTGACTGGATATGCAGTTGAACCTCACAGTTATGAGCACCGTAGTTACAAACTGACCAGTCAACTACACACCTCATTTGGAACTGGAAGGATGCAATCAGGCAGCAGCAGAGCCCAAAAAAAAAAAAAAAAAGAAAAAAGCAAATGCAGTACACTACTGTGTTAAACATAAACTACTAAAAATGTAAAGGGAAAGCAGCATTTTTCTTCTACATAGTCAAGTTTCAAAACTATATTAAGTCAATGTTCAGCCGCAAACTTTTGAAAGAACAATCATACTGTTTTGTTCAGAATTACGAACATTTCAGAGTTACCAACAACCTCCATTCTCAAGGTGTTCGTAACTCTGAGGTTCTACTGTATAGTGTTGTCAATTCTTGTGATTGTATCAAGAGTCTCATGATTTTGGCTGTCTCTCTTAAATCTCCAGTTCCTGGAATCAGGAGCTTACATGAGAATCTCAGCTTTCTTTAAACAAAAAAAAGTTTCTAGATCTCATAGTTGCAGAGAAAACCATGAAAATGTGAAGCAAAGGCTCAGAAACCAGAAGGCAATGAAAAAGAACCCCATTTTTATTATTTTTTATTTTTGGGGTCCTAACTTGTAACTTTTGAATGCTCGGGGTTGGTAATACTGGGTATAGTCTAAGTGAAACTTGTTTTATTTAGACACATGTACACCAGTCCTTGAATGCAGGCAATCCTCTCTGGCAGGGATCTCAGCCTAAACAACAATGCCCAGCTCCCAGGGAGCAACTCTGCCTCAGGAACTGGCTCTAATAAGAGACCCTGGCAGAGTGCAAACTTCCTGCTGCTTACACACTTCCCTCCACACAGAGCCTTGCATAATCAAACCAACAATACACAAGTGTTTCTTCCCAGGACAGAACATTTGCTCACACGCTAAGCAAGAGAACTTGGATAACTGTGTGTAAAACAGCACCATCTAGTGATTTCTGCTGCTATGATTAGGACTACATCAGCATTTCCATAATAAAACCCTATTTTCAGGAATATTTTGCATGACCATAAAGCTTCATTGTGAGCTTCAATATGGTTTTAAAACAAGGTCACAGCCAATTTCTTCACACCAATTTTCCCCAAATTAATTTGGCCTCTTTTAAGGCAATACAAACATAAAAATGATAGAGTACTACTCCTTGTGGAAAGAGTTTCCATTTATCTAGCTGAATAATGAGCTTGCTCACAAAGCCATAATTTGATAAGCAATAGTCCTTAGTTTGAGGTAAGGGATCTTGCCAGCTTAAATTCAACTTCGCTGTGCATGCTTCCTGCTCTACATGGGGGCTTCCTCCTATCCAGATGGGTATTTAGACCTCAGAAATGGCAGAATGATGTCAATGTCAGCATTCTGTGGCTGGCCAGGGTTGGAGTTCCAGCCTCATTCAGTGGATGCAAGTTCTTTCCCAGATGACTTAAACAAGTTTCAGCTGGGAAGAAGAAGAGGGGTCATGACTGAATGAGAAATTTTTGAAGAAAAATATAATTTTAAGACGTTTCCCATGAAAAATTAGTATTTTTTAACAACTTTAGTACTTTTTTGGAAACAATACAGTTACTATGTTACAGGGATGATCTATGTTACTCATTCATTTGGTATGTAATGGACGGTGAGTAAACAGTACAGAGGCACGCCTAAAAGAAAGATCTAAGAAAAGATTATATTTATGCATGTAAGAGTGGCTGAGGGAAATGTTAACTCAGTGAGGAGTTAAAGTCTGAGTTTAAGGCCAGCAGAGATCAGCAGATCATCTGGTCTGACCTGTATATCACTGGCCACCACCACCACCCAGCACTCACACACTAAACCCAACAATTGAATTTAGACCAAAGCATCTCAGCCCACGTGAGTTAAACTGATGGTATTATAATGCAATAGTTTTGCAGTTAGTGTATATCAGCACGGCTGGCCATTTACTTCATCTCAAAATAAAAGTAACTGGGTTAAAAAAAAGCCTCAGAGCGGTACAGAAGAATCTGAAATTTTACACATGAACACATGATAGCTTGAGTCTCGTATGACTTTTATCTTCATTAACAAGGAGATGCTTTATAATAATTCACTCCTGGATATGCCACTTAAAAGCTGCAACTTCAAGAGTAAAGATAAATGCACTGAGACCTAAAACCTACATTCTATTTATTGTATGGGCCACACTGAATCTGGAGTTTAGTTATCAAACTAGATGACATGTGCTATAATTAAGTGACTAATACAACAGAATCAGAGAAATGTAGGCCTGGAAGGAAGCTCAAGTGGTCACCTAGCCCAACCCCTTACCCTCACCCTTGCACTCAGGCAGGACCGATTATACCTAGAACGGCTCTTCAGACTCAGCAAGATTTTATGACAAACAACCCAGTTACATTTAAATGCACCTCATCGTTCTTCTTACTACAGCTGCTAAAGGATGAGTGGCTGGCGTGTTCTTATCCCCACTGACCTCTGTCTGCTATCGGGGCCCCTTAGGGTCATATTCAGACAGCACAAGTTAAAGACACCTAAAGTCTCCTCTGATTTGTGCCCGGTTTGGCCCATTGCAGACTGGCCTCAAGATCAGGGCAGTACAAAGGTGGCTTCTTAGCTGCAGTGAGCTCTCTTTAGCTGCAGCTAAGACTCCGAGCTACTGTATTTAGATAATGGGTTGCAATATTTCTAATAGCAAATGTTTGGTTTAATACATGTGTATATTTGCCAACTCTAGCAAAGTAATAAAACTGTAGCTCATTGATAATACAGTTACCATTCCACACTGGGACTGACTAAGCAAAGGGATACAACCATCTTTCCCTCATCTATTATGTTTCTGTCCACAGAGACTTCTGAGTTAAGAGCTTGTTTATTTCTGGAAAGAGACATAGTCCAGATATGCAGAAAATAAACCTCCGTATTAGGACCTCTTCAGTCTACTGTTTTGTTTTTTCTTCCTCAGTCATTTAACAGCATGTAATTTTGAAGGTCAGCTTTCTGCTCTTTATGCCTAAGT
Source organism: Chelonia mydas (assembly GCF_015237465.2). NCBI lineage: Eukaryota > Metazoa > Chordata > Testudines > Cheloniidae > Chelonia > Chelonia mydas. Next base: position 56,975,534 of record NC_051251.2, read on the forward strand.
AATAGCCAGAAACTTACCAGTGGCCAAAGTCAGTGAGTGAGACGTGACAAATACCAGCCTATCGGAAAGGAAAATAATTTAACATTTTCAGAAAACCAAGACAATTTTGTAGGAGTATTTTTCTTCTTTTTAAAAAGGTCATTCAAAAGTTCACACACACACAAAAAAATAGTAGGGTTAAATACGACTGAGCTTCCAAGGGAGAGTTTCAAGTATTCTTTCATTACGCCGGTCTGGTATTTAGCATCATTCCCTACATTTGAGTTTTCCTACAAAACAGGCCGGAATTTTGTTTAAATTAGAGGTCTTCATACTTGAGGTGTCTTTTGTTCAGCACCTACCACCAGGAGGTCCTGATTCAAGACTGGGGCTCCCAGCACTACCACCGTGCAAATAAATAAGTAGTAATAAAGAGACAAACTGAAGAACTTCTAGGAAGTTCACGCAACACTTTGGACCTTGTAACCAGTTTTACTGAGAAAAGGGACGCTGGCCAGAAGACCTGATTTGAAGAGAACCATAGGATTTTTCCACTCCCAACAGGCCCCAGAAGCAGGCAGAAGGGATTTCTGTTGGAGGTGGGATCTGACCAAGTGAACTAATTGACAGCAGTGCTTATTTAGAGCCAGACCGTGACCTGCCCAGATGCTGCTGCCCAGGGAGTGAGGAGGCACAAGGCAAGCTGTCTGTGGGGGCTATGTGGAAGGTCACAGTGCAGGGTGATGAGCTGGTGGGTGGGCAGGAAACAAGCAGAGCCTGGACTCCCCTCCCCATGATACGCCTGCAGTAGAGCTGGGCCAGTGCCGAGGAAGAAACGATCTGTCACTGGTACAGAGCCGTAGCAAATTACTTCTCCACTGGAGCAACACGGAAAGCAGGGTATGGCTCAGGCCTTTCACAGTCAGCACATTCCCAGGTCTATGGCTGGGGTATCTCAGCTTCATGCTGCCCCTTACTCAGAGCAGGTTACTACATCACAATGTCCCCATCCACAGTCTTCCATTTACTCATCTCTTTGTCCCCCTCTGCGGGACCATTCCGCTTCTGCTGTGGGACTTGCAGGGGCTTCTAGGCTTCCTCACTCATGCTTCCTCCTCTATGGCAGCTTGGGAGGCAACTTCAACTTCCCTGTGGCTACCTCTCTTCTTCACAGCTGGGAAGAGAAGGCAGCAATGGGCTATACACTTACTTGCCCTTTCCTGGTTTTTCTACTATATATGAAAGCAGGAAGAAAGCTGCTACAGCTAGACCGGAAACTCCGCACACACCTCCTGCTTGCCATGTCTTTCTGGGCCACCTGCTAAGTCCTGCCCCTGGACAACAACTATAATAATTCTCCCGCGAGAGTCCTCGTGGCAATTTCATGCAGTTGTCAGACTGGCGACAGCACCTCAGACTGATTTGTAAGGCTAGTGCGCCAGCTCCGATCAGAACTTGTTGCATTTTTATAAGCGTATCAAAATTCTGTCCATTCCTAGCAACCAGCAGTCACAAATTCTTCATTCACTGACGACTCAGTAACCTGGATATGCCAGAAACTCCAAGGTCAAACTTGCCTGTCTTACATGAAAGCACGTGAACAATTCTTTACCAGCTATGCTACTACACAAAGTCACCCCTAACTTCTCTCCTTTCACTTATCACTGACAGGAATCAGTTAAATCTGCAGTTGTCACCAAGGGCTGATCCTAGCTGTTAAGAGGCTGTATAACAATAAAGCTCATATACATTTGATGCCAGTAAACAATTTTTATTTGTTTGTTGATGAATCTATAAAGTCCTGGATAATCAGCAGGGTTCACTTTAAACATTCACCTTCAAAAGCTTTATTCCTTTCAGATTTCAAATTGCCTTCATTTGGTTTACAAGCATTATACTAGACTTTCAGATTTCCCCGCTGCTCAAGGCTTTTGCACTTTTTGTAAAGTAGGAAATATTCAAATCTGGAAAAGTTTACCACCATGCTGACAGTGGAAGCATAAACTGTTTCATCGAGGAATCACAGGCTTGGGAGTCGGAATTAGGGTATTCGAGTCCCACCTATTCTGCGTAGCTTTGAGCACATTCTAATCCTGTGTTGCTTTGGACAAGTCACTTTCTCTTTCCCCATTTATAAAGTGGGGCTAGCACAACCCTCAGTCCTGCCGTTGACAGGCGGTAGCATTGTACATGCTTATAATGATTCCAGGGAACAGAGATATTAGTATTTGATTATATCTCACCACATCCTATGGAAGCTTTATAAGACAAACAAGAAGCCTAGGACTGACCAACAGCCCTCTGTGTGTGAGTAACAATCCTGGCTGCATGCTGTTTGAATATGTAAAATGGCAGATAAATGCTAAGAAGGAGCAGTAGCACAGGTTTTTGACATTTTCAGTTACTACTACCTGAGAGCTGATTTCATTTTACATTATGTGATTTCTATGCCTCCAATTATTACAGTATTCTTTTTACAGGCCCCTGAAAGAGATCAGAGTTCTGGAGCTGTATCGCACCTAGAGTGCAGCGGGTGATGTGGGCATCCCGGAGGCCAGGAAGAAAGAGGTTGCAGTGATGGTGAGATTTTGAGCACCTGGATGAAAGTTTGGACAGAGAGAAGGCTGGATATTGGAAGTTCTATGGAGACACACACAGCTTGGCAAGAGATAGGGTGAAATCAAAGATGACACCCATGTCCAGGAAGAAAGAGGTTGCAGTGATGGTGAGATTTTGAGCACCTGGATGAAAGTTTGGACAGAGAGAAGGCTGGATATTGGAAGTTCTATGGAGACACACACAGCTTGGCAAGAGATAGGGTGAAATCAAAGATGACACCCATGTCCAGGAAGAAAGAGGTTGCAGTGATGGTGAGATTTTGAGCACCTGGATGAAAGTTTGGACAGAGAGAAGGCTGGATATTGGAAGTTCTATGGAGACACACACAGCTTGGCAAGAGATAGGGTGAAATCAAAGATGACACCCATGTTATGGTCCTGAGCAAACAAGAGGATGGTGGCATTGTCAGAAGTGACAGAAAGTGGAAGTGGAAAGGGAAGTGCAGTTTGGGCCATATTAAGTTTAACTTGACTGAAACAGCCAGTTCTACAGACAGAAAGGGGCCTGATTTTCTGTCATCCTGCACCTAGCTTAGGCATTAACGCCAGTGCATTATAAGAGTAATATGCTACTAAAGCAGAGTAGCAGAGCTTATATTGACTTTGAACTGTGGTAAATGCCTACAAAGGTGCAAGACAAAAGAAAACAAGGTCCAAATTCTGGATTTTATTTTACAATTAAAAAAACAAATTAGTTCACTTCTTTTAGCCAATACTGCTGCTAGGAAGAGCTTAACAGCAATGCTGTATTTAGCTAGGAGAGGGAGAACCAGGCTAGTATGAAAGTCCTCTCCCAACATTGTCATCATCCACACTGCGCACAGCATTATACTGCAGCCAGCGCTGCCTCCCTGGGAGAGAACATTTTTGTGATTATCTAGTTATCAAGTGTGTGCTGGGGGCAGAGAGAAAGAGACAAGCCTCAGTGCAGAGCCGACACTACATTGCCAAGTTCACTGCTACCAGGGCTGAGTCTCTCATTCACACCTTTTGAGCAAGTCATTTCAATTTTCCGACTGGAAAATCCTCTTTGGGTGGGTGAGTGGGTGTGTCCAATTTCTCATTTTGGTTCCTCTAATGTGCTTGGGATTCCAGATTCCTGACTGGATCTTTACAACAACCAAACAACAGGCTTAATCCTACTTTAGATGCTGGGCTCCCTGGAGCCTGGACAGGACTTTGAAAATTAACTCAGTGCATTGTGAATTTTTACACAGGACAAACCTGACCAAAAGACCAGGTAGTTTACAAAACTGACTAGCATACCTGGATTTAAGGAGTTCTCTAGCAACCTGGGACATCATAATTTCAGTTTTCATGTTAAATTAACACTGTACATTCTCTCATGGAAACTCCCTTTTCTATAAAACATCTGAGGTCTGTGGAAGAGGCCATCTCATCGTCTGCTGCATGAGATTATTTTATTATTATATGGTTGTTGCACTTAAAGGAGCAACATTTTAACCGCAGCAAAGTATAACAGAGTACCGTGCTCATGTATACATTTTATGTATAGGAACTTAATTGTGTGGGAAAGTGAAAATACTGCCATGGAGTAATATTTTTTAAATCACCCCGACTATGCTTTGATTTGCTCATCTGCTGCCCTATGACTGAATCGCGTATCGGCCAGATTCAGTCATCTTTTATTATTAGATATTTATACTACTAGAGCACTTGGAGGCCCAGTCCGGCTTGAGGCGTTGTACAAACACAGAGGGAGACAGAATCCCTGCCCTGAACAGTTTAGGTAACTTTAACGTGAGAATCCTGACTGGGACAAGACCAGGGCACCGACTCTGCAGCTAAGCTTATTTTAATATAACTGGCAGTGTCAGCAGCATAGTGTTAAGTGTCAGCGTCCTATTTGCTGCTGTTTCCTTATGGAGCTGGTCAACTTTCTAGTTGAAATGTTGGGGGTGGGGAGGAATGGCTAGAATTTCATTAATTCCCTTCCCCTCCCCCCTCACTTTCTTCTGTGATTGGCTCTGCTTGTCACCATTTTTGTGATGGACTGATTTAAGTCATCTGCAATAAAATGGGACAAATTAAATGAGATGGCTGATTGAAAAAACATTCTCCTCTTCATCTCATTGGACAGTCCATTTTAAAGAGCGCTCAAGGAAATGACTAGAGAAATAAAGGCTTACACTTACTTTCAAAATCCACAGTGAAGTTGAACTCTACCAATTGTTTCCTGGTCTAAATTCCATTTTACCTGCACACACGCACACACCAATTAAATGCTAAGCTGTCAAAAATCCTGGCACTCGGTTGCCAGCTGTACTTATTTGTGCAGCACAAATAATATCTTTTGAGGAGCTCTGTGACCGTCTCACATGAATATGATATTATGCTTCATTAGCTCCTGCCCTGGAATTGCTTTGGAGGTGCAGTGGAGCCCAAACATTCCTGGGCAATTCAGCACTGATGAGTATCAGGGGCCATACCCAATTCCGCCAATTCAGGAGCAATCCTGGTTATTGTAGAAGTGGAGGAACTTCCACTATCTTGGGGACAAGGTGACATTATTGTTTTGCAATGGGAGCAGAACAATCTGCTCCACTTCCATACACAAGCATCATCTGCTCCAGCATGTTGTTTCTTTTAGCAAAAATGTAGGATAAATATTCCTGCACCTCTTTCTGGAAGCACTTTTTGTTGAGGTCCGGTGAGTGGATCCTGTGAAATGCCCCAAATTGGGCCTACCTCTGCTGGCCCTAACTGCAGCCAGCTAGTGCTCTTATGTTGAATAAGATATGGTCCTGTCCTACTAAGAGGCTCAGCAGCTGTCCACAAGCTGTAGGTTCTCATGTTCCTCAGAACATGGGCAGGAATTTACAGGTGAGGGGTAAACACCTTGTTGTGGACACGCTTGAGGTGTGACTCTAATGCAGCAGTCCCTATGTGTGTCCCAGGCCCATGGCTCCACCAAAGACATCTACAACCTCCTCTCCTGCTCCTTCTCCACCTCCTACCATAACGCCTAAAGAACGTTCACGTATGTAGATTTGCAGAGTTCACATGACCACATGCTATTTTTAATACAGGACCTCTGCCCAATTCAGTGCACAGGTTGGTTAGGGAATAAGGCAGGGTTGGGTCGACACCTACGGACATTCATCCCTTGGTCCTTTTTTGGTCATCTCTCCCACATCGAACATAGTTACATTCTGTATTTGGCCACAAACTGATTTCAGGATTTAGATCAGAGGCTAATCACTAGCACACAGGACCAGATTTTCAGCTGGCCTAAATCGGCATGCATGGAAGAAGCTCCTGATAAAAACCCACAAAGCTACCACATTGTCTTCCTTCAAATCCTTCCTTAACACACTCATGCCAAAAACCTCAATGGTTAGGCAGCTGGTGAGCTATAATCACTGCTGATCTTGCTGATCATAATCATCTCATTCTTACCTTCTGTTCCTCTCACTGGTTTTGTGTATCCAGGTGCTGTCTCCCATTTTATACTTAAGACTGTAAGCTCTTCGGGACAGAGACTGTCTCTCTGTATATCAATAGAGCACCTAGCAAAAGGGGGCTAGCACCTTTATGTAATAAAACAATATATGAAAATAATAATCCATTCCAGTCAATGAAGCTAGAATAATCTACACCATTTGAAGACCTAGCCCACAGTATGTGATAAGCAGGGTAAACAAGATCGTAAAATGATGTTCAGAACTTAAGAGCAAATTAAGAGCAAATTAAGAGCAAAGAGTCACTTCACGTGACTTAGTTGAGAAGCTGCTATCATACTTTTTTTTGAGAGAATAGACAGGTGAGGTCCAATGAAAGACATTTCCTCCCCTACCTTGTCTCTCATTTCCTGGGACCAATATGGCTACAGCAATGCTGCATAATACTTTTTAACAGTAGCCCTTTCTCTACTGTAATTATATAGTTAGCAGCACATGACAGAAAAAACATTTCATGATTCTGTCAATCTCAATAATTAACACTTTCCGTAATTATGTCTCTGTTATTTGGAAATGGTATTTCAAAGTGTGTAAGCAAAAAGAATAGCACTGAACTGTGCTGATTTATAACATCAATAATATGTGCTTCATATACTTATCTTAAAGATTTAGGGCTCTATTTTTCCCTACCTATGCAATGCAAGACACCATGCAACTAGCGATTTACTACACTAAGATTCCTTCTATTCTGTTTTCAGGGTCTGAATACTAGAAGGATTCTATACACCCAGCTCCTTTGCCCAATGAGCAAATGGACATAAGAAATTGCATTTACTCTGGCTATGGAAACGTTATTCTTTCCAGGAGGGATAATAAAAATAGATTCTTTCACTCATTCCTTGAAGATGCTATCTTGCCATCGGTTTAGAACCAAACCAAGAACAAAGTTTTACTTGGCACCCCTATCCCTCACTGTTCTCTGATTTCTTCTGGAATTTTTTCCCCCTCACTCTACAACTGTTATCTTGGATAACAAAGTTTCATACCATAAGGATACTTGTATGGTTGCACACTGTTAACGTTTTATTCTTTATCCACATTGGTAAAATCTTTGCCATTACTCTGGAGTTTATTAAGTTCTAATTACAGAAAGTTTTGTTATTCTTGTCAGAAGATATTTGGCTAGGTTTCATATGCCTGATTGAAGGACGATGGTCTGTTTAGATATTTAAAGGATATATATTCCACATTCGCATGATGCATTTTAGCCCTGTAAGAATTCCATGAGTGAATTTAGTAGCTCTGGAGTGTGGCTGGCTGACAGCACCACAGCCAAAGTGCTCTCTAGAGCTAATGGCATGACTTTCCCCTCACATGGCTGTCCATGCTGCAGAGACCACCTGTGTAAATAAGAGGGTAAGTTCTGTTATCTCCAGTTCAGTCTGTGCATTTTGTCCTTGACCTCTCTGCTAAGACTGTCAACACACTTATGGTGGTTAATTATTAGGATGGGTTTTATGATGTGGATACTTACTCACTAGAAACAACAAATTTATTTTCATACATATTACTGAATTGCCATCAGATGATAATTTCCTTCAGCCACTCCAGGGTGTGGCTGGCGTCAAACAAGTGACAGAGCTGAAAGGCTTTGTACTGTAACCAATTACCAGCTCCCTGACTCATCCAGTCTCTCTCCACATTTCTACATTTATGTGTCCTCATGCAGTTTCTTTGAAAATACATACACGTGCATGCACGCATGCACACACACACACACACACAAACAGGAGCACAGGGAGTACCAGATACTTTGCATGTAATAGTCTACCTAATGTTGCACCTGGGCTGACTGAGGAACATGGAGGGCTAATAACTGCTCCATGTCACATAGTGAGTCAGCAGCTCAACACTGGAATCCTGGCCTGGCCCTACCAGGTTTTCAGTCCTTTGGTTCAAGGCAACTGAAATTAGTGCATGCTCCACTCCCAGAGAGGAATAAGGGTAACTGAGGCCTAGACAAACCATAATTTAAGGCTCCCCAGAAGAGTCATTGTCCTCCTGTGACGTTCCAGGGTACAATCCAGACTAATGAGTAGTTGTGTCACCCCTGCCCTCTAACCTGGAGTACCCTTTACAACACCTCGCTGCTGCAGCCTCCGACTTGAACTGCTCACAAACAGCCTCCAACATGTAAGTCACTCCCAGCTGTGTTTGCATGTGTGCTGCAGCCAGCCGGCCATACCGTGGCTCTTACCAGCCTGGGTTATACTGCAGGGTGACCCCAACACACCCCCATTCCCAGATTTCCCCCCAGAAACTTATGTCTGTGTTATTACAATACATGTGCCCTGGATTACACTATAATACCACATGTGATACCCGTCACAACATGCAGCCTCCTCTTACCATAAATCAGTCTAACTTCTTGTTACAGTTAGTATTCCCTGTATTTATTTTTGCTTGTATACCCCCTCCCCACACTCACCCCCTGATCTCCCTCAAACAGAACCCTCTCCCCTCCTTGCTACAACTAGGTGTTCCACTCAGGGGCAAATTAACCTTCTCGCCAAGCAATTAGAATTGCCCAACTCCCAGACCACACACTAAGCAAAGAAAGGGTGATGTGTCGAGGAGTCTGGGAGGGTGAGGAGGTAGGTGATTTACCTATAAGAATGTATATATTTCACTAGCTCACTGTATACAAATCTATACATCTGCTTAATAGGAGCTTGCCTTTTATGTGGTGTAACTCGTGAAGTGACCCTATAGCAGGTTTTAAGTTGAACTATATAGCATCCAGAATATAGGGGAAGATGAACAAACATTTCATCTGCTTTTCTTTGATCGGTATCATCATTCAGACAAAGCCCATGCTCAGAGATATGCCATCCATGTCATTTCCCCCTGTATTCCTCTAGCCGTTAGATAACAAAACCCGAAGCACTGATCATTATGTAGGGATAACCTCAGCTGGCCATCGCGTTGTCACAATTCACATCTAACACTAATGGTTTTGAACGTGATTTTAAAGGTTAAAGAGCACGGAGGCAGAGACAGCTTTAGAAAACAGGTTTGCTTGGCATGTCGACAAGCCTTTGGAAATGGCAAGCATGCAAATGGCTCTCTCTGTACACAGTGGTACAATACATGCTTGCAAACCATTTGGTAGTTTTGAAATATTTCTGACGCCATTGGTTGGATTTCTTTCCATCCAGTTACAAAGAGTGCAAAAGGTAACCACATGTTCTCGCTCGTTGTGCTACATCCCATATTAAAAGAAATGCCTCCATCTTATTTCTAGTTTATTGATAAATACAAGTTAGTCACTTTCCTTAATATTAAACTGCAAATGCTGTTAAATGCGCCATTAACAAAATGCATGAACTTTTTACTGTGATTAACATGGTCATAACTATCTGATGTTTCTTGCTGATTGAATCTGCCACTTCTATTTACCAGGAAAATAAATAACACATGTTTACTGTCTTTCTAAAAGGTTCCTATTTATTTTGTGGTCATTTCCCACTTACGATATTTCCAGCTTAATTTAATAAAACAGCTTTTTACATGGATTTAAAAAAAGCTCTTATTGTACATTGTCTTCAAAATATTTTGCCTTTGAGCCATGGGCTTTTATTTGTAGGAACGACCAACCACCCTGTGTGTGAGGGCTGTATTACTCCAAATTAAAAAGAGAAACAGCTGTATGTTTTACAGATGTCTATAGCACTTAGGCTGGATATTGCTGGAATCTTTGCTTCTCTCCCTCTCCCTGAATTTTGTAGTTTTTATCATGAAGGAAAAACATAGATGAAAGCCAAAACATACAGGGTTTCCTCTCAGTGCACGCCTTCAGGCCCTGATTCAGAATCCGTCCTTATTCAGCAAAGCACTTATACCTGTGCTTAACTTCAAGTACATCCTTGGATTTAAGCACGTTTAAATGTTTTGGTGAACTGGGGCCATAATTTCGAATACATTTAACAGCAGCAACAAAAAATTATCCAACTGTTACCAACTCCTATGCTTTTATTGCAAGTATCACAATATTTTTATTGTTTTTTTTTCTTTATGCCCCAGCTGCTGAAGTCAAGTTATTACTTCAGAGAGTCTCAGCTTCTTTAAAAGGGGTTGGTAGGTTTCTAGTCCTCATGGTGGGGGGAAAAGCTTCGAAAGAGTGAAGTGAGCATAATCTAATGGCTCAGAAACAAGAAAGCAAATAGAGACTCCCAACTTTTATTTGACCTAAAAATGTCTCATGCTTTTTTTTTAAAGTCAACCATATGACTTTGGGGTCTGCTCAGTGTTTGAATGCTTGGTTTTCACAAGATTGTTTCCCTCGGTGAGACAACTCTATTCAGTGCATTCCCAAGATTCTTTAAAGGCTCGGAAGCCATAAATGAGTGTTAAGGCTCAATCCTGCTTTGCAAAGTGAGAATGCATACTGATTTTAGACCGCCCGCCCTAGGACATACCCACCCAGGCACAGTGGCTGATGTTAGAAGACAGCAGTGTGCTCTCACATAACGATGAGCAGATTTGAGCCCTAAATCTGGAGAACTCAACAGCTGCCCCGAGTCAAAAAGAAACAGAGACAATGCATAACCGAAATGGCAAGTCATTGGATAATTAAAACATTTGTGACAGTAAACCAAAGAAACAACAAACAAACAAACAAATCAGAGAGCCATATGTTCCCATGTGCTGCATGTTGCACAGCAAAGAGCCAGTCCAACATAATAGAGACCTGCCCCCCCACAGCCAGTCTCAGTATGATGCCTTTGGGTGGAAAACAATAGATCTGGCAGTACACAGGACACCCCCAGTTTGGTTATATAAAAATAATATGGACATGTGGCTTCGGTAGAAGTGGGTGGAGTTAGAAGGTGAACCATTTACACTGTTGCATGAGAGGCTCATGGGATAGTACTAAAAAATGACTGTAAGCTACAGCAGCACACATCTAATGCTATTTCACATAGCAATGCATGTTGGGCCAAATTTTCCACTGCCATACTGACGACCAAACTGAGTGTGGGACTAGGCTATGACGTACCTAGGGTCCCACAATATCCCCTCTGGTTTAAGGGCTGTATGCGTCTTCATAACCAGGAAAGCTGGTGTTTATCACAAGATTGGTTTTGTGTCAATGGTATTGTACATCTCACTGCTGCTCTGCTTTGACGAAATCGGAGGCTTTTGCGGCACGTGCTCTCCTACTCATTGACAACACTAGCAGAAAGTGTATTTTAAAAAACTCAGGTTCTTGTGTGACTGATTGACAACGTTGCTATATGCTTTGTTAAAGATAATGATTGAGGAAAGAAAAAAAAAAGAATCTCCAGAGGACACTTTCAATTTTAGAACCTGCACCAAAATTCATTGAAATGAAGGGAAAGGCTATTAAACTAAGAGAAATTCACTAAACTATGCAACCTTCTCGACGTGGAGACAAGGGAGTCCTTCAGATGCCTTACAAGTCTTTGGATTTTTAGATGGCTTATTTTCAGTTCAGGCACTATATGCCTGTGTGTGATAGTCATGCCACTCGTGTACATTCAGCTTGCATTGCTGGGGTTTAGTGCTGGTCATTTACACTGATTGCACAGCGTTTTATTAAAACATGGATGTTTTTAAGGGAGTAATCCATTCTTGGTTATGGATGTTATGATTTTTTTCCACTGGCTATTTACACAGTATTTCCAAGAGCTGAACATCAGCTTATTTAAGCTCTGCTAAGACCACCTTCTAAGTGGTAAGAGCCAACTTAGTTTTCAGTAACAGCTCACTCATAGGACTCCGGGGCTACTTGAGCATGACTGCTCATGATAAACTATCTGACTGCCTATGCACAGACCTCAGTTTGAGCAACTGAAATTAACCAGACGTATTTTAAATAAGACGGATTTAAACCATTTTCTTTCTAGTAACAAAGGACCAGCTCTGTATTCGTTAAGTTACTAAAACCTCTATTTTTATTATTAAATTGTTGTCATGTACAGTGTATGCTATTTCACTGCAGATATCCAAATTGCTCCTGACATAGTTAAGTAAGATTAAATTGTGTGTCTGATTGAGGCAGGTACTGCAATATGTTATCAGTGGATGCCAAAGAGGTCAAACAGCACTGAGATCCTTTACTATATGCTTATCTCATTTTTTTTTGATTTATAGAGCAAGTTGTCATCTTTGACTGTTGCATAATAATGTGAAAATGTGGAGGGTCTCAATGTGTTGGCTGCCAGTCAGTGGCTTAAGGAGAAATGGACCCTAAAAATTGCATCACACTTTTTGTAAAGTGCTGTGAAATCTTTTAGGATCTAAAGCTTTAAATGCTCGGATCCCCCATTTTACATGGTGGCCCATTTGCTGCCTCTGCAGCCCTTTGTCTAGATTGCAAGCTTTCTAGGGCTGAGACTACTACTAGGTGTATATGCAATGCCTAGCACTCAGTTGAGGCCTCTTGGGGCTACCTTAATACAAAGAAATAATAATGATGAGCTATTATTGTTATGGAATCAAAATTAGTCACAGAGTAGGAATTATAGTCAGGATTCAGATTGGCTAACGCAATTTGAGTAGCGCCTAACTCCTCAAGTAGCCCAGCTGAAATCGATACAACTGCTGAAGACTGAATAAGGGTATAAGGCTCTGGCCCTCTATGAGCAATCATTTGTCAGGTAGAGGGTTTGTACTGAATGGAATCCCACATGTTTTAGGTACTGTGGGGTGTAAGAAACAGGACCAAGGGCTCAGTGCACTTCCCATTGGCTTCAGTGGCCTATAGAACAGACTTGGGGTAACCAGAGGCACTGCAGAGGTTAAAACAAATTATCCCCCCCCAAACTAAAAATGAAAATAGAGTTAAGAATAAGGTTTCCATTACCAAAAATGCTGTGACCTGGAACTTTTAGTCACCCAGGGCCAGATCCAAACCAGATTGAAATCATTAGCAGTCCTTCCATTAACTTCAGTGAGCTTTAGATCAGGTCACTATCCTTATTTCTCTCGGGGATTACTGTTCCTGGCTTGCATATTAGAGGAATTTTTAAATGCAAACAAATTTAGGAGGGTTACAAAGTCCTCAATAAAGTTGATAAATTAGGGATACCGACCCACAATAACTTTTAATTAATGTGTATATGTGACAGCAGTCTCTGCCTCCAACTGTTCACCATACATTAGAGCTGGACAAGTTATTCACCTAACTGGGTGCCCAGCTGGATCCAAAAACAGCTATGGGGAGGGCGTTCTTAAAAAGTTTCACAGGTATAGATTTAAGGGGCTTTTTATCAATCAACAAATACATAAATAAATAGAAATGTTTTATATAGAGTTTGGAATGTGCATACAGTTAATGATCAGCACAATCAATAAATTCAGGTTAGCTAATCAATGAACTGTATTTGTCAAATTTGCCTCTTCTCTTTGCAAATTGATCAAAGTTATTCAGACCTTGTTTGTGTTAAATACTACTGGTCAAATGATTGTTGACATTTGGGCTTGTTCACTGACTGCTTGTGGTGAATAATCAGTATTCCATTTTTTTTTATTCACATTCATATAATAGAAAGTTAGGGCTGGAAGGGACCTCAAGATGTTACCTAATGTACCCCCCTGTACTGAGGCAGGACCAGGTAAACTTAGATAATCGCTGACAGGTTTGTCTAACCTGTTCTTAAAAACCTCCAATGACGGTGATTTCACAATCTCTCTTGGAAGCCTATTTCAGAACTTAGCTATCATTATCGTTAGAAAGTTTTTCCTGATATTTAACTTAAATCTCCCTTGCTGCAGATTAATCCCATTACTTCTTGTCCCACCTTCTGTGAACTTGGAGAATAATTGATCATTGTCCTCTTTATAACAGCCCTTAACAGAAATGACAACTTTTAGGTTATGGGCCCCCTCTGTCTTCTTTTCTCATGACTAAACATGCCCAGTTTTTCTAACCTTTCCTCACAATTTAGGTTTTCATTTTTGTCGCTCTCCTCTGGACTCTCTCCAGTTTGTCCACATCTTTCCTAAAGTGTGACACCTAGAACCAGACATAGTACTGCATCTGAGGCCTCACTAGTACCAAGTAGAGCGGGACAATTGCCTCTTGTGTCTTACATATGATACTTCTGTCAATACAGCCTAGAATGATAGACTGATATTAGCCTTTTTTGCAAGTGCATCACATTGCTGACTCTTGCAATTTATGATCCACTATAACCCCCAGATACTTTTCAGCCTAGCTAGTCATTCCCCATTTTGTAGCTGTGCATTTGATTTTTCTTTTCTAAGAGTAGTACTTTGCACTTGGCTTTATTGAATGTCATCTTGTTGATTTTAGACCAATTCTCCAAATTAACAAAGTTCTTGCAATGCCTCCCAGCTTGGTGTCAGCCGCAAATTTTGTAAGCACATTCTCCACTCCATTATTCTAGTCATTAATGAAAATATTGATTACTTCTAGACCCAGAACAAACCTTCACAGGACCCCCCTACATCTGTTCCCACAATCTGACAGTGAACCATTAATAACTATTCTTAGTAAGGTCTTTCAACCAGTTCTGCAACCACCTTAGAGTAATTTCACCTAGACCACATCTCCCTAGTTAGCTTATGAGGATATCATGTAGGACTATGCCAGGAGCTTTATTATAATCAAGATATGTCACGTCTATAGCTTCCCACATCCACTAGGCCAGTAATCATGTGCAAGAAGGAAATTAGGTAGGTTTAGCCATAATTTGTTCTTGAAAAAGCCATGCTGGCTATTCTTTATAACCCTATTATTGTCTACATGCTTACAAATTGTGCAATAATTTGTTCCAGTATCTTTCCAGGTATCAAAATTAGGCTGGTTGGTCTATAGTTTCCCTGGTCCTCTTTGCCCCCCTTTTAAAAGAAAGGTGAAGTGTTTGCTCTTTTCTGGTCCTCTGGGATCTCACCTGCCCTCCATGAGTTCTCTAAGATAATTACTAATGGTTCAAGATTGCTTCAGTTAGCTCATAGAATGAACTTCATCAGATCCCTTTGACTTGAATACATCTAACATATCCAAATAGTCTTTAACTTGTTCTTTCCCTATTTTGGCTTGCAGTCCTTTCCCCATGTTGTTTATATTAATGATATTAAGTATCTGATCACTATTAACCTTTTTAATGAAGACTGAAACAAATTTGACATTAAACACCCCAGTCTTCTTGCAGTCATTTGTCATTGGCCCTTCTTCCCTGCTAAGCAGAGGACCTATACTTTTTTTTGTCTTTGTTTTGCCTTTAATGTATTTATAGAATCTCTACTTACTGCCTTTTATGTCCCCTGAGAGGAGTAACTCATTTTATGTCTAATCTTTCGGATTTTGTTCCTCCAGGCTTGTGCTATTCTTTTGTACTCATCCTTAGCAATTAGTCCATGTTTCGACTTTTTGTAGGATTGCTTTTTGATTTCCAGGTAATTAAAGAGCGCCTGATGGAGTCACATGGGCCTCTTACTAGTCTTCCAATCTTTCCTTCACATCGGGATAGTTTGCTGTTGTGCAATTAATACTGTCTCTGAGAAATTGTCAGCTCTCCCATAGTCCTTTTTCTCTTAGATTTTCTTTCAAGGGAACCTTACCTACCAGTTCTCTAAGTTTGTTAAAGTCTGCTTTTGGGGGGTTCATTGTCCTTACTCTGCTGCTCTAACTCCTTCATTTCCTTAGAATCATGAAATCTTCATCTGCCTATGAATATTGCAACATTACATACCATGCCCATCACCATTGCATCTAATGTTCAGAGTTCACTATTCAAACTGTGTTTTGTCAACCAAGTCATATGGCGTAGTTTTTGTTCAGATGACCTAAAGTGATCACTTTTAGTGGGAATAGGTTCATTTGCTGATGAATGCCCTACTTCAGTACTTGCCTAAACATTCAGATAGACAAAACATGGTCTTACAAATGCTTTCTGACAGGTAAACAGAAAGTGGTCAAATCCTTATTGCAGTTCGGCTTTCAGAAGTGTGTTCATAAATAGTTTTATCCACCTCTAGCCTCAGGCATTCAATGCCTGTTTTCCCCTTTGGATTATTTCTCTCCTTATACCCACCTCCTGGGCCCAGTCATGCAGTCCTTATTCCAACCAAAGCCCCACTCATTTTGCCTATATGAGGACTGCAGCACTGGGCCCTCAGTTCTAACCTTCTTTAAAAAAAAAAAACAAACGTTCCTGAGCATTGCAATACCACTTATACTGTGCAGTCCACGAAAGACCCAGTACTGCTCCCATTAAAATCAGTGGGATTTTTAGCAAGAGCACGTCTGGAATCCTTAACCTGACTAGTGCTTTAAAACAACTGAACAAGACACCAAACAATGGAAGGCAAATTTTCATGAACTGAGTTCAAAGACTAAAATAAAATGGAGTTTTAGAAATTTACAGCTTAATGTTCTTTAAGTTAGCAGAACAAATAAACTCTGGGTTTCCTTATTGACTGTTAACCACAACAACCTAAGACTTACTCCATTTCATCTTTGTTCATTTAATATTGGGATTTTCTTTTTATTTTATTGACCTGGAAACATCCATTTTTCTGGCTGGAGCTTATTATGTAAAGAAAGCATAAAAGGACTCATTACTTTTTAACTACTAGCAGAGAAGGGAACAGAATGTATGTATTATTTTCCATAAGCACAGCAC
Source organism: Chelonia mydas (assembly GCF_015237465.2). Lineage (NCBI taxonomy): Eukaryota > Metazoa > Chordata > Testudines > Cheloniidae > Chelonia > Chelonia mydas. The sequence goes on from NC_051251.2 coordinate 56,992,229, forward strand.
TTGGTAACACTATTATTTCAAACTATGCATTATTAGTATCCAGAGCTACATGAAACAACCTTTATGTAATATAATTTATCTAATGTCTCCACCCAGTTAGCTAAAGAGCTGTATTTTTATAGCATGGAAGTGAAGATTCAAATAATTTTTTAAAATTCTTTTCAATATATTATTGTAAACCAAATGTCTGGTTTGTATCTGGGCCTCAGTTCAGCAAAGCACTTCTGCACGTGCGTAACTCTCATTGACTTTAAAAGTAAGCATCTGCTTAAGTGCTTTGATGAAGATGGGTGGACTTAGGCGTAGGCTTACTGTGCTTTGCTGAACTGGCACCTTAATCCTGAAGGGAGGTTTTCAGAGGCATAAAGGAGAGTTAGGTATCTGAAGCCTATTGACTTTGCGTGGGAGTGGGGCACATAACTGCTTTCTGTGCTGTTGGAAATCTCCCCCTAAAAGTCCAGCCCCCTTACTTTTGTAAGTCCTTGACTTTCACTGGAGTGCTTATGCGAGTCAAGTTTACTCAGGTGAGTAAGATTTTGTAAGGGGCTCTAGATGTAAGTAGAAACTGGGCAAATAAAATACTTGATTAAACTAGTTCTTTCCCCAGCTTCCTTAAACAGGAAATTGCCATGTTTCCAATGTGTCTCTTTCTAATTGAGACTTCCAACGTATCTTTTTGAGACTGTCTAAATATTATCTATGTTTGAATACAAAATTCAAAAGGAATTCATTGTAACCACACAGTAATTGAACTAGTGGGTTAAACAGAGAAAGAGAGAGAACTTGCCTCAGGGCTTAGGGTCCTTGAATACCATCTTTACCAGAGACTAAACATTGCAAGCCACCCTGCTGGTAATGGATGGGCATTTTAAAGAGGTAAATGTTAAACAGCGATGAAGCATAATTGGAGCTGTTTGTTGTGCATTCATTGATGAAATGCCAGCAAAACTGAGTCAGTTCAAAATGACATGTTTATGTGACATCAAAGAGCCTCTGCTGACTTGACATTAGATCTGTGACAAATGTATACATTGGAGTCATGCTTGCCATTAACTTCTATTTAGACCTTCTCTGCTTACTTTGCACTGTAAAGAGAAACATTTGTGACTCTGCTCAAGCTGGTCACTTGGTAAACATGTACAATGTTGTGTTAGCAACACAGGCAGAGAAAGTGGTTGAAAAACGCTTCTGGGCCTACTCTACTAAATATATATTCACACACGGTGACTAAAGTGCTGCTTCTTGTTGCCTCAAGGACAGACGCAGTCAGAGAGAGGAAAACCTAGCAGTACACTGCTGTGTGCTCTAGCCAAGTATTTGCAGTTTACACATTTAAAAAACAAAACAAAACAAAAAGCCTGGTTCCTACAGCTCCTCAGAAAATACTTAGATTTGTTTTACTAGACACCAAAGCTTGACCTGGAGAGGTCAACCAGATGGAAGCCAGAGCTTACACCGCGTCTACTGCTATAGCCGAGCCAATTACAGCTTCTCTGCTCTTTCTGGCCAGGTCACAGACACAGTCCCACAGGACTGATCGCTCACATGCTGACCACATGAGCATCATTGCTAGATATTTTTTTTTTCAAAAAAGCAAAACATTGTGGTAAAAGTTATCCTTGATGTACAATCATATTTACTGCTTCTTCTGCTCACTAGCAAATAAATGTCACTTATTAAAACATATCCAGTATTCATGATCATTTCATATTACGGCTTCTCCAAATTATGCCAAGATGAGAGGTGCAAGACCGACCCTGGGGTGCAGGGCTGCCATCTCTATTGCTGTATAGGTGTATTACCTAGTAGGTTATTTTATCTAACCTCGCAGAATGACAGGTTTCAGAGTAGCAGCCGTGTTAGTCTGTATACTCCTGTTCTTTTATCTAACCTCGTTCACCCTATCCACTGTGGTGGGAGGCAAGGGAGGAAGCGATCAACATTATCCTATTCAGGTGGGATTGCAGATGGAAGAGAAAACCACTAGGACTTGGGAACCAGTTTCCTATACCTATAACTAAAAAGCTGAGAGATGCAGTACAGAAGCACCAGCAGGACCTGAGACCGAAAGCACTGAGGTTAGCTGCAATAGTCAGAGGTGTTTGCTAAACAACAGCATGTGGATGGAAAGGCCTGGCTGTTGTATTACAGGTGCTCAGAATCTCTGAAAATCCAGCTCTCGTTAGTATTCTCTCTCCATTAGCTACCACTCTAGATATCTCCATTGTCAAGATTAAGAAGTTTGCCATAGTGGCTAGCCAGCTAGAAGAGTGACCATCCCAGGGCAGCAAACTACATAAAGGTCTCATCTAATAATCTCTTAATTTACCCTTCCGACCAGTCAGCGAAATAAGTACGAAAAACATAATGCTTTGTGGTAAAAGTAATCCCTGCCATACTTCATCACTGTCAGTAATATTTAATGCTTCTTCTGCTTACTAGCAAATCGATAACATATTTAGGCCTTAGGGTGCATGCTGTGAATGGGGTGCTTGAGCATCTGTTTCCCCAGAGACTCTAACCACTCTTCCAGTGAAACAAGAGACTGGAGTATAGAGGAACAGCATTTTACCATTCCACTAATGCCTAGCTACAGTTCCAGATGGAGAGCAAGCAAGGTGCACTCAGGTTCACAATAAGTTTCAGACTGTTTATGGTGGGGGTCTGTACAGTTTTCAAATGGAAAGTAAATGAACAGCTCAGAATATACGGGGAACCTCAGTTGGATCCTGGGTTTGATTTAAACTAGTGACCTAAAAGTGAAAGGTTCTAAGTCACATGACCAATCCCTTGAGTGATCCATTCCTTCTGACCTACAACATGTAAACTGACCTAGTGTGCCCTTGAACAAGTCCCCTAATGTGCAATTCAATTTACCCAGCAAGCAATTAACAGTGGTGTCATAGGACTTAATTTATTAATAAGTTTCCCAGCATTTGCTGATGATCTGCAGATGACTCTCTGGTCACACGGTGCTAGCTCTCTCCTTGTTTCCGTCTGAGAATGAAGTAGAATCAATGGTGCTCTCGCACCAGAGCTCACTGGTTACCAGGGTCTGTGACTGCAGCCATCACCAATTCTTCCGCCTATAACAAGCCCATTGGCGCCACCTACAACAGGTTTGAAGCAGTCCTTGGTATGGTCTTCTCTTCCCTGGCTCATACCACAGGCCTCCAGAAGAAATGGCCTTTTGTTCAGTCTTTCTTCCTCTGTCACTTGCTCACTGCAAGCCCTTCCATCATCATCTTCTGGTTCCTGACCCACACCCTCATCGCTCAGTCCTACCCACATCACATCAACATCTCCACCCTTCCTTCTCCTGTCTCCTCTACTCCCGTCCTCCTTACAATTCCCCTTCTATTCTCTACCTCATACTGTCTGTCTTCCTTTTTACCTCTGGTGACCTCTCTCTCAGTCCGGCCCAAACTAGTATCCTTACTCTCCTCCTCTCTCACACACACATTCCTTCAGCCCTGCTCCTCAGGCTCTGCTCCTCCCAATTCTACAAGCCCTGCTTGATACACAGCCTCTTTCATCCTACTCCCTTCCTTCATGTGCTCTTCGGGCTACAACCTGAAGAGATAAGGCTTCTGTTATGCTCCTTGGTATAGTCTTCTCTCATTCCCTCTGATCTGAAGGCTGAGAGATCAGTGAAGGAAACCTCATCTCCCCACACCCACTTTGTCTCATTTGGAATCCAGTTTGTCTATCTCTTCTCCATGGGAGTGACTGTTACATGCGAGCCCCGGTTCCCCATCCTCCTTTTCCTCCCAGAGAAGTATGAATATTTTAACAAGTGGCTCCCACAGAATCCTTTGCCAAAAACCTTAGATTAACAGCACCTCACTGGAAAATGGCAGACTTGTTTCCTGAAAAGTACACACTGCAGCCACCCTTGAGGCACAGTAGTGTTCATGGCCCACACTGCCTCCTTCTGGCCATCACAGAGTTCTGGTCTACTGGCCATTCCCATGCTATTGCCCCCTAGTCTGAGTGCAGGTCCCTTCCACCCTCCCCTGGAGACAGGTGCCACAGCGGTAAACATGCTAGGGGTTCTGGAGCACAGCGTGAAGTGATGTGATTTGAAGGGGGTGGCAATAGAGACCTTGCTAGAGGCACGACTGAAGTATCCTTCCTTTGGATTTTATTTAAATGCTGGTCAGGGGCCAGCTGAGTCAATTTGGCTTCACTTCTATTGTGAACAATGAGAAGTGGTAACCATTTTGAAAGAGATTTTTTGTTAATGGCAGCTCTCCAGCTTCACTCAGGAATAGGAGATGGTAGCAAATTTGGAACAGAGACTTTTTTGTGTCAGGTCCTGGTGAAAGAGACACTTTCTGTTGTGAACAGGAATGACAATTAAGAATGACCATTAACCCTAAATATTTATATATCTTGAATTGAGAGTTCAGTGAGTTTTGTATCTATGGTTATTTTGAAGGGTCTCTATTGTCCCATTAAGAAGATAATTTGGGAGTTAAGATTAATTTTTAAATGGGTCCTTTAAGAAGTTTAGCAACTTGTATCAGACACTTAACTCAAACGAATGAGTTAATTCGTTTGAAAATTCTCAGAAAATTTATTCTGTGCCCAAAGAGGAAGAGCAGCAAGTTTGTGGAGGATTCACTGCAGTCTTCATACATAACGAAGTGGTTAAATTCCTGCTTTAAGTGCTAGTCAGTGCAGGTTTTCACTATGGCATTATGAGCAGCACTTCCCGAATGTGCTGCAATGCCATGGTACAAAGGGATGTAATAAGGACAGAATTTCAGCCCTAACTTGGAATTCCTTTGCCTTTGTGAGCTTGTCATCCAGCTCTCTATCTGAACATGCTGCAGGTTTTTCTTCTTTGTGGTTCAGTAAATAAATAGAGAAGAGATTTTCAATCTGTGTTATATTATTTCTGTCTCCCATTATGTTTTATTCTTTGTTTCCTTTTTGCCTTTGCCAGCCACTGTCTTTTGTCTGGAAAGGAGGAAATGTAACTGGCGGCTGGCTACCTACACAGCCAAGAGATATTTCTTTTCAGTCAGTAAGTGATGACACTAACTTCCCCTCTAAGGGCACACATCTTCAAGTGCAAAAAAACCTCAGGTCTCAGAATTCTCTCTCAGCAATTTTGCATTTGTTTTGACTTTGCTAACCTTTCCTTTGTTTTTAATGCATGCTTATGATTATCATATGCGGGGAATGTACTAAATCTAGAGCATATTGAAGGAAGGAAATTTTGTCACTGGAGTATATAACTCAGGTGACCAGATGTCCCAATATTATCAGGACCGTCCCGATATTAGGGGCTTTGTCTTATATACACAGCTATGCCCCCCTGAAAAAAAGTGTCCCAATTTTTCACACTTGCTGTCTGACCACCCTATACATAAACATGTGCATAAAATACCATATCATCTTATTTTCATTGATAATCTGTGCTGCAAATGGATTGATTAAGATTTCAAATAAAGGTATTTAGATGTCAGTTAGAGGAGGGATGGCCTTGGGGTTAAGGCACTGTACTGGGACTCAGGAGATCTCTGTTCAGTTCTTGGTTTTGCCACATGCTTGGACAGGTCACTTAATCTCTCTGGGCCTTGCTTCCCCATCTGTGAAATGGGGATAATACTCTCTCTCGCCAGATCTTTTGTCTGTCTTGTCAGAATGTCCTGGTTTTGCACTGTGATCTGTGCAGACAGAATGCATTGACTTCAATGGGGCTCGGTGCGGGTGCAGCCGTCCACTTGCACAGATGGCAATGTAGGATGGGATCCTTAGTTTGTCTCTACGTACTTGTAGAATGACTATTACAGTAGGGCCCTCATCTTGGGTGGGGTCAGTCAGTTCTATGGCGATACCAACAGCCATTAACATTTATCAAGGGTTCATGAAGTACTAGAGCCTTGAAAAGATGCAGCAAAAATAAAACAGGTGTCCTTAGGCTGTTAATACTGAAGAACTTGTGTACTTAATATTAAATGGCTCCTCATTCTTCTTATAGTGGTTGTCATCAGAGACTGCAACAGTGGAGTTCTACTCTGGAAATGGCTCTGCAAAACTAGCATAAGGGATTATTCTATGCACTGACTCCATATCAGGTTTGCTCAGCTTACAAGTAAAAAGGATGCTTGGTTTTTTTTTTTGTTGGTTTGTAAACTCACAGCTATAACAAAAAAAACACTGCCTAGAGACTGAAAAAAATCAAGCTGTGTTCTGGGTCCTGCAGCATCGTTAGTACCTGTGCAGGATACTCAGTGACACCTGTGCAGCCCCACCAGTTAACAAACTCTCCTCTCACTTATATCTGTGTGATCCCAGTGTCTACAAGCAAATGGTACAGGTGGAGCTGAAGGTATGATTTGGTCCTGCAGTTGGATCTTAGGCCCTGGTCCTGCACCACAGTCTACAATGGTAGGCTCTTGCACCGCCTCATAGAAGACAAGTCCTTGATTTTTCAGCCTAAAGATTATAGTAATAAGCTCTCTCTGAGATGCATTTCAATTCCTTGAGGATTATTGGAGGTGGTACACAGTACCGACTAACTCAATACTTGTGTATTGACAGTTTATGTCCTCTTATCACTAAATATGACATTTTAAGCTGTCAGGCAAAGCCCAAGAATAAGCATGGGGAAAACTGTACAATATTGTAGAGATAGAGACAGGACACAGACCACTTGTATAGCCTAGCTGTGGTCACAGCACTGACTGCCTACACAGAGCTATGGTACAGTGAATCTACGCAGATCACAAATCTACTGGCCATTCCTGCAGGAATCCCTGTTCCCCCCTATGCTCCTGTGTGGGGGGAAGTTGCCCCAGAGCTAGGAGCTCCCCCTCCTGGCTCATTTTCTATTTTCCCTGACAAATACTATAGAAACGTCATGTTCCTACTGTATTTTTCGACTTCTTCGGTGTGCAAGGGGCTACAGGACTTGGCCTAATGGGATTATTTACTAATGGGTTACAAATAATTGTGCATGTTGATATGTAATTGATAATATGTCTGTTGACATTGATTAAATAAGGAGTAAGATGTTGCCTGTTTTCTGTATGGCAGTTAGCCTATTAATTTCTGGCTGCCTGCAGTATCTTAGCATCTCGTAGCCTGAGGGACTGCCAGAAGAAAGCCTTCTTCAAGCGAATGAGGATAGCATGAAATGATCAGGTGAGGAATAGGCTTAAGAAATATCATTCAAGTTTGTCAAATCAAACACCAAACAAACCAACCAACCCTCCCCTTCCATCCTTTCCCCCAGCCCATTAAATAGCCTCGATCCTGCTTGGAGAAGTATTGCCAAGGAAAGCAGCTTCTGAGATCAGGAATGTTTTGCTGAAGTTTGATTTCTTCCCCACAAAGCATGTCTGGTATTAGGTGTCTTCCAGGCCCAACTTTATATTTCCTTTCTAAGGATGCTCTGTGCCAAAGGCCATCATTTTTATTAGTTATATTTACTCAGGTAATACAAATGTAATAAGACCAAAGGAAAGCAACAGATAACCGAAGCTAGTAGGCAGGTGATCAGTGCCTAGTCTGCGACTTGGAAGGGACTGAGGATATTGGTCATGCCAGTCTCTCTTATGCATTGGTCCAGGCACCCAGGGGTAAGTGGTTGCAGTGTGCCACACTACTCCTTCCCTTTAGCAGGTAAGCGGGGGCAAGGAATGGGGGGGAGCATTGCCATCACACTCAGGTCAGCAATGCTGAGCCAGCACTGAAGGTGCTGCAAGTTGCCGCTTGCTCCCAATAGAGCAAACAGGAGAAGAGCGGTAACTCGGAACAGTAACTCAGAGGTGAGCCAGTGCCTCATGGGGCTAGTCGTGGGATGGAGCAGCCTTTGCTTGGAGCTACGCCCAAATTTACAATCTAGCCCTGTGTGACAGGCATATCAAGCCCCTCAGCATGCTCAGCTGTTACACAACGTGGGATGGTCACATGCCGAACAAAGTGATTCTACACCTAAGACAGAGGCAGTCTCCCCTTGATACTCAGGTTCTGATCTTACAGGCAGGCAGACACTAGCCTGCATAGTTAATGCTTTTATTTTTCTGTCAGATAATCAAGTGGTGCTTTCCCCCCTGGGTTCAAGCTTTTATTTAGACTACAGGCAGCAGAGTCACAGTTGCACAATGGAAAAGTTACAAGCTTGGACCTCTGGCTAATAAATACAGTATTAATGAACAGAAGCTAAAACAAACAGACAAGCACAGGGATGCTAAGTACCTTTAAAGCTGCGGAAGTAGCATGGGTGCTATGGATTGTATATAAGTGCTTCATGAGGTACCAAGCCTTTTGATTACAATCATGAATGGCACTGTAGAGCAGGGAGAAAACCAGTGTATAGGCCAGTCTGTATCATTCTATTCTTTTTAGGATTAGTATAGTCTAAAACTACCGTACATTAAGCCACAGTTGGGTTCTGTCATGCTCCCATGAAAATAATGAACATTCTCCTTGCGTAATGGCTGCAGACTACTCACCAGCAACTGATGCACCAGTTGCAAGGAGAGGCAGGTATCAAGCAGCACCTTGATAAATGGCCTTTTGATAAGAAGAAAACTGACCCTGGAAATTAAGGGCAGTATTCTGACCCCACTTTTGCTAGGGGAAAATGGCAGGGGTGGGGAAGGGTGGTAGAAGACCTTCCTTCTGCCTTCCTGTTCAGGAAGCAGCCAAAATCCTGCACCTTGCCCTGGTTCAGGCAAGGGGGTGACGTTAGCTCTGGACATGCTGAAGGGCATAAGCTGGCCAAAGGCTTAACTTGACTTGTGGAAATGTTATTCTCTTATCGACTTGTCTCTTACGTGCATTACACCCTGCTTCTTCCTCTCTGGCTATGCCACTAGCTCGCCCAACCACTCGTTCACTTCCCTGCAACCATCTCTGTGCCTTCTTCCATGCTGTCCCGTGTACATAATGCCCTCCTTAATCTCATCCGCAAGACTGCTACCCTGTCCCCTTCCAGATACTTCCCAAGGACCCTCTTCCGCACCGGGGCCTTACAAATCAGTAGCCAACTAATCAAGGATAGATTGGGATGTAGCTGACTGCCATGTCTATCTATTCATATTGTTTAAAAAAAATCAATGGGTATAAATTATATACTGTACATAAAATGTTTATTGATTGCATCCCTCTCACTCTTATCTTCCAAGTGCTGATTGTTGTCTTAGATTGTAAACTGCATGGAATAGGGACTGTGGTCTTACGTGTTATAAAGGGGCTAGCTGGGGCTCGACCCTCTCCGGGGCGGTGGGGAGCCACACCGACTCACTACACACAGTTGAGGTTCGGGGAATTAGTTCGGCCGTGGGAGTCTCCCTCCGTAGCCCTTGTGGTAACTGAAATAAGCACCGTAAGCCCGGGACCCAGGGCAGGGCAGGGCAACAGTGAGTCAGGCCCTCAGGCAGGGGCTGAGCAGTAGTAGTGTGCAATAATAGCAGAAAGCCCAGTCCCTAGGTCAGGGTGGGGCAACAATGAGTCAGGCGCTCAGGCCCCTCAGGCAGGGGTGAGCAGCAGCAGTGCGAATGTAGGCCTAAGCCCAGGCCCCAAAGGACCTGGGAGAGGGGAAGACGGCCACCCACAAGGTGGGTGGCAGGGGGGACGCCAGCCCTCCCACTCCACTGCATCCCAGCCCGGGGCCCTAGCAGCAGCAGAAGACCCGCTGCTGTGCCAGTGGCGATCCTGGCCGCAACACGCTGACATAGGCACTGGCAGTGCTGCAGCCAGACTAGGGTCTGCTGCCCCCGGGCTACTTCCAAACTCCCCCTCGGGTAATACCTGGGTCACGGTGGCATCCTCTGGGGGGTCCAGCATGATGGGTTTCTCGGGGTAGCAGGCGTGGGGCAGGCCCAGCAACTCCTCCGGCTAGCGGGCCTGGGGCAGGCCCAGCCAGTCCTTGTGTGCACCTAGGGCCGCAGTGCCTTCCCAGTCGCAGGCTAGGCTGGAGGCATCTGGCCTCCTCAGCGGCTGTCTCCCCAGTGAGTTCAGAGGTCGAGCCTTTGTACTTCTGGGGCGCCGTCTGACCCTCTGAGGGGTGGGCTCAGAGTTCCCTAGCTCCACCCACTCTGGCGTCCGGAAGGGCTCGTCCCTTTCCGGGGTGGCGGGGAGCCACACCGCCTCACTACAATATTCAGACAGTACCTAGCACAACTAGGGTCTTTGGGCACCACTGCAGTAGAAATAAAACCACCTCATAAGGTAACAGCAGGATTCGCCCTACATGCACATGCAGAGGGTGCCAGTTGCTGGCTTAGGTCACTATGTGGACTACCCACCTTTGGGGGTGACAGTGCCAGGGGGACTGCAGCCACAATTCCCGCTTCTCTGCAGGTCAGTGCTTGGAGCTTTGACTCCACCTCCCTACACACTGGCTAACCCAGTTGAGCTGGTGCACAAAGCCAAATAATCTGCACTAGGGAAAGGAATGCTACAGATTAATTCCCCACCTGAAGCAAGAGGAGAACCAAGACCAAATTGTGACTGAGTTATAGCTGGGTGTTCCTGGGGCAGCACAGCTACATGGTGCCCCTTAGCGCGCACGTGTGTGTGTGTGTGTGTGTGTGTGTGTGTGTGTGTATGTGTGCACGCGTGTGTGTAAGCTTTGCCATAAAAAAAACCCACCCCAGAAGACTGGTTTGGGTTTTTCTGGTTCTTGGTATTTTACTAAATAATCTTGTTCAAAAAGTGGATGCGACTGATATTTACACCTTTTATTTGCCTCCAGAATGGAGCTTGTAATGGCTATTCCACACCTCCAAATAAATACGGCCTTTACTTTTTAATTGGCTCCATGTACAACTCCCCTAAGCGCTTGAACTCTTTGTACACCTATGCTGATACACGATGGCTTTTCTATCTAGTATCAACCCAGAAGGCAAAGTCTCAAAATAACTCTGGTATATGCATAGAGAACACATTTAAAATAAAACACTCAATTGACAGTTCAAGCCTTGCAGCACTTGCCAGTGGATCTTCTCCAAGCAGGAGGTGTTCCAAGTCAGCATAGCACATGGCTAAGATAGCCTGCTTTCCATATTGTATTATCAGAGCATCTTCCAAAAGCTTTCCCACACAACAAAATGTCACCAAGAAGGTTTTACTCCAGCCTCTATATCGCAGGCTGCAGCTACAACTGGAGTTACTGCACTGTTGGCAGTGGAAGCTATCACTGACAAAGTACAGTTTAGGATCAGGCAAGCAAAAACTTTCACGGGCAGAGCTGCTTACTTGATACTGTGTACGTCTGTCTTTCAGAACAGATTTTTGCAAGATGAACACAGACAGTTTACAGCAGCATCTTTGGCTTGAACTGGTCTAGTCTTTAATGGCCTGGTTCTCCATCCCTTCGCACCATGTTTACACTGATGTTAAGCCAATGAAATTGGAGTTACATTGACATACAACTCACACAGAAGAGTGGGGAGTTAGAGTCAATGTAACAATGCAAAAATGGCACCTTAACTGTGTCGGGGTATCCCAGTTCACTATGTGGTCCCCAAATCCCATGCATAAGTCCCACTTGCTCCTTTCCACATCCTTTGGGGAAGCAAGACTTAACCGCAGAAGTAGATACCCTACTCAGACATAGCACCAATGATTTTATTTGGGCAGGGACCGTTTGGGGGCGCCCTGTGGGGAATCTTACAATACTACAAACAGACCAAGTCCCCAGTGCTTAAAAATGCAGAGTAATGCTGTCTTACCTGACAGAGTCCAGACCCAGAATAGGGTACTTCCTTCTCCTTGTGATGGTCACTAGTACTCAGGTGTGGTACAAACCTGGAGTAGTGAATCCTAGTCTGCTGTATCACAAGGCATGTACCCTGCACAGGTCTGGGCTTCCCCACTGGGGGGTGGGCTGCTCTTCCAGCTCAACTGCAGCTGTATCCAGGTCTGCCCCCTGGATCAATCCCCAAGCCACAAGGTCAAGCTATATTTGGGCCTGCTTCCCTCCCCACCAGCAGTAACACTTGCTCACTGCCTAAATCCTCAGCTGTCTCTCAGTATTGTCCCTGTGGCAGCCAACTGGCTCTGAGGTAACCAGGGGACTGGCAACCAATCACTTAGGCATGGCTGAGTTCTTCTCTGGAGTGGTGTTCATCTCCTCCAGTGAGAGGCAGGGATGTAGTAGTCTATGGGGGAATTTTCTCCCAATCTTCTATCCAACCAGGGGTCTTGGGCAGATTCCCTCTCTGCCCACCTCCTATTTTATAAGGTCCATAGTGAGGGAGGGCTGGCTCTTCCACATTAATGCTATGTGCATGTGGAGTGAGGGCTCTATAACTTGTCTGTTTCAGAATCTTATCTGCTCCCTTTTTGACAAAAATCAGATTTTGCTACATGTTCCCCATGTTAGCACTGTATGGGGAGGGAGCAGCTGTGGGGAGTGAGCAGAGTTCTATTCCTCCATGTGCACCTGCAACAGAAAGATTTACTAAGTTCCAGTCAGCTACACCTGGGCAACTACACCGGAGGCAATAGGGTTGTGTAGGTGTTAGCGAGGGCATAACTGGAAGACAATGGTATTACACAAATGTACCAAAAGACTAATTTGGCCTCCAGAATTTGTATTATTGGAGAAAACGGGTAGGACGGAAAGAACCTAACTTGACTGAGCTAAGGCTGAGTTTGCAGAATTAATAGTTAGAGGGAAACATCTTTTTACTTGTAAACTCATGCATCTGATCTAGAACCACTGAGACCAAATAAACATGGAGCCCCACTGTGCCATTTTATGGTGTCACTTTTCAGACCAGAATTAATACACTCATGTTGTACTTATTGTTTCAGGTGGAGGAGTCATACATCTCTGGACAAAGGATCCATTGTTTTCTTTTGATATAGTGACCTCGACCAGAGTGAACGACAAAAGGGAAGATCATTGCATTCAGTGACTTGAGGAATAAAACCCACCCAAGTTGGAATTCAGAAGCTTTCACCCACACCTTTGTTGGTCATCATGTTCCATCCCTTCTCTTAGGCTGTACCTTCTGACCCACCTTGTGCTTAGAGGAAATGCAGCTTTCTCTAGGACTACACGTGCCATTTCAACAGCCACAGAAGAACGTTAAGGTACATTTCAAACTCTATGACGTAAGCATATACACTATGGGCCTGGGCCTGCTCCCAGTGAGATCCGTGAGCCAAATTCTCTGCTAGCATAATGCCACTGAAATCATGCCAGCAGAGAATTTGACACAATGAGTTTTGCCATGGACTGTAGTGGGAATAGTTCAGGCCCATACTGTACATGTTTGTATTCATATATACAAGATGTGAAAACTTCAGCTCGTGGCACCTTTTATACTGGTGATGCTGCTTATACCGGATTATGTCCTATATTGACCAGTTCATGTCATAGGAGCAGAGTATGATATTGTAACCCACTGGTTAATGTGTGTTATGCATTCCTTCTTAAAGAAAGAAGGAACGGCCATACTGGGTCAGAGCAATGGTCCATCTAGTCCAGTATCTTGTCTTCTGACATGTAACGGTGCTAGATGCTTCAGAGGGAGTGAAGAGAACAGGACAATCAAGTGATTCATCCTCTGCCATCCAGTCCCAGGTTCTAGTAGTCAGAGGTTGTGTGAAGTAGTATTTCCTTGTTTGTTTTCAATCTTCTGCCTATTAATTTCATTGGGTGACCCCTGATTCATGTGCTATGTGAAGGCATACATAAGACTTCCTTATTCATTTACTCCACGCCATTCATGATACAACTATCATATCCCCTCTTTGTCATCTCTTTTCCAAGCTGAACAGCCGCAGTCTTCTTTAAACTTTCCTCATATGGAAGCTGTTCCATATCCCTAATAGTTTTTGTTGCCCTTCTCTATACTTTTTCTATTCTAATAGATCTTTTTTGAGATGGGGTAACTAGAACTGCACATAGTATTCAATGTGTGGGTAAACCATGGATTTATATAGTAACATTATGATATTTTCTGTCTTATCTCTCCCTTTCTAATGGTTCTTAACATGGTTAGCTTTTTTGACTGCTGCTGCACATTCTAAGAAAACATCTGCTCACCTATCCACAGTGACTTCAAGATCTCTTTCTTGAGTAATAATGGCTAATTTAGACCCCATCATTTTGTATGTATAGTTGAGATTAGGTTTTCCCAATGTGTATTATTACTTTGCATTTATCAACATTGAATTTCATCTGCCATTTTCTTGCCCAGTCACCCACTTTTGAGAGATCCATCTGTAACTCTTCAGTATCAGCTCTGGACTTACCTACCTTGGCCTGATTCACAGAGGATGTGACTTTATTATAGCTTCTAGCTAAAGAGACAGGCTCTTTAGCTGAAGCCATAGAGAGTTTTGCTTTTGGATCTGGAGGTACCCATTTTATTCCCTGGTGTATCAGCATCAGCTAAGTGAGGGCTCATCCAGTATTCAAATGGTTGTGGGTTTTACCTATATGGTAGTATGTAATCCATTGGTCATTGCATATATTACAGGCTCACCTCTTTGCTGGACCCACAAAGGGGTATTACAGCTCCTAAATACAGAGATTGGCTATTTAGCTCAAGCTACAGCAACTCATTCTTTTGGATCAGCAGGTCCTTGATTCAATTCCCAGTGTATCAGCCAGGATGGCATTGGCAGCTATCATCTTATTCTCAGGTCATTGGTTGTGACTCCATAGTTACAGCTGAACAGAGTTTTGCACTTAACTGTACATACATGCACACAAAATCCACTATATATGAGTATATACGCATATATTGTAGACTGTTCAATGACTATTTGACCATGTCTGATTTCCTTGCAGCATACAATGTTTTATTTTTCTATCTGTATCACACAGCAAACTGGAAATATACATATTTTCCTTATATCAAACATGGTGAACAAGATCCTCAGCTGATATAATCATCATCCCCCAGCTTTATCCATCTGTCTGCTTTATCTATCATATATTAGTCAGCAAGAGAGAAAGAAAGAATACGTGACGGTGTTGTTTAAAGGTTCTAATGGTGTGAGATTGGGATGACTGCATTACCTCATGAATGATGAAACCACATGTGAATTATGCAGGTCATTCCAAATATGTGCTAACAAAGACTTACACCACTCCATGCCATGACATATTGTGCTTCAACAACGTTTTCAGAACATTTCTAAAGACCGTTTAGTTATGTTTTAAAGCAGTTTATTTTTTAGTGGTATTTTTATTTAATCTATTTTTCAACTGTAAAACCCAGGTTACCTTAAAAACAATGAGTCCAGTTGGTCAGGCCTTGGAAGAAAATGTATTAATTTTTATAATGTCTAAAAATTACCTGCAATAGTTTTTCTATCCATCAGAATGTTGTGGATATAAATTCCAATATCTTGTAGGCTACCAGGGATAAGGGCTACAAACCAGCAGCTTAAAGCAATGCAGTTTCTGGGGTGGGGAAAGAGTCTGGTGATTTGGAGACAATTCCACAGTTCAGGGAACTGGACAACATTTCATAGATTCATAGATATTTAGGTCAGAAGGGACCATTATGATCATCTAGTCTGACCTCCTGTACAACGCAGGCCACAGAATTTCACCCACCACTCCTGCAAAAAACCTCACACCTATATCTGTGCTATTGAAGTCCTCAAATCGTAGTTTAAAGACTTCAAGGAGCAGAGAATCCTCCAGCAAGTGACCCGTGCCTCATGCTACAGAGGAAGGCGAAAAACCTCCAGGGCCTCTTCCAATCTGCCCTGGAGGAAAATTCCTTCCCGACCCCAAATATGGCGATCAGCTAAACCCTGAGCATATGGGCAAGATTCATCAGCCAGATACTACAGAAAATTCTTTCCTGGGTAACTCGGATCCCACCCCATCTAATATCCCATCACAGGCCATTGGGCCTATTTACCATGAATATTTAGTTACCAAAACCATGTTAGCCCATCATACCATCTCCTCCATAAACTTACCGAGTTTAATCTTAAAGCCAGATAGATCTTTTGCCCCCACTGCTTCCCTTGGAAGGCTATTCCAAAACTTCACTCCTCTGATGGTTAGAAACATTTGTCTAATTTCTAGTCTAAATTTCCTTTGTTTGAAGCTACTCTGAATTATGGAATATTAGTTGGAAGGAGCTGGATTGTCAGGTAGAGGGTGGGTGATGTTGTCAAAGATGCATGAAATATGCCACTTATGACTAGTTTATCACATGGATATAACCTCAATCTGTGTATACATAGGTGTTTGCTTGGGTGTGTACATACACGCTCCCCAAAACACAGTATACACATCATATTGTATGCACTGAAACAATCTATGCTAATAAATAATATTGAATACACACACAGCAGAATTCAAGTTCAGCAGAAACACAAATGAAACCAAATCTCTCTGTATTTGTACATTTTCCACAGGCTTTTCCCCAGTGTGGGAGCCAAAATGAAATGGGAATGGGTATTTCCTTCACTGAAACACTCTGAGGGGATGTTCACAGTTGGAGCTGGAGGTAACATACTCATGCTAGCCCTAGGAGAACGATCATGCTAAATAACAGTAGGATAGTTGCAGGAGATCAGGCTAGCTATCTTGGTAAGTAACCATGGCAAAATGTAATGGGGTGCACTCACCTCCTGTGAGCGCCTCCTGGTCGAGCATGTGTGCCCCTGTAGTTTCTTCTCAATTTTCTTCACTCCTAGCTCACCCTGCCAGCTGCTGCACTCATCAGGCGGGTCTTCAGTGACTCAGCCCTCCAGTCAAGTCACACTCCGCCCACGTGTGAAATAAACCAATTCTTTCCAGGGTACAGAATCCAAAATATCCCCAACATATTTCAGCCCCTTTCCCTGGGCCCAGTCTTCTAAAACAGTTCAACAGGGCCATCGGGTACCCTCGGTTGGTGTGTCCTTCTCTGCAGCCCTCCCTGGGCTCAGTCTTTAACCAGTCCTGCAGGCCCATCGCAGTACCCTCACTTGGTCTAGCTAGGTTGCAAGTCTCCTACTCTGGTATTGAGCAGCACCCCAAGGGCTTCTTGGCTGGGGACTCCTTGCCTCTACTAGAGTCCTGAGTGACCCTACCTTTCCTGCTGAGCCACCCCTCTTGGGCTCAGTTTTCTGACCACAACTCCCAGCTGAATCAGTCCCCGTGCAGGTATTATAGTTCTAATTCCCTTCCTTAGGGCATAGCCACTTCCCCCCTGTGGCTGGTGGGGGGACAGAGGCCCATCTACTGCTCTGGGCCCCAGCCCAGGGACCCTTTAAGTATAGCAGCCTCATGCTGCATCCCTTTAGTAATTGCTACTCTGGACCACTTCCCCATACCCTTTCTTAATTGAGTCCCAGCAGCCAGCCAGAAACTATTCTCTCACTGCCCCAGGTCCTGCCAGTAACTACCGGACCTAGCCCTTTTGCTCCTACAGCCAGCCAAGAGCACCTCTTATGCCCCTGAGCCAGCTAGCAGACTGAACTCATGTTGGCCCGGCAGCTCCTTTTATATGGGCCTGCTGGGCCCTGATTGGCTGCTCTCTGTTGCCTCTCTCACTGGCTCTTTCCCCTACAGCCACTCTAGCCTGCTTGGAGGACCTTTATACTGCTCTTTTCCTAGGACAGATGTGGCAGGCCCCTGAGGGGTCAGCACAGGTTTGTACTCAGCCAATCATGATCAGATGTCTTGACTTTATAGGGATAGTCCCAATATTCAAGGCTTTGTCTTATATAGGCACCTATCATCCTCCACTCCCATTCTGATTTTTCACACTTGCTACCTAGTCACCCTAACTCATGGTGGCTAGCTCTCCCCGCTTGCTGCTGCCTGCATTTTTAGCACACAAGCTTGATGAGAGCTAGTGCGGGTATGTCTCCTCCAGCTGGGAATCAGCTCCCCCAGTTCCAAGTGTTGACATACCTTGACAATACCAAACTGTCTTATTTCTGCCTCATAAATGGTTTGCTGCCCTGACCCATTCAGAAATCCTGTGAAAATCATCCTAACCATTAAAAATAGTCCTCTGTTAGTTATATTTTTCCATTCACAAAAGAGCAAAGAGATACTTTCTATTAGAATGACTTATTTTAGATTGAGAGACCAGCAGAACAAAAGTAAACTTTCATGAAGAAACAGTGTGTGTGTGTTTCTCCTATGATTTTCTGCACCGTTGTTCATAAAACAAGCCTGCCTGCCTGCAGGCAGCAGAGTCTTTAGAGATTTAAAGATGCAGTACCTAATACCCCGAAAAGATAAAGATAACATTCAATACACCACAGAAACAGTCTGAGTTTTAAGATCCAAGCATGAGTTTGCAAGGCTGGCAACTAGAAAAAAAAATATTGTTTTACTGTTAACCTGAGCTTGTTTGATATGGAATCACTGAAACACAACAGACATGGGATCTTGGGATGCCATCTTTACAGCGTCACTTTTCAGAGTGCAGCAGCATTTTCATCAAAAATTGTTTAGGATGTAGGGTTGCTTCCCTAATTGGTTATAATTATGAGAGAGTTTTTAATTAAGAGTGAAGACCTATCAATAGATTCCCCCCAGGCCCTCCCTACCTCTCAGAAAACACAGGGACCCCTTGTACACTGAGTTTACCACATCCTATGGGAGAAAATTTCTATGGGGTGTCCATTGTTACTATACTGGCAACACATCACCCATAACTACATCAATATTGAAACAATTTACTCTTTTTGTATCCAAAGGTCTCATACTTCCCTTTAATTTCCAGGAGAAAGTGCATTGAAGGAAAACACTAAGTTCTTCAATGCTGACCGTGAGAGAGTGTGGTGAATGAAAGAAAGTTGTGAAATAACAGGTTTATAACACAAAATCAGTTCAGACAAACTGCCATGACACAATTTTTTAGGACACCAATAAGACAGCAGGATTCATCAAAGAAGTATGTCTTTACGCTAGTATGGAGCCATGTACATATGTGTTCTCCTACGCACAAACACACATGCTGTAGCTTTACAGTTCAGATTTTAAATACTATAGTACTATACAGTGAAAGTAATTATGCATTATTAGTACTCTTGTTACTTGACTATGTACCATAACTGGTTATTGGGATATGAACAGGGCACAGGTTAGTTTATCACAGCAGAATTTTACAGTTCTATGCATTCCATTAGCATTCTAATGGTTAATGTCTAAACTTACATTGCCTGAGTTCCTTCTTCCATTTGATGGCTCAACTGAAGCTTGATGTTTATGGTGGAAATTGTCTTGATTTCTTTAGATGAGATGAGCATCCAAGGAGTTTGAAAATGTGTTTTAATTAAGATTCTACTAAATTCTACCAGACACCTACCTGGAAAACAAAGCAACTGAATAATTAACTCTGATGAGAGCAGATGCTACTCTAATGACAACCTGTTACCGCTCAAGTGCATCATTAGTTGCTTTACTATGTTCTTTTAATATGTCCAGAGCTCCTCAGCTAATGAATATATTCGTAGCAATGTACTTAAAATAGTTCTTCATTGTGGACTGTTGTAAAAAGATATACCCGACATCTGCAAAAATCTTCACTGAAACAGTATTTCCTCTAGTCTGTGATTGTGTGCTTGGAAACAAATGTTTCCTTAGCTATCCTTGTGGGATTATTTTAGCCATACATCAAGTGAAGCTTGCAAATTGACGAGAATCTAATGATGCATTTATTTACAGATGTGCTGCTTTGCTCCCTGTGATATTACTGAGGGGTGAGAAGAGTGCAAGGGTTTTTACTCCCCCCTCCCCACCCCTCCATTTAATGTGAACAGTCATGCATTTGACAAAGTAACTAGAAAAATACCACCAATTTGATCTTACCCTATTATTTATAGCACTCAAAAATGAATCTATATAATCCCCTCCTAAAATACGTATGTAATGGTTCCAAAATAGAAATACGCTGTTTATATTAAAATAACCTCGTTTAATGATACAGTGTGGTTTCCTCTTCCAATGATATATTGTGATTTCCTCTCAGGGCATATATTATATTTATATTAACAAATTATGGGATTCTACTTTTAAAGATATGCACAAAACAGGATCAGTCTGACCATAAAAATAACAAGATAATGAATTTAACACAAACAGACCAACCAAAGAAGTGGAACTCTGAATGATCTAATTCATATTTTTGATGTTTCCTTAAGAATATATGACAGGTTTCAGAGTAACAGCCATGTTAGTCTGTATTCGCAAAAAGAAAAGGAGTACTTGTGGCATCTTAGAGACTAACCAATTTATTTGGGCATAAGCTTTCGTGAGCTACAGCTTACTTCATCGGATGCATCACGAAAGTTTATGCTCAAATAAATTGGTTAGTCTCTAAGGTGCCACAAGTACTTCCTTTTCTTTTTAAGGATGTATATTAACCATACAATTATTCCCTTTGATTTGAACTTTTTAAAATAAATCTTTCAAAATACAGTAAAAATCCGGCTAAGATGATAAAGAAAGATGAGGATAAAAATACATCATCTATGAGTAAGACTATCGGTTTGTCACCATTTTGGTTTTTTTAAAATGCTATAGTATGTGGCTTCTTTAAACTCTTGATTCAAAGCCTGTTGAACTAATGGAAATCTCTGTAATTAGTTCAATAGGCCTTGGATCAGGCCCTAAGTACATGGAATGGAAGTTGGAGATTGTTGGAAGTTGTGGACAGACTCTTCTGGATGGAGCAGACAGTTAGGAGCAAGGTTGCATTCACTGGGATCTTTAAAGAAATAAACAAAAGTCACAAGACCACAGTGTGCTCTCAGAGAATTTTTCTATGGTTAAGGCCGCATTCACTCCTGTGGATACTGTGAAATGGCAGGCTGGCCCCTAAAGGAACTGGCACCACTTGTGTGAGTCAGAGAAACCACACTTGACCCAAAGTGTATTTATTGTTGGGCCATCCATAAACAAACCTCCCTTCTGGTTAAAGAATAAGAGCCACATTATGCAACCCTTCCTCATGTGACATGCTCTATTGATTTCAGTGGGGCTGGTCACATAAGCAATTACTTGAGTGAGGGCTGCAGGATCAGATTTTATTTTGCTACTTCTCTATTGCAGCCAGGAAAAATTAAGGACCTGATCCTGTTCCAAATGAAAACCAATCGGAATTTTCTGAACATTTAAATTTGAACTTACCATATGGGAGAACTAGAGAAAATTCTGCAGTAAATCTCATCCGTGTTTCTTGATTAGAGCTTGATTTGTCCATTTCACATCATCACATTTTTTGGCAGTCTGTGTGGGAGGGAGGCTGGGATGCAACATGTCACATTTCTGGCATGTTGAGAGCCAGGGCTAAGTTAACTTCTGGCATATGTGGATGCAGCTCCACTGAAACCAGTCATGCTGCATCTGCTCACGCCCATGCTGAATTTGGCTGTCTATATATATTTTTGGAACAGGTTGAAAATCGAAGAAAAGCTAGCTTTTAGCTTTCAAGACCTTTACAATAAATGCCCATCCCTGATTTTGGCATCTAAGACCCCTCTCATCTGTGCCAACATGGTGTGGCTGTTTGCCAGATGGGAAGTTGAGCTTCTGTTACATGTGTTCCAAATTGTTTTATGTTCTAATGTTCTTTTGCACATGGGGTCAAATTCTGAGTAACACCAAAAGATCCCAGTGGAAACACTGAAACTAAATATGCAAGGCAAACAGTATTTGGTTAATCCTGGCATTCTGCAGTACAGAGGGCTGCATTGCATGAACTGATAAAAAAAATTAAGAGGAATTTACTTATTTAGGCCCTGAGCCTGTAATTGAATCCTATAACACAGACCCTTGCCCCTGTGCAGAGCCTAATTGTAGATGATGGGGCTCTGTACAGGTCCATGTTAGCTAATCTGATTGCAAGATAGGTGGTCAGATTAGTTTATTGTAATGCGCCCTTCAAATCAATGTGTAGGGTCTCCTCTTGAGCTTATAGCAAAGTTATTCACCACAGGTGAATTAATTATAAAAATAGAGAATTTAGGATAAACTCATAAATAATCATAACTTTCTTAAAAACCTGCCTGACCTAAGACGTTCAGCTAGCCAAAACAAAATGCAACAGAGAATCCACTGTCACTTTGTTTTCTAGAAAAACAAGCAAATGGAGGGGGGAAAGTGTGTATTCCCAAACTCAGGAAAACAAATTAGCCAGTTGATTTCAACCAAACAACATCTGATTTTATAGCAATGCTGGGATTTACTGCAGTCTGACTTATTGTAATCATATTTTAAAAAAGAATAAAAGGGGGGGGGGACTTTGGCATTGGCAGGAATGTTTTCTTTTGGGACTGGCTCTTAACTGCAGTATGTATATATCTTCATAGGTCACCTTTCCTACTTAAAAAGAGAGGTGCCTTTTGAATTTATAGACTCACAGCTGAGCACTGTGCCTTTTATGGAGACCTCTCTGGGTCTGATTAATTAGTAATTGGGGCGGGAGCTATGCACTTCAGTGACTCTTGCTGCCTTGATTGTAAATCGCAATCTGGTGCTGAATCTCAGTAGGTCACATTGCTGGTTTTGCTGTGCCCCAGTGACACCACTGATTAAATCTGTGTAAACAGTATCTTTATAAAAACAGTGGAGTTAGTGGGATGGAGAGTGGCATACAATTTGGGGTGAAAATTAAAATGATTTCTTTCTGAGAGTCCTGGTTTTGTTAAGAACATTTTCTTCAGTTGTCAGCCATCCCAACCGATTATGCAATAAACCAATGGCTTTAATTTGTACAAATAAACCCTAAAATCATCACTCTACTCATAAACAGGGCTCCTAGAACAATAAACAAACATTTTATTGCTGAACAGCTTTGAAAATAAAGAAATTACATGATAGGAGTTAAAGCCATTTCTTTCTCTAACAATGCCAGTGCATGATTCTAGTGGAATACATGGGCCAGATGCTCAGCTGGTGTAACTCAATGTGGCTCAGCTAACCATCATCTTCAGTGGCCTTTGGATCAGGCCAACAGATATGGATAGGGGAATATAAGAAATTATTGTACATACTGCTGAGTAATACACATGCACAGTGCATTCGGGTATGGAACTATTAGGCAATGATAGTATCAATTTCAGTGGAACAGTGAAGGCTAGCAATTAAGCTGGCTTGACTTGTCTAGCTATTACTGTTTTAAATTGAAGTACAGGAGCAGGGCCAAATGCTGCCCACTTAATGCTCTAGGAGATTTGTGTGAGTAAGGCGAGCAGTATTTAATCTATAGAGACATTTAATTGTCATGGGCTTGACTCTCTTCTCAAATACTCTTGTGTAAATCAGGAATAAGGGTTTGATTCTGCAAGTCACTGAGTGCTCTGGTCCCCATCTAGCATGGGAAGAGTCTCTTTGAAGCCAATGGGACTATTTATGTGCTTAACAGTAAGCACGTAAGTGCTTTGTGGATCAGAGCCACAGTGCTTACCACCGTGCAGGATTCATCCCTAACTCCATTTTAGTCACTGGGATTCCAACAGTATGAGAAGAGAATCAGGCCTTACAGATCTGCATTTAAAGTTTTCACTGTTTATAAAATATTTTTTTTAAACTCAAGGTGGAAATTTTTTGAGAAATGAAATAAGCAACTATGAGAGAATGAATACTTGGTTGTTTGCCAGAAGCTGGGAAGGGGTGATGGGATGGATCACTTGATGATTACCTGTTCTGTTCATTCCCTCTGGGGCACCTGGCATTGCCCACTGTTGGAAGACAGGATACTGGGCTAGATGGACCTTTGGTCTGACTCAGTATGGCCGCTCTTATGATTTCCTGGAGATCCCTCAGCCTTCCAGTGTAAGGGTTTTTCAGTGCTCTTTTCAACAATTCAGCATTTGCTTCTGTTTGCCAATATGTATGTATAACTCAAGTAAACGTACATTGTACTGTGTCTCATTTCACGGAGTACATACACAAAAAGAAAAGTTAAATAAACTGTAATCAAATGACCTTTTAAGTTACTGGGCAACTTCAGGTGCAGATTTGCCTAATACTAGAAGATTAAAGCTAGATGGGTGAGTATCTCTTTTTCTTTCTTCTGAATTCTCAAACTCACATCCAAAACATCAGGAAGAAAATTATTATATTGACCAAATTAACAATTTCTCTGTGCTCCAGCTTCCAAAGGTAACCCATGTACATGCTGTAGACATTAGATATTTTTCAAACAGCCACCTTTACACTGCCTAAAAACCAACAGCCTTTGAAGAGACAAGGAATCATTTGTAATCTTCTGTAATCCAAACAGCTGTTTTCATATGCTGTTTGGAAAGGACTTTGCAATAATGTGTTAACAATTGTTGTATAACAAGTAAGTGCTCTTCATAAACCTCTTTACTGCAAAATTAAGGAGTTTATTTATGCTGACTTGTATGATACACGTGAATTTTTGGCTAGAATACCGTGTTCAGTTCCACTGTCCACAATTCAAGAAGGAGGCTGAAAAATTGGAGAGAGTTCAGAGAAAAGCCGAAAATGATTAAAGGATTAGAAAACAAGCCTTACAGTGATAGACTCAAGGAGCTCAATCTATTTAACTTAACAAAGCACAGGCTAAGAGGTGACTTGATTACAGTCTATAAGTACCTAGAGGTGGAACAAATATTTGATAATGGGCTCTTCAGTCTAGCAGAGAAAGGTAGAACAATGACTAGAATTTGAAGCTGGACAAATTCAGACTGGAAATCAGGCATAAATTTTTTAACACTGAGGGTAATTAACCTTTGGAACAGTTTACCAAGGGTCATGATGGATTCTCCATCACTGGCAATTTTTAAATCAAGACTGGATGTTTTCTAAAAGTTATGCTCTAGGAATTTGTTAAAGGTCCATGACCTGTATTATACAGGAGGCCAGACCAGATGATCACAGTGGTCCCTTCTGGCCTTGGAATCCATGCATCTATGTACTATTTTCATTTTTGAACAACCTGCCAATTCACATGGCCAATCTTAATCTGATTTCAGTTTTAAACAAGTAACTGAAAGTAATATAATTTAAATAAAAATTATAAATACCTTCAGAGGATCCTTAATGGTGAAATCCTAGCGGATCTTAAACATAAAAAAGAAGCTTACAAGAAGTGGAAGGTTGGACATATGACCAGGGAAGAGTATAAAAATATTGCTCGGGCATGTAGGAAAGATATCAGGAGGGCCAAATCGCACCTGGAGCTGCAGCTAGCAAGAGATGTCAAGAGTAACAAGAAGGGTTTCTTCAGGTATGTTGGCAACAAGAAGAAAGCCAAGGAAAGTGTGGGCCCCTTACTGAATGAGGGAGGCAACCTAGTGACAGAGGATGTGGAAAAAGCTAATGTACTCAATGCTTTTTTTGCCTCTGTTTTCACTAACAAGGTCAGCTCCCAGACTGCTGCGCTGGGCATCACAAAATGGGGAAGAGATGGCCAGCCCTCTGTAGAGATAGAGGTGGTTAGGGACTATTTAGAAAAGCTGGACGTGCACAAGTCCATGGGGCCGGACGAATTGCATCCGAGAGTGCTGAAGGAATTGGCGGCTGTGATTGCAGAGCCCTTGGCCATTATCTTTGAAAACTCGTGGCGAACGGGGGAAGTCCCGGATGACTGGAAAAAGGCTAATGTAGTGCCCATCTTTAAAAAAGGGAAGAAGGAGGATCCTGGGAACTACAGGCCAGTCAGCCTCACCTCAGTCCCTGGAAAAAATCATGGAGCAGGTCCTCAAAGAATCAATCCTGAAGCACTTAGAGGAGAGGAAAGTGATCAGGAACAGTCAGCATGGATTCACCAAGGGAAGGTCATGCCTGACTAATCTAATCGCCTTTTATGATGAGATTACTGGTTCTGTGGATGAAGGGAAAGCAGTGGATGTATTGTTTCTTGACTTTAGCAAAGCTTTTGACACGGTCTCCCACAGCATTCTTGTCAGCAAGTTAAGGAAGTATGGGCTGGATGAATGCACTATAAGGTGGGTAGAAAGCTGGCTAGATTGTCGGGCTCAACGGGTAGTGATCAATGGCTCCATGTCTAGTTGGCAGCCGGTGTCAAGTGGAGTGCCCCAGGGGTCGGTCCTGGGGCCGGTTTTGTTCAATATCTTCATAAATGATCTGGAGGATGGTGTGGATTGCACTCTCAGCAAATTTGCGGATGATACTAAACTGGGAGGAGTGGTAGATACGCTGGAGGGGAGGGATAGGATACAGAAGGACCTAGACAAATTGGAGGATTGGGCCAAAAGAAATCTGATGAGGTTCAATAAGGATAAGTGCAGGGTCCTGCACTTAGGACGGAAGAACCCAATGCACCGCTACAGACTAGGGACCGAATGGCTAGGCAGCAGTTCTGCGGAAAAGGACCTAGGGGTGACAGTGGACGAGAAGCTGGATATGAGTCAGCAGTGTGCCCTTGTTGCCAAGAAGGCCAATGGCATTTTGGGATGTATAAGTAGGGGCATAGCGAGCAGATCGAGGGACGTGATCGTTCCCCTCTATTCGACACTGGTGAGGCCTCATCTGGAGTACTGTGTCCAGTTTTGGGCCCCACACTACAAGAAGGATGTGGATAAATTGGAAAGAGTCCAGCGAAGGGCAACAAAAATGATTAGGGGTCTAGAGCACATGACTTATGAGGAGAGGCTGAGGGAGCTGGGATTGTTTAGTCTGCAGAAGAGAAGAATGAGGGGGGATTTGATAGCTGCTTTCAACTACCTGAAAGGGGGTTCCAAAGAGGATGGCTCTAGACTGTTCTCAATGGTAGCAGATGACAGAACGAGGAGTAATGGTCTCAAGTTGCAATGGGGGAGGTTTAGATTGGATATTAGGAAAAACTTTTTCACTAAGAGGGTGGTGAAACACTGGAATGCGTTACCTAGGGAGGTGGTAGAATCTCCTTCCTTACAGGTTTTTAAGGTCAGGCTTGACAAAGCCCTGGCTGGGATGATTTAACTGGGACTTGGTCCTGCTTTGAGCAGGGGGTTGGACTAGATGACCTTCTGGGGTCCCTTCCAACCCTGATATTCTATGATTCTATGATTCTATGATTCTATGATCCAGCTGTGAGCGATGCTATAAGAGCCAGAATAAGGCAAAGACCACGAGATGAAAACAGGCTTATTTTACCAAGTGAATGCCTTTGATGCAGGAGCTAGAATAGTTCTTGCGTACACAGGAAAGGTGTCTTACTAGCATGGTGGCAGGTTACTAGAACAGCAGACCTTAACTGAGGAATAATAAGAAAAAGACTCCAAGCTCTCTACTTGCTGAAACTGAAGTTGGTGATGAAAGATCTGTTCAGATTTGGATCCAAAACTGCAGCACTTTATCCAAATCTTATTCAGCTCTAGACCTCTGGGATTTGGAATTCAGACTGGAAACCTTGGAAGATCAGAGGGTTTTCTGGGTAGCTTTCCAGTAGTTCTTAGTTTTGTCTAACCTGGTGATGCAACAAGAATACACTGCGTGTTAGTGGGTCTATCATGACTAGCAAAGGATTCAGATACATTTGATTTGGATAAAATTCCAAAGTTTGGATAAGTTTAGATCTGGTGTTCTAGGCCCATTACAGAAATATGTTCAAATTGCGAAGTTTTGGCTCCCAGGTTGGATGCGTCAAAGCGGAGGAGGATTCAGATCCAGTGTTCTCACTGAAGCCCAGCTCCAGTCAGAGAGTAGCATCATTTGATCACAGCTCATTATCATCACACATCAACCCTAACTCAATCCTACTACATAAACCGCACAACTCAGCGTCAAGATACCATTAGAGGATTCAATGATCTAATAATTCTTTTCCATCTTTAGCTACTGTGATCCTAATGGTCTTGTTATTTTATTATTGTTTATATTACATTTGAGTCTAAAGGACCCAACGGAGATCATGGTCCCATTGTCCTAAGCCAGAGGTGGGCAAACTACGGCCCATGGGTCACATCTGGCCCACGGGACTATTCTGCCCAGCCCCTGAGCTCCTGGCCCGGGAGGCTAGGCCCCGTTCCCTCCCCAGCTGTTCTCCCTCCCCTGCAGCCTCAGCTCACTGCGCCACCTGCACAAGGCTCTGGGCGACGGGGCTGCGAGCTCCTGGCGCAGCGCAGCTGCAGAGCCTGGCCTGACCCGGTGCTCTGTGCTGCACGGTGCATGGCTGGCTCCAGCTGGGCGGCGCGGCTGCCTGTCCTGGTGCAGCCGTGCCCCCAGCCACCGGTGCTCCAGGCAGCGCGGTAAGGGGACAGGGAGCGGGGGAGTTCGGGGTGGTGGTCAGGGATCGGGGCTGTGGATAGGGGTCGGGGCAGTCAGAGGGCAGGGAACCCCCCTGTTGAATGGGGGCAAGGGTTCTGGGGGCATTCGGGAGAAGGGGCGGTTGGATGGGGCAGGGGTCCCAGGGGGGCAGTGAGGAAGGAAAGGAAGGGTTGGATTGGGTGCTGGGGGGCAGTCGGGGCGGGGGTTCCGGGGGCGGTCAGGGAGCAGGGTGGGTGGATGTGGCAGGGGCCCTGGGGGGTTGTCAGGGGGCAAGAAGCAGGGGGGTCGGATAGGGGTCGGGGTCGGGGGCTGGGCCACGCCTGGCTGTTTGGGGAGGCACAGCCTCCCCTAACCAGCCCTCCATACAATTTCTGAAACCCGATGCGGCCCTCAGGCCAAAAAGTTTGCCCACCCCTGTCCTAAGCACTGCACATACACATAATAAGAGAGTCTCTGACCTGAAGAGCTTACAATCTAGATATACAAGATAGATAAAGGATGGAGGAATGACGGAAGTTAAAGGAATTGCCCAGGATACTGACAGAACTAGAACAGAAGTCCTGGTTGAGTGCCCCTAGATATTAAGCCAACTGACTCCTAATTTGTCTCTCTTTTCCACACTGATTATTCTCCTCCCTCCCTTTCTTCAGGGCTGGGAAGGGATCCCAGCTTGTCCCATTTTCCATATTGTCAGTTTAATAATTTTGAGTCAATGGGAGATTTACCATTGACTTCAAAGGGCCAGTATTTCACCCTGAAAGTCTGCAAATTCTAGAATGTGCATCCTTAACTGGCTGCAGTGCACATACACACACAAGCTGGGTCTACATGGCGTTGCAGTCTGGATTATTGGGTTGTGAACTGCAGAGTGCTCTAAAGTGTTGCAAACTACCCGTCCCAGCTAGAGCTTGTCTAAAATGGGACTCCATTGACAGGAATGAGGTATCTTACGGTTTTTGCCAGTAGGCTCTACAAGGGGCAGGCAGAGTGCAATGCTTTACAGCACTCTACAATTCACACTCCATAGTCCGGACTGCAGTGCTGTGTAGCCAAAACCACATACATGCTCTATGCACCTCTCTAATTGCATACCTGTAGACCAGTGGTTCTTAACCTTTACTGCAGCCTGCACCCCTTTGGTTCTCAAAATATGTTCTCGCACCCCTTATCAAAAATCAAAATATGTTCTCACACCCCTGATCAAAAATAATTGAACTAGGTCAGTTCTTTAAACCTAGATATATTTTTTGTTTGTATATTACAGTAATCGTTAAAAAATATATAATGTTAATAAATACATAGGTTTGATGAAACAAAGTAGTTATACTTACATGCCTGTGCTTAATTTGTGTTTTTGGTGATTTACCTTCTCAAAAAATCTGGCATGTCTCACACCCCCAGAAAGGACATCTCGCACCCCAGGGGGTGCGTGCACCCCAGGTTAAGAACCACTGCTTTAGACAAAGAAATATTCTTTGTATATACTCAGTAGACAGTTCCAAATGGTCATGAATTTGGTGGGAAAAAAAACAAATTTTCTTCAAAGCAAGCATGTGTTGGTCTTCGTGGACATAACAGATTTCAAAGTTTCTATCTTCAGCCATTTTTGCAGTATCCCTGTCTAAATGTCTATGACCATATTGCTCCTGTAGTAGTGTGATTATCACAATTATATTTGCCACCTTCTCTTTTAATGCTTTTGCAATAAAATAATTTGTCCTGTCAGCAATTAGCTAAAGAAGTGTGTTTAGAGTTGCTTACATAGACTCATAGATATTTAGGTCAGAAGGGACCATTATGATCATCTAGTCTGACCTCCTGCACAATGCAGGCCACAGAATCTCACCCACCCACTCCTGCGATAAACCTCTCACCTATGTCTGAGCTCATTGAAGTCCTCAAATCATGGTTTAAAGACTTCAAGGAGCAGAGAATGCTCCAGCAAGTGACCTGTGCCCCATGCTACAGAGGAAGGCGAAAAACCTCCAGGGCCTCTTCCAATCTGCCCTGGAGGAAAATTCCTTCCCGACCCCAAATATGGAGACCAGCTGAACCCTGAGCATGTGGGCAAGATTCACCAGCCAGATACCGAGGAAAGAATTCTCTGTAGTAACTCAGATCCCACCCCATCCAACATCCCATCACAGGCCATTGGGCTTATTTACCATGAATATTTAAAGATCAATTAATCCCCCAAATCAAGTTATCCCATCATACCATCTCCTCCATAAACTTATCAAGTTTACTCTTAAAGCCAGATAGGTCATTTGCCCCCACTGCTTCCCTGGGAAGCTTCCAAAACTTCACTCCTCTGATGGTTAGAAACCTTCGTCTAATTTCAAGTCTAAACTTCCCGATGACAGTTTATATCCATTTGTTCTTGTGTCCACACTGGTACTAAGCTTAAATAATTCCTCTCCCTCTCCAGTATTTATCCCCCTGATATATTAGAAAGCGTGTGTGTTGGGAGGGAGGGGGTCCACACACTTACCAAAGCCCATATTGGCTTTGACCTAGCATGTACATTTCATCCCAAATGGTGAATGTTTCAGAAATGTATGACTGTGTGAATCAAGACTCAACCAACTGGTAGTACTTAGAGCCCATGATAATAATTAACCATGGTGCTGCCTGATTTTTGTCCTATCCTTTGAGAGTTGGATCTATACTAAACAGACTTTGCTTTGTTGTAGGTGTCTGTCATGTCGTCTTTCTTACCTTCTATTGTATAAGCCCCTATTTCCTTCTCCATTTCTCACATAAACCCTTTTTTCCTGATAATAATGCTAATATGGGTTTGACTGGTCTGGCTCCAGGCATGCATTTTATGGTTAATCATTAACAAGAAGTTGTACAATATTTCATGTGGGCTACATGCACCTGTCTCTGATTTTAAATTTGCTACATGTTTCTTGTAGCTACCCCCCCCCTCGCCCAACTGCGTTTCGATAAAGTGAGGGCTTGTCTAGATGAATAGTTACTGTATAGTCAGCTGAGGTGCAATTCTGCAGCACACTAGCCTGCTGCTGCTCACTAACCATCTGTGTGGGCCTTGCTTCCATGCACTAAAAGCACCCTGCTTTAAAACGGGAGAAGGTCAAAGCACACAAGCAAGGCAGGGTCAAAGCAGGGTGGATAGTCAGTGTGTGGCTGACTGGTGTGGTGCAGATTTACGCTCCAGCAGGCTGCACGCTGTTTGTCAAAACAGCCCTTTGAAGGCCAAGATTTTCAAAAGTAACTTGTGGTTTTTGAGCGCCCAATTTGAGATGCCATAAAGTGGGATATTCAGATGCTCAGCACTGTCTGAAAATCAGGCCCACTTAAGTTGGGCTCCCCAAATGGCTTTTGAAAATCTTTGCCAAGGTTGTTATATCAATTTAAAAATATCATTATAATATTTAATTGCCCATCTTCATGAAGGGCATATTTCCACTATGAAAATTAAGTCTTGAAATGGTCTTTTATATGTATATTTCCTTGAAAACCAATGTGATCTATGTGCTTTTTTTCTATATGTACTGAGAGTCGAGTTTGGTGAGTAGTTGATTTGATTGCACTCCCCTTTTTCATTCAGATTCCTGAAAGTCAACTGGTACTCACTGAAAACTGGGAAAACATTACCTTTACCTGCTGGTTTGTGGTAGACTGCGTTTGTGAACAAGAATTCACCTCAGCAGGTGCAAGAATGCAGATGCCAGTTTGGTGACAGATAAGAGAACTCTGCGTAAGAGAATTCAGCTGTACAGTTAATTCAGTTATAGAAGAAAGTCAGCAGAAGGCACTGCCCAGGGCAAGTATTTCCCCCTCTTTGGGAAGAGCTCTTACTGTCACATTGTATCAGGTCTTGTTGGATTAATATCACAACCAAATAGTTTTATATGTTTTGTACCATGCAGTTAAAAGCCCCAGCTGTTTAAGCTCATTGTCAGAGCAATAAATGGCTATTATAGTCGATGCCCGTTTGCTAATATGCTTCCAGAACAAAATATAAATTAGTACAGTCAGTACCATTCAGTAGGAGTTCGGTTTCAAGGTTTCAATGAAAGCTTAATAAGAACAGGAGTGGCCTTTACAGTTTGTGGATCATGATTACTTTATATAGCTATTTTTAAAAAATCAATTCTTTTGCCTCGTTTTGCAGAAAGAATCTCTTTGTTTAATGATAACCTGACAATTCCTAGAGGTGTGAATTCACTGGTATGTAAGAGGTGACGAAACACAGAATGTGACAGGTATTCTGCAAAACTGTCAAGAGAGGCAGACTGTTGTGATGCAAACAAAATATGTTGAATTAAATATGAGGCATCTAGGAGCTTAGCGAAGATGACGGGTTTCATTGACTTCAATGGGAGTGTCACCTGATTAAGGGTGATGGATTCAGACTTTTGTTTTTGCTTGGCATGTGTTTACCAGATTTAGAGACCACATTTCTTACTGTAGGCCCTAATCCTTGCAATGAGTTTTATTTGATCTCAATAGGACTATATAATTATATAAGGGCCTGCTCACATGGATCGGGGTCATTATTTGTAACTTCAGCATACAGCATTCACTCATCACTTTGGTTATTAGATGCATTATATCTGTTTATTTATGCACTCTTATGAGGAAGTTTTATTGTCCCTGTTTAGGAGAGTGCTCAAATGATGTTATCAATAAAAATAAAATCAATAATCAATAAAAATATTCTAATTCCACACATGTTTTTTGTAGCCAAACAAAGTCTACTTGCAGTAAAACAAGGTAATGCAGCAGATAAGCAAGATTCCAATGTAAAGGTGGTCTATGGTAAGGGGAATTTTCCAGTGGATTCTTATACTACTATGCTATAAGGTCCTGATCCTGCAAACACTTGTGCACATGCTCCAAGTTAATAACCCGGATAATCCCATTGAAGTCAACGGGGCTGTTTATGTGCTCCAAGTTAAGCACTTATTTAAACGTTTGCAGTATTGGGGCCCTTATCCAGAGATTATATAAGAATGCATGTAACTTTAAGTATGTGAATAGCCCCATTGAAGTCAAGAGGAGTATTCACACAGTTGCAGTTCTGCATGTGTTTATGAATCTTGCTGACAGAGATGGACTCAAACAAAACCCAGGATCTGAATTCTCTGAAAATTGGAAAGTTCCGATCTTCAAGCTTAGTAAATAAGAAAATAGAAAACAGGAGGAACATTCAGCTAACCCCCACCCTTTCAGTGAACTAGGTTTTTAACAATAACATTTCAGTAATAATCCAAACTGTGGTGTCAACACTACTGTTTCAATTTAAAGTCAATGGGAGTTAGATTTCTAACTGAAAGTAGTCATCATATTATTAGTTCTAGCATCATGCAGTAAAACAAACCGAGAAGTAAAATAAACATCCAATATCCTAAATACTAACTGTGAACCATTAGCATAAACCATCCTACCATTATGAAGAATGATGCGGGGGCAGCAAATTACACCATGGAAAGTTTCTGGGTTTGTACAGAATATCACTAGTTGGACCCCTAGACCCAGATCCTCCAGGGCATTTAGGTGCCTAACTCCTATTGTGGTTCAGTATTTCCATTCTGCACTCCTTGTGCAGTGTGTGCCTGAAATTCCCATCAACTATGAGATCGAGCCCCACTCAGCCAAGAAATTACTGGTGTAGACCTTAAAAAGAAATTATTTAATAAATATTAATTATTAATTATTATTATTATTACAACAATAAATTTTATCATCATCATCGGTTGGCGAGAACCCTGAATAGGTGCAACACACCAAAATAAATGATTCCACCCGTTGTGCCATATCTATTGCAATCCGATCGTTGTGCAAATCTCATGATAGTATTCTAGAATTGAGCACAGAATTGAAAAAATATCATCTTCCCAATGTTTAGCAAAAGAAAAATGATCACTGCCCAAAGGCTTGAATTATTATTTACACACCTGACAGAGCTCATCAACAAACCTCAGAGATGATGCAACAATAGGCAGGAAGGGACACTAGGGGAGGAGCTGAGGAGGAGGCTGGGATTGACAATGAAGTTACGGAGTTCCTCAGAAAAGGCCAATGCACAGCTTGGTAGAAGAAGAATTTTTAAATTAATTAATTTATACATAAGATAATATATAGAAATTTTAGGCCTTGAATCTGTAAAGACTCATGTACATGTGTTACCTTACTTTGAAGTTAATTGAACTACCCAGGAAGGCAAGGTTAAGCATGTGCTTAAGTGTCTGTAGGGTTCAGGTCTTATTTGACTAATTTCTTGTAGGCTAATATTTGAATAAAATAAACAGCCTTTGACATTTGAACAAACATAGCAAATCTCTTCATTGACCAAGAGATCAGAAAGTAAAGTTGATGTTCTAGAGTTATAATACATCCAAGGTAATTAGTTCTCTTAGAGCACAGTAAATTGGAAGTAGCAGAAGGATGGTGACTCCCACCAAGTATCCTAATCTTTCCCAAAGGAGCATGTTTATTACAAACTTCTAAAATCACCTTTTGATAACATTGAACAGCCTGTGAGGGAGCCATTAAAGCATACAAGATAGGTCCATTTCCATCCTTAATATCACTTTAAGATTATCCATTTTAAATGGCCTAACTTATCTTATAATTTTATAAACTATTTTAAAAACACACAACATCTATTGGATGAAAAACAAACTCCTCTACCTTGACTGAGAACTAAATCCACCTCTACAGGTGGGGCCAGCTGGTGTAAATCAGCGTAACTCCATGGACTTCAACAGAGCAAGGTCAATTTACAGCAGCTGAGGATCTGGACCTGTATTTAATCTAGCTTGGTGGCACCATTCACCAAGTTATGTGTATTTATTTTTTATAAATAGCATATACACCTCTGTGGTATTTTCCTACCTGAATGCAGAGAGTTAAATCAAAGGAGGCTGTAAAAGGAAAAACCAATCGGAAATGAAGCAATGGCAAAGATCAGGTGCTATCACAAGGATCCCTGAGGAAACACTGAGGATACTGCTGATTTGGGAGTATGCCCTGTCTAGCTCCACTGACAAATGACTATTTAGTCTTCCCAAGGCTAAGCTTAAGATCAGGCTATTGTGTCTTTAACAGAATCTGTCCCAGAGAGAGAGAACATGAGAGAATTACAAATACCCACAGCCCAAATCCTAGGCCCTACCACAGCCTAGTACAAAGAAGCTGTAAAGCTGGTGAATCCAGCTGCCTGAGGTTCCCTGGTATGAGGAAAATACCAGGGCATATACAGCTGATGTAATGGCTCCTATGATACCCACTCCTGGCTACTGCCCCTGGCTTGGGGAAAGGGGACATGGCCATGGCACCACTGGTTGCTGATCTCTGGCTCCTCTGCATCTCCTTGTGTGCGCCCCACACCAGGCACAGAACCCTTGTGAGCGAAGGAGGAAAAATCTGCATGTGGAAAGGTCCACCACACACTGTTCTCCAGGAGTATGATCTGTCTCTTTGGCATTTCCTCAGCTGACTTCGTTAAGCAGCCCTAATTGCTGATTAGCCTAGTAAATTTGACAAATTCTGAAAGAAAAGAAAAGAAAGAAAGACCCATGAGCTCAAGTGCCAGGCAAGTCATTCCAAGCTTCAAAGTGTGAAAATGGGGGAGAAAGGAGGGTACCCGAAACAAACCATCTTCTGTACTATGAGTGGGTGAATGGAGTGGTTTTGAAATCAAAGGACTAATCAGACAGGTTTAAGCCACGGATCCTTCCACAGCAAGACTGATAATGCATCTCAGTCCTGGCCTGCAAAACCATCCCTGGCCTGTGAGCAGAAAGTCACGTTTGTGCTGAAATCAACGGGGAGTTGGAATGGAAAGCCAAACTGTTCTTCACTCCAGGCCTGAACCGCATTTCAGCCCATGTGACGTTTTACATATTTTCACCATTGTTCTTGTTTAATTTGTGGAAGCAATTATGCAGTCAGATGAACAGTGTAAAGCGACTGCTGCAACTGTCAATATTTCAACGAAATATAGAGCATTTCAGCTTTACCAGTCCGGCTATCCAGGCATTGCCCTAAGGTATCCACACCATGCATAACTGATGTTGCCAGCTGGCTTACCTGAATCCTCTCCAACTACAACTTGCACTGATTTTTCTTCAGGCTCATTTTGAGGAAAGCAAGGCAATAAACAACCGGTCACTTGCATCACTAGCCAGCACGCTTGTGTCTTAACTATATCAATTACACATGGTCAGTTCTGTACAGATAAAGAACAGTATCTATTTGCCACTCAAATTGTAGTGCTATACAGTAGTGTGGGTGTAAGACATGTAAACTTACAGGCTAACTCTGCTGTCACCCTGGCTTTGCACTGCGGTAACTCCAGCCAAGCTATTCCTGATTTACACTGCTGTGAGTGAAATCAGAATCAGAATCCATGGGCCAGATCTTCAGGGGCTGTGAATTGGCATAGTTCCACTGACATCAATGGAGCAATGCAGATTTCCACCAGCTGAGGATCTGGCCCTCTTTCAATTGAATAGCTGTAGTGGATACACCTGCTGGCGTTTCACACGGTAAAATCGGTAAGAGGAAAGGTTTAAAGATAAACCTCCATTGTAACAGGACTCATTCCTTCGTGAATTTTATATGTAATTTCCATGAAATCCAAGTTGTAGCCAGCTTCTAGGTCTCCTTTGCTTCCCACAGAACAGCTGCGTTCCCCTCCTTCTGTTTACCCATTTCCCTCCTTGTCTGCTGTCAGGTGGTGTGGAGAATGATGGAGTTATATATCTATATATATCATATGCACCTCAGTTTACCTGTGTGATATTATCATGCCTGAAGGCACAGAGTTAAATTAAAGGAGGCTGTGAGAGAGCAAGCAACAGGAAATTGAACAATGGCAAAGATAATGTGCTACCATAAAGAATGCCACAGGTCCTTGAGGAAACGGTGAGGAAGGTACTGACTGGGGAATACCCCCCACCCAGGCTAGAATGGTTTATTCTTCCCAATGCTACGCCTATAATCAAAAGGAATACTTTGCTGGCCTAAAAGGGGGTGGAGGGTGAGTGGCTGAGGGCTGCCCAGGAAGCATCAGTGAGCACTGTCAGGGATGAAGACAGATAAGTCCGGAGAGAGAGATAAGTACTACAGGAAGCAGGCTGGCTCTCCCAACCCAGATATGGGAATAAGATGGCCCCACCTGAGCTATGGATGAAGTGGTTAAGCTCAGGTAAGGAAATGTACGTATAAGAGACACTGTTGTTTTAACCCATTTTCCTAGATTCTGTGTTCCTTTTGGCAAATAAATGCTACTGTGTTTGCAGGGGTAGGGTGTGGGGTTTTTTGGTTTGGTTTGATTTGGATTTTTTGTCACTTTAATCAGATGTTGGCACAGGCTTAGAGGTAAAGTGCTTAGAGATGCTGAACCCAGTTGAGCCTGTTGGGTTAACATGCTTGGTAAATAGGGGAGCTGCAGCCAAGAGATCCAGCGTAAGCGTGCTAGGCCTGTGCGTTCCACACAGAGAGGGGGAAGATAGTGAAACCTGTCCCCAAAGGGGTACACCTGAGACGGACAACAAGGAGTTTCAGGCACAGCTCCCCCAGTAACCATGACAACTGGGTTAGTCATTGGGCCAACTTTAGATTATGAGCTCCTCAAGGTAGGAAGGTGGGTTTTTTTGTTTTTTTTTAACCTATAAAATAGCTTATAAAATTATGGGCACTCCTGTGGGGCTATATACATACTACTGGAAGAAGGGTGCTGAGTCTTTTGGAAAGGAGAGAGTCCACAGCTTCTGAAGAGAAAGGATAGAAGGACAAGAGAAAAGGGAGGGAAGAAAGAAATTGGGAAGGTGAAAGATAAGAAAAGTGAAGGGAGAAAAGAGGAGCACAAAAAAGCAGGTTCCCTCTCCTCTTTTCTCTTCCCCTTTTATTATTACCCTTCAGATCACTTTCCCCTTTCCCCCCCTCCATTCTCTTCATTCTCTCATGCCACCTCCCCCACTCCGTGCAGTTAGTATTAATGATGACTCCCACTTGGAGCCAAGTCAGCTGAGGTCAGATGCAATGTGAATCCTGTCAGAAGGCATGTACTAAATTGAGTCTCAATGAGTGCCATGTTCAAATGTTTCTATTACAGATAGCCTGAACCAAAACCGTAGATCCAGAAACCACCACAGGAAATGGGAGCTTGAAATCCATATCCAAATTTTGCCTCTGAGGTTCATCGCTAATTTCCATATAAGGTATAATTTAGTTCAAAATATGTCGGGGTTTGTCTGGGGATTTGCAGGGCAATTTGTTAATTTGCCGCAACATTTTCAATATGCTCAGTGGTAAATATGCAGCGCAATTCACTGGGAACAATGGAAACTTGTGGTAATGTTGCTGTGTTACCTTGTGATAAATATCCTGTGTCACCACAGTAGCTGGTCTCCAGATTGAAGCAGACTTTTGCGAATCAGCAGGGTCAGCATTGGAAGAGCATGTGAATATTGTGCACTTGTAAATATTTGAGCACATCTGTTTAGCTCCCTCACAAAAGCCACTGGGAAAAACTACTTCTCATTGTGCCATGCAATGCTGTTACCCTGCTCTAATTGTCAAATCTGTCGAGTTGTTTTTCTCATGCGCACAAAAATTAAAAATTACTATCCTCATTCATGATTAATTCAGCTGCAGTGCAGCATGGTGTCACACTGCATTTTTTAAAGTATTTAATTCCACTTCACAATCAGAAGAGTTTTAATTAACTTTTTGCCAGTTAATTGTTTCCCCCCCCCCCCGCTCTACAGGTTTGTGCCACACTCTGGGGATATTGCCCCACTGTAATTGCTTGCAGTTCCCACTGGCATCAGGGGAAGCTAGATATGGGTATCCATGGAGCTCCTAGACAGGCTCAAAACCTGAAATTCACCTGCCAATCCCTCAGCACTTCCTTCCTCCCTACAGGTTAGAGCCCTCTCCTCTTATGTCCTGTTTGCTTGCTGGGGAGATGGCAGTGGTCTAACTCCTGCCTCATTTCTAATTTATTTGGGGTAGCAGCTGGCTATTGCTTTCCCTACATCCAGCTCTTTGGATGGCCATGGCATTACCTGGCTTGCTTGCTCCTTTTACTTTAAATCTTTGAGGAGGCCCAGTAAGATAAGCCCATTGGAAATGATTTGGGGGTGGGCTGCCTGCCTGCCCACCCGTCCTCTCTCCCCGCCTTCAAAAGACTATGGAGAACAACTGCTGTTGCTATAGCTACTTGCCTTCTTCTGGAGCCTGATACACCCCAGAAAGCTCCATGCTGTTCACTCCCCTGGAGATACTTTCCTTGGAATGGAGTTTTTTTGCCACAAGACTGATGATGGGGAGGTCTGGTCCTTCCCCTCCTTCCTGCAAAGAGATTATTCCCCGAAGAAAGGGTTGCAGTCCAAAAGGTCTCCCCTTTCTGCTTTCAGCCTATAGCAAAAGATAAGGGGCTTGTTGTGAAGAAAGAGACCATAGGAGAAGGCGGCCCAAAATAGGACCCACAGTCCATCCAGAACTTTGTAAACCTCTGGGAAATGGAGTGAACCCTTAGAGTGAGTTTAGGATTGGTGAAGAAACTGTGGAATTTTGCATAGCATTGGTGGGCCGGCCAGAGAACATGGAGAGAATATAGAAAATTGGGAGGAACTTCCCTCCACCCTACCCGAGTGCTAACAGTTGTTGAAATCTTGGGAAAACTGTCTCTTGTGACGTAACATCACCCCCAGGCAGCTATTTCTTGTACAACTAGCACTTACTCAGCACATCTTTTTAGGTCTTTTTGACCTAATATTACAGGGTCATATTTTCACATGGATAAACTGTTCTGGAACAATTTCTCCAATGTATTAGGCACAAACATGCTTTCCATCAACATCAGGCATGTATGTCTTATCTCTCCACCTGTTTTTTATTTCCAGCAATCAGATTTAATGTGCATGGCAAATCCCACTCTCCATTTACGTTTGTTTCTGTCAGTTCCCTTTGGAGCCTAAAGGATTGCTGATCTTATGGTTTCTTAATTTTGCTTTCTTGAAGAGGTCTACTTCAAGTGCCACTTCCTTAAAGTCACTAGTACCATTCACTGTCCTTCCCTAACATTTTTTTTAAGGAAAGAGAGAGAGAGCAGCTTATTCTTATCTGGGCATGTGAGGATCCAATACGTGCCCCTTGGTGAGCATTAGCACTTGCAGCAGCATGGCTATGGAGGCACCAGCAGCTGCACTGTTCGATAAACATGTATGGCCAAATACTACTTGTCTGCGAGTGAGGAGAGCCATTCAAAGCAGCAGGATTACTCAGCTGAGTAAGGCAAGTAGGATTTAGTCAATGATAGGACATTCACCACTATTAATTGTAAATACTGGGCCCAACAGTGCCCTTGGATATGCGCACACAACTACTACTGAGTTAAATGGGATCACTTTCCCAGGAGCTAAATGGGAGAAGCTTCTGCTGTAGCATGGGGATGCATAAAGTGAACTTGCTGCTGCCTTTCACAACTAAAATATATAGTTCCCCCAGCCCCAGATCTGAACCTCATTCCTCCACAGAGATTCTACCCAGAAATCAGTGCACTGCAGTCCCATGCTTTTAGGGCAGAACTTTGTATGCTGGGGCCACTGACTCCATCCTGATGCATAGAAAGGTGAAAAGAACAACAAAGGGAACCTGCATGGATTAGAAAAGCCAGTAGAGTCCTCAGATACTATTCTTCATTTGTATTCTGCATAAACATCCTTATGGTTTCATAACTTTATTTTCCCTTATTTAATGTTTAACATTTTTACATGTTAACAGCATTAATGAGTAACTCATCAAAGCCACATGGTACTCTCTTTTCGGGAATCAGTTGCTAGCATAAGGCTTGTTAAGAGGATGAAGCCTGCATGAAACTTCTGCAGTACTCAAGTGAAAATGTAGGGCTATTTTCTTCTCTCACTGCATGGAGATTTGCAAACTCTGGGCCCATCCCATCCTAGCTCCAGCTGACTTCAGTGGCA
This sequence comes from Chelonia mydas, assembly GCF_015237465.2. Classification (NCBI taxonomy): domain Eukaryota; kingdom Metazoa; phylum Chordata; order Testudines; family Cheloniidae; genus Chelonia; species Chelonia mydas. The sequence goes on from NC_051251.2 coordinate 57,033,335, forward strand.
GTTTTGCCCACACAAGGATGGTGGACCATATGCTCCACCCATGGGAGGGGGCGATAGGAGAGGACATCTCCCCAAAGATGATGGTGATTCCCTTCCCTGCATTTCATCTTGGGAGGCATAGGGAAGGGGTGGGATTCACCCCAAACTTAGTGGATTCTCAGGGACTGCTTGGATCTGTGGAAGGCCACATGGCTCTTCACTACCTCTTGTCCCCCAGTATCCAGTTTCTGGCAGCATGGCTATGCTGGAGTTGTGCTACTAAGAATGCCTCCAATCCATGGCTACCCCTGGTCTGAGGGGCTGTTTCATAGAAAAGGTAAAAAATCCCATGCTATGGACTCCAACGACACCCCTAACTTTCCCACCCTTCCCTCAGCTCACCCAGACGTGGCCCCCACGCTGGCTTCAGACTGTTATTATGCTGCATAAAGTGTCAAACATACTATTTTATATATATAGTCATTTTGCTTTCTTGTTTATTACATTCTGATATGGCCTTCATACAATGGATGAGCCAACCATTTTGTATAAAATAACCCACCCCACCCTCAACTAAGAAAAAACAAACAGAACAAACCCATCCATTGTCCAATAACTGAACCAAAGCTTGGTCAAACTTCCTTGTGGTTCAGGAAGTTTAGAAAACTCAGTTCCCCATTATTTCTCATCTTCCTGCACCTATAGGTTTGACTGGGAATGGAAGCAGAAATACCAAAGGTCCATGAACACACTGTTTTCATGTAATTTTTGACTCCATTGGAAACATTCTTCCTTTGTACGTGTTAAGTACAAAGGAAGAATTCTGGAAGGAAGGAGAATTCTGGTACTGCAAGGGATGACTTTGCCTCCTTGGACCCATATCAGGCCTTGGAAAGGTGGCTGCTGATATTTTTGACAATTTAGTCCACTACCTGGACACTCTGGAGGACAGTATTATCCTGTAAACATGTGCATGCATTGGGGATTATGTTACCGTAGTTTATGGAATTGTCTTCATATTGTTCTTATACTTTTTTCCAGATCTGAATCCATCCATATTTGGGGGAGGGGAGGGATGAGAAAGAGGATTTGACTCAAATCAATTCTGCAACAGACCACTCTAACCATCCTATAACTGTAAGCATCCTGTAATCATCTCAGTTGAAGGTCTTGTCTACACACAAAGGTTGTACTGTTGTAACTAGCCTGGAATAGCTAAAGTGGTAATGGGTTTTGCTTTGTGTGACTGGAGTTTGCTTTGGGATCTTTTTCAGTGTTTAATAATATTATACAAATCAGAATGCTCAAAACTTCATTTGTGCCTGTTCTCATATGATAACTATAAAAAGGAACGTATGTTAAAGAAGACAAGAACCCACCTTTTAACTCTTCTGACATACATTTGACTGAGAGTGGAAATGAATAAATGTTTTGCAAAAATAGGAAGTGTCCATCTTTAGTAAGAGTCCTGGGTGATTTACAGAGCAGTCTAGGGGATTTAGACATCTTTTCCACTAAAATTAAAGAAAGATGTGCGTCTCAATCCTGTAGACTGCTTTGAGAATCTCAGCATATTTGTCTCTGATGCATGTATGTTTGTATGCAATTGCCAGCTTTACCTTATTCTGAATGGCTATCAAGATAAGTTAAAGCAGACAAATGCATAAAAAGCCCTATATACACTGATTTTGGCAGCAGGATTGGTGGGATATATACTTTAAAAGCTCTTAGCAGTTCCATATGTTCTAATTTATGGACATTTTTCAGATGGAAATCTACATTATCCATTTGCAGGCAGATCTTAGAAGCATACAATTAAATCAACTGAACCAACTAATTAAAAAATCCCTCAAACACTAAATACAAATATGATGACGACAATAATGAACCTTAACCAGACCTTTCTCTGCTAATAACTGCCCCCTCCACCTATCCTGCTGCCAAGGTGAGGCTATGCATTGCTTTTCTGCCTGGTAAGTGCCAATTGCACACTGGTGCTTCCCTAGAAATGTTCACTTTCCACACCAGAATTTTTTCCAGGCATATTCCCTTTCTGATTCTCCTTTGGAGAATCTCTCCTGTGGGTTCACTCCCTGAGCAGAAAGGGTCAAACAGATGTTCTCTGTGGGCTATGGATCATGTCTTTCAAAGATGTTTTGTACATGTAGCTGTTTTCAGAAGGTGACGTCTACAATTTTCTGTATTTCTGAATAGTCGGCTGCTATTTAACCTCTGTTCTCTCTGATTCAATGTGTTGTTCTTTCTTTTTTAACCATATAGGTAAAATAATTGTGAAATGTATCTTGATGTAAAATCATAGCTTTATTTCATTAGCCCGCCTCCTGATGATTTTATAGTGGATGCTGCTATATGCAAGTGCATTTTCTGAATGAAAACTCAGTCAAAAGAGATCTGAAAGACACAGTAGCCTAAAACTTTCTAATTTACAAACATCTGAGGGTTAACACTCTACACTAAGTGTATCCCCAGCCCAGTGCAATATGCAAAGCTATTAATTTTTGTAGGGAGAATTATAGCAAATAGAAATACATTAGTATAAAATGAAGTAGTCTTGCTCTCCGCGTGTGAGAACAACAGTAAGACTTATTTTATTAACGAAGTGCAACCCCTTCAGCAAATGGGATATTTTGCTGTGATTCATAATAAATATATACACCATTACAATAATGTTGTGCTTAAAAAAAAATAAAACACCACCACCCTCTAAACTAAAAACCAGAAAAATAAATAGAAGGGGTACTATTTGCAAGGAGAAAAATGGGGAAAAGTTCTGCAAAGGGGGAAGGGAGCAAAAAGTAACAGCCATGCCACCAGCACGAACAAGTTCCTGGACTGTGGGAAGGGATGGGCTGAGACAGACGTGCACTTGGAAGGAAATTCTGCACACTCAGCCCTGCTATGGGAGAGATGCCTCCTACTTAAAGGAGAATGGGGAATTCTTAAAATGTAGGTAGGTAGATCGGTAAATAGAGCGAGTCGGAAATTTGAAAATGAATTTATGTTGTTGAAAAATGATATTTTTTAACATCAGAAATTTTTATCAAAAAATTGTTTTATTATAAAACTGGAAAATGAAAACAGTTTGATTTTTTGTTGTTGTTTTGGTTCTTTCTATTTTGGGGTTTCCTTCTTCCCTCTCCTATTTGCCTTTTTCTGGTGGCAAAATGGAAAAAGAAAAAAGGAGTAGAGAAGTAGGAAGTGGGTTAAAAGGGAAAAAGAGTTTTAAAAAAAGTGAACAAAACAATAAAAATAAAAATGAAAAAGAAAACTTTCCAAACAGAACATTTGTGAACAAAATATCATTCATTTGAAAATCACTGGAATGAAAAGTATTAGGGCTGTCGATTAATTGCAGTTAACTCAAAAAAATTAATCACGATTAAAAACATTTATCACAATTAATCGCACTGTTAAACCATACCAATTGAAATGTATTAAATATTTTGGATGTTTTTCTACATTTTCAAATATTGATTTCTATTACAGCACAGAATACAAAATGTACGGTGCTCACTTTATATTATTATTTTTGACTACAAATATTTGCAATGTAAAAATGATAAACAAAAGAAATGGTATTTTTCAATTCACCTCATACAAGTACTGAAATGCAATCTCTTTATCGTGAAAGTGTAACTTACAAATGTAGATTTTTTGTTACATAACTGCACTCAAAAACAAAACAATGTAAAACTTTAGAGCCTACAAGTCCACTCAGTCCTATTTCTTGTTCAGCCAATCACTAAGACAACGCAAGTTTGTTTACATTTATGGGAGATACTGCTGCCTGCTTCTTAATTACAGCGTCACCTGAAAGTGAGAACAGGCATTTGCATGGCACTTTGTAGCTGGCGTTGCAAGGTATTTACATGCTAGATATGCGAAACATTCATATGCCCCTTCATGCTGCGGCCGCCATTCCAGAGGACACACTTCCATGCTGATGATGCTTGTTAAAAAAATAATGCATTAATTAAATTTGTGACTGAACTCCTGGGGTGGGGGGGGGGAGAATTGTATGTCTCCTGTTCTGTTTACCTGCATTCTGCATATATTTCATGTTATAGCAGTCTTGGACGATGACCCAGCACAAGTTCGTTTTAAAAACACTTTCACAGCAGATTTGACAAAATGCAAAGAAGGCACCAATGTGAGATTTCTAAAAAATAGCTGCAGCACTCGACCCAAGGTTTAAGAATCTGAAGTTCCAGCCAAAATCTGAGCATGACGAGGTGTGGAGCATGCTTTCAGAAGTCTTAAAAGAGCAACACTCAGATGTGGAAACTGCAGAACCCGAACCATCAATAAAGAAAATCAATCTTCTGCTGGTGGTATCTGACTCTGATGATGAAAATGAACACACATCGGTCTGCTCTGCTTTGGATCGTTATCAAGCAGAATCCATCATCAGGGTGGTTGAAGCATGAAGGGACATATGAATCTTTAGCGCATCTGGCACCTAAATATCTTGCGACGCCAGCTACAACCGTAACAGGCGTTTGCATGGCCTCACTTTCAGGTGACATTGGAAAAAAAAAGCGGGAAGCATTATCTCCTGCAAACTGCAACCAAACTTGTCTGTCTGAGCGATTGGCTGAAGTAGGACTGAGTGGACTTGTAGGCGCTAAAGTTTCACACTGTTTTATTTTAGAATGCAGGTTTTTTTTGTACATAATTCTACATTTGTAAGTTCAACTTTCATGATAAAGAGATTGCACTACAGTACTTGTATTAGGTGAATGGAAAAATACTATTTCTTTTGTTTTTTATGGTGCAAATATTTGTAATAAACAATATAAAGTGAGCACTGCACACGTATTCTGTGTTGTAATTGAAATCAATATTTGAAAATGTAGAAAACATCCAAAAGTATTTAAATAAATGCTATTCTATTATTGTTTAACAGCACGATTAATTTTTTAATCTCGACAGCCCCAAAAAGTATTGAGACAATTTTCATAAAATACATTTTTCAGCCAGCTCTGGTGAGTGATGTCAGAGCACTGATTCCTGAGAGGATAGGATTTGGGGAGGTGGATTTGAGCATAATCAGAGCAGACACTGAGGTTTTTAGAAACCAGCAGGACCAAGTTGAGTTCAACGTGCCATAGCAGAAATGACTTCTCATTTGTTTACTTTGGGTTTTCTAGTTAGCATGAGTGGCATAATGCAATTCAGACAACTAACTTAAATACGTGAAAGGCCTTGATGTCAGTGCCTAGAAAGAATAACTCTATTAGAAACAAGGTAAATCAATTTCTCCCAGGATACAAAACATTCAGGTCATGTACTTCCTCACATATTGTGACTGACATGTTCACTTTACCTTTAATCTATAGCACCAGCATGTTACTTTTAGGACACAATAGCACTTTCCCTGTGTCAGAGACATCAGCAAATTAGCTTCCTATTGTCTTGATAGCACATGGCATTGAAGGGGACACTAGACATCTAAAACCAGAAAGAAGTGCTAGATGATGTGGCTCTTTTAACACTGAGCTGAACAGCTTGTGAACCATTTCTAGCTAAAAGTGTCAGCTACGATTAGCACAAACATCAAACAAAGAGAAAACAAACAGCTATTGTATGGGCAGAAATGGATTTTCAGAATTCTGCAGTAAATAAAATAATGTGCTGTCTTAGTCAGTGCCCCTGTGATGATACAGTTTGCAGAATTTTTACGGGCAGGCTGCCATACTTATTTTCATTTATCTGCCTCAAAGCACCATTTCAAAAAGTGCAAAAGCATGTTGTTGATCGAGTAGATTGTTTATAGCTGAACTGAGTATTTCAGAACAACACGCATTGTAATAAAGCGGGGGAGGGGAGACAGACGCATACACAGCTGCAGCTTCTTGAATCCTTTGTCAAAAATGACTGCCAGAAAGCCAAGGAGTATTTATTCTGTCTTAGGAAATGCAATAAGTGAATCCCTTCCAACCACATTAGGTGACAGGAATGGACAAAAGCCATAAAATCCACTAGGTCTAGACTTCCTAAAATGCTTTTCCTGCACCTTGTGCCCATATTGCCACCCCCTTTATGGTGCTGACCTTTGACATGTGCTTTGCTATCCAGTGATGATCTGGCTGATGGTAAATCCTGGATATCCACCACCCCTGTGCACCTTTTGAGGTTTATTGCCACTGTAACTAGAGGTCTTAGGGAGCAAACATCAACAGAAGACTTTTTGTGATAAGCAATCTTTTGGGAAGGAAAATGTATTTGAAAATAATTGTGTAAATTAACCCCAAATCACTTCTGTAAGAACAAATGGATGCTCCCTAATACCTTGCTTGGTACACACCATAGCTTCAGTGATCCAGTCATTCAGTGACAATGATGGAAGCCAACATGATCTACTCCAAATAGGGTGATAGGACAGCAAGTGTGAAAAATCAGGACAGTGGGTGGCGGGTAATAGGAGCCCATATAAAAAAAAGCCCCAAATATCGGGACATCTGGTCACCCTAATTCCAAATGCAAGATCTTAACACGCCAGAGAGGCCACAGCAAAAGTGAGGAGGGGACTTAACATGACTTTAGGAGATGAAGCTATTTGCTAACCTGACTCTGAATTCACAGAGATTCCAAAGCCAACCCACAAGCAGCGGGTCTGTGATTGCTGTGGCAAACAGCAGCACACAAGGCATGCGGCCCCAGCGGTTCTGATCACTAATAAGAGTTCGTTTCCCCAGCACACACAAGACTACGATGACAAAGGAGGACACTAGCTCCCACAAGACCTCAGTTATTCAAATCTAAACAAATACCAGACTGAAAAATACAACCGTTGCAGGATGCTTGGGCCACTGATCTACGTAAATGTAAATCCTTGCCCCGCCCCCACAGTAACCTTCCACATAGTGCCCACAGAGGTTGGCGTGGAAATGAGTTCCGTATGAGGAGGCACTCTCGCCTGCCCGCTCACCTCACTGGACCCCTGGGCAGGGGCGGAGGGCCAAAGTGAGGCCCTCTGCACTGGGGTGAGTTTCACCCAGTGTGTGATTGGAATAACTTTGGTTCCTGCCAGTTTGCTCAGCAGACATTTGGAGTGTTCACAGGATATTCTTTATGGCTCGATCCTGCCTGGCACAAATTACTCCCCAGTTTTGCTGAGCACCCTCAGGTTCCCTGGGAATCAGTGGTGGGGAAGGCACTCAGCACCCCACAGCAGGGCTTGGTACTTTACCACATCGAGCCCTGTTTGCTGATTTCCGTCATTTTCAGATGCCATATTTTCTACATTAATATTGAACCCACCAAGTCTTTCAAGGCCCATCTTTCCAAACCTCAAGTTCCCAGATGCTTTTTAATACCCTTCTCAATGGTGCAATAAAAGCTGGATATTTTATTACTTCTATGAATTATTATCCTAATTTATAATTTGCCAGACTTTTTTTTTTTTTGTTAAACGTCAAAATCTGGACTGTATTTTCCCGACACCAAAATATGCTGCGCCCATCACATTTTTCTTCCTCTGAAAACCTGTAGCCTAATTTTTAAACAGACAAGAGGAGGATTTTTCTGAAAGGGCACAGTATCTTCATCTCATTGTCACGGACGTTGTTTTACATCTTTCCACGGAATGCGTAAAGGAGTTCCTAAAATAAAGAAGATAACCTAGAAACGTACACAAAAGATTGAAGCTGAATTAATTGGTTATGAAATCTTCTGAACTTTGATGTAATGTACACTTCTGGGACGAGTCACAAGGAGCCATATTTTTTAAATAAAAGCATCAAGCACCTCAGTTATCTGGAATGCATGTGCTGGGCAAAGTCGGAAGCCTTGGAACATGTGCACACACAGTAGACACCTAAGTCCAGGGAGTGAAAGACATTCAGGGTCTGGTTCAAGCCTATGGGAGTCAATGAGAGTCTTTCATAGAAAGGTAGGGCTAATAGGGACCTCAAGGGCTCATTTAGTCTATCACCCTGCACTGAGGATCAGGCCTTCAAACAGTAAGGCCCAGATCCTCAAAGGGATTTAGGCACCTTCGATGGCTAAATACCTTTGAGGATCTAGGCCCAACTTCCTACTGTGATATGCTACAGGCTTGACATGAGCCTAGGGTTGCCAGCTTTGTAATGTTTAAAAACTGGACACTCCAGCAGAGTGCTGGAACCTCCCCTGCCCCGCCTCTTCCCCCGATGCCCCATCTCATCTCTTCCCCAAGGCCCTGCCCCCATTTGCTTCTCTTCCCTCCTCCCCTCGTTGCTCGCTGCTCTTCCCTTCTCCCCGCCCCCGATCCAGGCTGGGTCAGGAGGGACTCTCCTGTGGAGCCAGGGCTGGGAGCTGCAGCTGCCTAACGTGGGTAGGAGTTGGACCCAGCGGAGCAGGGGTTGGCGCAGGGGATGACCCAGTGCCTCCTGCCTCTCCCGTCTGCAGTAATCGGACTTTGGGTGTCCAGTCAGTAGATCTGACTGGACACTGCCAGGTCCCCTTTTCAATCAGACTTTCCAGTCAAAAACCAGACACCTGACCACCCTGCGATGAGCCAGAACAACAAGCTGAGTTTCAACTGCAGTGATGTAGTAGGTGGATGCACACAAAGACAATCCAAGCGTCCAATGGGGGTCATGGAAACTGTTTGCATGGACAGAGCATATTAAATAGTCCTAACATTCTAGGGACTTGCCTAGACTGGGAAAATGATCTGTTACTAACAACAGGTGTTAGCAGTGGGGTGCAGCTGAACTGATGTGGAACATGGTTGATATGCTGTGCGGGACAAGAAAAAAAAACCGTGTTTGGATTCATTTGAAAAAAGTGAGGTTTTATTAATTTACAACCCATTTTCAGATCTGTGAAAACGAAGAGCTTTCAAATTGTCAACGCAATTTTAAGGCTGGAAGTAGCAAGGACTAATTCTAGTTCCTTTTTCTTGTTGTTATTCTGTTATAAACAAAGCCAAAGAAAGTCTCGGTGAGTCTACCAGAGCAAACTCTTTGGAAGATGTTCAGTATAACTGTATTTTGCTGAATACCTGCTCTATGCTTTTGACTGTAACTAGCTTGACAGTTGACGAAGTAAAAATCTCTTTTTTTATCCCACCTCACAATTCGAGAACCAGAGACTTGGGAAAAGTAATATTACAACCTCCTTGCAACGTATTCAGTACAGTTCACTGAAATGGTTCACTTGAATCATACAGTTTCATTTTTAGCTTGAGAAAGAGAGAGATGGGAAGTGCAAATTTCCTTCAGAATTCAGGGATCCTCATTTCCCAATACTTTATACCCTTTCACCCTAGATATGGAGTGTCACAGCCAACACCCTGCTAATGGGGACTACAAGGCACTTCCTTCAAAGCACATCAGTTCCACCTTGTAAACTGTAATTTAATACAGAGGCTAAAAGATTTCCGCTCTGTCTGTACAGTAGCTGGCACAACGGGGCCCTGATTCATGTCTAGGGCTCCTGAGCACAACTGCAATGCAAATAAATAATAATACACTGCTGTGTAAAATACAAGACTGTCTGAGAAAGACATTTCCTCAGATGCTCAGGAATTATAAATGGCTTCTCATCCAACTGGTATGAGGAAAAAACTGCCTAAATCCAGCAAAAAAGGAGAGATGGCATCGCCCTACGTGACAATCTGCCACCGAATGAGGAATGGACAGTGCTGACAAATGGACACAAGGATGAGACCCCAAGCACCGTATGTAATCCTACCACAGGCAGGTTGTTCCTGCCTCTGACCAATACCAGAGGGGTCTGTCTTTTTCTTGCACATTGGCATCACTGCTACAGCTTGTCAAGGCAATAAAATCTCAGAGAACTGAAATGGCTTGTGTGTCTGCAACACTGTCGTCTACTGGATGGACTCAGAACAACTTCACTGTGTACCAAAGCCCCTAAGGCTTTCTTTTAAGTGAGCTAGTGGGGGCCTGGGCTTTATCTGAGTTCTAGCTTAGCTGTGAACATTAATTTGCAAGTGGCCAAGGTGTTCATCATTATGACAATTGTCAAGTTCCTAGCTGAGCTTTTAAACAAATTTAAAAAAAAAAAGAAAAAAGAAAAAAAAAAGACTGAAGTGACTTATTAAATCAGAACTAAAGGAGTACGTATGGCACTTTAGAGACTAACAAATTTATTTGAGTATAAGCTTTTGTGAGCTACAGCTCACTTCATCGGATGCATGCAGTGGAAAATACAGTGGGGAGATTTATATGCACAGAGAACATGAAACAATGGGTGTTTCCATACACACTGTAACAAAAGTGATCAGGTGAGGTGAGCTATTACCAGCAGGAGAGCAGGGGGAGGACCTTTTGTAGTGATAAGCAAGGTGGGCCAGTTCCAGCAGTTGACAAGAACGTGTGAGGAACAGTTGGGGGGGGGAGGGGAGGGGGAAGAGGAGAGAATAAACAAGGGGAAATAGTTTTACTTTGTGTAATGACACATCCACTCCCAATCTTTATTCAAGCCTAAGTTAATTGTATCCAGTTTGCAAATTAATTCGAAGTCAGCAGTCTCTCGTTGGAGTCTGAAACAGGAATAGAATATGCTGCATATGTGCAATGTCATGACATTAATGTTGCTCTTGAAAACCTTCACTGGTGCATTTTCTGACTTCCTGTGGTTTCAACTGTATAGACCTAGTGTTGCCTCAATGCACTTAATTTCCTGGTTTGAGAAAACAAGGAAAAAATGTCCTGTGTTTAATAATGTTAGCATGAAGATGGCAGGAATTAGGTTGGGAAGTTATTTATGATTTGTATTGAGGTAGTATCTAGCAGGCCCAATCATAGACCAGAGCCCCACTTTGCTAGGTGCTGTACAAACCCATAACAAAGACAGTCCCTGCCCCAAGGAGCTTACAATTTAAGTATATGACACAAGACAACAGAATGGAACAGACAGACGGGAGGGATCACAGAGAAACAATGAGACAACACTGGTCAGCATGAAAAGCAATGTTCAGAGCTCACCCCCTGTTCAGCCATTGTTGACGGGTTCTTGTTGTTTTCTGTTTATTTGTTTTTGGTGAGCATGACAGCAGAGGGGAGAGAGTTTTAAGGAGGGATTTGAAGGACAATGTGGTGGCTTTGTGGTTGTTACCAGGGACTGCTTCCACATTTGAGGGACAACCTGGGAGAATGCACGAAAGTGCTTGTTTGAACATTTAACAAGCAGACTCTGGAGACTGGTGCACTGGCACAGCGGATGCAGGGGTCGACCCCTGGGTAGCATATCAGAGAGGAAAGGCGGGGCGAGGATGGGCCGTGAAGGGCCTGGAGAGGAAAGATGAGACGTTTGTGTTTGCTGCAGCGGAGAAGGGGGAGCCACTTCATTCCAGTGAATAGGCTGTGATGGGGGATGTTCTCACTTTTACTGCTGTGGATAATTTTCTATCACAGTTTACATTGTGTCTTCACAACAGGAAAATACAAAGTCATTTTAAAATAGAAGCTCTATATCTTCTGAGTGTTTCCAGATGCAGATGTTCATTAATAGCCAGGAGAAGGAACAAGTTGATATTTCAATTCAACTGAAAACAAGCTCATTTGTTTTGGATTTTGTGTTTCTTGTATATAGTGTCAACACTGGATTAAATCTGTCCAGTTCTGTAGGAGGGTTGAAGAAGCTTGCTTTCCTCTGATAGAATGTAAACTTTTCTATGCATTCTGCTTCTGTCAAGAGTCTTACTTGGAACCTCTGCATCTCCTCCATTGCTCCTTTTTCTGGATGACTAATACTGCCTTCTTTTCCCCAGGATTTGTACCATTTCATACCCAACTCTTTCTTTGTCCTATAACAGCATTTGGAGGTCTAAATACTTCTTATTCTTCCAAAACTCAAGCTTCTTCCACAATGAAGATAAGAGACACCAATTATGACACTTTTATGGCAGGCCCATGGGTGCACAAATACACCCAGATGCTGCTACTTTCCTCCTTTCTCTGGAGGTCTGAGGCATAATGGCTGTAAGCTGAACATTTTGGATCCTCAGAGATATATCGTGCTTGGTTTAGGGGGGAAGATTCAGTTGCGTTTTGATTTAATCTGAAGGGGTTTACTCACCCTCTTTATTAACAGTATGTACTGGGGTTTGATAGTGTTCACTTACATTGTAAGAAAAATAATGGTCTCCCCTTCAAGAATAATGGGGACAAATTATATGGTGTGGGGTATGCAGGAAATCAGACTAGATTATCAGAGTGCTCCCTTTGGGCCTTACAACCTATAAACAGAATCAAGTTTGAAAAAGGAGGTCCCACAGAGTCAGTACCCAGTGTCTAACTCTGGCACCCACAATTCTCAAGCACAATTCCTATTGCTATTAAGATCACTCGCTTAGTTCAAAAGTTGGTTTGTGCCAGGATGCTACAATATCAGTGAGAGTACTGTGAAGCACTGCTCAGGGTATCTGTCCTGCCTCTCATGCCAAGCTTTCATATTTTTACAAACACTTTCTATTTGTCCAGGGAATGTTAGAGTAGCTTGGTTTATGTTTACCCTTTGAAAGGAGTGAGTTAGTTTAGGTAAAATAAGAACTTCACCCAAAACATAAACCAAACCTGACGCTTAGCTGAGTGTTGTAAAAGCTTGGTTAACATATCTTTACCCCCGTCCCCGCAACATACACCCCTTAAGGCTGCTTGGTCTAAGTGAGTTATCACAAAAGACTTCCAGGTATAGGGCCAGGTTTCTCTCTAACATCTACTTGGGGGAGGTGATGTTGGGTACAAATAGTTTCCTCCATTCATGCCAGGAACAATGAAAGTATCTACACTGGGGGGGGCGTGCAGGGACTGCTCCCTTCATATGCACCCAGAATTGAGAAGGAGGAGGGGCAATGAGTCACTCTCCTCACACATGGAGCTGACCAGCAACCTGTCTACATTAGCATTTTTTCACAAAATGTCACACTGTTGCAACTCCAACGGCAGGAGTGTTCACGTAGAGAAGAAACCATCAGGGGCTGGCATTTTAACCCATCTTTTCTAGATCTGCTCTGGGCAGGGTAGGATGACACAGTGGTTAAAACCTGGGAATGCCGGTTAGCTCTAGCCAAGTGCCGCTAGTCCTCCAATGCCTTCCCACAATTCCCCCGTGTGGCCAGAAAGGCCCACAATTCAATGAGAAAGAATTCACAGTGCCTTAGCTTACTGAGACACAAAGAACCATGGCATATGTTTGAGTCCTAGTGACACACATGAGGAGTGGAGGACCAGTTTGGACGCAGAACTCAAGTGTTATTTTGCAGTATGGCTGCTCCCACTTGATCTAGGCTAACTTGAAAGGAGTAACTCTGCAGTGGAAGACACAATCTTAGTGAAGAAGTGGAGCTAGGATTTTCAAGCATCCTCGTTAAACAGTGTCCAACAGCATGTACACAGAGATTGATGGCCCTTAACCTCGGTTTACTTCTCAAGGCCACAATTTTTAACAAGATTACCATCCCTGATGAAGAGCAAATATCATCATGTGTGTACATTACTGGCATATCAACAACTGAACATTAGTAAAAATAGACCTTGAGGATTAATGCAGCATGTGGCAAATTGCCAGTACGATTATGACAAGTCCCACGCTTCCTCTTCTTGGGGCGGAGGGAGGGTTCAGGGCACAGTTTCCTGCCCCTGAACTAGGGTATCTACTGTCCCACTAGTAACCCAGAGAAGGGTAGTGGAGAGGGAGGGACCCAGGCCCACCCTCTACTCCAGGTCCCAGCACTTGAACTAGTGCTTCCTTCCCCTGGGCTACCTCCCTGTCCTGCTCTTCAGCTTGTGGGGCTTCCTGCCCTCTCTCTGCACAAGCCAGGTGTCTCTTTACCTAGGGTCTTGGTCTTCTAGCCATCCACAGCACTTCTCCAAACTGCTCTCTGCTCCAACTCCTTCCCCTGGCTCATTGAAGCAGGGGTTTTTTATCAGGTGACTAGCTTCAGGTGCTCTAATTGGCTTCAGGTGCTTTTAATCAGGAGGGTTGAAGACCACGAGTGTCGAGGAAGCCCCCCCGCTCTGGGCCCAGGCTAGCCTGAACACTTCTCCCTCCTGAAGGCTGCTGTGTTATACCTTCTGTTTGCGTTGTTTTGTTGCATAGTTTGGTTTGTTTCTTTGGTAATTCTTGTAACTGTTACAATAAAATTCTTTTCTGTTTCAAAAAAAAAAAAAATCTCTCCTCTATCACTCTCCTGCTGTCGAGGAAACCCCCCCGCTCTAGGCCACCAGGTAACTCAGGAGGGTGGAAGACCACGAGTGTCGAGGAAGCCCCCCCACTCTGGGCCCAGGCTAGCCTGAACACTTCTCCCTCCTGAAGGCTGCTGTGTTATACCTTCTGTTTGCTCTTGTTTTGTTGCATAGTTTTGCTTTATTCTCTTTGGTGATTCTTTGTAAGTGTTACACAAATAAAATTCTTTTCTGCTTCAAAAAAAAAAAAAATCCTGGGACTTACATATCTCTCCTCTATCACTCTCCTGCTGTGGAGGAAGCCCCCCCGCTCTAGGCCACCAGGTAACTCAGGAGGGTGGAAGACCACGAGTGTCGAGGAAGCCCCCCGCTCTGGGCCCAGGCTAGCCTGAACACTTCTCCCTCCTGAAGGCTGCTGTGTCATACCTTGTGTTTGCTTTTGTTTTGTTGCATAGTTTTGCTTTATGCTCTTTGGTGATTCTTTGTAAGTGTTACACAAATAAAATTCTTTTCTGCTTAAAAAAAATAAAATAAAAATGCTCTCCTAAAAAAAAAAAATCACTCTCCTGCTGTGGAGGAAGCCCCCCCGCTCTAGGCCACCAGGTAACTCAGGAGGGTGGAAGACCACGAGTGTCGAGGAAGCCCCCCCGCTCTGGGCCCAGGCTAGCCTGAACACTTCTCCCTCCTGAAGTCTGCTGTGTTACACCTTGTGTTTGCTTTGGTTTGTTGCATAATTTTGCTTTATCCTTTTCTGGTGATTCTTTGTAAGTGTTACACAAATAAAATTATTTCTGCTTCAAAAAAAAATCACTCTCCTGCTGCCTTCTAGCCATGCTGTATCACAAGCAACACACTTGTACTTAATCACTGAAGAGAACTTCTAATAAAGAAAACTTTTCCTTTTTGTTCCTAAAAAGGTCAAAGTCTTCTTTTCTCTACATGACAATGTGGAAAAAAGCCACAGCCTTGCTTTCTTCATGTGAATTAAATTATTTCCATCCATGTGTTAAAAAAAAAATCCTTTTCACAGACCTTCACCAATATTTTTGTGAGATCCACAGCTTCTGATGTCTCTGTTCCTTAAAATATGAATCTAATTGCGGAACACAGCAATCAAAATTTACTGTTCATCTTAAACATTAATCCTTTTTATTGACTTCCCAGCCAATAAACTCAGCTCTGAACTGTCAACAAATTCCCTTCAGATTTATTTGAGAAACAGAGGGGCTATACTACCTGTACATGTGTTAGAAGCTGCTCTCTTCCCTGCTGAACTAAGTTTCATTTGCACTTCAGAACTAGAAACAGTGACTCTATTTATATTCTTTCCTTTTAAGGCCTGCTTCTGTGCCCACTGAAATCAGTGGGGCTTTGCCAGAGCCTTCAATGGGATCAAGGTGAAGCAATTGATTTGTTTACAGTTTTAGAGTGGATGATTTTTTACCACTTGTTGCACTGAGTGAATCTCAGTGAGACAAATACCAGTTAAGTAAAGATTCCTATTTGTGTCTTCCAAGAACTTCAGTGGACTCAGCCCAAATTGTATCTTGACTTTAAAACCTAAATTAGTCAGCACTGATCCAGTACTGATAAGCACCCTTTTGCACTACCTAACTCTAGACCAGGGAGACAGGAGGAAAGGCAGGGAAAGTGTTGGGTCTAAATCAGAATGACTCAGTGCTGATTCTGATGATACATGGCTACATTCATCTAGCGCACAGACACCGTAATTCTCCCCTTACTCACACCAGTACATGTCAGAGAATAGCTCCACTGAAGCCCATTCAGTGTCAAAGAGGGGAGGTGAGAATCGGGCCCACTGTCTGCATATAGGGAGCGTCAGGCATTAAGAACTCCCTCTCCAAAGTTCTAGCGCCTTTTGTCTAGTGAGTTGCAGGAACAGCCACATTAGCTTATGTGACATCAGCCAGCTATAATCACCTGAGCACTTCTCACATGCAGCGTTTGGCAGACGGCTGTGCTATGTAGATACACAAGCTAGCACATTAGACCATCCAGGCACACTTTTGTGATCAGATCTGGGGTGGCCCTGCTTCCCTACTTTGTGTCACACGTACAGCAAGTTTCATGCTCTTGACGTTTCCCAGAAATTCAAAGTGACAGAACCGGAGGTATCGCAATCTGGAACTCTTAACTTTAGTAAACTAGTGAGAATACTGGAATGTGCATGTTCCTTATTTAACTGCGTCACCAGCTTTTCTTATATGCTGCTAAGCACAGCAGCCCAGGATACATATTAGACAACTAACATCTGGACTGCATATCTATTAGGACCGTACGCTCAGCCACTATAGATTGGGGAAAATCCAAGCCAAATGGGAATCTCAGATATTTTCAAGGGTCAAAAATAAAGTCATTTTAATTTTCACAACTCTGGTGAATATGGCATAATGGCCTCTGTTATACACTCATACAAAAGTCTCACTGCAGAAATAACCTGAATTTTAAAATGGGAAGCAGGTTAAGCATCATGGTTGACAACAGATGCATCCCAGTGAGATTTTCTCCTAGGAAAGTCCTGAGCATGAGAATGCTAAGCGCTCCTGTCTTCTAAATGAAAACCAGCAGTAAGTGAAGTGGATGCATCGCGGTTGTGTTCTCACACTGATGTAATAAACTCCAGGTTTCCCCCAGTAGGTTTCTCTTGGTTTACCGCTGAGAGGGCTACATGTGCCCTAAATGGGCAGGCATGGGAATGTGTAGCTTACATAAAAAGAAGCAAACATGTAAATGTCATAAAAGCTCCTCAAGATAGTTGATGGAACACAGTCCAACTCCCTTGCTACTGAGTAATAAATTCAGAGCACATAACACAGCAAGCACAATTTTGCACATAAAAGAAAGCTGGTGGAAATGGGCCTTTTAGCCAGCTTTAAGACTGGACCAGAAAAAAAACAGACCTCCAGAGTTTCACAAGTATCTTTCTAGGCGAAATTCCACGTGCATCCCAGCGTATATGTAGTATGATCGTTAAGGATCTTGGCCAGCAGCTCCATAATCCTCTCAATCTACAGCGGATTTCCGACTGATGTCAATGGGAAGTTTGCACAGTGATCACCTGTAGAGCATGGCCTTTGTGTAGTAACTAAACTCACACTTTACTATTTGTTCATAATACTGTTCCTTTACGGAGGAATGTCTAGTTCCCACCTGACCTAATTTTCACCTCACCTCAAGCCATGGACGAGGCATACACAGATCTGGAATTCAGGCAGGAATTGGTATTTTGACTTTCTTGCACTACCTTGATTTCAAGCTAATGCCTTGTATGTTCTTGGGGGCACTGTCCTTCTTAGGGTGGCCAATCACTTATCTCACACTAAATAAAAGGAATAGATGTGGCAATACTAGGGAGACGGGGTGGGGGGAGAGACTGGAGAATGGCTTCCCCCCCTAAAGATATTTTCCAATTTTTTAAATGGTTTTCAGTTTTTATTTTATTTCAGAAATATAAAAAAAATTGCAAGACCTTAATAAACAACTTCTTTTTGGAAATTTCTGGCAAAATAAATAAATAAATGAACACATAACCTGTATTGGAAAGCCCTCTTTTTTCTTTTCTTTTCTGTTAATGACTCGGGCATCAGAGTAGGAGAGTGTGGAAGGATGAATGAAGGTGGACTGCCCAGTCAGAATGCAGTACTAATTAAGGAAATAGGATAATCAGAAAGATTTGAATTAGTACTATTGTACTGATTCTTCTCTGGGTCATGCCTTTATTATTCCTTTCCTTTAGCTGTCTTCTGTGTCTCCCCCTTCCAGCTCCCAGTGCCATCCTCCCTCCCTCCTATTCCCTCCACCCCACTTCACATGTCCGTCACTGGCACCTCTTGTGGAGGGGTGGGGTTTCTCTACCCATCATATGCCTCACCAGTGCATGGACTAACAGATCTATATGTTCATGGCTTGCACACAGAGCAATTTGATAAAAACAAATACTTCTGCTGGAAGGCTGCAACGGAGCAATTCTTTATTTCGGAACGATAACACACAAGAGCATAAAAAGAAAGAGACAAAACAGGCTGCTCCCTCAAACACGGAGGCATAACTCAACCCACCTAACTCTAGGACAGATTTCTGCAGACTGACTCTCTGAATGCACACTTCCCTACAGACCCCCCTAGCCTGGAAGCAGGACTAGGATACCACTTAGGATTTAAAGTGACAGTTCGTAATTTTGAACACACCACACATATGTGACAGGTTTCAGAGTAACAGCCGTGTTAGTCTGTATTCACAAAAAGAAAAGGAGTACTTGTGGCACCTTAGAGACTAACCAATTTATTTGAGCATAAGCTTTCGTGAGCTACAGCTCACTTCATCGGATGCATACTGTGGAAAGTGTAGAAGATCTTTTTATACACACAAAGCATGAAAAAATACCTCCTCCCACCCCACTCTCCTGCTGGTAATAGCTTATCTAAAGTGATCACTCTCCTTACAGTGTGTATGATAATCAAGTTGGGCCATTTCCAGCACAAATCCAGGTTTTCTCACACACCCCCCACCCCCACAAACCAACTCTCCTGCTGGTAATAGCTTATCTAAAGGATGACCCAACACTCTCACAAATCTTGGGAGACAGGCCAGTCCTTGCCTACAGACAACCCCCCAACCTGAAGCAAATACTCACCAGCAACCACACACCACACAACAGAACCACTAACCCAGGAACCTATCCTTGCAACAAAGCCCGTTGTCAACTGTGCCCACATATCTATTCAGGGGACACCATCACAGGGCCTAATAACATCAGCCACACTATCAGAGACTTGTTCACCTGCACATCCACCAATGTGATATATGCCATCATGTGCCAGCAATGCCCTCTGCCATGTACATTGGTCAAACTGGACAGTCTCTACGTAAAAGAATAAATGGACACAAATCAGATATCAAGAATTATAACATTCATAAACCAGTCAGAGAACACTTCAATCTCTCTGGTCACGTGATTAAAGACATGAAAGTTGCAATATTACAACAAAAAAACTTCAAATCCAGACTCCAGCGAGAAACTGTTGAATTGGAATTCATTTGCAAATTGGATACAATTAACTTAGGCTTGAATAGAGACTGGGAGTGGCTAAGTCATTATGCAAGGTAACCTATTTCCCCTTGTTTTTTCCTACCCCCCCCTCCTCCCCAGACGCTCTTGTTAAACCCTGGATTTGTGCTGGAAATGGCCCACCTTGATTATCATGCACATTGTAAGGAGAGTGGTCACTTTAGATAAGCTATTACCAGCAGGAGAGTGGGTTTGTGTGTGTGTGTGGGGGGGGGTGAGAAAACCTGGATTTGTGCTGGAAATGGCCCAACTTGATTATCATACACATTGTAAGGAGAGTGATCACTTTAGATAAGCTATTACCAGCAGGAGAATGGGGTGGGGGGAGGTATTTTTTCATGCTTTGTGTGTATAAAAAGATCTTCTACACTTTCCACATTATGCATCCGATGAAGTGAGCTGTAGCTCACGAAAGCTTATGCTCAAATAAATTGGTTAGTCTCTAAGGTGCCACAAGTCCTCCTTTTCTTCACACATATGTGCACACTGATGTCCCTGTGGTCGGAGTTAAGCTTTTCTATTATAGCACTATGGTGAGAAATCTAGTGTGTGTTTTGCAGGGATATCAAATTCATTCTGAAGAGAGGGCTTAATTCTATTTTTAGCTGTGGTCTCTGGGCCAGGGCTAAAATGTAGAGCTACATAATGCTGTCAATCTACAGCGGATTTTCGACTGATGTCAATGGGAAGTTTGCACAGTGATCAACTGTAGAGCATGGCCTTTCTGTAGTAACTAAACTCACACTTTACTATTTGTTCAGTTCCGTCTTGAGGCATTCCATATTGCTCAATGAGAAGTATGTGCCCTCCCCCCAGGCCCTCTGCTAATCCTGCACTTTGATGCTTTGCCTTCCCATCCTCTTTTCTCTCTCTCTCACTCCCTTTTCCCTGTCTTTTGTGGGTCTTCTCCTTTTTCCTTCCTGAATTTCCATCCCTGCAGTATCTCCCAATTTTCCCCAGCCCCCACCCAAGAGCTTCACTCCCAACCCCTTCCCCATTCCACCCCTAAAATAAGCAATGATGCGGTTAGAACCTACATTAAGATGTTGTTACACTTTAGTGTTAACATCCCAATGGGATTAATGGTAAACCAGGAAATTCACTCTCCCTCATTCTCTGTTTCAGGCTGTCTGCGTTACACTGCATTGGTTCCATTCTGATCATTTGGGAAGGTTTTCTTTAAAATTACGAGTTCTAGACATTTACTTTAAAAAAAAAGATTAAAGTTTAGATTCTGAATACATCATGTGGGCTGGATCTGGCCTACGGGCCTTATGTTTGGCACCTCTGGTGTATTGTGTTATTGTACAGGTTGGAGGTGTGGGGGCTTATTTACAGAGTCTGTCAGTGAAAGTGGTAAGCGTGATGTGCGTGAGTTAAAATATGACAAAGGAAAATACCCTGAACTGGACATTTCCTTAACTGCTTTCAATGTGTTTTGCTGCACGTAGGAACTGTTAGGTTTAGAGACGAGACATGTTCCCTTATGTTGGTGTTGGAGCTCGAATCAGAGCTGATCCAGTGATCTGGCCCTTGTGCTGTCTTGTACAGTAGTGCAAAGTGAATGTAAAATGCTATCAAATGAAAATGGTAGCATTTTGCACCCACTTTACGTGGGTATAAATGGCTACACAAGAGGCAGGGCCATTGAGAATCAGGACTACTGAATATACAGGTAGCTGGCAGACTGTACCTTTCCCCTCTCGTTCGTGTAAAATAAAGTGGCCAAAATCATCTCTCACCCATCAATTGAAACATGTATTTGCCCTTTTCAGATCACCCCCCTTGCTGCCAATTGTATCAAGATTAGACTTCACACACTTGCCTTCAAGGCCCTGCACAACTCTGATTTGGTTCATATCTCTGACCCCATCACGGTTAATGATGCCAGCATCAACTCCCCTTCATTGCCTTCTCCTACACCCATCTTTGTGCACTCTTCCTTGCACAGAACATCCTTCCAATTCCCAAGCCTCTGTCCTCTTAGGTACACTTCTTCCCAGAGGCCATACATGTAATACATGAAATTGTACCAGATTAAAGAGAGAAAAAACTAACTTAAAGTGATGCCTTCAGCTGGGTCCCTCAATACATCTTAGTACCTCTTGGGTGAAACTCTGGCCACTTTGACTTCAATGGGATCATAATTTCACCCTTATTTTCTGCATCCATCGTCTACATTGTAAATTCTCTGAGTCAGGGATTGCCTTGATGTTTGCATCTTACACATCACCAAGTGCCTGAAAAATAGCAAATAATGATAGCTTCATCAATCGGCTTTAATCTCATAAGACTTATTGCAACTGATGGAGCTTTCAGACTCTCAAAATTTCAGTGGAAACAGTGCCAGAAGTAAGCCCTGTGCCTGACAAAACCTAATCAAATGCACAAGTTCCCAGGGAGGCAAGTGAATAAAACAGACGTGAGCTTTCTAGACCAAGACATTTTCATAGTTGATAGCACTGTCACCTCTACAGAAAACCCAAGGTATCAAACAATGAAAAGAACCATATTTGTAAACACATACGTCCAAACTGCCTTTTCTGTTTAAACTCAAACTTCCCAGAATTAATTGTCATGGGGTAGATAACTACTCATCTGAAATGTTGTGTAGAAAGGATTTTTTTGGTCAGTTTAACGGAGGTGCTGGTAGTGGTCTATGTTGGAGGGAGAAGAATTGTTTGATAGGATTTTGCCAAATTCTGGTTTATAATAGAACTGAAATTGCATGCTTAACCACACAGTCAATACTGTGCTATCATAATACTGCAGTTCTATATTGTTTTACCAGTAATACCTCTTTTTGAACAGACAATGGGGCTGGAAGGCATAATCTTCATGTGGCGATCCAGAAATAGAACTGACCTACCTCCAAATAAAGTTCCTTTAGGACCCCTTACATTTATTTAGTCAGAAGGATTTTCTCTTTCCCTGATCAGGACTGAATGTGAATCATGATCTCAATGATGAAAAGCCAGTAATTCACTTCACTAGTCAGCTCTCCATCCGCTAGGTTCATTTATTAAATTAAATTCCAGCTGTTGCCTGATATTCATTTCTCTTTCCTCCCCCTCTCTCTCATACATACACACACACACACACACACACACACACACAGAGTGACAGTAGTGCTCATAAATAAGGTTGTCGTATTTAGGCCCCTCCTTAACAGCCAGCTAATTAAATATTTTCAGTGTCAGATAGAAAGATGCAAAACTAGCACTGCTTAATCAAAACCAACCAACCAAAGAAAAACCCGAAACAACCCCACAACCAAAACCAAACCAGGGCAGAATCCAAAGCCAGTTGGAATCAGCATAGTGGCCTGGGATTTAATGGCGCTTTGACGATTTACACCAGCTGAAGACCTGGCCCAACATCTCCAAAAGCCCCCTTGGTAGCCATTGTTATGCCAATTTTTCTGAAGATTAAGGGCTTGTCTAGATGGCCCCGCAGTGCGAACTATGGGATGTGAGCTGCAGGGCTGGCTAAAATGTTGCACTATAACTGCCCTGGGTAGACCCTGCTAGCATGATCCGAGAGGTACCTAGTTCACGTTATTGTAGTCCTGCAACATTAAGGTGAACAATGTACCTTTTCGTTTGTACTATCGGGATATACACAGGGCAGTTACAGCGCCACGCTTTCGCCCGCCTTGCATCTCACATCCCATAGTCCGCACGGCACAGCCATGCAGACACGCCCTAACTGCATCTGGGGAGGATTTTGCGCCAAGGGAAAATTTTCAGTTCTGCGGCCCAATACGGGACTACATTGCTGTTACTAGCATTCCCAGCAACTATGTGTCCATGCTTTACAACTCCCACTGTGTCCTTTCCTTTTCTGAACTGTTCTTCCAATGACTTTAAGGTGTGAACTTCATTCAGACCAACTCTGCACATGTCCTCTAGAGATGCAGTTTTGCATTTAGACCTGCCCTGGCTTACAAACCTTTCACTACAAAACTCATGTCCTTCATACCCTGCCGAAATTAGAATCTGCTACTAAACCAAATCACTTGAACATCATAAAGTTGGGAAAAAAGGTGAAGTAAAAATTTTGTGAAAAATTCTGTTGTACTAAATGTGTAAAAGCTGTCTGGCCCTTTATGCTTAGGCCTCATCCTGCAAACTGCTCAAAGGGGGAGGCAGCTGTCTGAACCGTCCCACAGAAATCGCTCTAAACACTAAGGTCCTGTTGCTTCAAAGTGTTCAACAGAGACATCAGTGATTTCTGTGGGACGGTTCAGACAGCTGCCTCTCCCTTGGAGCTGTTTGCAGGATGAGGCCTAAGCATAAAGGGCCAGATCTCATCAGCTGATGTAAACTGGCATAGTTCTAATATGAGCTAAAGGATCCGGGCCAAATTATAACAGTTGAGGATGTGGCCCTCAATATTGTCTCTGAAGGTAAACAGGACATTAGGAACTCAGGGAATTTCAGAGGGATAAAAGCAATAGTGTTAGTAAGTTTCTGAAATCTCCTGCTGCACCTCTACAGTAATATGTTTTGTGATTTATACATATCAGGTACCCATAGAATATGTTATCCAGATCAGCAGTGCAACTGTCCATGCTGCAGACGGATAATGGCTAAGTACAACAGCAGCAATTTTCAGCACATAGTGGGTCCAGTGCAGAAAATCGTCTTGTGTTCAAATTCTATTCTCACTTGCAGTCATTTAATGCCATGGATTTCAGTGAGGATACATGGGTGCTGGAGCAGTATCTGGTCCAGTATTTGAGAAAGTGAGACAGCAAACCCTTTTCTTTCATGATCTATTAATATTTTTAAAGATCAAATATATTACCTCCTGTAGATCAAATTCTGCCCTCTCTTATAGATCTGTGTTTTATAGATGTGTGTTAAAGGTTTTGCCATGCAATTTTGTTATTACTGTGACGGAAAGAAAAGTGGAAATGATAGGTTTTTTCACTGTAATATGGAAGCCAATTTATTAAAATAATTTTTAAAACGATTTGCATGTTAAGAATTTTTAACTTAAAAAACTTTATGAACCTTGCTTTTAGCATCTTGAACATCATAAAACCCCAGTGTGTTTGTTCTGCTTGATGTCAGACAATCTACATTATTGTCAGGTTAATCATCTTACATACAAATAATTACCCCGATAAAGCAAATGTTGAAGGACACATGGCAAATGAGACTGACACACTTGCTCAATCTGATGAGTTTGAATTTAGCTGAGATTAGAATTATTAAACCCTGGCTCAATTATATTTCATCGCATTGTGTTGCTGACACATAGAGTGGAGATCATTCCAAAAATTCATACTTCCTCTCTGAGACTTGTACCAAGCATATCAGGGCATAGTGGCATAGTGTTACAACAGCAATATTTAAGTCAACCAACCAAACTGGATGTGTTAAACAGTAGCTGATGATAAACTGGCTGGTCAGTATTGTAGGGTGTTTTTAAACTGGGGGAGAAAAATCAAAATTCAACTTATGGTCTTCTGTGGTTTTAATGCCATGATTGTTTTTAATACACCAACCTGACACAGCTACAAATAACAAGATCAGTAGTGGGCATTTTTGTAAAAGGGATGTGAGCAAAGGGGAGAATTGAGGGGGCAGGATTAAGTTTCTGGTGGCTAGTAATTACAGTGGTAACATCCGTGATTGTAGATGGCGTACAAGGTGAGGGCTTTCAGCTGACAACTTTTCATTTCCTTGCTTTTGTGGTTGTGTGTCAGGAATAGTATGTGTGTGGCAACCTTAACCATTTCACAATGAAGATTTGTGTACTAATAACATATATCTATATAACAAAATATTGGGGGAAAACTTTTTTAAACAATTGATTATATTTATATCAAATGAAAAATTTCATTTATGCTAAACATTAATTATCCCTTGCATCTTGTTCAAGAGAGACATGATAGCCACATTTTGGCAAACATGGGCCAGGAAGAATATTCAAATACTGGAAGACCTACATCATTTACTACCAAGCTATTCTCTCCTATTCTACAAACACCAGTCAATGTCCAAACATATATTTGTATACAACTATTGTGTATGTTATATTTCACTATGATGGGATGATTTGGTTTCTCTTCGTATTTGCAAATGGCACTTGTTAAACTAGGCTCCAAGCTTATGAACACTTACATATGTGTTTAACTTAAAGAACATGAACAGTCCCATCAACTTCAATGGAGCTATACATGTGTGTAAAGCTAGGTATGTGATACGTAAGTATTGACAGGATCAGAGCCTCAACTGGTAAGCAGCTGCCAGATTGTAACCTCATATGCCATGACTCACAATAGATGACATTCACTCAGGGGTACTGGAGCAGTTCTCTGAAGGTGGGGGACAGTTGGAGGGGATTCCACCTCTTGCACATGGCAAAATTGGGCCCTTTGCTAGCCCAGTGTGTGGGAGGACATTGGGGTGGGGTTAAGGTAGACACGAGGACCTTTCTGCAACTTTGCTGTGCTGTGAATGAATACGTAAGGTGTAGGGTGCTGGGAAAATCAGGATCGCTGAGTTCACAAATAGGTGAACCTAGGGGCCAAAAAAGCCCAGCACAAGAGGCATATGGGGGCCAGAGCCCCAATTTCAGCCCAGGAACTGGAACAGTGACTGTGAAGAAGCTAAAAAGGAGCCCTGCCCCTGCCTATATGCTGGGGGTCGGGGGGGGGGAGATTTTCTTCAACCCCCCTTGCCCCACTCCTGCATAGTGCCCATTTACTCTGGCTTCGTACAGGTGGTGAATTTCACCCAAGTCCTGACAATCAAGATAACATGTCTGAGAAAATGTCTGTGCTGGAGATTGATCCTGATTTCATTCATAATGAAAACTAACATCCAGAGACACTGACTTTCTGACTTCTGGGGGGGTGCTCGACCCCATGCTCCGCCCCAGCCCCCACTCCCCAACTCCACCTTTTCCCCCAGGCCCCACCCCACCCCGCTTTTTCCTGCCTCGTTCCGGCCCCTCCACCTTCCCCTCCCCCTCTCTCCGTCTCTTCCTGCCCCCGCTCCTCCCCCTCACCCCGCAGCGCCTCCTGCCTGCCGCTGAACAGCTGATCCTCAGTGGGCAGGAGATAGTGGGAGGGCAGGGGAGGAGATGATCAGCAGAGCCTATAGGTATTTTTTTTTCCATGGGTGCTCCAGCCCCAGAGCACCCATGGGGTCGGCGCCTAGGCTAACATCATTATTCTATTAATTTATCCAACTTCAGCCATATCTTTCTGAGGAGGAGATCATATAAGCATAAGAGGGAGAGGGAGAACAATTGCGGTATGTTGGTTTTATCTCTGAGATTTCTCCCAGTCATACTAAATTGTTTGAAAATGGGAAGCATTATGAAATCTTTGCATCCTACAAGCTTTTTTCCTCAAGCCAAAAAAAGGGGAAATATGTAAAAATTATGCTTCCAATAAATAATTAATGTGTGTGAACTGAAGACATGTATCTGATTCGCGAATCATTTCCCCTAACACTGCTTTTCTTGCATTCTACAGAAATGACACTAATAGGAAAATGTGTCCCAATGTGCTATTCTATTGCACATTAAACATGCTGAAGAAGGCATGACCTTGGTGACTAATATGAAGTCAATTTCTCTCAACAAGAGGAACTATCATTCCAGGATAGTAGATTAATACCGGCATGACACCACTCCCTCTCTCCCCGCTCTGTCTCATGTAACATTTACCTTTTATTGCAAGGTAACTGGGGTATTTATTACACACATTATCATAGAATCATAGAATACCAGGGTTGGAAGGGACCTCAGGAGGTCATCTAGTCCAATCCCCTGCTCAAAGCAGGACCAGTCCCCAACTAAATCATCCCAGCCAGGGCTTTGTCAAGCCGGACCTTAAAAACTTCTAAGAAAGGAGATTCCACCACCTCCCTAGGTAACGCATTCCAGTGTTTCACCACCCTCTTAGTGAAAAAGTTTTTCCTAATATCCAACCTAAACCTCCCCCACTGCAACTTGAGACCGTTACTCCTCGTTCTGTCATCTGCTACCACTGAGAACAGACTAACATGTAACAAGCACGAAACAAGAAAATAGTTGCTCCAGGTAGACATTAATATAAAATCACAACAATGACCTTGTCTCTGGGCAAGTCTCATCCATTCAAAAATAAAATAGCATTTAATTTAGGGTTACCAACCATTATTTATATCTATTGAAGTGCCATCTTACCTAGTTAAGATGAATATACCACTCCTCTCCCATGGAGGCTTAAAAATTTTCCCATCTATTGTGTCATGGAAGTACAGCCTAGGCTCCCAATTCAGCGACTTATTTTCTAGCCTTCTAGTTTAAGCCACAACTTCTGATGGGGTCGCTGATCTGCTTACAAATTACTATGCCTAAAACAGGGCAGTAAAAGAGGGTTTTGTTTGCTTGTTCTTCTCTCCCCCTCAGAATTTGATAACTGCTGAATTAAAGATGTTTATTTGCGATTTAATCAAAAGTTACATATATTTTAAAATTCCCCTAATGTCTTCTGCTTTTTCCCCAACCCACACATTCTCAGCAATGATGTTGTAGAACTCCATATTTCACACAAATAGATGGCCCTTTGCATGCTCAGCATAGGACATTTTCCATACTTGAGAGGCCTATTGTGAAATCTTTGGCTTCATGGTCTAGAATCATAGAGAGGAGGAAGAGATCAGGCTAGACAAGCCAGCTCCTTTAACGTGGGAAGTGTCTTGCCTATTTGTTTATTATTCTCTGGGATTTTGGAAGAATGTAGAAGTCCTCCAGGATGAGAGAATGAGAAGGAACTCCCAGAGGTGAAGGAGAAGGTGTGGACGTGAAAGGGGAACCTGGGGGAACAAGATGGGAAACGAAGAATAGAACTTTGGAAGGTGAGATGGGAGAGAAGGTAGGAACTTGAGAGAGGAACCCTGGGGGAGGGGGAGTTAGAGAGACTTGGCTGATTGTGGTTGCGGGAAGAGATGGTAATCCCAGGGAACGAAGAACTCTTTGCTCCCTCCATGTGCTGTGTCCTGATGCTACCTGGCCCCATGCATGGGATCCTGGAAACCCCCTGCCCATGCCTCCAACCCCTGCATGATGCTCAGATACCACATAATGATGATAGTTATGCCTGGTGGGGTGCTCTAACTGTGGGTATGTCTACACTGCAATCAGAGGTGTGCTAGCAACATGCTAGCTCAGGTATGTCTATGCTCCAATCTAGCTAGCTCAGATGCCAACAGTCGTGAAGCCAGAGTATCATGGACTGCAGCACAGGCTCGCCACCCGAGTATGTAGCAAGGCATGAATGTACTCAGCTAGCTAGCCCAGGCTAAGGACCGTGATCCAGTGGCTTCACTGCTATTGGTATCCAAGCTAGCTAGATTAGACTCAGCTCAGGTATGTTTACATATACTGCAATCGTACCTCAGATTGCAGTGTAGACAATGGCCATACTCTCTATGGCCATACTTTCAAGTGTTTAGGTTTCTTTTAAATTTAGTGCTGACTCTGAATTTCCTGGGTTTTCAGGGCTTAGTTTTTTGATATCTAGAACAGTGTTGTGAGAGGGTTTTTTTTTTACTCATTGTTCCTTAACACCATTTTAAGGAACATTTTATCTGGGATATGAGACAGAAGTGCTGTCATTCACTATCAAATATTAGTCGCCATGGGAACCTTTGCAAAATCATGCCAGTTGTGTGCTGCCAATATCTGAACAAGGGAACTCCCACTACATTTTTGGGATAAGCCCCATGTTCT
The DNA here is from genome assembly GCF_015237465.2 of Chelonia mydas. Classification (NCBI taxonomy): domain Eukaryota; kingdom Metazoa; phylum Chordata; order Testudines; family Cheloniidae; genus Chelonia; species Chelonia mydas. Next base: position 57,062,303 of record NC_051251.2, read on the forward strand.
AGGGATCTGGGTGCTGCAGAGGGAAGTAGTGAGGGACTGGGGAATTATATTCATGCATTTCCCCACATACAATTCCTCATAGCCATCACTGAGTCATGAGGAAACACCAGGGGGCAAACAAACTTTAAGACGCATCACAATTGCTGACTGGTCTAGATGCAGCATGGAGTCAGACGGCTGAATCATAGAAGATGTATTCTGGCTGGGGAGCTCAACCTGTACAAGAGAATGAAGCATTTGAAATGCAACCCCCATGAGGGCCACAGCAACTCAGGTGGGTAGAACTTAATGTCAAACTGAGTTAAATATTTCAATTTGGGAACATCAGAACGTTTTGATCAGAGATAGCTAAACAAAGTGTTTCAACTTTTCCTCATTTAAAGTTTGTTTTGGGGCAAAAATTCTCAGTTGAAAGTTTTTGGTATTCAGATGTTCAGTTTTTTTATGAAAAAAATCAAATTTTTCCATGGCAATCAGACATCAGTGAAAACATAATATAGTTGAAAGCTCAATTTTCTGTTGAAAAAGATAACAGAACATTTTCCACCCGCCCTATAAGGAGGCTTAGAGATAATTAAGGGGCAGGGAAATCATCCCGACTTGCCCTTCAGTGTAATGGTAGAATGCTAACAAGGAGTTCCCATGCACTTAAAAAAAAGGAAAATGCTTTCATCAAAAAATCAAACTTCCAAAGAGAAGTTTAAATTGTGTAGCCTAAAATGTCCTTCAAGTTCTTCTACAAAGAAGAAAAGAATGACAGTTTGCAAAAATCTAGTTCTACCCCAAAAAGATATCTGCCTTCCATGTTACATGATTAAGGGTCAGCTAAGAAACTAGAAATAAAGGAAAACAGATCTATCTACACATTGGCAATTCCATGTAGTCCCTCAGCTCTGCAAGATGCCAACAAATCCATTACTACAAATGCATTTTGCACCAGGAGAGTCCCACTCCTGGATTTAAAGGCTTAATAGAGGAAGATTGGGCTGGGGAAAGGAAAACTCCACGTCCTGTTCACTACTTCCAATGAAGAAGGATTTTCCCCAAGTGAAAAGTAAATTGCTGAGAACACGCAACTGAAATAATTAAAATTACTTGAGGGTTGTTTTGGGTTTTTTCTCCAAATTCCCATGGTACTCAGTGTCATAAGGCTCTATTCACTCTACAGTTCCCACTTCTTGAGTCTTAAATATTTATCAAATGACTGAGGTCCTTAATAGTCTCCTATGTCTTACAAAAGACAGCAATATGCTGCAGAATTTGACCTTGAAAATCATCTATAGTCTCACTCATCAGGGCCGATGCTATTTTCCTTTTTTACAGCCTTGGAAAGCTGTGGCAGATAGACTGGATAGCTGTGCCACACATGGAAAATTTTAAAACTAAGGGGATGTAATTTTGGTATAAAGGCATGAAGGGATGCTACACAGACAAGGGGGTGGATACTTGTTACTGAAGCTACAAGCTAATTAATTTAAATTGAAATAAGTTTCATTCAACACAGAAAACAACTTCTCCAGATAGGGAGGAATCAAATCCTCAAAAGTAGGGGTGGAATTAAAAAACAGTAGCAATCTTCACCTTATGGCTTCATAAGCAGCTATTGGAGATGCATTAGAGATATCAGAGCACAGGCAGAAAAGGAAGAGGTTAAACTGTAGAAACTACTATCATTCACTTCCAGCTCTAACAATTATCTGATTCTGTGAATGGCCTGGTGAATGACTCTCATGTGTTTCAGAGTCTATACTGGACACTGAAATACTGGGGCGGGAGCAGCATCTAGAAGATAGGGAACTGGACTGGGCGTCAGGGGATGCAAACTCTATTCTCAACTCTGTCTCATATAAGTGGTCCAACATAGAAGTCTGCAGAGGTTCAACTAAATCAGTTTTAAACTTATTGTAGATTAACTGATGCAACTTCTGTGCGTGGTTAAGTGTGCACTTTCTAAGATGTCACATTCAAAATCCGGGTAAATCAAAGGTAGGGTGTCGTCTCCATTAGGGAAGGGTGTCGTCTCACAAAACTGATTCATTAGAACTGGACAGATCCAAATGCAGGTTGTTTCTCTTACATAAAGTATAAAATCCACTGATTGTGAAATCTGTACTTGACGAACGAATTTGGTAATTATAAATATCCCCTTGGGATCAGGTCCAAACCAAACTCAACAAGAAGTTCATTTTGCTTCAAATGACTTGCTTCTGTTTGTTACCCTCAAATATTTTTAATGACCACTAGTTCACAATGAATAAACCTTACTAAGCTCTTGCCAAGCTCTTATTATAGTTATTACCTGTCATTAATACAACACTTGATGTGTAAATCTCCAAGGACTTTCAAAATATCATTATCCTTATTTTACAGATGGTGAAACAAAGATAGAAGGTCAAGTGACTTGTCCATGGTCACATACTGAATCAATAGCCGAGCTGGGAATAGAGTTCATGGGTGAAACCCTGGTTTCACTGTAGTCAACAGGAGTTTCCAGGTTTCCGGATGCCTGGCCCCATGCTCTTTTCGTTGGATCACAGTATAATGCGTGTGCTAGGTTAATGCAGAAATAAAAGACTGGGAAAAAAGAATTTTGGTGCTAAAAAAGTTGTCTGACACAACAATTTCTTTCCTTTTTTTTAGACACACTAAAATGCCAGATATGGGTTAAGTCACACACCATAAAATGCAATTAAAGTTGAACTGAAAGGACTTCTTTTAGAAACAACTGAATATAAAATACTCTAATATCTAATACATTCCATTGAAAAGAAAATGAAGGTTTGTCTGGTTGTTAGTTTGTTTATTCTCCAATACTGGGTTTTTCAAGGGTGGATAACATCACAAATACCTAAAACAAAGTAGGGGTTTCAGCTTTAGGTGTTTGGGATGTCATTAACTCTTCAGGGTTCTGTGTCTCTTCAACATTTATGTCCTACTGGGCTAGTAAGAGATAAAGTTATTTTAACAGAAGTTTGACTCAGCGAGGACTGAGTAAAACCATAGCAAAGATCCTAGGATGTGGCCAAACGTTTATAATTTTAGTAAAACATAAAAACCCTAAGCATCACTAGAATCATTACAAAAATCCAAATAGACTACCGGATCAATAGCCAAACAACTGAAAAGCGCTAAAGAAAATTGCCACATGCAGTAAATTACCTCCATCCTCGTCGTAACACCTTCCATTCACCCAGCTGGCTGCTTTCCACTCCTCCACCATTCTCGGGGAAAATTCTCCAGAATACCCTGAAGGTCAACGAGTCTAAGTTCTGATGGATCAGGGAAAGAATGGGTCTCAGAGTCAGACAATTAGAGCTGGTCAGAAAAATGGGCCTGCTCCTCATGGAAAATTTCTGCCAAAATAAAATAAAAATTTTCCATGGAAAACTTAGACTTTTTAGTGAAAAACAGAAAGCCAAAAATGTTTGGATTCAGTAGTATACCTGTGCTAGCTGTAATTCGGCTAGCTCACTAAAATAGCAGTGAAGACACAGTAGTTTGGGCTCGTGATACACGTATGTATCCCAGGAGACCAGAAGGTCTTGCACAGTCCATGCTGAAGCCTGTGCCATCATGTCTTCACCTTTCTTATAGCAAGCTAGCCAGATTAAAGCTAACACGAATATCCCAAGCCAAGCGGCAGATCCCACCTGCAACTGCAGTGCAGACACACCCTATGTGTTTGCATGGAGTCGAACAAAATGGTTGGGGCCTTTATCAACACACATTTGTGTTTTTGTATTTCTTTCTTCTGTGCAGATCTTGTGTGCATGTGTCAAATCACCAGAGTCATTAAATTAGTAAATCAAGATGATTAGACAGAAAATAGAGACCTTTGCTATTTAATTCTGGGGGGGAACAACTTTTAAAATTCTGTAACAAAAGCATGATCTACGGGCAAATATTAAAATTATGCATACAATGAACACACTTAGAAGTGCATAAGAAAAATTAATTTAAGCACCATTTTGCATAGCATTAACACTAGTAATTTTCATTTTTGCTTTAAAAAGTTTGTCATTCCAACACTTTGTTCTTCCTTTGGAATCACTTCTGTGCGCACATATTTAGAGGGCATGACTGGCTACCTTTGGGTCAGATTCCAATAGATTCAGAGCTACATGAATAAAAGTAAATCCTGCTGAATGGTTTCAGAATCTGCATTTGTCAACAGGCTGGTGCGGTCAAGCCTAGACCAGTGAAGATGCAGTTGATAACAATGGGACAGATTCTGATGCTCTTGTTAAATGTACCATTGGTTTCAGTGAGAAACCTTGCAGAATTAGGTACTATTCAGTGTGTGTAAAGGTATTAGAATCTGGCCCATAGCTTTGTTCATTGCATAGTTTTACATTGAGGAGGGAGATGCAGTCATCACTATAAAAATATCAACATTAGCCAGCATTTATCACATATCATCAGTATCTGAGATACAACAATTTCCCCCATATTTAGCAAAAGAAATAACCATAATAACGGCATGCTATTTGTGAGCAGATGTTGGCCTTTTAATGACAACCACCATTGCCAGTCATTAATTTACTTAAGTAATCAGTCCTCTTTTTTGTTTTTTTATATTAAAAAACTATGCCAAATATCAAATTTTATTTATTCTAATCAAGTTAGCATAAATAGACGAAACTAAGCACATTTTTAAAACTTGAACAAAACTTAAAATAAATTATGAGGGTGTTTATATATTTATATATATATATATAGACACACACACACGCAACAGATTATCATGCTCATAAAGAAGAAAAGAGATACATTAGCTTGTGTAGTACCACAATATTTCAAGAGGAAAAAGACTTCAGAAATCAGATCCTAAATAATACTATAGCTTTTTGGGATAGAGGAAACCTCACAATCATTCAGTTAGCACTTAGGACAGACAAAGCATACGACCTTCCACAGTGCAGAGTTGGGAAGGGTTTATTATACAAATAACCTCCCCAAAGTCCCCAATAGTGTTCTAACTTGCTGTCATTTCCCCAGAGACGGGCCCAATCCTGCAAGCAGTTTCGCACATCCATAGTTATTCACATGAGGAATGCTTATTGAACACTATGGGACTGATGCATAAAGTTATGTATGTACTGGTTTGGAGGATTGAGACCTTGAAGTAAGGGGAGACTTTTTCAGAGTTCACTTTGCTCCCTGTGCTGCTACCTGGTGCAAAAATGAATTAAAATCCTAACTCCATAGCTTCACTGATGTTGAGGAGTCTACATGTGCTCCCTACAACAGGACCAGTAGGCATGCAGAGTGTGCAGACAGCATGGCCCAGTAAGGTAACACAAGATGGGAATCTGAGGAGATCCTTGTCCCAACTCTGCAATCCTTAGGCAGCTGCATGGACAGTCTCTCTCTCCATGTTCCCCTGCTGCACAACCCCACCTCCCCCAAACCCTACCAGCAGAGTGGAACTGGGCTGAGTTCTAGGTCGTCCCAGCTTTAATTTACGTGGTTGATAGAGCTAGTCAGAAAACGGAATTATCTGTTCTGTGGGAAATTTCAACATTTTGAAATTTAAGTCCCAAGTCAGACTAACAAGTCCAAATTTTGACATTTGCTGAGGAACAGAGATTCCAAAGTTTGGTTTCAATAATATCAAAATGCTTCACTGCAATTAAGTCAAAACATAATCATATAAAATATTAAAATTCATATTTGAGAATAACACAAGACTGAGCAAAATTTAAATAATATTTTACCGCACCAACATGAAACAAGAAAGTTAAAATGATTCATTTCAATAATTTTCCATCAAAGAATCTGTCAAAATTGACACGTTCCCACAAAACATTTCAGTTTCAACAAAACTGCATTTACTGGTGGAAACCTGTTCCACTGGAAATTTTTTGACCAGCTCTAATATTTAATGGCTTGGGGCCATTAAATCTTGATCCTTTACTCATTCTGAGTAGCAACTTACTCCACAAGAGGTCCCATTGATTTCAGAGGGAGCACTCAGGTAGTAAAGGACTATTCAACAGAAATCAGGGGATCGGAATCTAGTCTTGAATGGCTTAGTAGATTATTCATATAGCACACAGAGGGTTTTTTTCTTTTTTTGTGGAAAAGCCCATCATTTTCTTGTAAAAACAAGTTCAGAAACGTCCCCATACATTTTTTACATTTCAGTGGGCATGAGGTTTTCTTTTTTTTCCCCCTCACCACACAAATTGCCAACTATACTACCAAGCAGAAATCCTAAATCAATGTTTTAAAACAAGCCAACTGTTTAGAAACAGAAAAAGAAACTTAATTGGGAAACCAATCCTTTTAAGACAGAAAGATGACAGGGAGGGAGCACTAATTTGTCTTATTGGAATAACTGCATTTTAGGTTTTCAGAGTAAGATATATGAGGCTTGGGCAGCCAAAAGGGTTAGACCAGGGCTCAGATTTTAACACAAACAGAGGGTAATCTGGTCTGGCACAGTCTGGTCACTGCAACAGCGTATCTGAAGGTTAGGTTTTATGTTTATTAGCATCATCCAGATGGCGTTTTATGTCCTTAATAACTTTGTCCCTGACTAAGCCATGAACCTACTGTTTGACAAACACTGTAGGAAATATCCATCAGCAGAAAAGTCATTTTGTAATGAGAGGCATAGCCCGTACATTTAAGGTGCATACATTTTGCTTCTGTGTACCTGTCACCTTTTGCTCTGTATACTGAACATTGTAAGGTGCTCTAGGCAGTTGTCCTTAAACTAAGGTGTCAAGACACACTGGCAGTCAATGTTCAATCAGTTGCAGCTGACCCTGTCCTCATTCCAGAGCCCTCATCATATTCTCAAAGAGGAGCAGGGAGGGCTCCCCACCAACAGCCTGCTGTCCCCTCATACTCTACATACCCATAATGTTCACCACAGAATGGTCATTGCAGCACACGCTGTCAATGCTGCAACAGTTCCTCCTTAAGGGACCTTCTCCTTTCTAGTGCTCGAGAGAAAGCATGTGCCCTTGGCTGAGGCATGGCACTGGGATTCGAAAGGAGGGTTCCATTGCTCTGTCTCCATCATACTTGCTATGTGACCTTGGGCAATTCACGCCAGGTCTTTGCATCAGATTCTCCATCTGTCAAATGAAGATACTACTACCCACTTCAAAGGGCTGTTGTGAGGCTCAATCATTCCTATTAATAAAGGGCACCTTTGTATCTTCCGGGAGGAGATGCTATATCAGAGTGATTGTTATTAACATAGCTTGACCTGCACCTCTGGCATTCACCCCAAATACTTTCTTTTCTCACAGAACCTCATGGCTCTCACTTATTTTCATGCCAGACACAAAAGTACTTTAACCAGTGGTATTTATGGGAGAGACAGCACGGCTTTGGCCTATCATCCTTAAAGTGGCCATATGTCCCACTTATACTGGGACAGACCTAGTCCCTACGATAGCTCAGTGTCCCAGGAATTTCTTTCAGGAGAAATGTCCCAGTTTTTCATTTCATCCGTCAAACTGTGTGGGCTTTTTTTATTTCTACAAAACGTTGCTTCACGACATATCGCTATAAAAAGCAGGAGTTGCTCTGTGTTTATAAAGAACAAACAATTCAGTGGAATGAGCATTCAGTGTGATGAACAGCGTCTGGAGAAGAGCTGAGCAAATAATTGATTTTGATTCAGGCCTCCCCCCAAACCAAAAAGAAAAGGGAAGAAAAAAAATCAGCTTGGAACTGAAATTGAATTTTTTTGTTTTTTCCTCACCAAAACAAAAAGATGACCAAAATTTGTTCTTCCCAAAACAAAATTTTTGTTTTGTTCTTGCTTTGGGTGTTCTTCAGCCTTTTTGGGGGGTTCTCTTTTTTCAAAAGAAAGTGTTCAAAATAAAATACCATTTCCCAATGATGTTTAAACATTTTGTTTCAAAATGGTCAAAATGAAATGTTTTGAAACAAAGTCAAAATGTTTCATTTAAAAATCCCTGAAACAAACCATTTTGACTTTTATTTTTGAAGAAAAAATGATTCTTTCTGCCAGAAGTATATGCCAAATTCAATCCAAATTCACAAATAGTTTCAATGCCACACAAAAAAAATCAAATTAAAAACTGCATTTGTCTGTGAATTCACCGTTCAGAAAATAAATTCTCAGAAAAAAACCCATCTCAGTTTAAACTTGGATTATACCTACTGAACTTGCATTGGTAGATTTATGAGCACAAGCTAAATTTGATAACCAATGTTAAACCAATATAAGAGAGTCCACACTGATGTAAAAGGATGTGCGTGCCCTGTAGCATTCCCTGCTGGTTTCAAGTGATTCTGCAGAGACCTGTTTCAGTTTTCCTGTCTCTCAGGGCTTCATCATAGAATATCAGGGTTGGAAAGGACCTTAGGAGATCATCTAGTCCAACCACCTGCTCAAAGCAGGACCAATCCCCAATTTTTGCCCCAGACCCCTAAAGGGCCCCGTCAAGGATTGAACCCACAACCCTGGGTTTAACAGGCCAATGCTCAAACCACTGAGCTATCTTGGCTTCTTAATGAAGTCCACAAATGCTTTCCTGTGGCTATCATCATCCTGGCTTGGGGCTAGTTAAACAACCAACAGTTAAAAACAATCTTCGAAGTCCCAAAATAAAGTCCATCACCACAGCATAAAAGCTCATACTCAGGTCTGCGATCTCCAGCCACTCCTGGAGCTCTTCTTCTGTTCCAGTCTGTTCTGCTCCCCACTACAGAAAGGATGTGGACAAATTGGAGAGAGTTCAGAGGAGGGCAACGAAAATTATCAGGGGACTGGGGCACGTGATTTATGAGGAGAGGCTGAGAGAACTGGGTTTATTTAGTCTGCAGAAGAGAAGAGTGAGGGCGGATTTGGTAGCAGCCTTCAACTATCTGAAGTGGGGTTCCAAAGAGGATGGAGCTCAGCTGTTTTCAGTGGTGGCAGATGACAGAGCAATGGTCTCAAGTAGCAATGGGGGAGGTCTAGGTTGGATATTAGGAAAAACTATTTCACTAGGAGGGTGGTGAAGCACTGGAATGGTTATCTAGGAAGTGGTGGAATCTCCATCCTTAGAGGTTTTTAAGGCCTGGCTTGACAAAGACCTGGCTGGGATGATTTAATTGGTGTTGGTGTTGGTGTTGCTTTGAGCAGGGGGTTGGACTAGATGACCTCCTGAGGTCTCTTCCAATCCTAATCTTCTATGATTCACCTAGCTGCCAATCCCAGCTCTTCCTAGGTGGAGCTGAGCCTTCTTCAACTCTCTCGTTCCCTTCAGGTGGCTTTAGCAGTCTTTCTTCTCGGGCAGACAGGCCATGGAGAGGAGGAGTCCCATTTGCCTTCCTCCTCACCCTTAAATAGGATTTACATAAGGTGGGAATCCTTTGTTTCCCAAACTTGACCCCCCCCTTCCCTTCCAGTGGAAAGTTACAAGAAGTCCCAGGTAATGTTTAGTATCAGGTGACAAGACCACCTTTCTCAGTAGTATCACAGCACCCATGACTCAGTGGCAGTATGGAGCATCCCCAGGAACGCCAAGCCTTTCCACAGTCCATTGTCCTCATTGATGGGCCACTTAAAGATGCTGTCTTCAAAACATGCTTCTTTGTGAAGGAGACAGGAGGGAAAATAATAAACACATTTGATCAAGATCAATGCCCCACATTTCCCCATAACTCCTCCCAGCTCTGCCTGAATGGATGAGAAGATCTTAACGGAAGGTAAGATGAAGTTTGCCACACTCTTCGATTTGGATGACCCTGGAAATAGGTGGCCACACAATTTCAGTAGTGGGGGCTTTGGGACTACGTACGCTGTCCGAGATAAAGAGACACATGGGTTCAAGCAATCCTGTGATAAACCAGAGTACATTGATTTTACATTTGTAATTTTAAAGATGAAAGGGTATGAAGCACCAAGGTTTGCTATTAAGAAATGCTGCGTTAGCCACTTTCTTTTGAATTTATTCAGTGCAGCAAGTAGGAAAGCTATTTCTTCCCCCCAACCAAGAACAAGTTCTTTTCAGATTTTTTTTTTCCTGGTTCCCAGCAATTTTTGATTTCAGATGTAATGAAGGCCAATGTGGTTCTCTTCTACACCATTTCAATTTTTGAAAATAATTGATGAAATCTCTGTAATTTTATACTTTTATGTTAAAACATAGGATACGTATAGTCACTGCTCAGCATGTCCAGCGAATTACGGCTTATTTGGGATGTTAAATACAAAGATTATAAAAGAGCTGGTTGAAGTGCTGCCAAGCAAACTAAACTTAGTGTTCATGGTATCTGGCTAAATATATGTTTTTTAAGTAATAAGAGGGAGTTGCTATTGAAACTGCAATCATCTTTCACAAAAATACTGTTTTCCTTGAAGACTTCTATACAATAAAGTTATATCAGTACTTGGATACAGTGTACTTATAATTAACGCAAATATAGGGGAAAGCACACTAATCTTTCTTAAAACTGTAATTCTTTTGTTTATGAAATAATGCAAACAATAATTCAGCATGCAGTACTCACCATATGCTGACAAAGACATCACCAAATCATAGCAAAATGTCCATACTGATAGATTATCAGTTTGGACGGCTGTAACTGGGTGCATTATCACATGCAATCGATTTATTAAATTAGCTTGTATCTAAACCTCACACTCATGTTACCAATGGTTTAGAGGTGAACCAAGGAAGTAGTATGTAGATTTGGATTAGATTTAGGCAAAGGTTTGGTGTTTGAGTTCAAATTGCAGCTACAGTTTTGGTTCAGGTTCAGATTCAATGCAGCTGAAATCTCACAACCCTTATTTATGAGATTTTAAGCTCACCAAGGGAAAAATCTCATCAGATCGGTTGATATCATGTGATTCTGCCATGCCTAAACCCAAATGGAAAAATAGGCCTCTTCTGGTTTTGGATCGGGCCTGGAACAAGAAGTCATGGGTTTATATACCCAGATTTAAAAGCTGAAGTCCCTGAAATTTTATCTGAGGTTCTAGTTTTCACCCATTAGTAACTAAGATGCAAGATTTTTAAGTTTTTGAAAATACCTTTTACTTTAAGCAGATCACATGTAAGAAGGTTATCTAATGTAATAGCCTTGTTCACAGGCTCAAAAAAGTAATAAAGGAGGTTTAGCAATAAAGCCCATTGATATGGAAAAAAGTTGGACAGACTAGGGTTCGAGAGATTGTTTTGCTCAGTTGCACATAAGATATTCCAGCTGTGATTTGTATGTCAGTGAAAGTCGAACTTTACTTTTACAGATCACAGCCCCAATCCAGCAAACACTTATTCGTGTATTTAAGCATCAGAGGAGTCCTGCTGAAGTCAGTGAGAGTACTCATCTGCTTGCAATTAAGCAAGTGAATAAGTGTTTGCAGTATTGGGGTCCATGCAATAATGTATTGCCGCAATTTGTGTGTGTGTATGTGTGAGGGTTTGATCATTCTTTATCTTTTTGCTGATAAAATAAAAATGATTCCCTTCCTAATTCTCTCTCTCTCTCTCTCTCTCACACACACACACACACACACACAGAGGACAGTACATACACACAGGTTTCAGAGTAACAGCCGTGTTAGTCTGTATTCGCAAAAAGAAAAGGAGTACTTGTGGCACCTGAGCTGTAGCTCACGAAAGCGTATACTCAAATAAATTGGTTAGTCTCTAAGGTGCCACAAGTCCTCCTTTTCTTTTTACATACACACAGTATATACACACAAATTTTGAAATGGATTCTCTTTACTTGTACTAACTAGAACAGCTGCTCTTCAAAACTCAGCATGTCTTCAAAGTCCAGAGGGAGATCAGCATAACTTCCACTCCTCTCCTTCACTTGAGAAAGTTCTGCTCCCCAGCTCTCTGGTGATGAAGTGAGCACCCACCATGTAGGAGACTGTGAAGTAGGAGCAGCCTGATTAAGAACCATCCAGAGATCCCAACCTTTCGCACCAGTAGGTGGAGCAGCAGCACCTGCCGGGGGAAGGAGACAGGAGAGGCTTGGATGAGACCTATCCATCTGTTCTCTTCCAGAGATTCATTTGGTCCTCTTCCTTCCTTGGTACGGTGAGTAAGGAGATGACCCCCAGTTCCTGCTGTTTTCCTCTCCCTTCTGGAGGGAAAGGCAGGTGAATGCCACAAAACACACAAACTTTGCTTTCAGTCTAAATTTTCTAATGTCTGAAATCTTTTAAAATGCAGGAAAAAGCACCTGGTATTTCAGACATTTCTAGAGGAGAAATCTCTAGCTTGCTTGCTTTCCTTCTTTCTCTCTCTCTCTCTACACACACACACACACACACACACACACATTCCTTCTTTCTCTCTCTCTCTCTACACACACACACACACACACACACACACACACACACACACACACACACAGAGATTAGAAAATATATATATATATATATATATATAGCCTTAAACATTCTTCATTCTGTAGAAGTCCAAATGATGGGATTCATAGAAATGGGGGTGGGGAATATCAGCACCATAGATCTAGTTGGGTACATGAACTGCTTTTGGATACATTTCTCCTCTTGTCCCCATTCCCCTCCTCTTGCTGCATTCTGTCACCCCAAACTGATGCTGTGCCACATCACTTTGAAATCTGTGATGACAACTATAAAAATGGGGGGCTTCCCCTCCTGTTCTGATGTATGTTAACCACTGGACTCAAATAAACCTCTCTGGGGATGCTGCACCCAGATTAACAGCAACAGAACTAGAAACCATAACAACTCCCCCATGGAGAGTATTCTGCCTCTGCGTTCCTAGATCCTTAGAACAGCACCCATCTCTATTGGTGTCTGGGCTCCTTGTGCTTCAGAGTGTCTGCATTAGAGCTGATCAGCATTTTTTGATTGATCAGTTTTCGCATTGGAAAGCCTCGTTTTTCACACTTGATATTTTCCATAAACAAGTGTCAATTATAACAAAAAAATTTGATTATCCAATTGGGAGACTCAAAAGGAAAAAATCCCATTTCAAATCAAAACAATACCAATTAAAAATGAAATTTTGTCTTCAGTTGAAAATGTCAGTTTTTCTGTTTCATCCCTTCTGATTTGAAAACTTCAGATGTTTTCGGTTTTTGAAATAGCATTTCAACGTTTTTTGTTCCAGCTGGGAATGGAGAGAAATTTTGAAAAGTCAAAATTTCCTGCTGCAGGTAAACAGCTCTAGTCAGTATTAAGTACCAAATACAAATGGACGGCTATTTAATTAACAAATTTGGGGCATCTCTCAATCAAATTCTTCAGGCCTTATGCAGGTGAACAGTGCCAATGGGTAAAGTCAAAAAGGTTTGGCCCCTTGGGACTTACACTATGAGCTGATCTAATTAAAGGAATTTTTGCAGTGTCCCATTTATGAATTTTTCCCCATATTACAATAAAAAGGCACAAATCCACATTACATTAAATTTTCCCTCCAGAGCAATGTACTTAATGGGATGGCTTATAGCTGGCTAAATTGCATGAAATGTCAAAATTTAACCAGATTTAAAATTAACATCACAACAGAAAATCTTTTGGTAGAAAAAGATACTCAAGATGATGCAACTGGCAAAATTCAGACTTTTAATTAACGTGATTACAGACAAGAGACACCTCCCTCCCATCACTCCCCCCGCTGCCTGCTTTATGTATATAAACATCAACAAAGCAGAACTGTATGGAAAACTTATCTTAATGTTTTGGATCTTTGAAATGAAATTCTGAAAATTAAATTTAAATTTCAGGGTTTTTGTTTTGTAAATTAGGTATTTATTTATTTTTTCATAGGCAAAACTACAAATAATGTTAGCTGGAAAGAGGTATCAATTTTCTAATTTCGATGTGAAAGATTTCTTGAGATCTAAATTAACTATAGTTACGGATACTATTATGTGTTGTACAGCGCCTAGCCCACTGGGGCTCCATTGTGCTGTTTTGCCACTATCACAATATACATGTTCAATAATAAGTAACACACAACAATACAGAAGAACAAGCTGCTGGCCCTAATGGAAACTGAGCTGACAAAGGACTCTTTTCTTCTGAACATACTGGTCACGCTGGGGGTGCTTTTATGCGTTTTACTAAATGTAATATTACTATTAATAATAATGGTGATGAGGCAGATGTCAGCTGAGTGATCCCAATGATTCTTTCATAGTCTTCTTTCCACGTAAACAGGGACTTTATTGCATAATGTTAAGCCCTGATCTTGCAAAAACTTATTGCACATTCTTAACTATATGCACTGTTGTGTTCAACGGGACTACTCACAATGCATGAAGTTAAACACAGGCATAATTATTTGCAGGATGGGTGCTTAAGTCAGTTTAATTTTTAAAAACTTAAATAAAATAAGCACAATGGAATGTATGCCTCAAATGAGAGTCACGTTTATTCTTGTTTTTTGAGGAAAAGATCATTCAGGAGGGAAATCCTGGGCCCATTGAACTCAATGGGAATTTTGCCATTGAATTCAAATGGGGGTAGGATTTCCCCCCATGCCTACATAGTTGGTGCTATTGTTTGTCAAGAGAATTTCTTTCAGCTCTTTTTTTCTTCACTGTCTACATACACTGCCACTTACTGGACACACAGTATATCTATTCATTTGTCAAGGTGGCCTGCAGTGACAGGGAGGGTCCTTGACAAAGGTCCCGCTGTTCTTTGCAAGCAACTCTCATCTCAGACCTGACAAACTCCCTACACCAAACACAGGTCTTGTGGTATATTTAGACATAAAGAGTAACATGCAAGGTATCTACAGAAACTTTGTAACTTCTCAAGATTCATAATCATTGTGAGATGTATGTACAGGTAATAATTAAGGAATAATGTATCTATGCTGAAAGTCTGCTTTCTGGACTTGGACTAGTCACCAAGGGATAATATGACTTGGTGATGGCCCATTCAAGCAGGAGGGATTTATCACCAGACCCTGGTTAGCCAGTGATACAGTGCAAGGCTCAATTGTCTAGCCTTGCTCCATCCCAAGACTTTCAGTGGAAAACCACCAGAGACAACTGCAAATAATTGCGGCCACTTGGAGGTAAAAAAGGAACATTACAACAGACAATCACCCCACCTATAAATAAAGACAAAAGACTGGGTCAGTATAACACAGAGGGCGGAAAGGCACTCTCATAGACTCAGAGACTTTAAGGCTAGAAGGGACCCTCATGATCATCTCGTGTGACCTCCTGCATATCACAGGCCACAGAACCTCACCCACTTGCTCCTGAGTTACTGAAGTCCTCAAATCATGATTTATAGACTTTAAGTTACAGAAAATCCACCATTTACACGAGTTTAAACCTGCAAGTGACCCATATCCCATATTCTGCAGAGAAAGGAGAAAACCCTCCAGAGTCTCTGCCAATGTGACCTGGGGGAAAATTATTTCCTGACCCCAAATACGGCAATCAGTTAGACCCTGAGTATGTGAGCAAGACCCACCAGCCAGACACCTGGGAAAGAATTATCTATAGTAACTCAGCCCTCCTCATCTAGTGTTCCATCACCAGCCATTGGAGATATTTGCTGCTAGCAGTCACAGATCAGCAACATGCCATAGTAGACTATCTCATCATGCCATCCCCTGCATGAGCTTATCAAGCTCAGTCTTGAAGCCCGTGAGGTTTTTTGCTCACACTGCTCCCTTTGGAAGGCTGTTCCGGAACTTCACTCCTCTGATGGTTAGAAACCTTCGTCTAATTTCAAACCTAAACTTAACGATGGCCAGTTTATATCCATTTGTTCTTGTATCCACTTAAATAACTCCTCTGCCTCCCAGATATTTATCCCTCTGATGTATTTATAGAGAGCAATCATATCTCCTCTCAGTCTTCTTTGGTTAGGTAAAACAAGCCAGGCTCTTTGAATCTCCTCTCATAAGGTAGGTTTTCCATTTCTCAGATCATCCCAGTAGCCCTTCTCTGAACCTGTTCCAGTTTGAATTCACTCTGGATCCATTCACTGAGGAGACATCTTGTCGAGCAAGCGTGTTTTGTAAAAAGTTGTATCCTGGTTCCTGTGAAGCCACCGGCTCTGCAACAGAACTTTGCCGGGGGAGGAACCTACTTCATTAGCCATGAAAAGTAACCATTAATAAGGGTAGGCCCTCGTTCTCATTTTATGATTTTGCTGTATATCGTAACCATTTTTTCCATCACACTCTCTTGTTTCTAGTTACCTCTCCATGCTTTCTTAAATAAACCTATTTTTGTGTTATTATAAGTGCTCAGAAGTGCTGTGTGTTCAGCCACTGCTCCTGTATAAGATAAAACTGCGGTACACTGGTCCTTTAGGGGCAGAGAATCTGGGATTTCTGTGAGTAACTGTTGTTAGGGGCTGAATATCAAAGGGAAATACTTCAAAAGGATTCAGGGACTGAGGTGCACCTATTGTTAACCTGCAACCTGTGAAGACAGGGCTGACATAGCCCAGCTTAAGTGGCTGAAAGGCTGGTGGTGTTGAGGAGTTAGTACTCAGTCACCACAGGCCAGATTGCCTCTGGCTAGAGGTGGGAGATGACACTCAGTTCCTCCGTACCCCAAGAATCATCACACCTGCATTTTCACAGGTAGACAGCTACTGTCCAGCCAGGCTTTTCGTCTCTTTATGCAGACTTCATTCTGGCTAATTGCACCCCTGACGTCCAGTTGTGGATGTCATGTACATTTATTATGTTAAATTCTAGAGTATTTAGTGACTTGGCTAAAGGACCTGTCTGAGGTGCATCCTTTGTGAAATATCCTTTGAAAGGGCTGTTTTAATCTGTCCAGGCCTTCTTCAGGAATCATCTGTTGCTTCCCTTAAGAGATGCCAAATTGTTTCCCCCCATTCCCCATATAAAGAGATAAATCTATAAACAGAGGTAGAAAATAATGTTCAGTGAAATTAATATCTAGGTTGAGCCCAGTACAATGTTAACACCTAGGATGATGTAGCAACCTTAATCTTACTGTGCTGTATATTCTACTCAATATGATGTGCACACAATAGGATGCTGTTGTATATTCCTTGTTTAAAATTTTAATTATGTATATGCTGTATGCATCCCATTAATTTCGATATTCAACAGTAAACATAATATGTAGTAAATCTATTCTCCTTATTAGTCAAAGTAAATCCTCTGACTTCAATGGATGGAAAGGTATTTTTACTGTGGAATCAATCACCTTTTTTGAAATATTATGTATATATTACATAATAATGCTTTGTCAAATGTTATAATACAATAAGCCCTTTGAAATGAATACCGTGTATTCGGTGATAATTTCAAGGGCAATTTCTGTGGGGATATTAAATATTGTTCCAGAGCTTTTCACAAACAGCTCTGCCACAGTCAAAATACCACCGCCTTTGCATCCTTCATATTAAAATTATTCTTACTTACTATAGAAATTCCTCTTGATACCATCAGTAGAGACACATTATATATTTCCTAGGAAGAATTATTTGTAAATGTGAGTAAAAAATTTCAATTTCCAAAGTCTTTACTCCACAATAAAGAACAGAACATTGCATTTTTTTTAAATGTCAGTTTAGTCTAAAGTTTGGCAATAAAAATGATCTAAAATGCTTGGAAATTTACATTTTTATCACTCCATAAATCAAAACTTACTTTACATATTAGAACAATTTTTGTGAGAATTTTGGATCTGAGTTGATAACCTTTTGCCAAGTTTTAATGAAATGCAAATTGAAACATCTGAGATATTAAACAGACAATCAAGGTTTGTGGTTACACCATAACATTATTGCCCAGTAACATTGCCTTCTAAGGCCCCGATCCTGCAAACGCTTGCCCATCTGCATAGCTTTAAACATGTGAGTAGTTCTATTGAACACAGTGGAGGATAAAGAAGGGCTGAGTAAACGCTATTGCATCAATAACTTGATAATGTTGTTATATCAGTAGCTTATAAGTAAACTGTTTTGCTAGCAGGACCTTCCCCCAAAACATGTAAAACCCTAAAAGAGCAGGCAGGGCATGATCATGAAGGTTAAGTAACCAACAGAAGCTTGATTACAGTATCACTAATGGCAGGGAGAAAGTACATATTTTAAATAATTAATGCTTTGATATCAGAGAGTGTACTGTGAGTGTAAGGCTAGTAGCTCACTTAGTATAAAGGAGCCTGGGTCCACTGAAGCCAACGGGGCTCTGTGGATTTACTGCAGCTGGGGATCTGACCCCCATCTTTAAAATGTCCTACAAATGCAGAAAGTAAACAAACAAACCAAAGCATTGGTTGAGAAGTAATGAAGCACAGGTGTGCTTCAGCTAAGCAGCCTAGGAATGTCCTTGCACTAGTGTGTCTCTGAAGTGTGGGCAGCATCTGGCCGGTTATGCAGCCCCTGTGTAGTGGGTGACGTAGTAGTACTCTTGCATTAATCTGTTCTACAAGCAGGTAAAAACACTAGCTAGTTTGAGAGCCGATAAGCTTTTAAATTATTCTGTATGGTGTCAGCTCTTAAAAACTTTCCAACATTGACTCTGCAATTGGATAGCATGACAATAGCTATTACCCTAACTTCACCATGCTTTGCAGAGGCTTTGTTACTGAGGGTGAGATTGTCAAGGGAGCCAGTCACAATAGTCAGGTGACTTTCAGTGACATTTGGGTGCCTAACATCATAGGGTCCTGTGAAAACCCAGACTAAGTTATTTCAGAGGATTGAGAAGTTACTACGCAGTGTTGCTGTAGCCGTGTTGGTCCCAGGATATTAGAGAGACAAGGTGGCTGGGATAATATCTTTTATTGGATCAACTGCTGTTGGTGAGAGAGAGAAGGAGAAGAGTTTTGTGTCAGCTGGTCCAATAAAAGATATTACCTCACCCACCTTGTCTCTCTGAGAGGTTACTGTTATTTTAATTTAAGTTGTTTTTTTAAAAAAAATTAATTATCACTATAGCGTATTTCAGACAAAAACAATGATCCAAACTCAACTTGGCAGGTTCCCACACTACACCTCAGTGCACCATCTTTCTCTCAGAGCCGTACACTTTGGGCCAGATCCTCCACTGGTGGAAAGTGGGGTAGCACCATTGGAGTTAGTGGAGTGACATTTCCCCCCCCACCCCGGCCAAGGATTTGTCTCCTCGAGAGCAACAGGAAAAGAAAGCAATTATGAGGCCTCAGGTGGAGTCCACAATATTAACTGCTTGGGCATGCTCAGTGTTGGAAATGGGAGGACATCACATGATTCAGTGTTCAGGTTCACATAAGCATCCAAAAGTCTCATTGCTCATTCTTATTCGTCAAATTGCTTGAGTTAGGCTGGACATTTCTCAAGAACAAGCTTTCTTCTTGTGATTGGCCACCTCTGGCTCTAGACACAAGAAAGGAAAAAGACACGCATCCAAATAGTTCAGAACATCAACATTCTTTCAGCAGCATTTCAGTCCTTAAAATGGGCAAAGATTTGTGTAGGGGGTGCTATTTACTATTATGTCTATTGTAGCAAACCCAAAGCAGTGACCAGGGTCCCATTGTGCTAGGCCCTATACAAACACAAAGCAAAAAGACAGTCCCTGCTCCAAAAAGCTTATTTTATTCCCTGGTTCACCAGTCCCCCTACTAAAGGACTCAGTTCCAGAGTATACTGGACATAATTGGCAGTGGAGCTGTTTCGTTTTTAACAAACAATGGGCTAACCCGTGCCTTTGCTACTTTGAGAAGGGGTGCAGAGCGGGGTCGATGGAGCTGCTGAGCCCAAGCCGTAGTGTTCGCTGGTATTCCGACAGCATTGAAGGCAGAACGCTTTGTTCAAAAGCCCTCAACTCTTCAGGAGATCCATAATTACATTCTGAACTTTGTTTCTCATCCTTTTCATCCAAAAAATTGGCAAAAAAAATCATCTTGGAAGGCTTAGAAATTTACATTTTTGTCACTCCATATATCAAAATCTTACTTTACATATAAGACCAGAATTACAGTCTGCTTTACCTAAATTGTGGTGTCTTTTAGGATTGCCTAGTCTTCTTCCACATTAATGGATTTTAATCCTTCCTTCTATTGAACTTTACTCACTAGATTTCTTAATTCATTATCTATTAGATTCTATTTAAAAAGAACAAAATAAATTCCTCAGAATTTGCCTTCCTAAAATCTAATACCACTCTACTACTAAATTCAATTAGCCCAGTCTTTAGTATGGTGACTTTGAGTAGCTCATGATGATTCATACCGAGCTTCCTTATTATTTTCAGGTTCTCATTTGGTTATTTTCCTATTGATAACTATTTTTTCTTTCATTCTGCCAAAAGTATGCTAGGTCATTTACAAACAGATCTAACCAGTTGATGATTAATGGCTTCTCCTCCAGTTAGACTCCTGGTCCATGAAGTTATCTTTTATGTAACACATGTTTGGCTGCATTTGCATGCCCAAATTTTGCATGCAAATAAAGATAGGCTTTTTAAAAGGTGTGTTCCTTAGTTTCAGTTGTGATTTAAAAAAAAAACAAACCAGAAATATTCACCTTTTCATGAGGAACAAGACCAGCAACTCTTTTCACACAGTCCAGCAAAAAAACTTTACGTGATCATGATTTTCAGACACTATCAAGCTAGCTTTGATTTGCATTAGTTATCTAGGATTAAGAAATTTTGTATTCCTTTACCAATCCTGAGTCACCTACTTTCACATCACACCACATTCTTGTAAGGTTACAGGAATTTTAACTTAGAAAGTCAAAAGTATTCTGGAGCTGAGCATATTTAGTTAAATTTTCCAATTCTATTTTAAAGTAATGCCACTATATCTGATACCCCATATTTGTCTGTGATAAATGTAATATGCAAACATCTTCCATTGCATAAACAGCAAAGGAATGGCACAACAATACGCTGAAAATCTAACTTCCATCGTCTGGGGAACAGTCTTCATCTTGTTGAGTTAATGAGTGTTGCGGTCTAAGTGTTGCGTAAATAATGGTTTTCATTACCAAAAGCTAGATTTCCACACCCTGGCACTGACTAAAAGCAAAGCCCAAGAGGTTTCCCACAGAAGAATACATAAACCAACGCTAGATGTTTCTTGTTCCAAGACTTAGTTTTGTCTTGCTCTCTTTGGAACCTATTTCCGGTGACAAAGTCCAGTAAAATTATTATGTGGTTTTTCTGGGATCAGACATAAAGCACACCCTATGCAGAGCAGCCTTTCCCTGCCCTTGAGGTCATCCACCAATGCGATTGAGGGCATTCAAATAAAATGTTTTTGCAGTGGCATAAGTCTCCCCTTTTTCTTATCTGTGATGAGCGTTTTGAGGCTTGAACCTACTGAGCGCTCTGGTTCTGATCCTGCACAGAGCATAAGCACGTATTTTAGTATTGCTTATATCCCACCTGTGGGGTCATGCCTAGAGTCACCATTACGTCTGCAGATGGTATTATCTTTGATTCGGGGGTCTGCTCTTGCTAATGCCATGGAAGATAATGTTCAGAGACAGTGAAAGGAAAATATACAGCCTAGCTGTATGTTATCAAGGTAGACATCCCTTCTCAAGAAGTTCTGAGGAAATGAAGATAATAACAATGACAGCGTTTGGGTGTCATTAGAACCCCCATATGTGCACAGCCTTTTCATAATCTTCATATTTTGTATTTGATGAATTATAGTTAATTGCATAATATCCTACAAGGAAAGCACTTCTAGAACATGTCCATTGTCTTTCTTTGTTTGCTTTTTTGTAAGGATGCTATATATATAGGCTGGGATTTTAAAAGAATCCAAGAGCCAAGTGCTCCTATCCCATTGAAATCGGATACGAGTTGGGTACCTAATTCCCCCGAGCTGTTTTGAAGATCCAAGTCCTACTGCTTGCAGACATTTTAAACAACATTTATTGGGGGAATTCTGCTCCTTTATACAAATGAAGTTTCACTGAAATTAAAGTAACTAAGCCCTGGTCTACACTAGGACTTTAGGTCAAATTTAGCAGCGTTAAATCAATGTAAACCTGCACCCATCCACATGATGAAGCCCTTTATTTCGACTTAAAGGGCTCTTAAAATCGATTTCCTTACTGCACCCCTGACAAGTGGATTAGCGCTTAAATCAGCCTTGCCGGGTCGAATTTGGGGTACTGTGGACACAATTAGATGATATTGGCCTCTGGGAGCTATCCCAGAGTGCTCCATTGTGACTGCTCTGGACAGCACTCTCAACTCAGATGCACGATTGTTTGCCGTTGCTCTGACACAGGGAGGGGCGACTGACGACACGGCTTACAGGGCTGGCTTACAGGGAGTTAAAATCAACAAAGGGGGTGGCTTTACATCAAGGAGTATTTCAGGCAGGACTTCACGGAGGGTTCCAATAAGAAATGGTGCACCTAAGTTATTGTTCTTATTGGAACACGGAGGTTAGTCTGGCCTCTGATTGATACATGGCTAGATTTACCTCGCTGCACCTTCTCTGTGAGTGACTGCAGTGTGACCTAGAGGAATGAGTCCCCTAGAAGGGGGATGGGGGGGTTGCAAATGAGTACAAAACAAATCTGGTCTATTTCTTGTTTTGATACACTCCATCTATCTTTTACATCTTTGGCTGGCAGCAGAAGGTGCAGAAGGACTGCAAGCCATCCACATCTCATGGCTGCTCGGCAGAAGACGGTGCAGTAGGACTGCTAGCCATCCTCATCTCTTGCCTGCCCGGAGAAGATGGTGCAATAGGACTGCTAGCAATCCGTATCACCTGCCTGCTCACCATAAGATGGTTCAATAGGACTGACTGCAGGACTAAAGAGAATGACTTGATCAAGTCACTCCAAATTTAGTCCCTGCGCCCATGTCTGCCCAGGCACTCCTGATCGACCTCACAGAGGCGACCAGGGCACCTCGGACATGACGATGATGGCTACCAGTCCTATTGCACCATCTGCTGCCACAAGGCAAGGGGTTGCTGCTGCTGTGTAGCAATGCAGTACCGCGTCTGCCAGCACCCAGGAGACATACGGTGACAGTGAGCTGAGCGGGCTCCATGCTTGCCGTGGTATGGCGTCTGTACAGGTAACTCAGGAAAAAAGGCGCAAAACGATTGTCTGCCCTTGCTTTCACGGAGGGAGGGAGGGAACGGGGGCCTGACGATATGTACCCAGAAGCACCCGCGACAATGTTTTAGCCCCATCAGGCATTGGGATCTCAACCCAGAATTCCAATGGGCAGCGGAGACTGTGGGAACTGTGGGATAGCTACCCACAGTGCAACACTCCGGAAGTTGACTCTAGCCTCGGTACTGTGGAAGCACTCCACCGAGTTAATGCACTTAATGCACTTAGAGCATTTTCTGTGGGGACACACACACTCGAATATATAAAACCGATTTCTAAAAAACCGACTTCTATAAATTCGACCTAATTTCGTAGTGTAGACATACCCTTTAAGAGTAGACTTTGGATTTTAGGCAAATATATCTCATTTTCCTAGCGCAGGAAACCCAAAACTGGTACAAAATCAGGAGTTTATAATATTAGAAAAATTCATGTAAAATTCAAGTACTTTTCAATAGAAGGACCACAAAGGCAATTTGGATTATAAGTAATCCAAACAATAGATAAATCATATTATGGGTAAACCATAAATCCTGGTTTAATGGGACAATCCTATTTGGAAACATGTGGCATTAATATTTATTATTTTATTGTGGTAGCAACTAGGATCAAATGACAAAATGGCGTCCTCCATGGGACAAAAGTGCCAGAATGTTTTCCAGAGCATTCCGGACCTGGCTAAAGAGGCGAACCCCTACATAACTCCCATAGGGCCCCACTTGGGGAACCACTGTTCTAAGTGAATGTACGATCAGATAAACACAAATGGTACTTTCCCACAGCCTTCAGATATATCCTTCCAATGACATTGCAGCTTCCGATGGTTTTTCCCTTCTAGCTGGCAGTGGGGTTTTAAAAATTATGTATTATGTAAATGATCCATAATTATAGAGATTGTAAGGAGTGCCATATTTGCACAAATTATGGATACTCTGGAACTATTACTCTCAAGAGGTAGACAGAGAAGCAAAGTCATAAGTGGATTTTGTAAAATATAGTGTTGTGACACTATATGCATCTGCATTATAGTAATGATGCTAATCACCATACAAAGACGAAACCTCAAATAATTGTCATTAGAAAATAAAAGCGCTCTCTGAACGGTCATTGCTTTACAACTGATGTAAATTACATGTTTCTTAATGCTAGATACAAATCTGGATTGTTCTGAGGAAATTGCAGGCTCAGGGATGGGACGGGCAGCTTGGTTGGCACTTGCTAACTGAATTCTCCAACCATAAAGAAAGGACTGGGAACACTTCTGCAGCTCACGGAGTCTTTATCGTAAAACCTCTCCCTGCCTATGCTTAGAGAGGCAGTGGATTGGGGACTGGCCTGTGGATTGGGGCTTCTATTTCGAGCTCAGCCACTGACCTGATTTTTCACCCTGGGCAAGTCACTTCACCTCTCTGTCCCATTTCCCCTCCTGCTCTTTGTTTGCCTTGTCTGTTTTGACTGTAAGCACTTTGGGGCAGAGACTATGTCTTACTGTGTGTTTGTACAATACCAAGCACAAGGAGGTCTTGGTCTCAACTGGGGGCCCTGAGGTGCTACAACAACAACCAACAACAAACTATTCCAAATTAGGTTTTAAAAATGTTCGGTTAAGTCGCAATATATTTTATCAGTTCCTCAGATATGGTATCTGATTCCATGAAGACCAATGATCCCCAGCGTTGAGTATGTTCAGAATTAGATTACAGTCAGGGCGTTCCCCACTTCCCTGATCCTGTGTAGCCATTTGCACCAGAGCAAAGTGAATGCAAACCAGGTGTATGGTGCTACTGAATTTTGCCTATGTGAGATGCAAAGAAGCAGAGAATTAGACTCAAGGTTCCAAGCATACAACATCAGCGAACAAAATAATTTTTGCCTCTTGGTGATTTGCAAGCCGATAAGAAAGAATTACTGTGTCCAAAATAGTCATTTCCATCCTGTTCCACAAAGCCGTTCATAGGATTTAAGAAAGACTCTCTTAGAAAACACTCCTGTAATAAAAGTGCATTGAAAAATTCTGCTACAGGATTTGCTAAATCATTGTTTGCCTTTCTGCGTTTAGGTGTATACTCCTTATTCTTTCAATAGAAGTAAATGAGTTAATGCAGATTAACGAGAATTTCCCATGACATTTACAAATGTAATTGTATCATATATTGCAATATTTTATTTGTGTGCATACCGATGTGAGTCATTTGTGTGTTATGATGAACTCAGGCCAGAAGCTAATCAGATTAACTCAGGCCTATGGCTAGGACAAACAGAAAAAGGGGCAACTTTACGAAACTGTGGGGTAGTAGCAAAAAAGAATCAGGGAATGTAGATATCCTCTCCAGAAAAATTTGAAACACCAGGTTCAATGTCCTGCATTTAGAAAGATTTTAAAGCATTTAAAAAGGAGCATAGTGTGATGTGTTTTTAACTTGACTTCTTGACCAGAATAACTTGTCCACAGGAAATCGTGACATTTACCAAAAAACACTGTTCCCCGAGCAGAGCGTTGCAATGGACTTGAGTATCTCTCAGATACACACACATAATTATTACTTCTACCCATTTTCAGATCCATTGCACCCTCTCTATCTGGGGATTCATGTGTTCCCCCCTCTCCCCCCTAGTAACATAGCATCTGAGCACCACGCAATCCCTTTGTGTTAGAGTCTTTCAATCTCTCCCTCCTTTTTAGTGCCTCTCCGACTTTTTCTTCTTCTTCTTCCTGGTTCTAAATCTCTTACTCCTCCGAAGCAGTGCCCAGCCCGGCCATAGACTTCTTGTGTGACTTTGGGCCCTGTGGTTCAGTTCCCCATCTATAAAATGAGGACAATACTACTTCCTCTTTCCCCACCTTTTGGCCATCTTGTCTATTTAAACTGTAAATTTTCTGAGGCAGCATCTGTCTCTTATTATGTTTGGGTACATTGTCTAGTTCAGTGCAGCCAGAACCTCAGTCGGGCCTTCTAGATACTCGTGTAATGCAAATAAATAAATACAGTCGCACAACAAAAAAACATACTGTTATAATTAATACAGACAAAAGAGAAGACATTTAATGTGGCAGCGATTGGTGATCAACTACTATTAAGTAGAGAATAAGCAAGGGGTTTAAGAATGTTGGTATATTCTCTTAACAACATATTGCTAAACTTTCTGCAGTTATACTTTTTCAGTTACTGTTTCAGTTTTATTTTCAATCTCAATTTCAATTTTTTAAATACTAACATTCTAACAATTAATTTTTGCAACTCAGTTCACCACCGTAACTCAACCGCGAGAACATGTTTTGTTTTAAAATGTAATGTGTATCCATTTGTTTACATGAATTCCACCCAGATAATTTACCTGTGTGTGGAAAAGCTAGCCAATAACTTTCTTAAACACTGTGCTTTCCTGGATTCCCCTCTGGTTACTGAGAAGTACAACAGATTTGTTAGATAGGTTTGATCCATTTCTGAAACTCTTCGTATTGCAGATAAGCACTTTACCAGGATCCTAGCATTTAAATCAGAACACTGTAGTTCATTTGATAGCAGAGAGTTTAATTTTTATATCAGCTTTTATACCTGAAATACAGTAAACCAGTATCTTCAACTTATATTACCCATCATAAACTTTTTTAACCTGTGGCTCATTTTCAAAATAATAAACGTAACTATTCCATAAAAATATCTCAACATAGCAGAGCCAGAAAAGTGAAGGACATGAACAGATGGCACATCAATCTTCTGCATTTATACAATTTGTTTTTTAATGCAAATAGTGTGGGTTGCCTGCTCTTGCTTTGGATATTGTTCCAAAGATGAGCACATTTTCTTATCTTTCTGGATCAATGTGACATTTGCAGTTATCATAAAGTGGGAGCCCATTTAATGATGCTAATGCTTCCTTAATGTAAAAATAAAATCACCTCCTTTAAAAAAGCAAACAGATTAAAAGTCCCAAAGAGACCATTGAAATCTGTGACATTTGCAGTTACTGGTGGCTAGATAGGTTGATTATACACAGGTAAAAGGTATCTTAAAAGCACTGCTTATGCTCATTAATCAGAACATTAAACTGGAATGTTAGAGTCTCCTCAGCTAGAACAAAATAAAATCCAATAAAATTGTATTAATACAAAAGAATCAAGGCATTTGTATAATGTATAGTTTTGATGGGTCACTAAAGTATTTATGGTCTTATGCCAGCATGGTATATTATCTATCTTCAGATCTCAGATGTAGCATGAGCTCTGCATTCTTGTTTCTATGCATCTGAAATAGACTCAGACAGAAGTACCTGATTGGTTCAAATATCTGTCATGGTGCCACCAAACAACTTACATTATTACTATTTGTTTTGCTTAGCTATCTAGAGGAACCAACCTAGATCGAAACCCTATTACGTTAGGCATTGTACAAACAAAGTCAATGGAGTATGAAAGTCAATATGTTATTAATATTAATTATTTGTATTACAGGGGTGAGACTGGGGCCCCGCTGGGGTGGACACTATACGTACACACACAAAGAGATAGTCCCTACCCCAAAGAACCTGTAATCCAAATAGAAAAGACAAAGGGTTATTATTAACCCCATTATGCAGATGGGGGACTGAAACACAGATTGCATGACTTACCCAAGGTTCCACAGGAAGTCAATGTCAGAGCTGGGAACTGAACCTTGATCTCCCACGCTGAATATTTAATTCATTATATACCTCTCCTTTTTAATTTACCTAAGGCTGCTACTGAATTTTCAGTCAGCCACCGAACTTGAACGCCTTGCGCAGTTTGGTGGACCTTGCTGCAGAATAAAAAGGGCCTTTTACTGCACATACTTGATGATTCAGACAGAGCATAACCATCCTTCCTCTCTTTCAGTATTTTCTTCTGTTACCATTTCACATTACTCCCCCCTTCCTGGGCTGTGTGTTGCAGAATTCTCTTCTAGCTTCACTGGTCATATCACGTAGTCACTGCAGACCCAATCCTTTGAGGTCCTGACAGTGCTCCCCTCTCGTTAGCACACCGTGCCTTTCAGGATTGGGCCTGGATGGAATATTGGTAGGTCGCTGGGGCTCAGTACACAGATACCACATGCTTTGTGGAGAGCTATTTCTAGGACTGAACATTGGGGGGTAGCAGAATTTCTTCCTACGCAGGCAAGAAACTGGATCACTCCTTCCTCCCCCTACTGCAGGGATTTTTTTATTATTATTTCATTTTAAAGCACCAAAGATGACATACAATTTGATGGATTTTATCCTTTTTTTTTTTTTTACTCCCCTGAACTACTATATAAATATTAATAGCTAAACACATTGCAAACAGGTGGGACCCATTCTGCCTCTGGAGAGCTGCCACGGTTAAGTGATATCTCAGATGGGGTGACAGAACTTTTCCATGTGGGGGCTGTCGCTCCATGCCAACCCATTGGACACACCCTGAGCTGAGAGCTCTTTGTTTTTTGTGGTAGCTCTACAACAGCTTGCCTTGGTCTTTTAACAGCTCATTCAGAAGAGGAGGGACGGGGAACAAGACAGACAATTTTCAGTTATCTCTTCGGTTCGGTTCATTCTTCGATGAGGACAGTTGCTGACAACAGCAGTGGCTAACAACACCTTCCTGTGTTTGAGGACAACGTATTCAGTCCAGTAAGAGCGAAATATTCATTTGTGGAACATGAAATAATTCAGCTTTATTCCTCCTTGAATGCTCTTATACCCACTGTATACTTATTGTACACAGTACTGTGGATAAAGACCTACTCCATGTGCTTAACTATACCTATAAGTATTATCATTATCATATTTATTCAGTGCCCACAGTCAGGTAGGCACTTTACGGGTATGGTCCCTACCCAAAAGAGCAACAAGGGTTTATAAGAAACGACAGGTCTGAGTGTAAGACAGAGAAGTTGGGAAAAATTAAGGTGGCAGCCTAGTAACGTCACACAGTTACTCAGATATGTTATATGTATGCCTGATGCTCCACTGTGTAAGTCCTTGCTCCCTCTCCCTCTCATTATGACATCCATCAGATAGTATCTAAAAGAGAGATACTGACAGAATTATTCTCTCAATCCATTTACATCCTATAATGTTCCTATCCAGCCTTTACCCATCCTTCATTGCTTTAGATTATAGATAGAATCATAGAATCACAGGACTGGAAGGGACCTTGAGAGATCATCTAGTTCAGCCCCCTGCATTCAAAGCAGGACTAAGTAAAAAACTAGAACATTCCTGACAGGTGTTTGTCTAACCTGCTCTTAAAAACCTCCAATGACAGAGATTCTGCAACTTCCCTAGCAATTTGTTCCAGTGCTTAACTACCCTGATAGGAAGTTTTTCCTAACATCCAACCTAAACCTCCCTTGCTGCAACTTAAGCCCATTGCTTCTTGTCCTATCCTTAGAGGTTAATGAGAACAATTTTTGCCCTCCTCCTTGTAACAACCTTATATATAGAAATATAATAAAACTGACTACATTTTCCTTCTCATCCTCCCTCCATCCCACATTTTCCCTTCAAACAGAAACTTTCCATCCTATTGTCACTGTGATGATACTGACACACACACACACACAAAACTACATCAAAATAATGTTATTTAGATTGCAAACTAAAACACTCAAAATTTAGGAAAGGCAAATTTCACAGAAAATTTTCTGTTTCAATAGAAAACCAAAAATTACCTCAAGTTTTTTCCTTTTCAAAAAGTGAACATAATTGAAACCTAAAAAATGTTAGTAGGGGTTTTTGGGGTTGTTTGTTTGTTTGTTTATTTTGTTTTTTTTTCTTGGTCAAAAACCAGAAAATTTCCACATACAGTTTTTGAAAAAAATATTTGCCCCCTGTTTTTTCATAGAAAATACTAATGTCCAGCTAGACCAAGGGATATGTGAATCTATGCATATACATGCAAATATATATATAGGGAGAAAGAGTCTTCTGCCTTCATTGCAGCAGCTCCTAAGCCAGAATCTGTCCAAACTGCCATGTTGACGACTCTGCCAGCAAGGATGGGAAAGGGGGGGTGTCATATTGGTTTAGATTGCACAATAAATTATTGATGAAACTTTGTAGACCAGGCCTAAATTATGCCAGATCTGGAATCAAGGCTGTTTGAGAATCAGTCAGTCATTACTAGCTCACTGACATTTTCCTTTCTCCGCCCCCAGCTGCCTCCCTTGACAAGCGGTTTTCAACATAGGGGTGAATCCAGTCCCTTAACTATTAAAGAAACAAACATTTTAAACCAATACATTCTGCAAAATACTTTCCAAAATAACTTTCACACCACCACATAGCATAAACAAAACATATGGTTGTTACCAGAGGTGTAAAGGTTTTTGGCACACATTGAGTTTGACCTGTCATATGTAACTGACACAGGATCAAGTCACATGTGAGAAATGCAGAGATCACAAATGCTTAATAATAATATTTCTCTCAGCCACGTACGGGCAGGTACTATCAATCTAATCCTAATATAATCTCTCAGTGGATACCTATTGTCATTCCTACTGTCTGCCATCACATGTGCATATTGCAATGGATTTTATAAAACGTGCATTACAACACTGTTCCACTTCCTCTTGGACTGAATTCATTTCTGCAGGAGCACTTGCTTCTATCAGACAGGCACACTGTATTATTGCTGTTTTTCATCTGAGTGACTTCCTTCTTTCTAGCTACAAAGGCTCAGGAAACCCCTCTCTGTCTTCAGTTTCAATCCACTTAAACCTTTCAGACTTTACTATGTCTAAACAATGACTTTATGTTAATCTCTTTCATATTCCATTCAACATAGGAGCTGCAGGCCTTTATAATCTTACCTCTAAGAAGGTCCTCTGGTTGGTGAAGTAAACTTCAGTTTGTGTGAAGGAAGACAGAGAGTCCTTGTTTTGGAGATAAAGAGGATCTAAAATTATGAACAGGAATCAATCTAACATTGCAGTGTGACTGCGAGTAACTAGACTGATGTGCAGAACATCGGGGGAATTACCATCACTCTGAATGGAAACCCCTTTGTAAGGTAACTAATCAGCTGGCTTGGATAGTGTAATAAACCCTCTGCCTTGTCCCATCCCAGTCTGACCCAGCATTGGCCAAACCTTTGGTTATGTTTGAAAATAGTTCAGTTAACTTTTTCTCCCATGGCTTCCTCCCTCCCCCGCAATCATATATATCTCTAGGTCCCAGCCAGGCCTGGAAAGGCCAGTGTCCTGTAAGGGAAAGGCCAGTGTGCTGTAAGGAAAAGGACTCTCTTGGGGTATTTCTGGTCTAACTGGAAGCAGAAACTACCCGAAGTCTCGTGGGAGGGGAATCTGGTCTCTCAAGTTTTGAAGACCCGTGAAATTTGGACAGTTCAGGAAAGCTTCAGATAAATATCCCAACACAAAATGCTTAACCCAGCTGAAATGAACCTTTTTAATGGTCTTCCCATCCCTAAAAGTGACATTCCTAACAGTATGAGTCTTGTGCTAAGTTCACTGGAGACATAGTAAACAACCTAGAACTCCAGATCTGAACTTTTAGAATTTCAGCCCATTCACATTGGACTCCAAATCCAAACCTACCTGTGATGTGGAAATGAGAAAAGGGTTAACCATTCACTACAAGAGGACATCAGCTCCTTGCCCTTGTTGCAGGGATCTGCAATCTCCTAGGGTAGGGTCAGCTGTGGGAGATCAGTGACTTTGCTCAGTCCCCTTCAAAAGGAACCAGAGTGATTGGTCTGTATGTCCTAGTATGGCCATTCTTGTACTCTTATGTTTGTGTTAAGCCTGCAAAAGGTTTTCTCTGGCAAACGCTCCCAGTTCCTTAAGTTGTCTCCATAACTGGAGAATGTACGAGATCATGCATGACCACTGAGGCTCCTGTATTTCCCAGGATTCTCACAATAGGTCTAGAGTGCCATTGGGTTGTCTTCCATACCAGAGCTTGAAAGGTGAAAGTCCACAGAGGATCGAGGGTCTTTCCTGTTGGTGAATAGCAAAGGTGTGAGTAGTTGTTCCCAATGTTGGGAGTCCACATCCACAAACTTTCTCAACATTTCTCTTAATGTTTGATTAAAAAGTTTTACCAGGCCATTAATTTGTGGATGGTAAACTAATGTTCACAGTGTTTTAGCTTTCAATAGGTTGTATAGTTCCTTCATCACCTGGCACATGAAATTAGAGCCTTGATCTGTCAGGATTTCTTTAGGGATTCCCAACTGAGAAAACAGTTTCAGCAGTTCATTTGCTATGGTGGCTGTGTTAGTTGATCATAGTAGAATGACCTGGAAGTACTGTGTGGCATAATCTGGGATGACTAAAATGTGCTGGATCCAGGGTCCCTCCAAGTCTATTTCTATCCTTTCAAAAGGTATATCCGTGAGGGGAAGTGGAATGAAAGGTGCTGTGGGGATGCCCTGAGGGCTGTCAACTGATGCCCTTGTCAGGAACTACAACAGCCGCTCACATCTTTATGAATACCCCCCCAATAAAAACAGGTGCTAATTTGGTTGAGCATTTTTTCCTTCCCCAGGTGCTCTGCACATGGTATCTCATGGATTGGCCTCATCACCTCGTTCTTATAAATGGTAGGGGACCAGAAATTGGGGTCTGACCTCGTTCATCTGCTTATCTCACTCAACATGGTATATCCACTCACCCCAGAGTCCAAAATGAGGCCCTGACTCAGTCATTGGGGTTTCAGTGGTTCGCCATTTGTCACAGTGATCTGATCAAAGTCTCAGCTAAGCTCACTATTCTCGAACAAAGTCAGTGTTCCAGGCAAGACTGTTGGTGCTAGGGTCATCAGTCTCTATCATCATCAAGACCCGAGGCCATGGGTTCCCACACCCTAAGGGCCCTTTCTTAGGGTCGGGTTGTTCACCTACCCCTTGTCTCTGATTGCCAAAAGGGGATGGTCTTTTGTGGACTGTCTCCCACAGAATGCTAGCGCTTCTGTCAGTCTCTGCCTAGTATAACCAGGTATGCTAAATAGGGGACAACCTGACAAGGTTGGCTGTATAGCTCCCCAGTGTCAGTTGTATGTTTCATGGTGGGTAGGGCTTCACATCATCACGTATACACTAGAGCCTTCTTGTCTGACTAATTGTGCCCATACCAGGGTCTGTTCAAAGCCGTAGTCTACTAGTCAGTCGACCCTTTTCCCATTGATTTGAACTAGTGACAGACACCACTAGTTTGGCTGGTCCATTTTTCCAAGATCAAGTCTCGGCTGACCATACTTACCCATAATTACATTCCATATGGGGCATTCCCAGAACGAGCAGCATACCTGTAGGGCTGCGAGAGCACTGGGCTCTGTTTTAGGGGTTTGTAGTTCTCACTGGAGGAGTCATTTGGGAGCACCTATTTGGTGTTCCCAATGCATTTAACAGTCTCTGGTTTCATACAAGGAAATCCCTTTCTGGGTGACCGTAGTGTTCCAGGGACCCTGGGACATGTCCCTACTCCCTGGCATTCCCTGCTGCCCCAAGTCCGTTTCTAGGGGCCCACTCCAAGGTGGACCTTCCCCTCGACTGGTCCTGGGCTCTGTTTGGTCAAGTCCTCTTGTTCTCTGTACATGGTTCCCCAGTGCTATCTGAAGCAATGTAATTTTCAACAAGATGGACTACCTCTGCCAACATCTCTGGGCAATGTTTTAACAACCAGGCCCTTCCCCCAACAGGTAGTGTGTGTGTGAACTGTTCCACCAACACAAGTTCAGCTACTTGTACGTCTGTCTGGGATTCTGGCTTTGACCAGCACTGGCAATGTTCCCTCAAGCCCTGGGCCACCACTCAGGATCATGCTCCTGAAGGGCACGCCTCTTCTTGGAGGTGCCAGGGGTGGGTCTCTTCCATAATAGCTAACTAGTTGAGAATAGCTGTTTTGACTTCTGGGTAGTCCTGCACATCCATCGAGTCCATTTCTCAGTATGCTGCCTCGGCGGGTCTGGGGAGGAAAGGGACCAAGCAGAGTGGCCCAATGTTACTGCAGCCACTTGGTTGCCCAAGCCTCCCTTTCCAGTGCTATAAGCAAGGACTTGGTGTCATGATCTGGCCCCATTTTTGCTAACTTTATCATTATGGGTGGGGCTGGGGTGACCAGATTTGTTGGGGGCCCCCAGCCGCCCTGGGTCAATTTGAAGACAGATATTGGTTGGACCAACTGTTGCTATTATTTCCTTTAGCAGATGTTGTTGTTGCCTCACCATCTGTTGCTGCTGCTATGTAGCTAATTGTTGCAGCAGCTGCCGTTGCTGGGGGCTCATAGCAGTTGGCTTTCTGTCCGCCATTTCAGAGGCCTGTCCAAGTCCCTCTTTCTTAGATGGCCGGTGGGTATCAGTAACTGTCTTTTCTTTTTCTCCCAGCTCCCTTTAGGTCAGAGGCAACCTAATGCCCACTTTTCTCCATTTGTCACCGTTCTCAAGCTGCTGACGGGCACCTCCTACTGGATGGGCCCTGAAAAGTCCTCAGATTCTCTAACCCTGAGAGGGGCAGACGTAACAGCACCAACTGCCTAATCAGCTTGCCGTGGGGCTTGCTGAACTTCTCTTACCCAGCCAGTACACAGGAGTCACAGTCGCCTTGTAAGCACAGGGAGGGCTGGTAGATCGCCTTCCTGAGGACAGGTCCCCTGAAAGCTTTCAGGGGTCTCCTTTGGGCGCTATGAAGCTGCCATCTGATCTCTCCCAGAGCTGCCCAGCAGCTTTCGGGAACTTCCTGTTTTTAAAGCCCTTGATGTGATTGATCGGGGCGAGCCTTGCGGGGTGAGACTTGCCCACAGCGGCTTTTTTACCCGTTCATCACTGGTGTGGGGTTTATATACCGCACCATACATGCCTAGACTTCAGCTGGCCTGGTGAACGTGTACTGGTGCCTACCACTGGAGGGGATCACAGGTGCTTAGCTAGGTGAAGGTGAAATGTGAGGATTCTCCTTTACATCGAGTGGGAGAAGGATTTGCATTCTGTCCCCGCTGTGGCTGTGAAATTCCAAGAGGCCATCATGCGAAGCATAGTGACAACCTCAAAAGTGCTCAGCTAGCCCCAGATCAGTTACAATCCCATTTTCAGAACTACCTTCTGATCTTGGAGAAAGCCAGTTTGCCAGAATAAAAGCTGCTACGCTGATAAATTCCAGCCTTTTTTCCAGGGCCACCCAGCTATCAATTCTGGCCACTTCTGTGTGACGTATGTTAGTGCTTTTCCACTGGGCATCTTCTCTACTCTTCCAGCTTGCTCCCCAGGCTCTTCCCAAAGTCGACTTCTTGTACATTTCTAGTGCTACTAAATTACAATCCAAGGAGGTCATTCTCCTTCACCCTCACTTGCTTTGGCCCAGCTCAGTTGTGCAGAAATTTGAACATTTGTCTTAGTATAGCAGACAATTATAGCAAAACAATGCCAATAGGTTTAATTCAATCCTGCGTTCTTGTCCAGTACCTGTTTACCTGCAATCGTGATGGCAAACAGCTACTGCAACATTCATGGGACAACAGTGCTATCCGCCTGCATTGATTGCACTGGCCTTTCAGAGGAGACATACCAGCCATAACAGACAGCATCTGCTACGTTATTCAGAAGAGATATGGTTAAAACTAAATATTTTACTACTTTACACCTTAAACTAATTCAGTCTACGTTCAGTTAAGTGTTAAAAAGCTTGTGTGTCCTGCAATTCCTAGAAGAGGACAGATCTTTTCCAAAAGCTAGGTTGAACTTAAAGTAGATACAACATAATACTTTGTGTTTTCTCTCTCTCTCTCTCTCTCTCTCCTCCCAGCCCTAAGATTAGCATAAAAATGTGCTCTCCTAACTAAGCAGTCTGTTAACTGATAAGCTATCAAAAAATCATCTGTTATTTTTATAGCTCAAAGGCAGATGCCATTTCAAGAACCAGAGTTGATTGAGTAGGATTTTTAGTGCTTCATAGATTTGTCATTGTAAACTTGAGGTATTTTAAAACAGAATGATTCGAGTCTTGAAATAT
The DNA here is from genome assembly GCF_015237465.2 of Chelonia mydas. NCBI lineage: Eukaryota > Metazoa > Chordata > Testudines > Cheloniidae > Chelonia > Chelonia mydas. The sequence goes on from NC_051251.2 coordinate 57,098,293, forward strand.
TACCCCCAGAGCAATCAAGCATTAGGATTTTGCTCGTTTTAAATTTTATCCTGGATGAAATCATTTCATCTCATATCATAAAGAATTTCACTTGTTTTCTAATGTTTGCACTAAAGAGCTTTTCTGCATTAAGTCCAGACCAGTGTAATTACTCAGAGCATGGAAGTTAAAGCTTCCTAAGCTATTTCTGTAGGGCTCCCTTCTGCCAGTAGTTTGTTTTATGAGGACCCCACATGGCAAAACTTAATCAAGCTCACTGTACCAAGTTTAATGTCTTGTTATAACAAGGCACCCCTCCAATATCTGTCCTACAGTCCTGCTGTGGGGTGTGCAAACCCTAAATCATAAAGTCTAGGTCTAGATATAGATTCTATCATGGGAAAAGAAAGATGCCATCAACAACCACTTAATAAACCTTTCACACACCCTAATTAAAATATATGTTGAATTTCCTATAGTATGGGCAATATAGCAAGTAGAATGTGCAACACACAGGAAGTGAGAAACTAAACAAGGAAAGTGTAAGAAAAACATGAAACATAACCCCATGTTATGCGTGAAGTGGTCTGTGCACTGGGAAACCATGTATCACTATGTAAAAGCAATCAATAACACAATGAAGAACTGAAGAGTTCCGTTGTGGTTCTTCTTTTAAAACGAGGTACAGGCATTAATCTGAATGAAAAGTTTGCCATCTGTTATTGTGATTAATATAGGGCTTGTGTGAGGTCTGTGAACCATTTACATCAAGATAAAGGTGAGTCTACCGTGGCCGCTCTTCCACATTTTACAACAATCAGAACAACTGGAAGTACATCTGGGTTGATGCCCTCTTAGAAACAAGCATGACATTACCCCAGAGGAGAATTAACAGGAGCATCATAACCTCTATGTAATCAATTTTCAGAGGTACTTGCCTCTGAAACACATCATCATTAACATGTGACATTAGGTAGGAGGTCATTCTCCTTCACCCTCACTTGCTTTGGCCCAGCTCAGTTGTGCAGATATTTGAAAATTTGTCTCAGTGTACTTTAATACAGATTTCACTGGACAAATGTAAAGAACAATCGATAACGTATCTGTCTAAATAAAGAGACTTTTCAGCTCTTTGTTGTCTCAGATGTAGAATCTTTTCTGTGTAATTACCCTAGTGATGTGGTGTGATTATGAACAAGAGGGAAGTGGTCCAGAAGACATTCCCTCTGATTAGATGAGTCCACACTATGAAAAAGTCTGAGAAGCTCTGGTCTGTGCAATGGGTTGCTTGTGCACAGAGTACAATTGATTGTCTTGCAAAGATGAGGGCCTCCCTGGAAGTGACAGGGGACACGGCCTCTAATCCTGCAGATGCCTCAAGATCTTTAGGGAGATCTGGTTTCATCTTGTATCTTGGGGCATCTGCCCAGAGAGTGCTCCCCTCCATGCTACCTCTACAGTAAATGCAACCTGAAAACAATGCTGCTATTAGCTCCCGTGTCGTGGCCACTCATCATGCCCCTCTCTGCAGGAGAAGTCACACAGAGACACTTAATGCTGCAAGGAGCAGTGCAAACATTAACAAGCATTTTTATATGGAATACAGAATACAGTAGCTGCTTCCAGAGCCGCACATGACCCCCAAACCAGCAAAGCCTCAACTGCTCAGTTTATTCACAAGGAGCTTTGGTGGTTTCCTGGGGAGAGCAAAGGGAACATGGCAGATAGGTTTTACCCCCCACGTTGCTGTGAGTGAGGCTTGCACTCTGCTCATATTTCAACTCTCCACACTGTACAAAGGAAGGCAGCCTAGGACCAGATTATTATGAACAGCGGCTGGGGCAGTGAAAGAAGAAATCAACATCTTAGTGACATTGGAAATGTGATGTGCAAATTCTTCTTCTAACCTCTCTGACACTATTTATTTCCTCTCTCCAGTGTTTTCAAGGGTGCGCTGAAGATTGTACCTTGTTCCAAAATTAATTCAATGCTTTAGTGCAAGCAACGGAGACTTTGATTTAGGTAAATTAATTCTTTAACATGGATTTACATTCTGCCCACACCTATCCTGACCAAATAACCAAGCCTAGTCAAATACCCAACCAGGTTTAAAAGCAGCTGAGTAAAATAGGACAGACTTTTAATGACATTGGGCCAAGTTCTTTCCTTACTTCATTAATGTGGCCATCAGTTCTAGCAGCCAGTCACCCACGAGTCTCTGCCTTTGTCCCTTGTCTCCCAAAGACAGAGGCACAGATGTTTTTCTTACCAAAAATAGTTAAAAGTCACCGAATAGCTCTGTACTTATGAGGCCAACCTTTCGTGACCTTTCTGGCTAGACCAACTCCTGTTACATTAACCTCTGACTTCAATCCCCCTTAATGGCAATATTCCTGGATAGTATAATTTCCCTCCCACCATGTTGACTCAGGGAAATATTTGCTACCTCAGCGTTAGAATTATTTTCCAAGAGAAGTGGCAGCGACCACCCTATTCTGCTTCCTCCTCATTTCATACCAGAAAAAGGCATTTCTGGGATATAATTTTACACCAGAAATGTGTGTCACAGTCTCCTTAGTGTTATAAGAAGACCTGGCTTCCTATCCAAATCAAACAAGGACCTTGTCAGATTCAAGATGGACAGAAACAAGAAATGGGAGCCTATAATTGATGATGGAAATCAGATAAGCCCTCTTTAAATACAACCATTGATAGAGAAATGAGTACTCAAATTACCTTTGATTAAGTCACTTAAAAAATAAAGCCGGGGGAGGGCTTAGTAAAACCACCCTGGTGAATAAAATCACTAGGAAGGGGTGAAGGGGATTATTTTAGTTTGTCAGACTCTGAAATTTAGGAGAAGCAGAATTAAAGTCACAGAAAAAATTAAAATCAAATGGAAATATACTGATCTCTCTCCTCCACTAAGCAACCCTGTAATCTAGGATATGGTGTGTTCTGCAGTGGAACAATGGCAGAACACACACAGCCTTCTCTACTGATTGGGCACACAAGCTTTTAATATTAATGTCTAACTACCTAGATACTCACATGGCCCTTGTGACCTTGCATCTGAGTGTGCCCCACAGTTTTAACATGTTCAATTGCAATACCCTGGGAGGTAGAGAAGTTGGATCATCCCAATTTTACAGAGGGAAACTGAGGCACGGAGAGACAACATGACTTCTTCAGGGGCACACAGGACTTCTGTAGCAGAGCTGGGAATTGAACCTATGTTGCCCGAGTCCCAGGCCAGTGTCTTAACCACAACAAGGTCATGCTCCACACCATTAAAGCACCAAGTTGAGCATGGACAGGGAAGGAGAGGTATATCGATAGTGGGAGCATGTCCTGTGTCCACTGGCACTAGCATCTCGCACGCCTCTTCTTTACTTTCTTCCATGATCCGTGAGCTGGCTGCACCGGACACAGTTTATCACCACTGCATACCTTAACCCTCTCTACAACATGAAATTCTGGGGAGGGAACTTGTTTTGGCCAAAATTAGATGGGCACAAATGATGCCACCTGTTGGGAGTTCTTTAGACTTACAGGGCCTGGCTCTCTGCTCTGCAACCCCAGCTGTGCATCCACACGACTCGAGTGGCCTCAGAACTAGTGCATGGGAACGGAGAATCAGGCCCACAGCCTGGTTTTTACGGAGGCAGCTTACACACAGATTTTGTCGGATGTCCCGTCTTGTTGTTACAGCTCTCAAAATAAGGGAAGGAAAATTTTCCTGGAGCTGTGGGATTTGCAGGCCTCTTCAGTTCATTTCATCTTCCTCCCGCATCCACTGTAATTTAAAATATTCTTCTCCCCAAAGGTAATTCCTTTACCAACAGATTTTTCTTGCAAAAGGGAAGCTCATGCCATGTAAGTACACCATTAGGGGCAAAGGGACTCCTCCCAAAGCTAGGCTGGAACAAGCAGCTCCCTCTATGTCACGTATTACTCTTCTTTAGCAATGTTAACTGCTCCATTCGCTGCTCCTTTTCCCACCATCCCTCCCCCACTCCAACTCTCCAGTGCCTTTCCATTTGTTTCTTCGCTTGGTCCACTCTGCTCCATTTGGCACTTTTTTCTTTCCCTCCAACCTCCTTCTCTGCTCCTCTTTTCACAGGCTCCACAAAGAAGAAACCCCAATAATGCCAAACAGAATATTCAAAATGAGTTCAACTGTCCCTACTTGCACTTGTTTAATTGTGGTCTGTTTATCTGAGCAGCCAAATCAGGTCTCTGGCTACAACCCCACATGACTATTGCCAATCCCCTGTCACAAGCCACATCTGCGTCACTTCCAGCTCAGCAGGCTACCACATGTGACAGCGGCTCCAGTACTTGATATACTGGGGCAGCTCACTCCTTGCAAACCCCTATCTTCTACTGCCCCTCCAGTGTATTGGGGGTGGGGATGGGGTATGTCAAGGCTAAGCCTCAGTAACTCCACACGCTAGAAAGACAGGACAGCTGTGAGCCATGGTGTATGTACAGAGTTACTTCACTCCCTACCCGGTTCACTTCCGACAAGGCTCCGAAAGGGAGCGATATAACGTACCAAGCCGCGTGCACGTTCTCCTGTACCTGCAGCCTGATTACCACTGCAAACCGAGATTCTCCCAGCACACAACAGCAAAAGGATTTTTCTCCAGGGCTTACTCTCATGCTGAGACTTTTGTCCCCCTAACATGAACAGGAAAAAGCCTTACCGCTTTCCAAAAACCTACAGGGTTACTGTAATACCTGCTTGAGACATCACAGAAACTGCCCAGCGCAGACTTGATCCTTAAAGACCAGGTTAATGAGCCAATTCCTCCCCCTGCGTACACACACACACACACACACACACTCAGACCCCTCCTTGCACAGGTGTGGAAGGGGAGAGTGGGAAGAGTACCCTTCCTTCCTACACACCACTGGTGGCAGGCAACATTTGGCAGGCCGCCTTCGGGAGCGTGGGAGGGGAGAGTCCTAGTTAGCCCTCGGTGCAGTGCTCGTAGCTGCAGAGAGGACGCGTGTGAGCTGGGCAAGGGTGAGGCTGTTTTAACGGGTATCCCAGGAAGGCTTAGAGGTTCCACCCACGACCAGGGCTGCAGTATGTAAGCACTGTGCGCGCACAGCGACAGATGGTCCCTGCCCCCAAAGGGCTTCCAATCTACATGGACAAGACGGACAAAGGAAACGTCGACCAGCGGAGGACTGCCTTCCGGCGTGCCAGCAGCAGAGCAGCCGGGGGAGCCAGAGCTGCACTTGCTGTGCAGCTCTCACTGCTCCGGTGCCTCCGGAGCCATTCTGCCGCCCAAAGGCAGGGTGTAGCTTGTGTTGCTCCTCTCCCACTCCAACACACACCCCCTCCCCGCCCCCGGCTCTGCAAAGACATACTGAGCCACATGCCTGAGGTAGATAAGCAGGCGGTAACTCAAGGAACTTTCCCATTTAAAGCGACCCACGCACTAAGTGCTGTATTTCAGAAATGTATTTTCAAGCAGCATGAGCAGCTCTTTAAAAAAAAATACCTAGGGCCAGCTCCTTAGCTGGGGAAAATCAACACAGGGCAGATCTACACTACCGTCTAAATCGATATCACTTGTGTCGCTCAGGGGTGTGAAAAAGCCCCCGAGCGAGGTCAGTTTCGTGCTGTCCACACCAGCGCTATGTCGGCGGGAGCTGCTCTCCCACCGACATAGCTTCTGCCTCTCACAGAGGTGGAGTAATTGTGCCTGCCGGAGAGCGCTCTCCCGTCTGCGTTGTGCACCTTCACCAGACACGCTACAGCCGCGTCGAGATAGCCCTGGAGTGTAGACTTGCTCAGAGCCCCACTGAAGTCAGTGTTATTCATGCAGCTGAGGAGCTGAGCCCTAATTCTGTCACTTGGCTGTAAACACTCAGTTAATTCCGTGGCTTTGGATCAGGTCTTCGACTCACAGCACATATAACTGCCAAGCTACTGAAAGTAGGACCTGAGGCTTAAATCCACCAAGAGACCATATTTGTGGGGCAGCCGTTCGCCAGGTTAAATAAGCATTTCACACAGTATTAAACGTTTCTATTTCTTTTGGCTGCTAATATTGAATATCACCCAAGTGCGTCCCTAATGACCACAATAATCATTCTTATCTGGATTGTAAGCAGTGTCATATGCAACCTTATCACGCACACATCTCTGTAAACACATACTGTTTAAACAAACATAAGGTCACTATGAACTACAGGATTTTCAAACACATCAGTAAAACACCAGTTTTCCTTGAGAGAGTTTAAGAAAAAAAAACCAAATCAAAACTTTTTTACTATGGGGAAAAAAAACAGTTTTGAGGCGCTCTTATTGAAATACAACTGTACGCAAAACTGATCTTTATAGTGACGGATGGGTCCCTTTGTGCAGATAAAAGCCAGGTTTTAAATATTTCTTTTAATTGTTATTGTCTTTGTGCTCAAGGACTGGTTGTGGGAAAAATGCCATTCTCGGACCATAAAAATAAAAAGAAAATATAATAAAGCAGTAATTGGTCAATGATGATTGAACTAACAACTTTACAGTGCCAGTCAAACACACATAATAATTGCTCTTTGGACTCTTTATGAAGGTACGGTACTGTTTCATAAGACTAATCCAGCATTATAAATTCCCCATTTTATATCAGTTTCCATCATTATCACATAAGCCTTATGATAAATTATAAATGTTATTAAAGGTTCCTAATTTAGGCAAGATAATCCATGCTATAAATGAAAGGTTATCTATACCAAAGGTGGCTCAGATTCAAGTTGTCATTCAGATAATTAATATGTAAAGAATCTCTAATTTTAAGTTTTGAATATCTTATGAATATTTGAGATTTGCAGCCTGCTTCTGCAGTGGAAAGTCAGATAGGCAGCTCCAGGACTGAGGCCTGAGTTTAAACTGAAAGTGTGTGTGTGGATTATATATATATTACACACACACACTCCATATACACGACCCTACTAAACCTTACAGATTAATTGACCACAGGACTAACTCATCAACATCTGTGAAGTTTCCAGTGCACTTGAATCATTTCTATATAAACCATGTTCATCACCTCCATTTGCCTCTACAGAAACTTCAGTGGAATTTCTTTTGCAACCTGCAATACCTCACAGGAGGTAGAAAGCACCCAGACTTTGGGACTATTATTTAAATTAATGCTGGCATCGGAATGATTTATGAGGTATTCTGGACAGTTCATTTAAATCCAAACATAAAAATTTACCAGCTTTCTTGGCATTTTCCTGTTTCCATTTGAAGAAGAGCAGAGAATAGCTTCATAATTCTTGACTTAAAAACAAAACAAGAGAAAAAGATGCATTCCAAATTATTACAATTTATTCCTATCACTGTAGTTCCAGGAGGCCTCGACTGAGTTTGAGGCTGCATTGTGCAAGGTACTGTACAAACATTTAGTTAAGAGACAGTCCCTGCCCTGAATAACTGAAAACCTCAATAAACAAGACAGATGTCTGCTGGGAGAAACTAAATATTATCTCCTTTGTATGGGCAGGGAACTGCGACACAGAGAGAATAAATGATGTCCTAGGGTCACATAGTTCATGGCATAATGAAGAACATAACCCAGTTGATCGGAATCCCACTCCAGAGCTTTAAGAACAAGACCATCATTAAAGCTTGTGATACATTAAAGACAGAAAACTTCTCAGTGTTCCTTTCACATAAATCTAGATACAAAACTAAGCCCCCAAACTCACGTTAATGTTTTTTTTAATTTATCAAGAGAAGATCATGGCTGAATTTTTAGCATCAGGATAGGCTCACAGACAGTCGCTGTAGCAATTCTGCATCCTGGCTGAATTTTAACTTCCACAGTCTAATTTGTTCTGTGGAATTGCCAAGGAAATCAGCCTTCTACCTCAGAGAAATTGCATGAGGTCCTTGCTATGTTGGTCAATTTGGAAATTTCACAGCATCTGCCAAGTACACTAATAAAGTTCTCAGGAGATAGGTTTGTGATCTTTTATTGAATTGCATATAAACACAAAGGGCCTGACTCTTCACTGCCTTGCACTGCCAGGTGTAGTCAGACCTGCGCGCGAAGGGTGAGCATTCTGATCTGGCAGCCTTTTATACCCCCTTTGCACAGGCGTAAATGGCCGCTCAAGGTGCAAGAGTGCGCAAAATCGGACCCACAATATCATCTGGCCTTGTACTGTACTGTTAGCTTGAACTGGTATGACTCCTCCCCATTTTGGTGCAATGAAGAAAGCAATCTTATATGTCCCTGAGCACAGGCTCTACAATCGCGGGAGGCCTTTGCACGACACACACAAGAAGGGCAGGGGGAGGGAAGGTGGAACTCCTCGTACATCCTCTCTTCCTCCATCATGAAAGCTCCTTTCACAATCTGGCTCTAATAGGTGCACATAAACTCGCCTGAAAAGTTATCTTTGTTATTTGTCACCCTCTTCTTTTTTAAAAAAATGCTTCTGTAAACAAAAGTCACCATGGGTACTGGCCGCAATTTTGTTTGTCTTTAATAAAAGTAACTCCATTTCAACTCTGTGAAAGGGCAGATTAAAGTTGAAATCCACTCAGAAAATGAAACTTGGGAAAGGTGACCCAGAAGCTGATCCTTTAGCTGTTCAGTAACGCCAGGATGAAAACATAACGACGTTGACGGCATTCCCGCAATACAAGAAAGTGTAACAGCACCTGCAGCCCAGTAGGAAATAATTGCAATAGACTCACAGGGAGAAAGCTAGCCCAGTATCCTGTCCCTGCCTGTGAGCTGTGCTGACACCAGAAATTCTGTTTTGCAAAAAATTTTGAGATTTAGAAATTTGGCTCCATTCCAAACCAGAGTGAAAAACGAAAACTCCAAAGTTCTCCACACAGAAAAATTCTGAAAAAAAATTGTTTGGAATCAATCAAAACATTTCATTTTTGATTATTTTTATTATGCATTATAAAATATATTATAATATTAAAATACTTAATGAAAAGACATTTCAAAAGGAAAAATCAAAACGTTTCATTCTGAAAATGTCAAAACAGGACGTTTTCTGAAACAAAATTCCAGTGAAATCGACCTCATTCTATGGCCTGAAGAAGAGCTCTGTATAAGCTAGAAAGCTTGTCTCTCTCACCAACAGATGTCGGTCCATTAAAAGATATTACCTCACCCACCTTGTGTCTCTGATTTTGTGAAGCATTTTGATTTCAGTGGAACTGCATATTCCGACAGAATATTGTCTAAGTTTCTCGGACAAACTCAACTAGGAACAGATGCTTTAGAAAACGAGGCAAAGCCGTACAGAGGGCAATTACAGAATAATCTGCCCATACATGAAGTTTCTCCCTAAACCTACGCAGCTGGGGATTGGCTCTCACCTTCTCATGCAACATCAACAGAAATGTTAACTGAGAGCTAGGTTTTTAAAGGTATTTAGGCACCTAATTCCCACTGAAATCAGGAGTTAGACACCTACATACTTTTAAAAATCTGGCCCTAAATGTAGGACCAGTTTCTGCCTAGTGCAACCCATTAAAGAAAAATGGACAGCGTCCTAACTATACTGAAGTTGGTGGCAAAACTCCCATGGGCTTCAGCTGATCCAAGATTTCACCCAAGTATAATTTAGAGCAACAAGTGCCAGTGAAATCTGGTGATGATGCATGAGCAGGGATGATGCATGAGCCCAGCTTGGCACTCAGATCCCATGTTGAGTTTGCAGGTCTGGCAGTTAGGGAAAAATTAAGAACAATTTTTAACTTGTAAACTGAGCAAATAGGATATGAACAATGAAAAACAAACAAGGGCTGGGCTGGCTGATTTGTGCTGTGCTGGCAATGCAAAGAAGCCAGAAACCCAGTGAATTCAACTTCCCCCTAATTTGTTAAATCCTCACCTGGTTCAAGGCCAGCATAGTAGCTCCTCTGTCACTCCTCTCCCAGCCCCAGCCTTACCGGGCTAGCTGGGGAAATAGGAATTCCTATGCCGCAGTGATCCTCAGAGACTGGGGGCAGTTGGGTGTAAGTTAGAGCATCCCTGAGGCTGTTCTATTTTATACTAGGGAATAGCTCTGCTACAGAAGAGGCAGATGATCAGCGAGCTGAATAGGTAACTTAAAGTCATTTCTGTGCCTTCACCTCCAGAACTGCGCTGAGTGCAACATGGATGAAGCTCAGATTCTGGCCCTCTATTTAGAACAGGGTTTATACATTATGGGCCTGCTTCTATAGATATCAGTGGGAATTTTTCCATGGACTCAAATGAGATCTGGGTCAAAGCCCATAAAATATATGAAAACACACACACATACACACACACACACAATTTATCTGTGTTGCAGTAGTGCTTAGGGGCCTCAGTCAGGAATCAGGACCCCATTGTAGTAAGTAGGCACTATACAAACACAGAAGATATCATATATACGTAAGTCCACACACAATGAGGTGATATTGGTGTGATAACTGCAGCCTTATGTCAATAAAACCTTTAGGGTAAATTACCAAATCACATGTTTTACTTTGTATATCTGGATCTCTCAAAACAAGGCCTATATTTAAGCTTTATTAGTATTTGCATGAGTTCCAGGTAAATGGAGGGGGAAAAAACGGTTTAATCCTTGTGTGCCACGCTCCATCCACACATGCTGGTGTCATGAGGTTTATCATGGCATTGCAAGTGACAGCTCATTGAGATACATGGAGATATGGGTCAAATTCAGAAGGAGATATGGGTCAAATCCAGAAGGTGCACATGCACCTGCCCAGTGGAAACATTGTGCTTGCACTTCATAAATGACTTAGAGAGAGCAGAGCACTTACCAAGGATTCCACCCTAGAGGAGCTGCCCATGGCAGCTTTCCCACCCACCAGAGCAGTAGAAGCTCCTCCATTAGAGGAGGATAGGACAGCAGACCTTATCCATCACTCTTCCAAACCATGCCACACAGTTGCAAGCTGCTGGAATTTGCTTTTTTTTTTACTCTGGATTTGGTCCACGATGCACTACTTATGCAAACTCACCGACACCAACGGGGTTGCACAGGAGTTACAAACTGCAAAATTTGCCCCACATATGCACAGAGCTCTGACAGGGTTAAAACAGCAGCTTTCCTTTGCACCAGAGGAACCAGAAAAATGATTCAAAAGGAGATCTTGTCACACGTTAAAGGATAAAGCTAGACGAAACACAGCAGTGAGAGAGGAAGGATTCATTTTACCCCATTGGATGTTGAAAGAGGCCCGAATGTCAGCGTTAGAACGGAAGTGTCTGTTTACTGGTCACAGTACAAACTTTCCCAGTGATCCTCAGACCTAACCTCGAATGACAACACTGGAGGTGAAGGTGTGGTTCACTCTTCCCTCTGGGCCCGTTCAGCCCCAGATCTGTGCTGAGACTAACAGTAACCCGGCCAACTGGCATAAGGACGCCTGTCTACTAGGAAGTGGACTGAGACCAACAACCCATTTCATACAGACTTGTGAATTGTCATCAGACAGCACTCACATTTTCACATTAATCATCCCTATTGGATTTGAACCAGCAATCTAATGGTGAGGGATCCATTGTAGCCCATTAACATCCCCTATGCCATCCTGCCCCACAGCACTCAGAAAGGTAACAGGATTTTTAAAAAGCTGGCCATTGACATTCTAAACGGCGAATGCTTATTGTAGTGATCAAAATTTATATTTGCTCTGGGTGGGCACCTCGTCTCAAACATCAAGGCTTCTGTTTTGCTGCTGTGCCAAAACCTATAAAGTGTAACGCTCGACCAAGCATCGACGCAGCACTAACGCAGGAGCTTGACTCTTGAGACTACTGAATAGCTGGATTAAATAAACACTTTAAAAATACCTCTACCGCGGTTAATAAAACATTGAAATGATAAAAGAACCTTTGTCTCCTGCACTGCAGTTTTTTATTTTCATATTACATTTTTAAATGGCAAAATGCTTGTGAAATAATTATAACAAACACACCCACCGACCATGAAAATGGGGAGATAAATTATATTTCAAGCTGAGTTTGAAATTAATTGTGTTGGACACTTGCTAGCAGGCTAGAAGCTCACAGGCCCCACACAGACACATTTCATCTCTGGCAAGAGAGGGAAGAGGAGGAAGGAAAGATGAGAGGGAGAAAAGCAGAAGAAGAGGAGACATCTGTGGTAGACAAAATTGCATATCATTTGAATTTCAAAATTTTCAAATGAAAAAGACACCTTTTTCACAAAAAAATTATCCCGTTTTGGACCAACTCCACTTGAAAGTTAGCTAGATGGCACTACAGGATATCAACACATCACAATCAGTAATGGATTTTAACCTCATAACATCCCTGTATTGAGGTCTCGGATTTTTAAAGTGCATTTTAAGGCCTGAAGTAGTGTTGCAAGCCCTAGTGATTTTATCACAAGTTTCGTGAAATTTTGTGTTTTTCTTCAAGCCCCAGCTGCTGGAGTCATGTGATAATCTGAAAACCCCAGTTCGCATTAAAATAAAGCTGAGTAAATAAAACTCACACTCCAGAATTCATACTTAATGAATAAAACAAAACAAAAAGTTTTAGCACTTGACTGGAGACAAAATCTTGAAAATACAAACACTCAAGAACCAGACAGCAAGTGATAAGAGCCCCAAATATATTATTTTTTAAATCTCATGAGTTTTAAGCCAATCTCATCATTTGGGAGGGTCTGCCTCATGATTTTTTAATTACTGGGGCTGGCAATACTGCAGAAGGGGCCACTATGATAATTTAGTCTGCCCTACTGCATAACACAGACCATAGCATTGCCAACAAAGTAGTTTTGTTCCCATTTTAGAGATGGGGAATTGCAGCACAGGGTAGATTAAGTGACTTGCCCAAGGTCACACAGGAAGTCTATGGCAGAGCCATCCTGTGTCCCAGTCCAGTACCCTATGAACTAGACTATCCGTCCCCCCCTACTGCTTAGCCAGATTGTGCTGTTGCTCTGCATCAGTTATACTAAATAACATTTTGGCAATGAAGGTAGCTACTCTCCCACCTACATCTCCTTCTGCACTTCTGCCCTGCCTCGGGCAGCCTGTATTGCCTTTTAACAAACTAGTTGGGGTATGTTTGAAAGCTATATTCTTGCTGTCAAAGGGGCCAACTCTCAGAATGTCTGTAAATCAGGAAGGAGCAGAGAGTTGAAGGCTGCAATGGAAACTAGCAAGAGATGAGCGCCTCTTTAATTAGGAGAGGGGGCTGTGAGGGAAGATAATCGAGAAAGGTGGTAGGAATGGAAATTGGTGATGTTTAAAATGTCTTTTGGGACCTGGTGGGCTCAAACTGCCAAAAGCCCATAGAGGTGTATTCTCCCTGCCACTTGTTTAGTTGTACAGGGCATAGGAGGGTTCAAGGACCCTCCCTTCCTTCACATCCCACCTCCACCCCATGTACAGGGCAGAGGAGCCCAGAGACGACTACAACCTTGCACCCCCAGGGGTGTAAACTGTCCCAAAGGGGATGGTGAGGAGCAGAGCCCTGGCCCTTGTCCACTTCTGCACTGATCCCTGGAGGTGGCAGGTGTACTGCAGAGAGCAGCCTGCACCAGCCAGGCCTGTGCATTGAGGGGGTTGAAGCCTGATTGTCTCTTCAGACATTACCCCTTCCTGAGGTCCCTGGGAGGGGCAGCTCTGCACCATTCCCTTTGTGGGCATCTGGCTCCAAAGTGCATGCTGGCCCATTGTGACCAGAATGCTTGGTTGTAGTCCCACAAGGAAGCCAGCATTTTGCATCCAGCTTTAACTTGAAATTTCCTCTGAACTAAGGATGGGATTGTTGCAAAAAGCACTCAGCACTAACCTCACTCTGCTCCCACTGATGTCAATGGGAGCAGAGTTGGGCCAACATCAGATGCTTTTGAAAATATCATCCTAGAAATCTCCAGGGTTTAAAGAATAAAACAAATATGAACTAGGTTTCTAGACTAACTTGTCTTGAAGAGACTTTTCAAAAAAGCTGAAACATCTCATTATTCTAAATTTCTTTTCTCAAAAATGCCTCATCAAATGACCTAAACCTTTCCTCCAAAATGTCTCCATTGGACACAAACAACAAACAGATATGTCAAGCGGAAAAGAGGGATATTTTTAGGAGGTTCAAAATTGGATATAATGAAAAGCAAGTTACAGCCATAACTAGGGAGTCTCTACCATGACTCCAGCTTATAAGGCAAGGGTAGTCAATTATTATTTGTCAAGGTCCAAATTTCTTGGCCAAAGTATAGTCAAGGTCCAGACTCCAGAGGAAACAACAACAATAATGATAACAACAAGTAAATAAAAAGATTTTGGGGTCTGTTCAAAAGCATCTGGAGGTCTGGATTTGGCCTGTGGTCCTCCTATTGACTATCCCATTATAAGGCAGCAATGACAGAAGTGTGCCAACAAGAATGAAATAATACAGCTGCCCAAAAAAATGAAAAAATTTTCATCGAAATTTCAAGAAACTCCAGGTAGCACAAAGTAATAAAATATTGCTTTAAGCACCCACCTCTGACATGACCGCTTTTCCCAGGATTTTAATTTGACAGGATATTTCCTCCCAGAATATTTATGGGCCAAGACAACTTGCACTGGCGTTTTACTGGGTGACTGGACAGCTCTGCCTGGTTGGCTGATAACATCCAAACACTTTGGTTGGTTGTCTTTCCAGTACTTATCTGGGGCTCACGTTATTTATAGTTGTTAATTCAGGGGGCCAAAGCCTTTCATAAGGCTGTAGAGAGACCTTTTGTATTCTCTCTGAGTCTACTTAAAATATTTCCATCCCAGCACTAGATTATCAATATTTATTTTTCATGCTCTTTTGTATTGCTTTTCAACTGTTATTTATTATGAATCTTTCATGATCAGTCTCAGTGTCCTTTTAGCAAGAGGACAAATGATCAGAGAAAGCAGTGTGTAGAGAGCAAAACAGACAAATGGAAAGGAGGGACGTGAGGATGCTGTTTCAAAGGAGGACAGGAACATAAAATATAATTTTATAATGATGGCTGTTCCCACCCTGATGAGTGAGCTAACAGGCTGCTACAGTCTGAACAAGCTGCAAGCTCTAGAGACAGTTCTGTAAGTCCTGCTCTGAGGGAATTATAGTAATCAAGTCTTGTGGTAAGAAAAGCATGAGCTGATGTTGAGAGGTCACCATGGGATGATAAAGGACAGCCACAGCCTGCGCAAATTCCACAACCAAAAAAGCCTTTGGTACCACATCTAACACATGACTTTCCACGGAAAAGGCATGCTCAAGAGTGTCGACAAGACTCTCAGCCTTACTTCTTTCTTTGTACAATCCTTCCCACTACAAACAAAGGAAGAGCATCCTGGTAAAATAATTACCTCTGTCTAGCAGCAAGACTCCTTTACTCACAGGGCTGAAGAGAAGTTTGTGCTGACACATCCATCTGGCAATATCAGCCAAAGATTCCAAAGAACTTACAAGGTCCACTGAAGAGGAGACACCAGTATATTAATGTCTACCAACAGCCATACTACTGATACTCTTTCTTCTGCATACAAATGACCTTGCCAAGTGGTTTCGTGTATCTGTTGAACAACATTGGGGGACAGCATAGCACAACTGGCCATCTTGACGCCTGCCTCTTAAGTATGACTGGAGCTACTGGAGGGCAGACACACCAGTCATATCCCTTAGGCACCAACATAACCCATGGCCAGTCATACCAAAAGCTGTTGAGGGGTCCATCGTAAGTGACTGATCATCATCAGTCCATCATAAGTGACTGATGAACCCTGTCTAAAATCAGTAGGAGATCATTACTGACATGGGGTGAGTGCAGTCTGAATTCCAGGAGAAGGCTAGTCCCTGCCTAGGATGTCAGTGTCCGAATGCAAGTGGAACTGAATAGCCACTACATTCTCAAATTACTTTCACTGAAAATGAAAGGTTTCAAAGGGGATGTGCCCAACGCAACCCCCTAGATCAAACACTCAAGACTTGGGGATAGTTTGGATCCAAATCAGAACTCTACAGGTCAAACCCATATCTGGCTATACCCATTATGCCCTTTTTAGTGTGTTCATCCTTTATGTCTGGCTGAGGATCTGTGACTTTTTCTTAGATAGCTAATTAAACGCAAGGACCAAGTAAAACCTGACCACCTTGCCATTCATTTCTGTATTTGAAAAGCTCCTATTTTACAAATGTGCCTTCATGTCTATGCAAAGTTTTGTGAGGCCCAAAATAGCTTGGTGCCAAGTGCCTGCTGATTTTGAAAACAAACAACAAATACCAGCACGGTCAATGGAGTTGTCATAAATATACAGGGAAGGGTAACCACCTTTCTGTCCCCAGTGCTATAAAATCCCTCCTGCCAGAGGCAAAACCCTTTCACCTGTAAAGGGTTAAGAAGCTAAGATAACCTCGCTGGCACCTGACCAAAATGACCAATGAGGAGACAAGATACTTTCAAAGCTGGAAGGGGGCGGGGGCAAAGGGTCTGTCTGTCTGTGTAATGGTTTTGCCGGGAACAGATCAGGAAGGCAGCTCAGAACTCCTGTAAAAAGTTAGTAAGTAATCTAGCTAGAAATGCGTTAGATTTCTTTTGTTTAATGGCTGGTAAAATAGCTGTGCTGAATGGAATGTATATTCCTGTTTTTGTGTCTTTTTGTAACTTAAGGTTTTGCCTAAAGGATTCTCTATGTTTTGAATCTGATTACCCTGTAAGGTATTTACCATCCTGATTTTACAGGGGTGATTCTTTTACCTTTTCTTTAATTAAAATTCTTCTTTTAAAAATTTGATTGTTTTTTCATTGTTCTTAAGATCCAAGGGTTTGGGTCTGTGTTCACCTGTACAAATTGGTGAGGATTTTTATCAAGCCTTCCCCAGGAAAGGGGGTGTAGGGCTTGGGGGGATATTTTGGGGGAAGACATCTCCAAGTGGGCTCTTTCCCTGTTCTTTGTTTAACACGCTTGATGGTGGCAGCATAGGGTTCAAGGACAAGGCAAAGTTTGTACCTTGAGGAAGTTTTTAACCTAAGCTGGTAAGAATAAGCTTAGGGGGTCTTTCATGCAGGTCCCCACATCTGTACCCTAGACTTCAGAGTGGGGAAGGAACCTTGACAGGAGTCAAGACCTTATTGCAACTTTGATTACAAGAATCACTACAGTAACTTAAGTGCTGGAAGACTGCACGTCCCTTCAATATAGGATCGAACCTGTAATCCAATAGCCGCACTGCAAGATTAGGAGGTAGCTGATGTCATTTTGGGGAGTTAACTTTTAAATAAGAGTCACAGTAGTAAACTGAGCTGAGTTAATAAATGAACAGCACCATTACTAGGTGACCAGGATCACATTTGGGGGCATCACCCCAATAAAAAGCACTGAACTTTGATTCTGTGTATGTCACAGACCTAAGCACTGTAACATCACATACAAAACCCCTATTTTAATAGATGTCCTGCCTTCTACTGCACAAACTAAAGGCACCTGGATATATCTGTGGGTTTGGAGATGTATCATGTGACATGGAATAGTGAGAGGTAGCTTGTGTAAATTCTCTAGGCAGATCTACCATGGATGACCAGGAGCAGGCAATTACTAGTTAAAAGAAGTCAGAAGGGATAGACCATAGAGATGACTGAAGGGGAATAATCAAACTATTGGCCTTAATGAATGAGATAAAGAGCAGAAGAGAGGAGCTGTGGCATCTCATTTATATGGAATATCATATATTATCCCTTTCTTGGGGATGAGCAACAAGACACGGCTCTGTCTCTCTGCCCAGTTAGAGAAACATAGGGTTTAAATTCTGTCATGAGAGTTCCTACTGATGTATGAAGTCTGCCACATGCTCTGACACATCCAAGGGAAGAATTTGGCCCATCATATGCTAATAGGAAAATGTCTGCTGTGACAACGGAGGAGTGAAAAACGTGTAAAACCATGATATTGTTGACTTTCAAAAAATGTTGCCATGAGATAGGTTTATACAGTGGGCCTACTCTTTCCTTTTATTTTTAATTTTTTAAAAGCCACAAGCAATCTAAAATATAGAACATCAAAAGACCACATGAAAAGGATGTCTGGATCTGTTAAAACATAAAGAAGGCTCTACCAGCCAAGGGCAAAAGTTTAGCAACAATAAGTGTCTTTGGGGGTTTTTTGTGCATTGCAAGAAGGAAAAAGTTTGTGGTCATGTTTTCCAGCTTTATGTATATTTGTCTATCATTTTAATATAAACAGGGTGTATTTAGAAAGCCTAAAGAAATGGGAAACAGATTCACTGGTTCCTGAATGCCAAGAAGCATCTTCAAGGATGATAAGCAATTAAAGAGCAGAGTCAAACTTTCATGACACTTCTGACCAAGGGTTTTATTTTTATTGCACAGAATTCAATATGTCAACAACAGCTATGTACAGTAGCAGCACCCACCAGTCCTTCTGTCGCGAGGCCCTGCCAACATTCCCACTATAATCCCATTTTTGAAGGGAAACTGATGCTTAAATTCACATGCAGCTTGGCAGAAAAGTTCGTAGCCAGATGCACTTAAAAAAAACAAAACATACAAATTGTATCTACTTAGAGCAATGCTCCGCATACGCCTCAGCAAATAGGGCCTACATTCCACAGCAAGGGTCCCAGGATACCTAGGGAATTAGAAATTCTGCAGCAGCCACAGGGAGATTAAATACAAGAGAGGATTTTATTCAACTCGGTAGGAAAATGAACAATGCAGTCGGTGCATTATTCGATGCAGCTCCCAAATACTCAGTTTTCAGAGAGCGACAGATTTTTGTATTGACAAGGCAGAAAGGCAAATGTCTGAGAGGAACTGGACATTTTGACAGCTAGACAGTGGAAAGCTGGGGCATTTTGTTACTGGGGAAGGTATGGTTTAGCTTTTTGGGGATCCGGGAGGCAATTGAGGTTTTTGGCATGGTGGGAGGGAGGCGCATCTTTTGAATTACATCAGTGGAAGGACAGTAATGGTCCTCCTGAAGAAGTTCATCCAAAAGAATAGCAGACCAAATCCAATACCAGCAGAAGGTTCTGTAGAGGCACAGCATTTAGTTCTTTCCAGAAGTTTCACTTCAGCCCTACGAAGTACGGAGCCACAGAAATTGAACCAAATTCCAAGATGATGAATTAGGAGATGTGAGTTGGATGTTAATAAGTGGGTGTACTGGAGTCTAAATTTCTGTAACTTACCTCCTTCGGATAGACAGCTTAAACTCCCTCATAGATTTCCACAACAACTTCAATAACCACAACCCGTCTATTAAACTCTTTCTGGAAAATTCCCACACCAGCATCAACTTCCTAGACACCACGATCAGTTTCAATAATGGAACCCTACAGACAACTATATACAAGAAACCCATGGATCACCATAGATCCAGTAACCACACACAAAGAAATCTGTTATCTATAGCCAGGCACTCAGATACTACAGAAGATGCTCCAAGGAGAAATTCTGGGATACACACCTTAACACACTGAAAAATGTCTTCACCAAAGAAGGACATTCCACCAGAGAAGTAGATCACATCATAGAACAGGCCACCCAAATACCCCAAGAGAACCTGCTTCACTACAGAAATAAAACCCCCTCTGACTACACACCCCTAGTTTTTAGCTATCACCCCACACTAGAACTCATAGAAACAACTACAACCCATACTGGGTGAAGATCCCATCCTGAAAGAAATCTCTCCTGAATCCCTTCTTCTGGCCTTCAAACAACCCTCCAACTTCTCCAAGCTCATCATCAGAAGCAAGCTCCCCACAGGAGGACACACCAACTCAAAGTAGCACCAAACCCTGCCAGAACAACAGATGCAAAACCTGCAGACATATCTCCACTGCTACAATGATCAATACCCGAAACACATCTTTCAAGATCCACAGGTCCTGCGCATGTCTGTCACAACATGTGGTATACCTCATCCAGTGCACTAAGTACCCATAGCTACTGTGTGGGTGAAACCAGACAATCCCTGAGCTCTTGAATGAACTCACACAGGAAAATGATACAAGACAAAAAGCACCTTATCACCTGTGGGTGTACACTTTTCACAAAGCCATCACTCTCTATCAGACCAATCAGTGCTCATCCTGAAAGGAAACCTGCACAAAACTTCCAAAAGACGAGCCTGGGAGCTTAAATTCATAACTTTGCTAGACACTAAAAATCATGGACTGAACAGAGACACCCGATTTAAGGTTTATTACAACAAACACCTCCCCCCCCCCACCACCAGCAGCTTTTCTTCCCCTCCCTTTCCTTTCCTCCCTGTGGCTGAAGGGGTGTTAATGGGCTACTTCACCTTGAAGGGCCCCTTGAACTATGGTTAACTATGTATGCAAAACAATCTGTTCAAATCTTGTATTTAGCAATGGCACTTTGAGTTATTTGCCCGGACCTGAAAAAGAGCTCTGTGTAAGCTCAAAAGCTTGTCTCTCTCACCAACAGAAGTTGGTCCAATAAAAGATATCCCCTCCCACACCTTGTCTCTCTAATATCCTGTAGCCATGTTGGTTCCAACAACACTGCATGTAACTTGCCTATCAAGGAGCCAGAAAAGAGATAGCAAGTAAAGCAATTAATAAGATCATACAAGATAAAGTGACCTCCCATATAGTTTGTCTTGCATCATCTTACAAGTTCTTCTGGCCCCTCTGTATTCCACCCCAACATAAAGTCCCATAGACTAAACCACACTTATTATACCACTTACCATTGGAGCATACAATACCATGCATATCATCTCTGAATTTGGCCCTTTATATCAAGTATCATCTGGTATTACTTTAATTAGAAATCTATATGAGCTGTAAATGTCCAGCCTAAAATACAATACTACGCTGTAGGATAAAAAAAAATTGGCTGTGTTTTTGGCTAGAGCGTAGCTGTATTGTGCAAAGAACATTTCTGCATAACATAGAAGGTTTGATTTTTAAGATCTCCATTTTTGTGGCATTTCTCATCTTTTCCACTGACGAGATTAGAGTAGATGTGAAAATGATTACCGTATTCAGTTACCAAAGACCTGGCAAGTAGGCCTTCCTCAAATTCTGTTGCTGAAGTTACAGCTCATTGAGAATTCTCTTAGTTGTGTTCTTACGGTACACATTCAAAAAACCACCAACATGTCTTGCTGGCTTCCTTCCTCTTAAAAGAAAACAGAGCATACTTTTTTAACCCTTCTTTTAAATAGATTTTAGATTCATTGACTCTTATGAACTTGTAATACCATTGTACATTGCAGCAAACCAAGATATGTGTTATGTTCTGCAGTTCTTCTCTCTTTTTGGATGACAAATATTTCCCAATATTCCCCTTCAAATGCAAAGCTTCTTTAGTTCCTTACACCACTATTTTTGGATGCTTTTCTTTAAATGATAGAAACAATTAAACTTTGGCTAATTTTGGCACAGACAATCTAATTTTTTAATGTTATTTTTATATACTGGATTAATTCTGGTCTCATTTACACTGGTGTAAATCCATACTATCTCTACTGAAGTCATTGGAGTTACTCCACATTTATATCAACTCCAGAATTTGGCCTGATAACTGTAATGCACAACATGATTTCCAGCTGAGGTGAGCCTGGATTTCCTTTTGGCTCTTCAGGCTGGACTAGCTGCCTATGGACCATATGAACTGTGCAGATTGGTTAAGCCGGTAAATGCAGTGATCAAGAATAATACAGTTTATTAGTCTGCTGTCAATGAATAGTTTATGTTTTTATTGCATACTAAGGGCAAGAGTCTTCCCTTGTAGACATGCATACAACTCGTTTAGACTTCAGTGGGAATTGTTCATCTGAGGAACGATACTTGTCCTAATATTTTTTTAAAAGGCTCCAGAGGTGATTCTGGCAACTGCAGGCTGGCAAACCTAACTTCAGTTTCAGGCAAATTGATTGAAACTATAGGAAAGAACAGAATCATCAGACACATAGATGCACACGATTTGTTGGAGAAGAGTCAACACGGCTTTTGTAAAGGAAAACCACCAATCTATTAGAATTCTTTGAGGGGGGTCAAGAAACGTGGACAAGGGTGATCCAGTGGATACAGTGCACTTGGACTTTCAGAAAGCCTTTGACAACTCTATTTTTTATTTATATGAATATTGACCAAATTTGTTCTTGTTAGCATCCTCCATGCTTCTGTTCGCAACAAAACTGGTCAAACATGTCTCCTTTAATATTTTCTCCAGAGATTGCATGACATTTTACAATTTTTTTCTGTAGTAATTTCAGCTGCATTCAGTTATAATTATAAAAATAAAATGGGGTGTGTTAGGGGGCTTATTCCTTCACCCACTTACTGCCCTGGTCCTTCTCGCATGAACAGAGAGCAAGAATACCCGAAGTCCAAAGGTGCAAACAATTCAATGTTTATTGGGATGAACTTCCAGCAAGCATGATTCCAGTTTCCTTCCTTAGTGTCCCCCTTCCCAGCTCTGACACCACAGAGCCTTGCCTGTGTCCCTGTTCCCATTCCTGCCCTTAGCAAAACATGATTCCAATTTCCCCCGCCATTCCTTGTTCCCATCCCCCCCCCAACTCATTTCCTGATTGACTGCAGACTATATAGTAAAACTTGAGTTCTGCTTAGCTATATCTTAACCAAACATTTTACTGAAATTTAACTAACCAATCCTAATATATTGTAACATGATTATTTAACCAATTATATCCCACCACCTTAATTAGTTTACACCCAGCAAAATTAATTATACAGCAGACAGAAACAATCACAGAACCAGACAGAGATTATACAGACAAACAATAGGGAAATGGGGACTATAGTGATAGAACAACAAAGAAATGAGGATTTCACATCTCAGCTATTGATAAGTGAGTTCTTGCCAGACAGGATACTATCAAACTAAGTTTCCTTTTACATCTTCTAGGCACTTCCCTTTCTCTGGAGGCGATAGGCATTATCAGGACAGGATTGTATTCCTAACAGCCCAATAGCACCTTATTTCAATGTGACTAGTTTGGAATGCGAGGAGGTGACCGGTTGCTTCCTAGCTTATGGCTGCCTCTGCTGCTTAGCCAAAGATCTTAGCCTAAGCACAGGGCCTCAGACGGTCACAGTAAGAGAAGGACCTTACACTGGCAGACAGTGATTTTGATTCTCTTTTTTATACCTCTATAACTAGCTAAGTGATAAGAATACACCTAAATTCTTAGGAGTATAGGCCTCTACAGACAGGCCTGAATATCTATATCCTAACAGGGTGTTTTGTGGGAACCACATTTGACACCTAAACAAACATCTAAAAAGCCTCCTGCCAACTTCCTTGTTAAAACTGGCTTACAGCTAGAAGTAGAACTAGCATGAAAACCAGCCCTAAGACTGAAATGAATGGAACCAAAAACCTTTAAGGTTCATATCAGTGCAGATAGATTACTTGGTACCCAGTCTAAGGCCTGTTTTGCGCACACTCACCAAGTCTTCTCAGCCCAAATTCCCTGTGTAGGAAATCCATGGTGAAGATCTGTGTGGTTTTGTCAGCTTCTGCTGGATCAGCTGTTGTATATAAATCTCTTATGCTCTGGGCCGTCTGCAGGGTCAGAAATGCACAGTGCATTGTGTCAATGCAATGTAGGTTCTGTGTTTTGGGCAGCTAGGGAATTGCCTTGCACAGAAAGATGAGGGGGACACAGAGTAAGGTGAAGTGGGTATTCACCCACGAAAGCTTATGCTCCAATACGTCTGTTATTCTATATGGTGCCACAGGACTCTTTGCCGTTTTTAGAGTAAGGTGAGTGGATCCTCATCCCAGTTCCATGTGCCTTTCGCAGCTGTTAGTGCTACTCTGAAACCTGTAATGGAATAGCTTTTCCAGGTGGAGGAGCCGGGCAGGGCCTGCTATGCCAAACAATGCACATTCCAATGGGGGAGAATACAAACAGTCCTGAACAGCTTGGCAGCCACAGGGAGGCACCAAGGGGCTATTTCAGAAGTGCTCTTAACGAGCACACATGCAGGCGAATTACAGGGCCCTAGAAGGCCTAAGTAGCTCCTTGAGCAATACGTTTGCAGATGTGAGCACATGAAGTGATCAGCTTTTTCTGATTCAGCCTGCCTCCCCCTAGTTAATAATGGTGTATCAGTGCTCCCATCTGGGGATCTTAAGGTGCTTTCACCATTACTCTGCCCATTTTAAAGAAGGCTAACAGAAGCACAGAAGGTGGTGTGCCCTTCCCAAGATGAGTGACTGGCAGAGCTGGGAACCCAGGAGTCCTGGCTCCCAGTCCTGTGCATTAGCTACAAGGCCATCTTTTCCCTATTTGGCCCTGCAGCACTTCTTTTCTTCCTTTTCCTGGTCACAGTCTCTCTCCCGTTTCTTCTTGTCTTCACCATTGCTTCTCTTTACCTATCCCTTGTCCATTCTTCCCCCTTTACTTTTACAGTGGCCCTCTTCCAACAGTGGCCCAGCCTCTGTCTCAGTCCTTCCTGTCCCAGAATTTCTTTGTAACCCCATCTGCCTCACATCATGGCTGACCCCTGTGCTGTTGCTCAGGACCAGGAGGCAACAGAGCTGGAGACCTGGTCCTGTCCACTTCCTGATCCCACTGGGCCACAATGAGTGTCAGTTGGAAGTGAGAGGGCCAGCAAGGAGAGCAATGAGAAGAAGGAAGTCTTGACAGCATTCTCAGCATGCCTGAAGCAGCTTCTACTGTCCAAGAGAAGGACCTGAAGGGGAAACCTTGCTCCCTGTCTGTAGCCCGGCGTCTGGATGACATTTCACTGTCGTGAGTGAGAGAGTGACATCAGGAGCACATGAGCAACACTTGGCAGGCCCGAGCCACCACTGGATTGTGGGATGCCACTGACCAAGGGCTTGTGTGATTCTTTCCTCCCTCTTCCCCCTACCCAAGTACTACAGGATTTACAATATAAAGACAACATGAACAAATATTGAAGGTTCAATAAACTAATGTGAACAAAGAAGAATTAGGTTCTGCTTCTGCGTAATAGAAAATTAATGGCATGTTATATCACCTGATAATCTGCATCCCCCTTATGAAGAACAGCATCTGCAGCACTACAGATGGAGCTTGCTGAGTCCCTAATTTCCTTGCTTCACTGGGATTAGTCAGTGCCATGTTTCTTTAACTTTTTTTTTTTGTGGTGGTTAAATTTTTTATATCATGTTTATCATCCTAGGGAGCTTCTGTAAATAATAGCAAACATGCATGCATCAGAGTCACAAAATTGTTAAAATTTTAATGCAGCTTATTCTCTCTGGAATCCACAGTTCTCCTAACCCAAGATGTTTGTATTTCTGAGAGGAGCAAAGTGGAAAGATTTCCTGAGCTCTCCAACAATTATTTTGAAATAATGAGTTCATATCCTTCCGATGAATTGTATGGATGCTCCTACTACAGCACATAAACTACCAATATTTAACTGAGGTAGAGACACATTTAGCCTGTGGGTTAATTTGGAAAACATTTTGCTTGTTGTTGTTGTAACTGAAATGGAAGGGTGTGAAGAAGCTTTTGGCGGAAGTTATTTGACGTTCTTGGCCTTTTGCAGAAGTGAATTTTGGTGAATGATGCCAGAGCGAGAGTGAGGAAACCGAAGTCCTTTACTGATAGAGAGAATCCGCACTAGCCATGCAAGCCTCTCACCCAAACACTCACTCATCAAATAGCGGGGTCTAGGGCTGTCGTTTCTGCCTTCTGTGTTTCTCCTCCTACCCTCACCCCCCATCCAACCGCCTTGCTTCCTGGGATCCACAGGTGAAATCCTGGCGCTACTGAACTCAGTGGGAATTTTGCCATTGACTTCAAAGGGCCCAGAGTTTCCACCCTTGCCTCTTTCTTCCCCTGACTGCTCTACAGTCAGAACCTCCATATTTATTCCTGAATTTGCCTTCTTTCTGCAGTAACCCCACTGTCATCCAAGTACTCATCACAAGCTCCAGTCCTGTGTTGTGCATTCATTAGGCTTTTCCGCCCAAACACACACACACACACACACACACACACACACACACACCCCTACGCTAGGATTATCAGTCTTTCCTTACCACATATCCAGATGCCCCTCCTTTCGGAAAGAACATGATCTTTGAATGACTGTTCCCCAGAACTCAGCGTCGTCACATCATCCACCTACTTGCACCTCAGTTTAATTAAACTGTCTGACAGGAAAATATTCCGTTGAGTCACAATCTCCTGGATGATAGCCATCAGATGGCTCAGCTAAGCAGAAATATGGAGGAACCTATATATAAAGACTGGATTTTACTATACTGTAGAATTTATAAATATGGATGTTCTTCCAAAGAAAATACATTGCATTGCAAGCTATGATCTCAGCCCAATTCATACATACAGCACATGAAACTGCAAACAGTAGTAGCATTCTGTTTAAATCCTGTTCTCCTGACATTTTGTGATAGGATCAGACTGACTTTGTTCAATAAACAAGAAGAAAGCCATTCAGCTATAAGAATATAGGAATTGCCACGTCAACTAAACCATTGGTCATTCAAGTTTGCTATCCTATCTCCAGCAGTAGCCAATACCTGATGCCAAACTGCCTGGACCAGGGTATAGAGGCCCTTTGCTAGATCAAGAGGGATGTGAGCAGAAATATCCAACTCTCTTTCATGATCATCTACACACAGGTAAGGGGGAAAAAGAAGCCACTAGCATGGATAACTGCCACCCAGAGTTGCCTTTTTCCCATTATCAGAGCAGAGGGAGGAAAGCAGCAAAAGCAAAGGTTAAGCTTATATACTACAGGGCTTGCAGCAAATGAATTTAAGATTTACTGTCCACGACCATTTGCACCAGAAACCTTATAATAGAGCTAAGTTCAGCATCAATTAGAGAACAGAAATAAGAGCATGTGATTTGTGATCAATCACAGCAAAGCAAGGTAACTCAGATTTTGACTGAGAATTGAATATGAAGCCACAGAGCAAAGAAAGTGTGTGAAAAATTCATCAAACACTAAATTTGGATAAATAATTATGTGCTCAAAAATATTCCACAAACATGAAGAGAAGTGCATTCAATGAATAAATTATTGTCCCAGATCTAGTACTTGACATGCCATTGGCTTGCAGGTCTGGTGGATGGTATAATGTTTCTAAGCATCCTCATTGGTAGCGACTGGAGAACCAAAAATATTATTTGAAATCGACACATTCCTCCAGTTTCCTAAGTTGAGCTGTTCTAGCACCAGGGTTTTCTGTTTAAAAGGTGTCCGTAATGAATCAACTGACCATTTTCTGTGGCTCTCTCTCTCTGTCTTACTGACTTAAACGGCTGTTTTCCACTTAACTCTTTACAAGGGAGGTTCAAGAGTGAGTGAGTGTGTGTATACATACACAATAGTGACAGACAGAAGATGTAGCTAAGGGGGACATTTTCAAAATTAAGTGAGTTAGGAACCTAAGTCCCATTCACTTTCAATAGGAATACTGGCCTTCTATGGAATGTAGGTGTTCTTGAAAATGGAATGTAGGCTCCCAAGTCACTCAAGTACTTTTGAAAATTTTACCCAAAGCTACATCTGGCTGGAGCCTGACATAAAAATTAGCTACCTATGGGCTTGTGGGACAACTGAAGTCTGGGAATGCCAGTGCTCCAAACCAGATTAACTGGGAAAGCCAGAGACAAGTTTTCTAATGATATGGAGGAAGGTGATGCTATGGTGTGTAAGAAATTTAAAGAAAACGTACTGAAATTGTTTAAGATTACCACTGAGTCCTATTGACTGAAGTATAGAAATCTTAAAATGTTTGACAAAATCACTCATGTTGAATGTGCGCATAACATGTAATGTTATGAGAAAATGGATAATGGGGGCGGGGACTGAAGCTGATTATTTAAAACTATTTCTTTGATAGCCCAGGAACAATTATTATGGATAATTACAGATGAGGTAAAGGCAGCCATCTGTGACAAAAACCGCTTTCCACAGCTTGGAGGCTGCAGAAATTGCTGATGAATATGTTGAATTAAGGGATCGTGGTGGGTGCAAATCACAGGGGAAGGGAAATCCCCCTTTCCCCTCCCCCCTCAGGTAAGAGGGAGGAGGGGTCTGGAAATAAACCTAACCCCAACTTTGATTTTAAAAAAACAAAAACCAAGGGATCTCAGGCTTCAAAACCCCTATTCTAAGGGAAGGCAGAGTCTGCCATCACCATGGGGTTCCCAGCCATATCAAATCAAATTGCCCCAAACTTAAGATAACCCCACAATCCATACTCACAACCTCCAATTTGCATGCTGCTATCATGGTCCCAAAGGCAGCAGTACAGAAAGTGCAAGACCCCATGAGCTATGTTAGGTCTGAGTCATGAGAAGGCATGTGAAGAATTTATTAAGGGTGCTAAGGTAAATGGCATTGACTGTAAGACCTGAAGGGACACCGCATCCCATGTCACTTTGCTCAATGAAAGTTTGGTAAGGGAAGAAGATAAACTCCCTGCTAAGAGTGAACTCTGCCACTAGGGTACCCTGAAGCCATAGCTCTATCTAATATAGAAGCTGAGACTATGGCTACAGCCCTATTCATCATTTTGAGCAGAGTAGGTTTTCCCAGGGAAATCTTGTCAGACCATGGTGCAAATTTCATGTCTGTAGTTTTCAAGAAGTTATGGGAGGGAATAATGTGGAGTGACGCGGATACAGATCTTTCCCTATCACCCAGAAATTAATGGTCTGGTAGAAAGATTTAAAGGGACAGCAAAAGCTATGTTGAAGATACATGTTAGCAGGCAAGAGAATGACTGGAGGCATGTCTACATTGCTGCTTAACTCGATCCAACTTACATCGCTCAGGGGTGTGAAAAAGAGACTCCCCTGAGCGAAACAAGTTACAGCGACCTAAGCGCTGTCTGCACTGGTGCTATGTCAGTGGGAGACGCTCTCCCACCACTACGACTTCTGCCTCTCACAGGGGTGGAGTTATTTTGCCAATGGGAGAGCGCTCTCCTGTCGACACAGAGCATCTTCACCAGACGCGCTACAGTGATGCTGTAGCGCCTCTAGTGTAGACCGGCCCTAAGATGTGTTACGCCCTTATTTCTTATTTGCATACAGAAGTGTTCCCCAAGAATCTACTGGCTTTTCTCCCTTTGATCTACTTTTTGGGAGACGTGTGAGGGGACCCCTAGATTTGGTTTGAGGCTCTTGGGAAGGTAGTACAGAGAAGACAGAATAGCCTGTAGGGGAATATGTCACTCATTTTAGAGAGAATATAAAGGCTTTGATGGATTTAGTCCAGCAAAATCTTGAAAGGAGTCAGGTACTTCAAAAGGCTTGGCATGACAGGCATCCCAAAGACAGCTCTTTTGACATAGGTGATTTGGTGTTAGTACTGATTCCAGTGAGGAAGAACAAAATGCAAGGGAAAGTCCTTTCGAGGTGATAGAAAGAGTGAATGAGGTCACTTATGATATAAGGCAGGGGATAGATTGAAGGCTTGCCATGAAAGGGAGATGGCAGTGAATTGGATTTATTGTGCTGATGGGGAAACTTTTACTGGCCCCTTACTTGGTTTATTCAGGGAGTCTGAGGAAGAAATGCCTCTGGAGAGCAGTGAGCTGTGGGAGGGCTTGAACCCCTCCCAAAAGCAGGAGATGTGAGACATTTTTAGCAGGTATTTTCCAACTGGCCAAGTTTAACTGACAAGATTGTACATACCACTGGCATGACAAGGTCCCCCCTCCTCCTAGCAAAGCATATTGCGCTAAGAAATGCAGAACCAAAGTCAGGAGGGAGTGGAAAGCATGCTGCATAAGGGGGTGATTACTAAATCAAAAAGCTGCTCGGCATCTCCTATTGTGATGGTCCCTAAAAGGGATAAAACTTGTGTGGACTTCAGGAGGTTAAATGGTACCACCCAACCTCACCTACACCCTACATAGAAGGCATATTGGATCTACTGGAGGGTACAAAATTCATAAGCACACTGGATTTGGCTTAAGGGTATTCCCTTAAATGCTGGTGCCCTGGCGAAATCAGCTTTTATAGTGGAATCTGGCTTATATGAGTTTAAAGTGATGCCTTTTGGACTAATTAATACCGGTACCACCTTCCAAAGGCTTGTCAATGAAGTGTTGCAGGGATTACAGACCTTTGCCAAGGCCTGTGTAGATGACTCCTTGCAAGACCACTGGAACCACATGGGAATTGTATTACAGAGGTGTAAGAAAGCCAACCTCACTGTCAAGGTCTCCAAGCGCAAAGGGGGAGTGGGGGGCTGAAGAGAGATGTTATTTAGGAAAGAGCGTGGGCAGTGGATTAGTTCGCCTGACCCTTTAAAAGTAGAAGCGATTCAGAGTTGCCCCACAAACCAAGAATCAGTTCCAATCCTTTATTGGTCTGGCCAGCTCCTACCGGAGGTTTGTAAAGGGGTTTAATGACATTGTGGCCCACATAACAGACGTTACAAAAGATGGTATGGATGCAGGCCTGCGGGAAAGACTTCAAGGACATAAAAGAGGCTTTGTCTACAGAGCCAGTTTTAGCCAGTCCTGACTTCAGCAAACCCTCTGTGCTGTGTACTGCTGCTTCTAACACGGGGTTAGGTGCAGTACTAACGTAGGATGGGGTCGAGGACAAGAGGCACGCTGCTGCCTCTGGAGTAAAAAACTGACACCCCACCACCACCACTGAACAGAGCTATGCTGGCATCAAGCAGGAATGCTATGCCCTCATTTGGGCTGTTAAGCAACTTAAACCTTATACGTGTAATAACAAAAGTAAGGTTTTAACAGATCAAACCCCTCTAATATGGTTGCACCGAGCTAAAGGGACCAATTCTAGATTACTACGCTGGAGTCTGGCACTGCAGGAACATGAGAAAGACATAATCCATTTCAAGGGGACAGAAAATGTAGTGCCAGACACCTTAGCAAAACCGAGGGGGGGTCTCTGAGGTGTATTCAGGAGCATCAGTGACAACCCGTCCTACATCAGTTTTGTGTTGGAGTGTGACGCTGGCAGACCTGGTGCCAGCTCATGCCAAGGCCCTGGGCCTCACTGAACACTGACAAATGCATAGCTAGAAACCGGTCTGACTCACCTGTGGGTTAGTATAGTTAAAATAGATGTTAGTGTTATTCAACTTTCTGGAATGCTTGTAGAATGCTGCATGTATTAATCCTGTTTATATCATCTGTATCCCATGTTAAGGCTGTATAGTTCCCGAGTTTACACTTGTTACTGGGTTGGTGAAAGCCAACTATAGCACTCACTCACAACTAATTTGGGATTTGTGCCCTGTTTTCTTAACAATCTGCCCTGAGGTTGGTATTCTCGCTCATGAGCCACCCCAGACAGTGTGATACTTCTGTTAAGTGATGGTGTAAATAACTCTTCCTTACTCACATTTTCCACATCATTCATGGTTTATGGGCCTCTATCATATCCCCTCTTAGTTGTCTCTTTTCCAAGCTGCGTAGTTCCCGTCTTTTTAACTCACCTCAGATGAAAGCTGTTTAATACTCCTAATCATTTTTGTTGCCCTTCTCTGTACCTTTTCCATTTCTAATATATGTTTTTGAGATGGAGTGACCAGAACTGAATGCAGTATTCATACAGTATTCAAGGTGTGGGCATGCCATGGATTTATAGAGAGGCAATATTATATTTTCTGTTTTATTATCTATCCCTTTCCTAATGGTTCCTAACATTCTGTTCGCCTTTTTTTTTTTTTTTGACTGCCGCTGTACAGTGAGTGGATGTTTGCAGAGAACTATCCCCAATGACTCTAACATCTCTTTCTTGAATGGTAACAGCTAGTTTAGACCCCATCATCTTGTACGTATAAGTGGGATTATGTTTTCCAATGTGCATTACTTTGCATTTATCAACACTGAATTTCATCTGCCCATTTATTGCCCAGTCACCCAGTTTTGTGAGATTCCTTTGTAACTCTTCACAGTCTGCTTTGGACTCAATTATCTTGAGTAGTTTTGTATCATCTGCAAACTTTTCCATCTGTTTACCCCTTTTTCCAGCTCATTTATGAATATGCTGAACAGCAGTGGTCCCAGTACAGATCCCAGGGAGACCCTACTATTTACCTCTCTCCACTCTGAAAACTGACCATTTAGTCCTTCCCTTTGTTTACCATCTTTTAACCAGTTACTGACCCAGGAGAGGACCTTCCCTCATATTCCAAGACAGCTTACTTTGCTTGAGAGCCTTTGCTGAGGGACCTTGTTAAAGTCCAAATGCACTGCATCCACTGGATCCCCCTTGTCCACATGTTCATTGACTCCCCTCAAAGAATTCTAGTAGATTGGTGAGGCATGATTTCCCTTTACATAAACCATGTTGACTCTTTCCCAATAAATAACGTTCATCTATGTGTCTGATAATTCTGTTCTTTACTACAGTTTCAACAATTTGCCTCATATTGAAGTTAGGCTTACCAACCTCTAACTGCCAGCATAACCTCTGGAACCTGTTTTAAAAATTGGCATCACATTAGCTATCCTCCAATCATCTGATACAGACACTGATTTCAGTGATAGGTTACATACCACAGTTAGTAGTTCTGCAATTTCATATTTTAATTCCTTCAGAATTCTCGGGTGAATATCATCTGGTCTTGGTGACTTATCACTGTTTAATTTATTTATTTGTCCAAAACCTCCTCTATTTACACCTCAATCTGAGACAGTTCCTCAGAGCTACACAACATTATTGTTGTTACTTACAGGATGCAATAAGACTCACAAAATTTATCTATGTCGGGTTTTTCTGAGTTACACTCTGAGTAAACCCATCAGAGGTTCCTGCAATATTTAAGCTCATATTACTAGTGCAGCTCTTAATATATACAGATAACCACCTCCTTTGGTATTTATATATGCTCTTTCTGACCCATTTTGACCTTATTTCACATATTTCAATATCTATGTTCCATCTATGCCCTAGTTGGTTTGCTAAAACTTTTGTGTTTCAAATTTTAAAAAATAAATACACCATAAAAAATAAAGAGCAGTTTTCCTTACAGAAAAAATATAACCACAGTAATGTAAAATAAATTGAAGTGTGAAATATTAGCACAATGGTTTTCACCTGTGCATTGATTTAGAACAGGGACACTGGATAGAGAGGGAGAAGGGAAGTTGCTGTCACCCCACAAAAGGATGCTTTTAACATGGTGAATAAAAATAATAATCAATCACTTCTAATAAATTCAAACCACATTCACGTTAGGCAGCTGCCCTATTGTGCCAAGAATTTATCCAATGTCCCCTTTATTTATGATGAAACAAAAATGACATAACACTTCATCATTTAACAGCATTCTTTCATGACACTTTTTTAATGATATACGCTGTTGTTCTTGAAACAGCTCTTCACTGATTTATGTTTATCATCCTACACACAGGCTGCAAAGGTTGATATAAAACGCAGCTGTGGTCAATGACCACGTGATTAAAGTCTGACGCTTGCTCATAGTTACACTGGAAAGACAGGGAGGGAGCTGATGCTTTCAACAAGTGTTTATTTCCTCCACTCCACCCCCATCTTTTGTAATTTCATTGAAGTGCTGCCCTACTAAATAGAGGTTTACAGTCTGCATAGCTGCAGCTGGGACAAAACCCCATGTATGATTGGAATCTGAAGTCTACT
Source organism: Chelonia mydas (assembly GCF_015237465.2). Lineage (NCBI taxonomy): Eukaryota > Metazoa > Chordata > Testudines > Cheloniidae > Chelonia > Chelonia mydas. The sequence goes on from NC_051251.2 coordinate 57,131,906, forward strand.
GGACTTAACTAGATGGGGAGCAGTAACAGAGCTGCTGCCTTCTACTGGAAATTCGAAACAATGGGAAAACCTGTATTCTGCGGCCCTTTCAGCAACTGAGTCTAAACGCATCTTTAGTGTCTGGTGATTGCAATAGTTTCACCTCAACTCTAGAGGGACCTGAGCTAATTTTAGGAGTCTGGGATTATATGGCAGTTCCCAGACTTGACTTTGAGCTTCTCAAGTAACACACATTTTCCTTCCTCGTGTTTATTATTTACAGTTGGATTTCCTATCACCACCATTCCTATACATTGTTGCACCCAGCATAGAAAATGGCATGTTCAACAACAAGGAAAACACTGTTTGTTGTGACTCTCAGACCTTGCATGGAATATTTCAGTTTTGCAATGTTTTATATCACTGCAATTCTTTCCCCCCGATAGATTTTTTTTTAAACTATGAATCCTGCTCCTTATTTAGTATGATTTTGGTACCTAGGGAATGGAGGATCAAGTCCTTTGAGTTTAATATATACAGAACATTGAGAATAAGGAAACTGATACCTTGGGCAACTTTAAGACACCATTGGCTTCATCCCAGCCGCACCCAATCCACCTATTAGGCCCCGTGTCTGATTAACAGGCCACATTCAAATGTGGTGTAACTCCATTGAGTTAGGACCAGGGATTAATTTGGCCCATCATGCTTGACAGCATCTTTGGAATCTTAAACTTGGGTCTTGCCCTCTCCCAAGATGTAAAAGTTTGTCCACGTTTCTCCTGAAGATTTCTGACTTCAAAGGAAAATCATCATTTGAGTTCAGATGATTAGGAGAGCCAAAAGGCATTGTTTTAGTTTTTGCTACATTTAAAACCAGTTTGTTTTCCTGGAACCAGTCTGTCAAAGTCTTTTTGCAGTTCAGTCGTTATGTGAGAAACAGATTTGCCATTAAAATGCACAGTCGTGCCATCTGCATACAAACGTATAGAACAGTAATGACATCTCTATGCAAAATCATTAATAAAAAGAGAAAACAGGAATGACTGACACCAATCTCCCAGGGAGGAGGGAGAGGAAGAGACATTGGCACCTTTGACTGACAAAGGGGGGGAAAGAGACAGCCCTGCAAAGAGAAACAGATTGATGCCGAGCTGAGTGATTCTTTGTCTTCGTGACAGTATATGGGCTGAGGCACAGGCCACCTCCTTTCGTGAGCAAACGCCGACAGTGCTTTTGGCCAAAAACTTCAGTGAAGTCAGTGAAAATTGCTTCCATTAATTCCTATTTATTGAGTGCACATGCAGCTCATTCACCTCTTCTAGCAGAGATAGCTGGGGAATGACCTCGTTCGAATCCCAGTCACTTACGGGCTAGCCACCAAGGCATAACTAGAAGTCTGCAGCATCACTTTGAGTGGTTAAAGAATCCTGCATTCACTCACTTATCTGAAAGAGCTGAGCCTCTTGGTTGCTGCACTGGGCCAGAAAGATCACAAGAGCAGATTTTTAAAGATGATTTTCAATGCTTCCTACTTAGGGTCAAGATGGATGTGCAACCAATACAGCTTCTCTCACACTATCTCGGTACTTTATTGGCAGAGGAGGGTAAAACTGAAGAATAAGGTGCAAAAAAAAGAGGGGGGAGGGAGTGAAACTAACTTGAACTTTGAGAAGGTTTGGTTCCGATTAGAGTTTTTATCTAAACAGGTTCCCCTCCCCCACCCAATCCCCTCAAAGTAGGTCACACTTGTGGACACAGAAATACTGCTCTGTTGACCGGGCTGCAGGAGGTGATAAAAGAAGGATGCAGAGAAATATTTTCTTTGCCAGAAATGAGAGGGTGAATTCTCATCTGAAACCAATGGGCAAATCCTGCACCCCCATTAGGCCATAACCCATCTATATGCCCTCACTGAGGCACAACCCTCTAGAGTCAGCAGAACTGCTGTGTTTCTACTATGCAGGGTAGAGGGAGAGGCTACAGGGATATCTGTGGCCCCGGTATGCTATGGAACTGTAATTCACAGCACTCCAACTACGGCAGTGCAGACAAATGTTTGGGGGGCACTGTGCACACCAAGGAAGGGGATGGGGGCATGGCTGGCAGAGCCACAGCACATGGAACCACAGAAGTTACACTCCTTAACATTACAGGGTATGGTCCTCCTGGGACCCCAGGCCTGTAACGTGAGAAGTCAGAGAGTGGTGGAAAAGCACTGACTGACGTTGTGGCTGAAGAGAAGATCAACTCTGTGCTAGCTAAATGAACACACAACAATGTAGTTACCAGAGGAAAGTATAGCTCTGGTTCATCTCAAATGAGAGTGCAAAGGTCATGAAGGGAAAGACGGGGTCTCGGCTTCTCTTTGTCCTTGTGGGGCTAAATGCTCTGTGGTTCAAATTCAGGCCAGTTCTTCCTCATGTGCATAAGTGAGGAAAAAAGCAGCAACCAACAGTGAAAAGGTGGGGTGGTCCCTCCTTCTGTCTCTCTCAGAACTCATACAGTTAACGCCCTGCAGATTCTCTGTTGCTAGAGCCACAGAATGGGCACTCCAGGGCAGGGCCTGATGTGTACATTCCCGGACCCAGCTACATCTTATCAGAGCAGATTATTCCTGCCCCTCCAGTAATGATATGTGTAGGATGGTTGTGTACAGTGGGATATGGGCTCATAAAAGCGTTACCTTGGCAGCATTAACTGGGCCTTCATTATATAGGAAATAGGGAAAAAGCTCTGAAGCTGACTCTAAGAGTTTTCAATTTTTCACTGAAAAGTCAAAATTTTCCGCAGGGACAACATTTCCAGCTCGCTCTACAATGCAGCAGTTAGGGATGCTGCTCAGACAAGGTCTTTTACAATAGAAAATGTTACACATCCTAAAATGGGGCTCACGAACAGTCCCTCTAGAAGATGAGGGAAAGAAACACTCAGCAGCCTTTTTGGCTGTAATATGTACACTCATTCCTGACCATTCACAGGAATATCGCCAAGGCTGGTAAGCCTAAAAAACCTACTCATGCAGATTTGGGTTGGTTGAGGGGTGGATGTGTGTAGGTCACACCACCTCCCCTCACTCCCTTCTGCTCTATTATTGTGATGAGCTAGCAGGATATTGAAGCTTACAGGAATCCTACACATGGGGAAAGCACTCTTGTATATTCCCAAACCCTGCCTGATCATCAGAAAAGAACGGATGAGTGGATCAGAAAGAAAAGGCTATGTGCACGCATATTTATGATTACAAAACACCTACCAGTGCCCTGGATTTCTTCTCAGGTCACCCAGGTGAGTATGCTCAGCCACAGCCCTCAAAAAAATACCCTGGTAGCTTAAGTTTTGGCTACATTAATGCTCAACAAGTCGCCCATGAACTTTGTTTACTTGTCATCTTGTAAACGTGGCACATCTTATTCTCCGCTATCAACAAAGTGCTCAGCTCTTTACTTTTGTCCAAGTGCTCATGTTTGATTGTAACCCACAGTCATAGGTCACAGCTCAGGTCTTTTGCCATTTCTAATAACATATGCTGAAAATGCAAAAGCATCAAAACAATGAAAGCCATAAGAACATCTTTACAAGGTATTTGCTAGCATTCGCCCCATGGACTTAACTATTATTTGAGTAGAAACATTGTAATTGTGGTGCAATTTTAGATTACAGTTTTACATGGACTTCCTAAAGTTAACCTCTACCATTATGCTCCTAAATTTGGACCAGTCCATTGTGCGACTTGGAGGAAAGCCATTAATTCTGCACTTGCAACTTTAGTCATATAAAAAGAACTTTTTTTTATTATTCTTGTTTCATAAAAGTGTTGCGCTATTTATAGAAAGATGAGAAAGTAAAATATGCCTCCTTTTAAATCTGGCTTTTACTGCACCCTATAATTTATGGCAATATAATAAGTAATTTGAAAATAAAGATTTGAGACAACATTTCAGCATTAGTGTTTTTAAGACAAAACAAACATTCAAAATAAAACCTAAACCACAGCAATGAAATCTATCATTAAATGCCTACTTTCTGCTACATTTATAGTTACGGCAGCTTAAATCTCAAACATTTCTGTTGTGACCTCTTGCAAAATAAAAATAATTGTATTATTCATTGTGGCTCAAGACCAATATAGGGTATTATTTCATCCTAGCCATGAGCCTTCATAGAATTATATTGTGTAGCCATTTAAACTTTATTAATTACTTCTGTTGATTCCAAATGACTGATGTTTTTAATAGAAAAATCTATAGTATATTGTATATGCTACAGTATGTTCAGAATGGCATATGCAGGGTACTCTAGATGTGACCTGTTTAACCAATGCCTATCAAAGTTCAGTAGAATTAATTTCACTCTCCATTAATATATCAGAGACAAAACCTTCTTAGTGTTCATGGAATAAATCAGATACAGAACCTTTTTTCCTGTTCATTGTGTGCAAGCTGCTGACATTTTATGGTGCCAGAATGCAGTAAATAATACATGTCAGGCAGTTCAACTGAGTCCATTAACTCTGTCAGACAGCTCTTTTACCGTCATGCCTTCTAGCATAGCACATGTTGCTGCTTATCCTACAGACCTCTTTCCGCGAGGAGGAAACATCTCTTTTCCTGAGTGACCGCATGGTATGGAGGTCTGAGCATGGGACTGGGAGTCAGACAGTCCCAAATTCTAATTTGGCTCCTCCACAGACTCAGTGTGTGGCCTTGGGTGAGTCTCTTCACTTCCCATCTCAGTCTGCTCACTTGGGGTTAAAAATGCCTGGTTACTTGCAGCAGTGTTGAGAGGATGAATGTCTGTATCATCCTTTGATCTTGTAAAGTGGGATTACCTAAAGTGCTCAGTGTTGTCTTAATTTTGCTTTTGCTAAGTCAATGGCCCTATGGACTTCACTGGGAGAAGAGTCAGGCCAGCAGCAATTTACGAGTGAGATTTGTATCTGGGGTAAGTATTGAGTTTATGGGATGTGCTGTACTACCAAGATCCATCCTAGAACCTTCCTAATGCCAATACAAGTAATACTGGGGAAAGTCTGGGAGTGGGAGAGCTCTGGAATTTTTCTGCATTCTAGGGTTTCATCCATTATCTGATATAATGGACAGTGTAATTGAACATTTAGCAAAGCTATTGGGATTGCACCTCTCTCTGGCTCCCCAGCCTGCATTACAGCTCCAGACGGAGAAATGAGTGGTGGAATGTGGGATCCTTTTGTTAACTAGTCCACAGATGCACTGAACCATCACGTTACTTCGTACATTACAAAAGAAGGAATTAACGTTTTTGGAAAGGGAGAATAAATGTTTTTCATTAAACTTCATAGCGCGCTGTGCTGCTCAGGCTTTTTGAATTCCAGCCTCAGAAGCATCTGGCGCTACTCCCATGATTGAGATGATCCATCAAGGACCTTTAATTCCAAGTGCAGGGCCAAATTCGGTCTTTGGATGTGCATTGACTATTCCCATTAATGTCAATGTGCATCCCAAGGCAGGATTTATCTCAGAGTTAAATAATTTTATAGCAATAAATAAAGTTGTCTTCAGAACAATAAGCCTGATATAAAGCATACCTACATTTTGGAGGGCATTTGGAATCGGACCTGGGATCCAGGTCCAAATTTTGCAAACAGTCCTCATTTTTATAATGGACCAAACCAAAATTCTGTCCCCAGACTTTGAAGACTTATGGCCAAGCACCTAAGCCAGGGCCTAATTATTCAAGTCACTGAGTGCCCAGCAGCTTCTGCTGAACTTGGAGTTGCTATATGCTCAGGACTTTTGAAAATCAGGCCACTGATTTAGGCAGCTACATATGGGTTTACAGGCCTAACAATAGTCTCCAACTTCTGAGAATTTTGGCCTAAATCTGGATCCAGATCTCAATGATCACTTGAAATAATCTCCATCAGTATGATTCTCAAATATATTCTCAGCAACGTAAATAAAAAAAAGGTCAAAATTCTGCCCTTGTTATGCGTGTGCAAATCCATTAACTTCAGTGGGGTTTGGCAAGTGTAAACGAGGACAGAATTTAGTTCCCTCTCCCTGGTTCCTGAGTTAACGGCCTGAAAGGCTTGGTTTTACAGCAAGGAAAGTAATGAGAATCAGAAAGAAAAATCTTTAATTTTTGTTCTCTTTTCAACCCTTATGTAAACCAACTAAAAAAATAATAAGCTGAAACTTTAGTAATTAATAATTGATCTTTAGTGTGGCTTTTTGTGCCTTATTACAAAAATATATGTACCCACTTGCAGTACTTTTGTTGTATTTTTAAATACCTTTTTATCCTTGAGACCACTGGCTTTGTGCCTGGAGTAATTGTTTTCTGGTGACAATTTTTCCATAACATTTAACTTAATCTGAATTTCTGAAGATGGTTTAAAGGGAGGAGGGGGAGATGAACTTTCCATTTTTAATAGTAATTGACAGCTACAAGCAAGCTAAATTGTGGCCAAATGCTCTAGTGTTTGTCCTTTTGCTTGATAATTAAGCGGTAGTTTATGATTAGTTCTTGTATGATGAAGATATGAAGCATGGAAGTGGCAGTTTGTGAAAGAGGATTTTGGTAAACACTAATGGCCCATGATACATTTCTCTGTAGCCCCTTGAGAAGCTAACATCTTTTTCTAACGCCAATGATAGCTTTTAGCTCGTCCTCCAAAAACTGAGAGCTCTTGGACGATATTTCACCTGGAAGAGCTGGGTGCAGACATGAGTTGGCAACCCTAGTCAGTGCAAAAAATTAAATTGCATACAGAGTGGGGTGAATTATGGAGGTCATGGACTCAAAGACAAATCTTAGTCTTTGTGCCAAACCTCAGAAAATGGGCTTCAGGGGGAAGTTCAGCTAGGCTGGCTATGGAATCCCCCCCTGCAGGCTGCAGAATGGCACCAGGGTTGCTTTGAAGTTTCGAGTACAGCCCCAGCTGCAATGGATTTAGCCGCTGGGAGTCAGTATTTAAAGGGACACAAGGCTTTACTGCAAACATTTGTTTTTCTATTAAATATTTTAACTGTTTTTCAAAACCCGTGGAATTTTCCATGTGGAATTTTTCCCAAAAACCAATTATGAAAATTCCTGCATTTTTCTCCTAAAAACAAAAGCAACAAGTAACCGATATATGTTAAAACAGAAAAATAAAATGGTTTTACTTTTCTGATTCAGGCCTTAAATTATTAATCTGAGCAACAGAAGGAACGATACTAGAAAATGTACTGTAGGGAAAAGCCCGGCAAAAATAATCTAATAGGTCATTTCAATCTCTTAATTGTGCAATTATGTTAATTTGTTTTTTATTTATGAGCCAGACAGCATCCCTTGAATCAAAACAATGTAAGTCCAAATATTCCACATCCCTGGAAATGGCGAAAGTTGTATTCCTTAAGTAACAGCGAATATTTTAATTAGCGATGAATCCAAACACCTCTCCAAAGTTGGGAAAGTTTGGATCAGGTTCCCAGTTTTGCATCTTGTCTCTATGTCTAGAACGTGCTGAATAAACCCCCAAGGTTTGAACTTTGGGAATATCCAGGAATTTGGGGGATATGTAGCCAAACTTTGCACCTCAAGTACATCTCTAATTTTAAATGAACCTTAGACAAGGAAACTAAGGCATGGAGAAGCTAAGTGACTTCCCTAAGTTCACACAGCAAGTCAATCACAGAGCTACGTCTCCTGACTCCCAAGTCAATGCCTTACCCCTACTTGACCATGCTGCCCTTCCAAGATTAAAAACCAAAAGGCTTGCTTTTAAAGGCCTAAGCAGCTGATACTCTAGTAAGTGTCCTCAAGGAGACAACAAATGCTTAACATTTTTTTGAATGAAAAGTTCTCATTGAAAAATGTTCTTTTTTCAAAAGCAATGTTCTCCCACAAAACATTGACCGGGTTGTCCACATTTTTTGCCTTTCGTGAAAAATGTCACTCCTTTTCCGTTTGTTAAAATAAAAAAAATGTTATTGATAATGTGATTGAAATGGTAATTACAATTTTTGGTTTACCAAAAAAACCCAAAACATGTTTTCAGCAAACAAAAAAGTCTGGTGGCCATTTTTACAATAGTTTTGAAAAATATATATAATTTTAAAAACCACAGAAAATGGGGAAATGGTTTAAGTTCTAAAATTTTGAAATCAAAACAGCTTCATATTTTTGAAGTTTTTCATGAAAACAGATTTTCAGTTTTCTATCAGCTTGTAGAGACAAGCACTTATTCTCTTGATCTTCCTATAATCTACTAGACCACAGTAATATCACATACAAAGACATAGTAAAATGCTCACAAACACAAGTGTCGATATACACACCAGAAGAAAAGAAATTTCTTAGACTCTCACTTGAAATTGCTCCCCAGAGAATGCTATTAAAAATCAATGCAAGCAAAACAGAGTTAGTAAACACCTTTATGATGAAATAATTGTGAAGAATGCACTGTCACATAGGAACCTGTACCTACAGTCAAGGACAATTGCTTTACTATATTTAATGCAGTTGTGAAACGTGAGGTGTCACTTTCATGTGGTTAGGCTGAGAAGATTGGTGTTGATATATTTTTTTAATTATGCCTACAACGCTAATGGATCAGAATATACGTTGCCTCAGACTGCATTCCAGAACACATATTTTATAATGGAATGGTAATGCACAGAATATTCAGATATTGCTATTTTTGTGATGCAACAAATGGCTGCTTCACATTGTGTAGGATACTATTGTTTGAGGAAAGATTAATTGACAATAGTACTCTGAAGTTATGATTTGATTGGAGTTTTTCCTGCATTTGACTAATCCTTTTGTTACTCTACAGAAAAATATACAGCAGAAAGATTCTCCATAGCATGAACAGATTGCAGACGGGTAATTTGTTTGAAACTGATGAAGTAGCTCAAGTCATTACCTAACAAGATACAATAATTAGCATGATTTTGTTTTGAAGACTGAATGGTCCAAAAAGATGGGTATTGGGATATAAGGCCTTTTAAAATCTCACTGGATCAAATTCAGTCGAGGTGTGTATTCCCCCAAATGGTAAATATCTGATGGCTGTTTTGTGTCTTATGTGAAATGACTTGATGTCTCAGTGCGGTTCCAACCCAGGGTATAAGGGTCCACATCACCAAAAACAACCAAGACAAGCGGTCTTAATTTGTAACTTTGTTGGCAGTCTCAGAGGAACCAAAGACCGAATGGGTGTGACGCCTGACAACCCAATCGCCTCTACGAACAGTCCTTCCAGGACAGTAGTGGCAGGCTTGAGAAACTGTGTGAAGAAGCTTGCATAGCTGCTTCCCTTTATTCACCTGTTCTGCTGATAAAGGGCTTCAGAGTCTACAGCTCTAAACCTGCCAATATCCACAAGCTCTAACTTTACTGTTTTATAATCTTTTACTCTAAGTGAGGAAAAAAGATTCAAGTTAGCGCTGCAATGGTTAACAAACAGAGCTGGTGGCAAAAGGAGAAAAAAAAATTGTTAACCTCTCTGCTCCCACTGTTCACCAAAATTCCATTTTGAAGGAAATTCTCCAGCCAGCTCTTAATAAAAAATAAAAATGGATTTTCACTTCAGTTTGGCACATGGTAGATCTGTGATTGGTCAAGACAATGGGCCACATTTGCCCCGTTCTGGTCGGCAGTTGCACCAGGGATGGATCTGGCCCATCGTTGACTATGTGAGGAGAAGTTTTTAGCATATTTCACCAAACTAATGGTGAGCTAGGTTCTTGTTTCTTGAGCAGGCACGATTACCTAACCATTACCTATAAGTGTGCTGCCTGGGTTTTCTCCTCACCTCCTTCTTTAGTCTAATTCCACAGCTCTATTTGACTTGACACACTCCTTTAAAGGCAGGAGATTGTCATAGAATTAGATGTAGAAATTGCAAGGCTACGTGTCACTAAGTTACATTTGCTGCAAGTTAGTCTTATTTTGACAGTGTCTAGTCCTTTTTAACTGTTTGCCTGGGGAATGAAAAGGAGGAAGAAGTGGAAAGTACAATGGACAGTGGGAACTCTGTTATCCAATACAACAATCATTAATTTCCAAAAACTGTTGTTCCACGCTATTTGTCAGGAGGCATCATTCTCCCAGGCAGCAGCCTATAGACAGAGCATGCACACCTGAGTCTGTGAGAATGGGCTACACATGTCCAACTTTTTGGTCTTTTCTGATTGTTCCTTTTTCATCATTATACCTGAAATAAAGCTTTGTTACAGTTTAATAGCGCATGGCAGAGGCTACGGAGGCGAGAACTCTGAGTCAACAGTAACAAATGGCAATAGATTGCCAGGAGGACAATGCAGTGCTAGATTATATAGAGAAATGAAATTCAAGAACAGAGAGAACACACAAAATGCTAGGGCGATATTGTTCATAGAAACACACAGATCCTGATTTTGCAAGCTGTTCCACACACATAGACCCTCATACCGTCAGGGCCCCATTGACCTCACAAAACCTTTTGTAGAACTGGGTCCATCGTGAGTATGTCTACGCAGCCCATGGAAGCAAGCCTCCTAGTCTGGGTCAAAAGACTCACATAAGTGCTCTAAAAATAGCTGTGTAGACAGCACTTTGAACTTATAGCTCAGGCTGAAGCACGGGATCTGAAGCCACTTTCCACATTCAAATTTCCAGCCAGCCAGCCCTTTTGGTAAATAGTGAAATAATATTGTTGGATAATAAGCATGTGTCAACTCTGCTGGCAAAGCATTATTAATAAATGTGGATTATTTTTAATTAATAGTTTACTTATAAATGCTTATTATTAATTAGTATTGTGGTTTCTCTTCCAGGAGCATAGAATTAAGATCTATGAATCAGAGGTGATGCGGGAGGGGAGGGGAGTGGACATGCGGGGTCACTTCCTCCTCAGATTTGCTGTTTGGCTTGTACTGAGCATGCTCAGTAACACTGCTGAAGCCCACTGCCCTCTCTCTGTCCCACCACCCATGGGTCTTCTCTGTCTATAATTCTCATTTATAACATGAATGATGCCAGTTCGTCTAGCCAGTGCTACAGACTATTCCGCGCTGCGAGGCCCTAGAAGGAAACCCAGGCAGTAGGAGGGAGAACAAGAGGTGTTTAACAACACACACTGGAAAAGTGAAATGGTTTTAAAATTTCAAATAGCTTTTCTTCTCCATCTAACAAGACAGCGCTATTAAATGGCACATTTAGAGAAAGAGCCTTTTCTCCTCCACTAAAAGGCTTCAAAGCCCTTTAAGGTACATCTACACTGCAATAAAAGACCTGGCCCAAGTCACGTGACACAGGCTCAGGCTGCTGGACTAAAAATTGCAGTTGTGTTCATTGGGCTTGGGCTGGAGCCCAGGCTGGCATTGAAACCACATGAGAGGGGTGGTTCGCAGAACCGAGGCTTCAGGCTGAGCCCGAATGTCTACACCGCTATTTTTAGCCCTTCAGCCAAAGCCCAACAAACCCAAATCAATTGACCCAAACTCTAACCGTGGGAGTTCAGCACCTTTGAAAATTCAAGCCACTTAGGCACTAAATAAGGACTTTTGTCTGTCATTTGTAGAAAATATTGGCCTAAATACCTCTATTTTTGAAAGCCTTGGCTTACACTCTAGGGCTGCCAAACTACGCCTTTCATTATATGCTTTCAGCTTATATTTTTAAAAATACAGATAGGCTTCAAACGAAACTTTTGAAAATATAAATTCCATCAGACCAGTGCTTGGAGGGTTAAGAAGCTGTGTGCATTGTAGATAGTACATTATGCCTTTGGAATATTATTTTGAGCTGAATACAAGTTGTGAATTTGAACATTTAGGAAAGTGAGCATTTGACTTACCACTTTATTTACTTACAAGTGAAAGACTTTGAAAAATATCATTTTGAAGACCTTTGTTACAATTAACTGCCTAGAATATAGCAAATCTTTATCTCAGATCTCTTTTTAGTGCTTTGTCAGTTTATAGATACAGTAAGAGTTCTGTAACTGCCAGTCCCCACTTTAACGTTTTTTTGTTTGTTTTGCTTGTTTTTATTACATTTAGATGGCCAGCATAGCAGGGGACAGAACTACTGTCTGTGTAGCCCAAATAGACAACTGGAAAACATAGCGTTCTAGAATTACTTCATTCCTTTCCCACAGGTGTATTTAACTCTTAAATGTTGAATGACACCAAGGTATGCAGAGTTGTTGTAGCTATGTCGGTCCCAGGATATTAGAGACACAAGGTGCGTGAGGTAATATATTTTATTGGCCCAACTTCTGTTGGAGAGAGAGACAAGGTTTTGGACTACAAAGAGCTCACCAACAGGTCAGGGAAGTACCTTCATTCCTAATGTGGCGTGATAATGGCTCAGGTCTAGACATTTCATACATTTGAATGAAACTCTGCAAACCTCCCCTATGACAGAAGTAGTTTGCCAAAGAGAGTACTCTGATAGGATCCTTAAGCTGGGTGAATAAATGATTCTTCTGTGGCAGTTCAGGGAGGGAAAAAACCTCAGGTCGGACCAAATCTGAAATTTTTCAGACCGTTTGGTGAATTGAAAAAGTCCATTCCAAGTCTGTTCCAGAGTGGGAGTTCAAATCCTTCAGTATGTGCTTAAACTCTATTGAAGTCAATGCAATTTGTGCATGTGCTTAAGTGCTTTGCTGAATTTCATCTTATACGAGGGAACTTTGTTGACAGCATTTATAGAATCTGCAGAGGCTTCCGTATTTTGGTGCTCTGCACTCATTGCTGCTGGTAGTCATAACTACAGCAGTATGTATGTACCACCTGAATATTATTTATATTTATGCATCAGAAGACTGGCAATTTGCCAGAGTGGGAGGTGTTTGGTAGGAAGGGATCTGCAGATTCAATAACAGAGGTCATAGTGCTAATTGCCTTGAAGGAATGTTATATTTCATTTGGTCAAGGTAAAGTAGGTTGCGGTCATTGCCACCAACATGCTTTACATTTCATTGGTTTAAGTTTTCATCACTTTTATTAAAAAAAATAACTTAGCACAGCTCTTATTTCTTCCATGGCATTGTATTTAGGACATAATACTGTAGATGTAAGAAGTAAGGATGCACAAATATTGAAACCTCTCTTTTTTCCCCCTCTCTCTACAAGCACCCCAAAATACTTTCCCCATCCTTGGTGTGCCACTCCTAGCCCTTTGTTCAACATTTCCGTCCAATGCACCTGGTGCCTCCCCATTTCTTGAAAGATCCTAGGGAAAGAAGCCATATTTTATATAGCTGTGCATTTGTATACACACACGGTTCACAACTTACACTGGCATAATTGAGACAAAAATCTGGTCTAAATAGGTGTGTGTAGGTCAGCTGAGTTACTCTTGATTTGCACTATCTTAACTAAGACCAGAATATGGCCCATTGTATGTAAAACAGACAACCCAGTACACACTAAGATGATTTGTGTATGGGCACAGAATCATCTGCACACCATAACCTAGCGGGTGGCATACTGTGTGTAATTAGGGGCAAGTTATCATGATGCCGTTGTGGTAAACCTGAATGGACTTTTTACAACTGTAGTGCCACAGAGTCCAGGAATGGCATATGGAACATCAGACATCCATAAAGCCCTGCAGGGGACCAAATTACTTTTACTCCACAGAAAAAAATTAATGTCTTCCAAGTATTCCCTTTAAGCAAGGTTGTAACCCTTTTTTCCCTAAGGAAGCAGGGGGAAGAACACAGTTAAAATGAAAAAAGAAAAATACAGAAGAACAATATAAAGCCATAGGGCCAGATCCTCAGCCCTTCCACAAGAGGAATGGAATCTGTCACAACAGGGCAGCTGGGGATTTCCCTCGAGTACCTGAATCACCAGGAGACATAAGGCAAAATGGATGGTTCTGTACCACCCCATCTGCTCCTGCCCCTACTGTAACACCGTGGGTATTCCAGGTGCATGCCAGGAATGGGAGGGAGGCATGGTCAGAGCATGCTGTGTTCTGGTCCTCTTGAGCTCGTGGATTAGCCCCCTTAAGAGCCCATTCCAGATGGAACAAGTTAGAGCAGCCCAGAAGCCCACAGACCATTGTGGGGTGCATGGGAATAACTAAGCACAGAGCTTGGCCTTTTGAGTTTTCCCAGCATACCAAAGTTCAACCTGTGGAATTACATATCTGAAACAACTGTGTTTGGGGAACAGCAGTATCCAGCCACTCAGAGACATCTGCATACAGTACTTCTGCAGCATTCCCCACTGAACAGGCAAGGTGCTGTAGGTAGGGCCCTGACTGTTCAAACACTGGCAGTGAGTTATAAAGAGTTTTTAGTTTATCAAAGCACATTTACTTTTTCCTTTGTTTCTGCATTCACATTTAGCACATTTTTTAAAAGAGATGGAAATGTGGTTTTAAAATGCTATTTATATGAAGTATAAAGGCTTAGAACCTTTTGAAGGTTGGAAAGAAAACTTTGCAAAATGTTGCTGAATGAGAAAGGATACAGTATTTGCCAACACAGACATAGCGCTAGGCATTGTAGGAAGTATATAAATGGATTGTGGGTTGTGGGTTCTCTTTTTTTCCTTTTTCTTGTTTTTAAACTTCTCCCTCTCTCCCCCTGAAAAAAAGCTCCCATTAAAAGAATGACCCTAGCTCCAAATATGAGCCCCTATTCAATAAAATGAGCATGAAACATATTTTCACATCATTTCCCTGTTTACTCTGACTCATTTTTTTCAAATAAATTGAAGATGATAATTTTTATGGACTTTTATTACAAAGTTTCCAATACACGTGGCATCTGGCATCCTATAAAACCTACCACTACTGCTCCCCACCCATGGCTTTGTTTCAACTTTTCATGTGTTCTGCTCTTATTATAATGATGTATGGTAGCACCACTAAAGTGTATGTTCTGTCAGTGTTTCCATTAATAAACCCAATTTGGATGGGTGTTCCATTGCAGGTTTATGAATCTATTTGGGGGTGGGGGAGTGAAGTCTGTCACAAGTGTTTTCTCCCATTACTTCATGAAAATTCATTGTCCTATTTTCATGAGATTAGGAGAATGGGGTGAAGTTGGGAAATAGTCGTCTTTTGGTTTTAAATCATTTTCTTTTGTTATTCTACTTGGGGTCCCAGTGAGGTGGGAATATCTGGTAGAAGATGCCAGCCATACTTTGGTGGCATCAGCAGTCCCCCTGTAGATTTTCAGCTCACCATTTCAGATGTTGATGGCAAAGTTTATAAAAGGGCCACCTCCCCTTTTGCAGGAGCAATTGCCACCCATAAAATCTCTGCCTTAATTTTACACCCACAGTTGAACTGAAGGCATAAAGCCGAGTAATGGCACTTCTAGCTACTTTATTGTGGGAGTAAATCAGGTAGCTAGAAGTGCAAAATACACAGCCAGGTACTGGCAGTTCATTTAGGAGGAGGAAACTAATTACAAGTACAAATTTTATAGATGCAAGTTGTCCCAATAAAAGGAAGGCAAACAACTATTTTCAGCTGGAGTGAAGTTTCTGGGTGTGAAGGAAACCTTGCAAGTGCAGACGTGATGCCGAACTGTTGCCTTAATCTGAAATAGTAGTTCAGAGATATCTGAGCTGCCCCCATTCATCAAAATGGGGCGTTGACACTACAGCCTAAAGATGACTGTCCAAATAGCAACAGCGTTAACATTTCACTGTTGCCCATATTATCAATAAAATCTATCTAATCTGGGATTGTGGGTAGAGTTTGGCTACTTTTCCCCAATCTGACCCTTTACTCTACTTTAGAAGAAAAAAAATGCAAACTTTTATATAATCCATAACATTTTGTATGCTGAGTGTTTGGAACGGTAGCAGCTGTTATTTGTTTTAAAAAAAATTAGACAATTGAAACCAAGGTTTAAACAACTGAAACCACATTCACAGTGTCACTACAAACTACAGTCATGGAGTATTAGCCTGTCTGTCTGGGTTCACAGCCGTTCTGCATT
This sequence comes from Chelonia mydas, assembly GCF_015237465.2. Taxonomy (NCBI): domain Eukaryota; kingdom Metazoa; phylum Chordata; order Testudines; family Cheloniidae; genus Chelonia; species Chelonia mydas. The sequence continues at coordinate 57,147,810 of NC_051251.2, forward strand.
GCTAGAGCAGTTGAAGTGCACTGGTGAATCTGCCCCTTCATTTGCTGTTGTTGATTTACTGGTTTACAGGGTTGTGTTAGTGAGACTGGTACTATGTAAAGTGTGTGGGGGCAGGGGAAGGGATAAGGGGAGCTCAGTCCTTGAGTCCCAATGTCCTCTGCTTCCCATATGCTCCTGCCTCAGTTCCCCTGGCAGTGCTCTCTCTGTGTGGGGTAGAGCCTTGGGATGGGGAGCCTTTAAAGTGCAGATGTCCGAAGTAGCATCACATTGCCTAGCTGTCTCTCTCCATTAAAGCAATCTACCAGTGAACTCGACACATGTATACAGTCTCCTTCATACCACAGACCTATGACAACCAATAGAAATGTTGCATGCACATTAGCTGTAGAAGACAAGTGGAAATTGGTTGAATTCTCAGATATTGCACTCGCCCTATTTAAGAGCTACCAGGACTGGTGACCCGACCCAATTGTAGCCTATATCATCATCATAACTATTATATACAATAATCATTAATGCGTTAGTTTAATTACAACCTAGTTTTTTCAAATACAGCCCATGCCTGGGATTTTAACTCGATAGAAAGTTTGAAGTGTTTGCTCTTCCATTATTAAGATCATTTGGGACAAAAAGAGGAACTGACAGATGTTAGCTTTTTTTTCCTCAAACAACCCAGTTTTTAATAAATTTTAACAAAACAATTAGTGCATTTACTGGTAAGATCTCAGAAAATTCATTCTGTACTCCATGAGTAAGTGCTGCAAGTTTGGGACGATATTCTGTCTTTCCTACATCACCCTCATGTTGAAACCCAGTGTTAAGTGCAAAACAGAGCTCAGCTTTAAGTATGGAGATGCAACCAGAGTCTCCATAATCTTCATGGCACCCAAAACGCAGAACAAGACAGGACCTTGCCATGAAGAATTTACAATCCAAATGCAGAATAGACAGTGGGAAGGGAGCAGGAATAGAGCAGGTGGGAGGAAGGAATGCAGAAAGGATTTAAACACAGCCCCAGCTAGCTTTAAAAATTGAGCGGCCATTAGTCATATTAGAATAGTGCAATATAACAGGAGAACTCAGGAAAACCCGCCTGCCAAACAAGTCAGACAAACTCTTGCTGTGTTCCCCAGGCATGGGACATTAATCTAACACGTAAGAATCTACAGTGAATCAAACACATGTTTTTTCTTATTACCAGGTTTACAATAAAACAATATCATGTCATTTTCAGAGGCTGGAGTTATATCATTGCTTGCAGCTTCAGTTTCAACACCTTCTACAGCAGCGAAAGGGTAAAACAACCAAACAAAACCCCGTATGTGTTCCTCCTAGTTCAGTGAATACAGTGCTTCTGACAAATACTGACTTGACAACACTGGAATCTGAAGTTTCTCTCCACAAAACATACCCACAGCTTGAGGGTTAGTAGAGTGCACACATCTCTAACTCTAACAATGGGACCACTTCCAGGGTTAGATGAGAGCATTTAAGTTACCAGGCCCACCCAATCCTTGGTCCTGTGCTCAGCCTGCCAAAAAGATGCATGGTATGGGAGTATTCTTTACCTTGAAGAGATGTTAGTCTTATGGCTCTGGATTAGTACAACTAACTTTTCCCCCAAAGGGCTCTGGGAAGAAGTGTTGAAGAAAGCTCTGCAATGTGGACATTTGAAAAAAAGACTGAGGATATTACCCCATTTTAGATACATTGCTCAACCAGACAGTGCTATTTTTTCCCCCATGACCTCAGCTGGATTCTAACTGGTGTCCAAATGAGGAAAAGCTCTCTCACCTTTATCAATATCCTGAAGCATATCAATCCTCTCCAAAATGTTTAAATACTAGAACAGCAAAGAAGTTAAAGCAAAGGAGTGAGCTGGATAGCATGCAGTGCAGAGCTGGATAGCATGCAGAGAACAGTTACACAGGCTTTTCCAGGTAGCTCTGCCAGTGTAATCCCCTCCCGATCTTTAACACCAGACTTTCCGTAAGGTGCAATTCACTGTCTCTAATAAATATAAAAAGAAAAGGAGGATTTGTGGCACCTTAGAGACTAACCAATTTATTTGAGCATAAGCTTTCGTGAGCTACAGCTCACTTCATCCGATGCATACTGTGGGAAGTGTAGAAGATCTTTTTATACACACAAAGCATGAAAAAATACCTCCCCCCACCCCACTCTCCTGCTGGTAATAGCTTATCTAAAGTGATTACTCTCCTTACAATGTGCATGATAATCAAGGTGGGCCATTTCCAGCACAAATCCAGGGTTTAACAAGAGCGTCTGGGGAAGGGGGGGGGATAGGAAAAAACAAGGGGAAATAGGTTACCTTGCATAATGACTTAGCCACTCCCAGTCTCTATTCAAGCCTAAGTTAATTGTATCCAATTTGCAAATGAATTCCAATTCAACAGTTTCTCGCTGGAGTCTGGATTTGAAGTTTTTTTGTTGTAATATCACAACTTTCATGTCTGTAATCGCGTGACCAGAGAGATTGAAGTGTTCTCTGACTGGTTTATGAATGTTATAATTCTTGACATCTGATTTGTGTCCATTTATTCTTTTACGTAGAGACTGTCCAGTTTGACCAATGTACATGGCAGAGGGGCATTGCTGGCACATGATGGCATATATCACATTGGTGGATGTGCATGTGAACGAGCCCCTGATAGCGTGGCTGATGTTATTAGGCCCTGTGATGGTGTCCCCTGAATAGATATTTGGGCACAGTTGGCAACGGGCTTTGTTGCAAGGATAGGTTCCTGGGTTAGTGGTTCTGTTGTGTGGTGTGTGGTTGCTGGTGAGTATTTGCTTCAGGTTGGGGGGCTGTCTGTAGGCAAGGACTGGCCTGTCTCCCAAGATTTGTGAGAGTGTTGGGTCATCCTTCAGGATGGTCACTTTAGATAAGCTATTACCAGCAGGAGAGTGGGTTTGTGTGTGGGGGGGGGGGTGAGAAAACCTGGATTTGTGCTGGAAATGGCCCAACTTGATTATCATACACATTGTAAGGAGAGTGATCACTTTAGATAAGCTATTACTAGCAGGAGAATGGGGTGGGGGGAGGTATTTTTTCATGCTTTGTGTGTATAAAAAGATCTTCTACACTTTCCACAGTATGCATCGGATGAAGTGAGCTGTAGCTCACGAAAGCTTATGCTCAAATAAATTGGTTAGTCTCTAAGGTGCCACAAGTCCTCCTTTTCTTTTTGCGAATACAGACTAACACGGCTGTTACTCTGAAACCTCTAATAAATATGCAACTAGAGTTATGTCATAATTTGCATAATGGTGCCACTATGATGTACAGACTTTGTCCGCTGTGAGGTATGTTGCCATCTAATGGCCGGCCTATGGAAAGAATCAGAAACCTACTGCTAGACTTGGGTGTGGGAGTTCCCCTTCAGTTCAAGTGGGAAAGGCATGTGATTTAATGCAGAAGGACCAATGTTCTAGCCCCAGTTCCTCGGGTTTGCATTTAAGTGCATCTGTGATCTCCAGAACATTATAAAAGCCAAGATGCATTAGTGCTTCAGCTCATATGCAACCTAATCACAGTGCTATACAGAGCACAATTGTTAAAATTTTGCCTAGGAGCAAGATGAAGCCTGCCTGCTGGCACTTAAGTAGCCTGCATGGCATATTCAGGTTCTGTAAAATATAAATAGTTTCTAGCCCTCAAGAATGGAATGTTCACCGTCCAAATGCAAAGTAAGTTTAATCAAGGCCCTGTAGTTTTCCTGAGCCTGCAGGCAGTTTGAAGCAATGGCTCTGGATTTGACCTAATTGGCCTATCAACTGCAAAGCCTATTGGTGACACTTTTCACATCAGTATTAACTATTTCACTGTTGATCATTTTGTTAAATAGAATTGGGGAAGGAGCAGGAGCGAAATCGTGGGGGGGGCTGAGAAAATTGGAAGTTGCTGTAGGGAAGGACCTACAGCATAAAGAAAGGACACACACAAAAACAAGGAAAAGGGAGAGAAACTGTGAAAAGAGGAGAAGGGGGACAGGAACTCAGAGAAGAAATAGCAGTGGGCCTAGAGTTAAGGAGATTTTTCTGAATGCGACTCAGCAAATAATGAGAATAACTCAAAGTTCTAAATAAAAGTAGCAAATTTTCTTCCTTTGATTTTTGTGTAATCTCTCAGTGACATCAGCAGTGTGTCACTGTAGATCAAGTGTGAGTATGGACTCCGAAATTTCAGTCTCAGCACAGGGACCATCATGAAAAAGAGGAATTCTGCCCTCTCTGTGGAATGAGATTGTCATCCCTGGCCCAAACGGCCATGTCCCAAGGCATGGCCTGGGTTCCACTCATCCTGCACACTGGGTAGTGCTTGGTGGGAGACCAACACTACTCCTTCTGTATTGGAGGAGGAGGAGGACTATATCTGGTTAACCATGATGAATATTCATTTGGATTTCTCCCTGTAAAATAGAATACCTTATGGAACACCTTCGATACCTGGCATTTTCCAGAGAGCAATGGAGAGTGTAATATAACCAGCACACCCAGTGTGTCATAGTGAAGATCAAGGACATCCTCATTACAATGGCAAAGTGATACTGAACATCTGTTAATGCTAGAGAAGGTACTTCAAAGAATGGGGACAGCTGGACTTCACATAAAATGAAGCAAACTAACTGCTTATTCATGAGACTTGAAGTGGGGCACCGATGCTGCAGGAAGGAAAGACCAGAGACTGATCCACCCTGCTTCAGACAAGGTCATTTCACAGCAACTAGAGATGAATGAGACCTATCAGGTCATTTTGGCTCCAGTCCTGCAAGCATGCATGTGATTAGCTTTACCCATGGGAGTAGTTCCATTGACTTCAATAGGGCTACCCACGCAAGTATATTTAACCATCTGGCCCTAGAGGGTTGGAAATTCTCTCTCCTCCCTGGGGATCTATCCTTAGGTCTCATCTCTTTTCACGTACAGCTTAGCCACGAATAACTATAGCCACTCCCCCAGGTGCTGGTATCATTTCTATACTTCTGATTAGAGTTGTTAAGAAACTGGGATTTTCATTCCGCAGGAAATTCTGAGCGATTCCCATGGAACCAAAATTCCAAAAAAAAAATTTATTTGGGACCATTGAAACAATTTCTATAATGTCTAATTATTTCTATAAGGTTAAAATGCTTCATTTCTATAATGGCAGAACAGTAATATATATAATAAAATTAATTATTTAAATTAGTTTTAAATAAAAGGTAAGAACTAAACATTGACATTATCAAAAGAAAATGAGAATTTAAACTATTTTTCTGCCTTCACCCCCCCAACCAAGAAAAATCTACACATTCCCATGAAACATTTCAATTTCAACAAAATTGCATTTTCTGCTGAAAAATTTTGACCAGCTCTATGACTCGCAAATGAACCACTAACTCGTCTCCTACTGTCCAGTCCTACATGTCAAACTATGTCCTCCACCAGACCAGACCACGCCAACAAATCAAGTTTAACAGTCAAATCTAAGCTATTCAATTTCCCCTTGTCTGAATTCTCCATTTCCACTTTTCTTCATTGCTGTTCATGCCAGCACTATCTTCCCAGCTATCCATGCCCGCAGCATTGGGGTTATCTGTAACTCTTCCTTTCCGTCTGCCCACACGTTCAGGCCAGGACAAAACCCAACCACTTCTTTTACAATAGAACAAAAGTCCCTTGTGATTTAAGCCAGGAATTACCCTAAATGGAAGGTCTTTGGTGCAAGGATGGTATTTATTCTATGTTCTGTATAGTACTGAACACATTTTCTGTACTCATATATAAAATAGTGTCCCTGATGTCTGCCTGGGAAAGAAGGGCACTGGTTATTGGAAAGAAAACATGTGCAGAAGGGGCAGATTTAGCCTAGTTATCTGAAAATAAGCCAATAATCAAACAAAACCATCATCGTGAATTTGTAGCTTAAACAAGGTATCAAGTATGAGGAGAGGGATGGAAATGAAGTGGCTACAAAAGAGTTAACTTCATTCTGAGAGGATAAAAAGCTCCATCCAAGAATATGCTGAGAACATATACGTCAGCCTGCGGTGTCTTTTCAGTACTAAATGGTACATGCGTTTCAGTACAGTTGCAAGATCATCCTGAAGTTCCTGGCTGAAGAAATGTGTTTGTAGAGACTGCTGAGTATAGATATTCTATTACATTGAGAGTTCCCTTCACAAATGTGTGGTTACAGTTATGTGCTACAAATCACGTTATGGGTTCTTTTGTTGCTCTCCTTCAAAGCAACCAGCCTCCTAATTATTGACTATGATCTCGAGGTGATTACAACTTAAATCCAGAAACTTAACTCAGTGACTTACTGATTTTTAGTGCCCAAATAGGATATGAATTCATATTATAAGAGCATAGCAGAGATTAAAAAGGCAGAATTCCTTAATGTGCCAAAAATGTGTGCCAATTTGTCTCCAACTAGTTAAAAGGCAAATACACAGATTGATTTCTTTTCCTTCCAGTACATCCCACATTGACTATTTCCTAAAACCTTCTGTCTAATGTATAATAGACTGCAAAGTCTTCAAAAATAGCACTTTTTATAATCATTCAAGTAGGAATGGGAAAAAATCAAAGACATTTGGCTCTACTTAGTCAACCGTATGCACATGCCAATTTGTGCATGCACACAACTCATTCCTGCACTTGCCATGCACCTTGTCAAGGCTAATGTAGCACACACGCAGGCGCTGAATTATGTCAAGGCTACATGGAAGGTCAATGATTTGGGGTCAGAGCAGCAGGGATGCAAGTTAAGGCAGCCTCTCACCACAAGTTAAGGCAGTCCTATAACAGGAGAGGTCTAAGCAGTGTTCCTCCTCGGTCTCTGTACCAACTCTAACACAAATTTGTTCACGTACTACAGCCATGAGGTTGAACTAAGTGCCGAGATAGACAGAATTCCCCTATAGCCTTACACTGCTGGCATACTGGTTCCAAAGGGAAAATGATACACCAGACAGAACCAGCTCTTTCATAAAAGGAGAAACCAAGCAGAACCAGTTTTCTAATATAATCAGTAAACCCAATGTACCAGCTTCGCTCAATTTTCCTCAGTACAACTAATATACCAGATTCCAAGTATAGCCAATACAACCAGATTGCAACTAGTATACAGCTTGCCAGGATAAGCAGTAAAGCCAGTGGACCAGTTTCCAAGCAAGGCCTGTTTCCCATTATAATCTGATAAAATCGTAGAGCCTCACTTTACTTATGTGCTTAGCACAACATGGATCTCTCCAATGGGAGACAATCTGCTGTTTATGGAGTCTCCTAGGGCCGTAAAAGGTGGAGCTTTACCAGCACTTGGGTCAACATTGTCTTTTCCTTATATGGGACATCCTGGTTCTCTGAAGTCATGCCTATTTGTTGCTGCTTAAATTGCAGATTCACATGGTTTTGATTGGTAGATAGGGTCCCATATGGAATGTACTATTATTGGAGCATCTCTCCCCCTTTTTGGTGTGGAAGAGGCGACTCTGGCTCTTATTTAGCAGCAAAATATGTGGACTCTACATTTGTACAGAGAAAAAGTGAAGCAATATTTAACTACCAATCATGGGTGCCAAAACTATTGTGTCTCATATATACAGACAAACCAGAATAAGGTAGCTAGGAAACTCTTCCTTATTACAGTAGCTAGTAACTAGCTATGTCTTTTTTTATGTAGCAAGAATTTACTGTAGATTTTATACTGCTACCCTGGGGGAGCTGCTCATTGTATCTCATTTCCATTTTTACGTTGAAAATCTGGATTGTAAAATTTACAATGTTACACATGGAGTTTAAACTCCCAACCATTACACTCTTACAACTCTACTAATGTCACTGTTATAGGTGCTGGCTACAATCCTAGTTCACCATTTCATCAAAGGAAATAAGATGCAGCTTCCAGTTATGCCCAATATTGGTGATTTAAATAAAAGGGGGACATTTTCCAATTTTTTTTTTTCAAAAAGGAAATGGTCAACATAACCATACATTTTTCCAGAAATGATCAGGAGGAACTATGGTTTACAGTGTGTTTTACTAGATATAAAGAACTAGTGGAATGAAAAGGCTTTTATTTTAATTTTTTTCTTAGAAGGGAGGTGGAAAAATTGAAACAAAGATAAAATTGATAAGTGTCCTAGTGCAAAGGATATAAATAGAGTCCTCTGTTTCTTAAAACAAGGTTACTAAATACCATGAAACCAACAGTACATGAAAGAAAAAATCAGAGGGGAGTAAAGACAAGGAGTCAGTCATTTCTATAGTCAAAATTAACAAAAGGCACTGGGCCAGATGTCTGCAGCTCCATTGACCGAAAGAGCTGCCCCAGTTTATACGAGCTGAGATTCTGGAGCAAAGAAGAGATTAAGCCATATTACTACACCATTGTTGATAAGATATCCAAGCCGAACTTCATGAGTTAGAGCAAGTTGAACGACAGTCACATTGCTGGGGAACAAGGAGCATGGCCAACATAAATAGCTGTAACTCCTCTCAAAAATGGTGTTTTAAGTGCAGACCAGAGGAAGCTGTGGCCTTCTACAAAGATAGACCAAGATCTGCACAGATTTCCCACCAAATCTTCGGGCTCTCCTAATTTTAATGAGCCATGCCCTTTCCTTTGAGCAAATCACCCGTCTCCTTTTCCTTGCCCCTTGGAATTTGCTCTCCAATCCTGTGGATCTCTTGCAGAGGGACTTTCATGATACCAGGAGGATGTGGGGAGGGCAGAGAGAGAGCCCAATCCCTCCCTTCCCAGATTTGGGGGCATTTTGACTCATTTTTCTCCCCTATGCACACATTTCCCTCTGCTACATGGCTGCCTTTTACCATCATTTAGGTGTAGGTACTTGGAAAATTAATATTAACAAACTCTAGACCATGAACTCTGGTTATCTCTAGGGAGGGAAGCAGGGAGGATTAGGAAAAGGTGAAAAAACTGGTTTTGAGAATATTTCCAAAAATCCAGCTAGAGAGCATATTTCAGTCGCCAAGCCCATATTGTACTTTTAATCTGGGTTTATGAACTAGAACGTTAAGCCACTGTGGAGTCCATAAAATATCAAAAATAGATAAACAGAAGGTCAAGACAGTCACATGCTCCCATGTGGACAAAAATGACTCAACAAATGCACTTTCAAAGGCTCAGGGGTGCGGAGAGATAATTAGGCTTGCGAAATCTTTAAAAGTAAGAAAGAACATATTCTTGAAAACCAGACAGGTTGATTGTTAAGCGATACCATATGACCCCGCGTAGCTTTAAACTGCAAATACTGTCATCAGAAAACAGCGAGACCTGTGTCACTAAGACGACCGACTCAGCTTCCACTGAGTGACGTTGCTGGTAGTGCCAGCATCCTGTCGCACAGCAAAATAGCAACAAAACAGCCAACAATCTCCTGTTTTCTGTTTCTCTTGTAATAACGTCAGGAACATTTGGGCCTGTTTCAAACAATGAGGCACAACTTTAGCACAGAACGCCACGTATACACGGCACTTTTGCCAAAGCCGGGTTAGGACGAGTGCAAAATGGCCACCACATTCTAAGCCTCGGAGTATGTGCAGGCCCACCCATTTCTTATTAGGCCTGTACCCACACAGCGTTTAGTTACCTTCTAGATCCAATGCAGGGTGACAAGCCATTTTCAAATCGAAAACACGGACTCCTGATGTCTGTAGAACCCTTCCAACACTTCAGCTTTTATGTGTTTTTGCAAATTAAACAAAAAATCAAAACCATGTTTATTTAAATGCGCCATGTGGTTTATTAAACACCCTGTCCTCCAAATAGTGTGCCTTTCTGTGAATGTGGGAGAATGTTTCATGACAATCAGAGATACTGCCTTCTGAGAAGGGCACAGCAACGACTGTTACATTTTATTACTGGACCAAACTTTGTGGCTGATCCAGTTATAACTAGCTCCCTCCTGAAAACAATTTGATTTCCTTGCAGCCACAGGCAGTGTTTGGAAACACTTGAGGGAGCCTGTCACCTGCAATTTGCATCATCTACCCTTGCCATAATGAAATCCCTCCTAAAAACTTCTTATTTCTGTGGCATTGCCTGCAAAAAAATGGAATATTTTATGGTTTTTGTTAAAAATAAATAAATAAATAAAAAAGTTTGGGTGATTGTGGTGTATGTCACATGACCATGGTTGTGTAACCAGATACTCCTCACACACACACACACCCCTTTCTGGGGACGTTCTAGGCTCACATGTCTCCCAAGCTCAGCTTTTAGACCCATGATCCTAGAACTGCCTCATCCTGATCAACCCCCAGAAAATGCACATGGAACCCCACTGACTTCAATGGGTCTCTGCATCAGTGCAGGGGTCCTCCGGGGCAGAGGCAACTGCAGGATCTGGGCCTTCCATTTTAAGCTCTTTGGGGTTAGGACCCATCTTCTGCTTGTGTTCTGGAAACCCCTAGCATATTTGTGAGAGCCATAAAATAAGAATAAAACAGTGAACAACATTTCTGATTCAAACTTCTTCCTCACAATGGAAAACACTTTCGTCAGAACCACGGAGGGCCTACCTGTGAAGTGTCTGTCTTCCTTTAATTTGATACTTAAAAGGACGATTTCAGCCTACATTCTTTTGATTGGGTCTTTTTGGACTGGGTTGAAAGTCCTTTGGGGCGGGGGGGGTGAAAGGGGAGTCTTTCCCTCAGCTCCCCCGGGCTATGGATCAGGCCCTTTGTTACTGTATATATGATTTTTGCTATTAATGCATCTGCAAATGGAAACAGACTGGTATTTTCCTGGAAGAGTGAAACTGCAGCCTCTTGATGACTAGAACTGTATGAAGATTGCCACTATTTGTATAACACCAAACTGGCACACAAGTTTCCTTTTCCTTCTAATTTTTCCACTTCTTTCCTTCTCCCTCCTCTCTCGCTTTCCCATCACTCCCCCAGAAGAAACCACCCACAAAGCAGGTGCCGGTGTCCATCGCATACAGTATGCCATTGCTGAGGCAGGAGAAAGATTACACCAAGGTTTTTACCCCTTGCTATTAGACTGGTTTTGATACTCTCCATGAGCCAAATCCTCAGACCCAAGACAGGCCTCAAAGGCCCAAAATGCAGTGGAACTGGTGTGATTTTGATGCATAGGAGCATAGAACCAACCCTTTCCATCCTTAGTGGACTGGGGAACACAGCTCTGTGGCAACCTCTGCAGCATGCCCACAGAGGGGTTAGTGAGACATGACCGGTTCACTGGCATATACTTCCCTCTCAATTCTCCATACAGTGTGTTGCCAGCACCCACAGAGGCTGCTACAGGCCATGAAATGTAACTGTGGGCATAGCTGTTGAGCTGCTAAGCTATTCTGTGGCAAGCCTAGGTAGTCAGGCTTTGCACAGGCAAGAATTTACTCCTATAGTGGGTCCATAGCTAATGCTAACAATCAAATATGTTCATTGTAAAAGAAGGTCATTCATATTCTATTTTATAGTTCATGCCAGATGCTCTCCTACTTCTATTCGGTTCTAATATACTATTTAGCATTTAGGTTTAGGGTTAGAAAAGAGGGAAGCTGCACTGCTAAATATTACACTTTGCCTCCTTTCTTCAACATGACTCCCATTCTGGGGTTCAAGTAAACACACAAATAAAAATGGATATTCAGTGAAGCGACTTCAATGTGCCAGCTGAGGATCTGCCCCTAAACAGGGCTACCTGTTGCTTGGTAGACATAGCCCATTGTAAGGAACTGGTCCAGAAGAGCACTGGGAGCTCCTCACTGGCTCTGGAGTTGGGGCAAGGAGAGTGCGTAATTTGCAACAGACTTTAAAGGGTGCAGCATATTCCTTCCCCTACACACCCAGGGAGATCGTCCGGCCAGATCACAGAGTGGAGTCATTTTGCCTACTCTCTGCCCCTACCTACTCACTTCTATGGAGCAATTTGGCAGCAACCCTGGTGCTTCCCACCACTCCTGCATGGCTGTGTACAAACCAGCCGTCATCTAGCCCCTAGATATGTGTGTATCGGCAGACACATTTTCTGTGTTTTGATGTCTAAATAAACTCGCTCACTCAGGGCTCAACACACCTCGCCTTACTCAGCTACAAGATCAAGCTCTTCAAACTTTTTTTTATTAAAGTTTGTTCTAAGTCATTATTTTAAAAAGAAATGTAGAGGTGTGTAGAGGTGTAACAAAAAATGGAACAAGTTCTGATTAACCAGCCAGTGGATTCTTTTAAGGTTTTGCAATGAACACAAGTAATTCACTTTGGGGCTGTTTTATTCAATAGACCCTTTCAGCTGCATTAAAAAATTCCCTGATCATCTGGAACCTCCTTTGAATATACTTTTGTTTAGTCAAGTCTGAATGTTACCAACCCCTAAAACCCACAATAAAATAGTTCCAGGTACACTTACCCTAATTATACACAAAGTATCGTAAATCAACAGATTAAAACTGATCCATTAGTGGCCACTAGGACTTAATATTTCTGATCTGTCATAATGAGCTGGCTGTGCTTTTAGCTCAGGACAGAAGAATCCAAATGCCACAATCTTTTATGAAAGATCAACGGAACATTGTGTATCACATCCTAACATTATTAAGCAACAATCTGGTCGACTAAAAGAAACCAACCATTATAAAAATAATATGTGTAAGAAATCCATTTTTAAAATAAAGATCAGACCGTAACTGAATGTGACTTATTTGTTCTGAGTTGATGACTGAGCAATGAAAAATTTGGGAATCAGACTATGCAGTATGTATTAAAAATTCCTAACTATTACAATGCTCGTGATCCTGCAGAGATTTATGCATAACTTTAAAACACTCAAGTAATCCCATCGACTAAAATGGAGCTACTCATGTGTTTAAAATCATGCATGTGATTAGATGTTTGCACGATTGGGGCCTAAGAATTCCAGAATGTGTTAAGACATATTTTGAACAAAATTAACATGAGAGGAGCGATCTGTATGTTCGGTACCTTGCACAAGTGCACCCCTATCCCTAACTGAGGTTTTTAAGTGCTACTGCCAAACAAATAATTTCTGGATTATGAATAATCACCACACTGGTATTCATTAGTAAGCATTCTACACAATTGGGGATTCCAACTTGGATTATACTTTTAAAATCATGCAGATTTGTACTGCATATTATTGTACACTAGCCCATGAGTATGTTAATAATTTCTAGTCTTTATCCCTATGTAGACAAGAACAATGGCCCAAATTCATCCCCCACGTAACTCCAGTGAAGTCAAAGGTGTTACACCAAGGACAACGTGGGGAGAGTATCTCAGCTTAGTGTAAAGGTGTGCGGAGCGGGGGAACCCTGCAAACCCAAAAGGAAGGCATTTCTTTTATCTTTACACTTAGTGTAAGGGGACTGTTGCCCCCTTACTAACATTCAGTGGGGGTGTCATAAATATAAAGGGAAGGGTAAACACCTTTAAAATCCCTCCGGCCAGAGGAAAAACCCTTTCACCTGTAAAGGGTTAAGAAGCTAAGATAACCTCGCTGGCACCTGACCAAAATGACCAATGAGGAGACAAGATACTTTCAAAGCTGGAGGGAGGGGAAAACAAAGGTTCTCTCTGTCTGGGTGATGCTTTTGCCGGGAACAGAAAAGGAATGGAGTCTTAGAACTTAGTAAGTAATCTAGCTAGATAGGCGTTAGATTCTGTTTTGTTTAAATGGCTGATAAAATAAGCTGTGCTGAATGGAATGTATATTCCTGTTTTTGTGTCTTTTTGTAACTTAAGGTTTTGCCTAGAGGGATTCTCTATGTTTTGAATCTGATTGCCCTGTAAGGTATTTACCATCCTGATTTTACAGAGGTGATTCTTTTACTTTTTTTCTTCAATTAAAATTCTTCTTTTAAGAACCTGATTGCTTTTTCATTGTTCTTAAGATCCAAGGGTTTGGGTCTGGGTTCACCTATGCAAATTGGTGAGGATTTTTATCAAGCCTTCCCCAGGAAAGGGGGTGTAGGGTTTGGGAGGATTTTGGGGGGAAAGACGTTTCCAAGCGGGCTCTTTCCCGGTTATATATTTGTTAGACACTTGGTGGTGGCAGCAATAAAGTCCAAGGACAAAAGGTAAAATAGTTTGTACCTTGGGGACCTAAGCTTGTAAAAATAAGGTTAGGGGGTTTTCATGCAGGTCCCCACATCCGTACCCTAGAGTTCAGAGTGGGGAAGGAACCTTGACAGGGGGTGTTTTGGTTGGCTAGCTCCCAGTACTAAAAGGGGAAGGGTCTATGGGAAACCAGGACCCTGAGACTGATAGTCCCCAGGAACAATGAGGAGTGGCCAATGCTCCAGGTCAGCCTGAATGACAGGGTGGGCAGTCTAATCAGAGAGTCAGGAGGCCAGGGAGGTCCTGTCCTCCGTGTGAGCTGCATTTGCCTGGGTCAGACAGAGTGGGGCCGAGCTAAGAGAAAGCAGGGGCCCAAGCTGAGCTGGGGAGCAGAGCTGTGCCAGATCTAGAAGGACCGGAAAAGCAGCCCAGAGAAAGCAGACCCTGTCCTGGGAGCAGAGCTGCAGCCCCAAAGCCAAAGGCACAGCCCAGTGAGAGCAGACTTGCCCTGGGAGCAGAGCTGCAGCAACCAGAGCCAGAGGGGCCAGAAAAGCAGCCCAGGGAGCTGGAGGCAGAGCAGCAGCAGCAGCAGCAGTGCAGAGACAGAGTGGTGGAGCTGGGGCTGGAGCAGTCCGGAGCTGGCTGTGGTGAGTAGCTGGGGAGAGCGAGGGGGACCCTGGGCAGCGGGCCCAGCACTGGGAGATGCCTCAGCCAAGAGGCTCTGTAGGCCAGGCTTGGATCATAACCCTGACAGGGCGGGGGCGACACTGGGAAGAAGGGTCCTACCACTTAGTCTGAGAGCGTGTGGCCCCCACCAGAGCAAGTGTCCAACCCACAGCATCCCTGCAGCACAGCCAGGGCCTGGGGAGGAGTCCTGGGACTTACAAGGAACAGACTGTGAACTGCCCTGACATTCCAGAGACACTGTTTGTGATGTTCCCTGCCACAGAGCGGGGTGATGTGTTTCCTTTAACCTTGCCGATTTTTCCTTATTCTTTTTAAAATTAATTGTTGATTAAATAACTTGCATTTGCTTTAAATTGTATGTAATGGTCAGTGGGTCAGAGAAGTGCCCAGTGCAGAGAGAGTACCCCGGAGTGGGGACACCCTAGCCCCTGTCCTAGGTGACCACAGCAGGGTTGGGGGTCGAGCCCCCCAGGAATCCTGGGCCCAGCCTTGTTGGGATTACGAGGACTCTGCCAGACAGGAGAGTGGAAGGGGAGTCCTCAAGGGCAGGGAGGCCACTGGGTAAAGGAAGTGGGAGCGAGGACTGAGATCCTTTCGTTAGCCCACTTCACCGGGGTAGTACAGAAGCCAGGAAAGTTCCCCACAATAGCGGGACTATTCCCCCGCTTACATTAGCATGTGCTTCATTTAAAATATTAACTACTGTCTTTAAATTCAAAGATTTGTTTGGCTTTGTTCAGTTCATAAAGCCAGACACAATTTCAGGAGTCTCTCTGCCTCCTTACCATACACACTGGTTGGAGGAGATGTTGCAACAAAGTCCTTCTGTCTGTCCAAATTGCAAGTTAGCAATCCCAAGGAACATACTGAGAGATGGTAGCAGATAACCCCAGTGTCCTGGCCAACATTCCATCTCCATAAAACAGGCTCTAATGTCCCAGGTACCAGATACAGCTGAATATATATAGTGAGCTCCATGGTTGCTGCCCCGCTGCAGCTTTGCCAGCATTTACCTCATTGCTTTCTAAACTTATAGAAGGTGCTCCAAAGATGGAAGACACATCCAAACACACAGATCTATTCTGTTGCACTGTACATTTACGTGCAAGAGGTGAGATCCACATAAGTACTTGGGTGCCTTAATCCCAGATTTAGGTCCTGAAGCCCTAATTTTAGGTGCCACTGAGATCCATAAAGCTCTGACTGAAACCTGCAGGTTTCTGCACTTAGCGCTTACGTTTCTGCCTTGGGGCACATCCGCTATTGCAGCACTCTAGATGCCTATCTCCTACCTGAGCCCCAGAGTGATTCACGAACCAGAGGAAGACAGCTGTTTGTGTCCACCAAAGCTGAATGCAGGGATTGAGCCGGTAGGCGTGCTGAGAGGCCACCTACTGGACTGGGTCCCACTCAGAATCTGCCCCGTGGAGGAGGAGATGGTGCCACCATCTACCTTACAACTTTTAGCCCAGTGGTTAGAGCACTCACCTGGAACATAGAAGATTCAAGTTCAAATCCCCTCCCCACACCAGACAATAAAAAGGAGTTGAATGGGGGTCTCCCACTTCTCAGGAGAGTGCTCTAACCACTGAGCTAGGGGATAGTCTGATGGGGACTTCCCTCAGTCTCTCCAGTTGAAGTTGTAACAAAAGCACAATTGGAGCAGGGGAGTGGACCCTGCCTCTACCTACCTCGTGCGTGGGTGCTCTCACCATTGGATTACAAAGTTATTTTCTCTCCGTCAGGCCCAATGACTATCCACAATGGAACAGTCATTGGGCCATAGAGAGAAAGAGAGAATGTCTCCAATGTCCAGTGAGAGGCAGGAGACCCATACTGTAGTCCTCCTGCCCCAATCACTTTTTCATCATTTATCCACAGTGGAACAGCTTCAACAGGAAAGACTGAGGGAGCCCCCACATCAGAATATCGCCTAGCTCAGTAGTACCAGCACCCTCCAGAGAGGTGGGAGACCCCTGTTCAAATCCTTTCTCCCACTGAGGCAGGGATTGAACCTGGGTCTCCCACACCCCAGGTAAATGCTCCAACCAATGGGCTAAAAATCATAAGGTGGGTAGCACCTCCTCCTCTGGCTGTTTTGTGTGGACCAAGGCAGGCGCCTAACTCACTCCCCCCAAGAAAAGCCTTAGGCACTTAAGACATCTGACTCCAGGTGGTGGGCTACCTTTCATAAATCACGAAGCAGAGATAGACACCTGACTGCAGCCTCGACAGAGGCACTTCTCTCCCCGAGAGGAGCAGGGATTAGTTCACACCCCTCTCAACAGCATCTCTCATTGGCTATCTTAAGTGACTCCCCACCTAGCTTGCTGCCTTTTTGGATCACACTGGAAGGTGTCCATCTCTGCATTCACTGCATAGGTGACCTTTGAAGGAACGTGATGTTTTGTATAGTATCAATGAGCGGGTCAAATATTTTGATCTTTGTTTTAATTTCAGATTCCTTTTCTCAGTGACCCAGCAATAAATGTGTTGTTCTAATTTCAAATTTGTTTCCGTAGTCATGTAAAATGTCACTCTTGGAGATGATGTGCAATACAAATGTGAAAGAGTTGAAGGTTACTTAATGTGTTTTCAATTTCCTCCTATTCAATGATGATTGTTATATTTTAAATGTATATAAATAACTTTTGATAATATATTAAAATTTCATCTTTGGTAGGATGACCTTTGAATCTTACATTATTTCCTGGAACTACATTTCTTATTGAGATGACTCCTCCAGTGCTCACCTGGTGGTGCAGAGATGGAAGCATTTTACATTATGTTGACAATCATTACTGAATTCTGTTTTCCGACAGGGATCATACATTATTTCTTCCACCCAAATCTCTGTCTGCACAAATAAATTATAGGAAAAGAATTTACTTCTCCTGATGACCAGGACAGTTCCAGAAATAAAGCTACATTCATCTATCTGAAAGACTAGAGAAAAGAACATATTCATGGAGTGATCTGTCTACTGAAAATTATCCAGCTGTTAATTTACTTGGAAGTTTTCTGACAACTTTTGAGCCATCTCTTATTTTGTCTGAGAGTCAAAATTTTAACACCAGATTCCATCTGCTGGCCCTGGGTGAGGGCATAAAGAGGGGCAGAGGAGTCCAGGACCTATCCCCTAATGGTAGCCAGGGGCAGCCAAAATCCCAGTGCCTAAGAAAAAGTTGTAGGGGAGTTTTATGCCATCTGCAATGCTACCAAATCCAGTAGAGATGGGCAGGTTGGCACGTATGCTTGGTTTACTCCCACCTCCACTGGCTGCAATCTGAGTCTGAGATGGACGAGAATACATGTTGCACCTCCAAAAAGGAAAATGCAAGAACTGCTCAACGCTGCCCCCAAAAGCATTCTGGTGGTGCTCTTCACAGGACACTGTCCTTGTGCATTCACCATAGCATGGCTGTAAATTCAAAAGCCCCATTATATCCCTAACTTTCCCCTTTCTAGTAGGTCACATCAAGGTCCTTATGTTGTTCCTTCATTTTAAAACTGAAAAATAAAATTGTGATCCACTTCTGGAGGATCCACCCACAGCGACATGCACAATGCTATTCCCCCCTCTCTAAGCCAAAGTAATTCCTACTGATGCCAATGGTGAATTCTGCTTACGCTGGTAGAGAACTGTAAACCACATAATTCACATCTTGATACAGCTCTGGGTAATAAGCAAACTGATTATTATTTGTTTAGCACTGACAATGCTTGGCACTGCCAAGTTTGAAAATTACAGTACTCGCCCTAAAGAGCTCACAGTCTTGCAGGCATAAATCATGTATCATCGCCGAGTGATATATGATAAAGGTCAATTAAGAGATTTAGTTTACATAGAATTATATGTATTAAAGGCTTTTTGTAATGTTCGGTTCTCTTTTCTGAGTTAAATACATAACAGGTTGAATAATATTTCATACACCACAATTGTAGTGAACTTTTAGCACAATATGTAAAATGTCTCAGTAGAAACTAAAAGGGCAGTTTGTTTCATTAACAGTCCATATTCATAAATCACTATATCGTATGTCTCCTGATTGTTGTTTGACTTTCCATATCAAACAGGATGATAATGTACATCCACAAAGTCTTAAGATAGGTGTACAATTTTGTGGAGGGGACAGGGACTGGAGAAATAATTATTTTTGGGTACAGCCAGAAGAGAGGATAAATTTGATTTCAGTGCTTGATCCAAAGCGCAATTTCACTTTAAGTCAGTGGTTAATGAGGGATCTCACAGGTTGCCTTAAATTTCTTAGAATTTCACATCTGGAACACAAAGCAAACTTTCTAGTAAGTTTCAAGGAGGTCTAAAAGATCCTGGGCAATTTTAGTTAAGTACCATCTAGCAGCACTTGCAAAGCACACACAAAGGTTCATACGTCTTTTTGAGGAACCAGTTCTACAAGGTCCTGTAAACCTCTTGCGAGATGCTCAAAGCCCCAAACTCCAATTTCAGTTGAGGAAGTTCTCAGCTGTTTTCAGGACCTGACCCTTAAGCCCTAGTCCTGCATCACTGACATCAACGGCAGTTTTGTCACTAGCTTCAATAAGCACAAGAACAACCCCTTAGTTAGTGGTGAAATAACAGTTTTAGAGAGTTTGTCGTCTTCCTGCATCCCTGCTGACAAGCTTTGGATCTACACAGAAGTAATGCAACGAGAGGGTCTCTGCAGCTGTGGCTCACGGGGACTGTTTTTAAGGTGAAAACATGATAAATTGCTTCCCACATTTATAAATAATATATAAGCAATTAAGTCACTTTTCATGAGGCTTCATTAAATATTCATCCATTTTTATTTTCATAAATTTTACAATTTACAAGTTGTTGTCGTCTTCACTTTATGTTAACAAGGAGTGGAAAGCCAAAACGGTCAGGTTTGGATTCCGATAAGTTATGGTCAGCTTTCTCAAAACAAAGCAACTTTACACCAATAGGCTCAAATACTACAATTTTCTTTCCCGCTGTTTCTTAAAGGGAGGAAATGAAAGAGCCAACTCTCTTAGGCAAGTATTTCTGGGGGTAATTAGGTAATCAAGGACCAATGTCTTTCCTAATGTCCATTGTTTATGGTATCTACCTAGATACACATAACAGCCTTCATCGCTCTAGCATCTGAGTGCTTCCCAAACAATTAAAAACAAGTCAAACTCTTTCCTTCCTCAGCTGTAGAAGTAAACATGAATAGGTGGAGGAGAGCGAGAGTGTGAGAGACATGATTTGGCATTTAGTTCTGAACACTGAGATTTTTGGTTTGGTCTCTTGCGGGAATGAGGTCTATAGCATAGGATCTCAAGGTCCTATTCCCATGGAAGTTCTGTCTTCCACAATCAAATCTTCCCATATCACCCAAGATTTTCACAGGTCCAGTGCACTGTAGGGAGGTCATGAAGAGCTCTCTTCAGTAATTAGGACTAATCACCATGGCTGAGTGTACTAGGACAGAGATCTTGAATGGGATTTTCTAATCAAAAAGGTACTGGTCCAGCAAATGGAGGACCACTGTGAGGTTTTCACTGTGCTTCAGAGCAGCCAGGCTACTGTGTTTTATACTGTCTGGAGTTTTTTCTCCCAAGGTGTTAAGTTTCCTTCCTAGTTATAAATGATGACATCAGTTTTCTTCTAACAAGAAGATAGGAAGACACCAAACAGATGTGTGAACAGGGACAGAGGTGAGAGAGGAAGGTGAGCAGGTGAAGGTGGCTATAGAGAGAAGGATATCACAAAACCCTCAGAAAGGGGAAGGAAGCATGGGAGGTTGAGGTGCTATGGCCTGCGATGTGCAGGAAGTCAGACTAGATGATCATGATGGTCCCTTCCTGCCTCAGAGCCTCTGAGTGTTTCCATAGGGTTTAAGAATGCTGGTTTGGTTGATACCATCGGAAAATTGAATGTAAAGCTGTGGTTCACATAATATGGTCCAGGGACCACCAGTGGTTCATGAAGCACAGTGATACGCTGAGAACAAAATAGCGCAGGACTGAGTTGTTAGAAGAAAGGATAGGCCGACAAGATATCTTTCTTAGGAAGTGGTCTGGAGAGAGAAAATGTGGAAGGAAGCCTTGATCTAAATTGCACAGTATCAGACATGGCTGTTCAAAAACAGGAGTTAGTTTTTACTGAAATGTTGACTTTGTTTGCCATTCAAAATTTTGATGAATTTTTTTTTAAATCAAGATTGCAAATTTTGAGAACTTTTGACCAACTTTAGTACCAAAAAAAATGAGAAAGGCATAAATAATTGGTAAAAGGGAGGTCTAGCAGAAATGTAATTAGGAATATTTACAAAGGATATTTGAAGCCATTTTGATAGGATCTGGAATAAAGAAAAGGAAATGAGTGTCCCACAGAACTTTTCTTAAGAATCTCATTTGCTTGATTCCAAACTTTGTCTCTCAATTCAATTTGTGTATCTTTGGTCTTGCCAGGGGGGAAAAAAATGACAGCAGTAAGTAACCCCCAGTGGTATTAATGTAATTCCCATCACAGTAGAAATGCTGCTGCAATGTTACGTAGCTTGATGACTAATTTCCACTGAGCTGTCACTGACCAGTGTCGTCATAACAATAAAAATAGACTGTGGAAGGAAGACTCAGCTGGCGGGGGTGGGGGAAGTTCATTAAAAAATAAAAGCAGAGCACACACATGCACACGCGTATGCACAAAACCACTCATTAAAGCAGCCAGTGAAGTTTTATAACATGCTGATTTTTCTAACAATGATCAAAGGGTTGCAGTGTATTTAACAGCAACAAACTC
Source organism: Chelonia mydas (assembly GCF_015237465.2). NCBI lineage: Eukaryota > Metazoa > Chordata > Testudines > Cheloniidae > Chelonia > Chelonia mydas. Next base: position 57,169,342 of record NC_051251.2, read on the forward strand.
AAATCTGACTTCACAGGCCCTGACTTCAAGAAATAATTTGTGGATGGCAGCAAAACAGTTCTGTGGGAAATGGACAGCTAGAACAATTTTCAGAAGTGGCCTCCATTTTTGGGTGCCCAGATTGAGACATGGAATCAGATAGTTAGGTCTGGTTAGGCTGTGCTCAGTGCAGGACCTGAGGAGATGATGAAAGATGGTTTACATCATCTTTGAATGCTTCCTGATCTCAGGGGCATAATCCAGAGCAGCCCCAGGGCTGCTCTAACTTATACTGAAAGTAAAGCCCCCAGCAGGATTTCTCAGACCTTCAGAGCACTCCAGCCATACCCATCTGCCAAGGGAGCCAGAGGCAGGGGACACAGAGCTGGCTATCTGCATTTTGGGAATTCCCCTATGAAACGGGTCTACAATAGCTAGCTTGGATTCAACTTTTCATCTCCTTTGTGCTGCCAGAGGGGAAAGGTGCAATATAATGGCTAAAAACTTATTAATTATTATTCAAAATGAAACATTGGGTGGTCTCAGTTCATAGCAGCCGCAGACACACCAATGGGGCTGGAGAGTGAACTACTTTCTCGTCCGTGGAAGTGTATTTAAACTGGCTCTAGGTGAGGGATGGGGCACGTCTGTGGAGCAGTGTGGAGACCTGGCAGTGCTGATAACACTAGGCTGCATCTGTTCTATGGTGAGAGGAACTTATTTCCTAGAGCTGTCAACCTCGTACTGTTCACAAGGACTTTAGAAAGGTCAGACACACATGAGGAAAATAAAAGGTCCACAGTGAATATGCACTGAAACCAGGACTTCACAAAAAAAATACAAACACCCCTCACCATCACCCACATTAACAGTGTTCAAATTCTGCTCCAATTTATACCAGTGCACCCCTCTCCCCTGAAATCATGGTGCTGCATAGGGTGAAAGTCAGGTCAGCGTCTCACCCAGTGCCTTCCTCAGGGGCCGGATAACAAGTGGCACACCACTACTGTTTGTCTACGCTATCATATAGGGCCAATTCTACCCTCGGACACAGCCTTACAGTCGTACGAATACATGACCACAGCTTATTTTTGTTTTTTGTTTCCACTTTTACTTGTAATTTGCTTTACAAATTTATTTTAAAGGTGTTCTAATGGTTGTTCCTGTTCAATATTCCATGGACCCTCCTGGGCCAGGACCTCAGATAAAAGTCAGACTTGGCCTCAGTGAGTAATATCCTGGTGTACTTTGTAAATAAATAAAAACAAAAATCATTCAATAAATGCCACTCCGTTTTATTAAACTCTTTAGCGTATAGATATGCCATTTAATTCTTCAGGAAGTGAAGGAACTCCAGAACAAGGACACCATATGTAGTTAATACTTTGCCTTCACTATGAAGAATTTTTTTAAAAAAAAAACAGGATTCCATTTCCTACTTTATCCTAAGACAAAAAGAAAACTTGAGCAAATAAGAACTCTTAAAGCCAGCTGTATGGCATAGAAACCCAATATCCCAATCATTGAAAATAACTCCAAAATGCCATAATGTAATTCTGTTTTTACTTGAAAGTTTTGTTTAGAAACATAGGATTAGGAGAAAACACATTATTTTGCTCATAATAAAAAAAATTCTTACAACCGTTTCACTGAGACACTCTAGCACATCCACCCTTTGGAGCAAGGACTTTTGCCATCCCCATGAAAACATGACCAAGTTACACCCTTCTGAAAAGTCTCAGTGCACACATGCTCAGCAGAGACTTGTCAGAGTTTGGGGAAGCTAAAATTTCTGAAGATTCCATCTGCACTGAGCATGCTCTAGCCCTGAGTTACAGGAGCTGAAACAAGACATTCCCTGGAATTGCTCCATGCCTCTGGCACAGTGACTGCCATCCAGGAGACTGTCACCTGTGCTCACAATGCGCACTTCTTCTGGCTCCCAGTCAGCAAGGAGGAAAAGGCGGAACCAGCCTGCCTGGTACACAGAGGAGTGAGGAATGGGGGAAAAGGAGTATGAGGAAAGAGGTCCATGGGAGTCAGAGGCTGGTAAGGAGGGAGGTGGAAACGCAGGGATCTGTGTGGAGATATATATTGTGACAGGGTCGGGCCAAATGACTACAGGAGAGTAAAAGAAGGCAGATATATTAGCCCCAGGTTAAGTAGGTCCCTTTTCCCTGGGTAAGGTAACAGGGAAGATTCCAGAACAATCAGGAACCTTCTAGAGACAATTAAGACAGACAGGCTGATTAGAACACCTGCAGGCAATCAAGAAGCTGCTAGAATCAATTAAGGCAGGCTAATCAGGGCCCATGGGTTTAAAAAGGAGCTCACTTCAGCTTGTGGTGCGCGTGTGAGGAGCTGGGAGCAAGAGGCACTAGGAGCTGAGAGTGAGAACACGGACTGTTGGAGGACTGAGGAGTACAAGCATTATCAGACACCAGGAGGAAGGTCCTATGGTGAGGATAAAGAAGGTGTTGGGAGGAGGCCATGGGGAAGCAGCCCAGGGAGTTGTAGCTGTCGCACTGCTGTTCCAGGAGGCACTCTAGACAGCTGCATTCCATAGGGCCCTGGGCTGGAACCTGGAGTAGAGGGTGGTCCCGGGTTCCCCTGAAACCTCCCAACTCTTGGTCAGACACAGGAGGAGTTGACCTGGACTGAGGGTTTATGAAAACGGCCAAACTGAGGGCTACCGCAAAGCTCCAAGGCGAGCAAATCCGCCAATAAGCACAAGACCCACCAAGGTAGAGGAGGAACTTTGTCACAATATGCACAGGAGGAGGAGGAAGGGAGGAGCAGGGAGGATAGGAACCAAGTTAAAGGAGGAGAAGGAGGGGTGCAGAAGGTTCTATAACAATTGGAGCACACTCCCATCCAGAACCTGGAATTGAATCCAGAAATCCTGAGTCTCTACAATCATCTGTTGCTAGCAAATAGCTATGAAATCCACTAGCAAAATGTTTGGCTCATTCCTTTGTAGTCCACAGAGAGGATCATAGCCTACTACTGCTACTAGTTGTTCAATTAGCTCAAGTAGGAGAAGATTACTATAGATGCAATGGTCCAAATCCTGCTGATGGCTTACGTTGGGGGTCAATATGGTTCCACATGACAGAAATTTTGGAGGGTGGGGGGGGGGTTCAGTTAAAAAAAATCTTAGGAAATTACATTGTTAAGAGAATGTTACGGTTGCAAAATCAAATACTCGAAATGCAAGAATTATGGTTGCCCATGCAACCTTCATTTAGCCCGCACCGTGCATATGCATCATGATACAGTCTGTAGTTACATGATCATACAGTATTTTTTTTCCAGGAGACTCTCTCTCATTCAGTGCAGAGGAAATGAATCAGGGCTGTGCAGTGACGGAAGCTGTTGGCTGGATCTTTGCATCATTTGTTGGAGAAGTTGGAAGGTATGTAAGAGAATGCCCTCCACACACCCTTCCCAGCAGAACCTGATCAGCTCTGCAGCCCCAATGGGACAACTGCCACAGGTGAGAATCAGGAGCTCTTTTAACTTCAAGGGGCTAAATAGCCCATAATGTTGCTTTCAAAAAATGGCAGCTTTTTCTCCTGAAGAAACATTTCCCCACACATTAAGTTTTTCCATGGTATTTTTGGTTAATGAATTCCTATTGTTTCATTGTCAATTATTTATTCATTAAAACAAGGCTTGGGTGTAATGCAGAACAAACAAGCTCACAGAGGCTTGTACATAATTTGATGGCACAAGTAAGTGGCTGGACTAGGACTGCGCCTGGATTGTCAGATCCATTAGCCGTAAAGTAGACTCGACTGCTTGGCAAAGGGGAGGGTTGAGATCTCAGGTAACTAATGCAAATGGACTCTGCAGCGATCTCTCAGACAATCAACTGCTGTGATACGCTGCTAACACTGTTGTTCGTTACAAGTGAAACTAGGGTGACCAGATGTCCTGATTTTATAGGGCCAGTCCCGATATTTGGGCCTATTTCTTATATAGGCTCCTATTACCCCCTACCACCTGTCCCAGTTTTTCACACTTGCTGTCTGGTCACCTTAAGTGAAACTGTGGAGACTCACAGAAGAGACCTGGACTTAACAGGAAGTTCTGTTCCTCCGTGATAGAGAGCCTGATAGCAGCAACCCATCAAACAATGGCAACTTGCATCAAGTATATTATCTGGGTCTAATTTGGCACTGATTCGCACCCTGTGATTCCTCTTACGTCAGCACAGAATTTGGTCCTGTATCTGGAGAGTTGCAAGGTTGATTAGATACAGTGTGGTGTACACACGCATGTATTATTCTTATTATGGTAGCATCTAGAAACTCAGCAGAGACTGGGGCCCTGTTGTGCTAGGGAGAGTGCATACAGATAGCCCCTGCCCTGAAGACTTTACATTCCAATAAGCAAGACAGAGGATGGGAGAAATAAATGAGCCACGGAAATTAAATGACTTGTCCAAAGTCTGAAAGCTTAGGTGCAAATTGAACTCAGATCTCAAGTGCCTTAATCACATGGCCACTATTCCTTCATTCTTAGACATGGGTCTGGAGTATAAATATGTTTGTGGAAAACAGCTAAGAGAACTTGGCATCACACTAATGGGATTTTTATTAATGAATATTTCTTCGGTAACTGTGATCAAATCGTCACATTCTCTTTTGTTTCCTGTTATGAAATGAAAGTGAAAAATATGCCCCTCTAAAAAAAATAAAGAATCTCAAACAGTCCTTTTTTTTTCATAAAGAGAACAATATGCTTAATACAGAATAAGCCACATTTTATGAAAAGAGGTCATCGCAGAAGGGAGGGTGGGGAGGGAATCACAATGGAAAAGAAAAAATATGTAGCACACTGAGAAATTATGATTTTTTTTTCTTATGGAAAATATTTTCATGTTTATTTTATGCCTAACACAAATGTAAATATTTTAAACAAACAAAAACTCACCAGGGGTAACAATAGAGTATTATTCTATTTTTCTGATGTTGAATAAAAACTGCCAGGACAGTGCATGTATCTTTTTTAAACATTCTGTTTCAAAAAGCAGGATGCAAGGGATGTTGCATCTTTAATTTTTCTGTTAATTATGGATTGAGCATTGTTGTGAATCTTGTCCTCAAAACCCAGCTCAGAAAATAAGAGCAGATGCTCATACCCAGGTTTGGCTCATGAGGGAATTGAACAGAACATATTGGTTTATAATTAATGTAATTTGTTGGATTATCTTTTGTGAAGGAGCTAAGGTAAACAACCTTGCAGCATTGTAGTAAAATTCTTCAGAGCTCTGAGCCTCTGTACTTGATGGAGGATGACAAAAAAAAAAAAAATTATCCTTCCTGCTGGATATCAGGGAGATTTTGAAATGTCTGTCACATTCAAACATATTTTAATTAACTCAAAGGAAAGAATTAGGCTACCAACCCTAAAGCGATAGACCCTAAATGGGAGCTAATGATTCCCCAATTGACTACTCTGAGTCACAGAATTCTCTTTTCTAGTTTGCAATGGGGCAAGGATGGCGGAGCAGCACAAGTTCCTGCCATAGAAATCATAAAATTCTGGCTGAGACAAGATGTACTGGTCCAGAAGGTTTAGCCCTGAGAAGTCTGAGATTCCTGTTTAGCTACAAGATACACAGGTGATCATGGCATTAAATGTCAGCTTTTAAAATTCTGTTTCATAAATGTATGGACTAGCACTTTTATAGACACTTGTGTCCAAGGATCTCCAAGTCTTTAATGACCATTAGTGGATTAAGCTTCACAACATCCATGTGGAGCCAAACACAAACATTCTTGTTTTTATTATCCCCATTTTACAGAATGGGGAAACTGAGGCACAAAGGTTCAGTTACTTGTCCCAGATCAGTGACAGAGCAGAAATGGACACCCAGAAATCTGGGCTTCCAGTGTATCCATTGGCTCTATTTCTCTTTATTTTATAAAGAAGAAATCCACAGGCACTGGGGTAGGGAAACCCTCTGTCTGTTTTGACTTGCTCTTTTCAGTCTTCCATGTAGCAATACTTTTATTTTACCTTCTAATCTAAAATTTAATGACTACATGTATTCTGAGAGTGGAGGTGGCAGGGTCAATTCTTTATCCATCCATCTCACAAAAACTGGGTTAGAGTTTAGTGTCTCACCCTGCTACCCTGTAGAGGTTGTCTATAGACTACCACCTCCATGGCACAATGTGAGTCTCTGCTCAGGAACTGCTACAAGGGAGGAATTGCAGGTCAGCTCTGAGGACACTTGTCAGAGCTGTGGCAACAAATTTGCACAGAATCATCACACCACGCTTGGTTCTAAACCTGCATGCTGTATAGCCAAGGCTTTGGCTTCTGCCTTTAAAGATTGGAACTAATGTCTGCTTACAGGTCTCAAATTGGACATGATCGTCCTCTTTACTCCATAAGCTGCACAGCTATCAAGTTACTTTAAGGTTTTGTCTCGTGCAAAAGTACCAACTGGGGGTGGGTGGGGATGAAAGGGAAGGGGAATAGGGAGCCTCTTTCTCAGCTCCAGCATCCCCACACAGAAATTGGAGAGAATGCTGCTGCTAGCACTCCCTGAATGCAAAGACAGGGGGAGGGGTTGCTAACATGCTCAGCACTGCTTCATGGTCCCAAGCCAGTGTGGCTAGCTAGAGTACGGTCATGGCAATGGCCCCACCCACACTGAGCACCTTCTAGGACTTGAACGCATGGTATCCTTTCGCAGTGACCATAAAGAACACTGCTTAATGCTGATACATTCTGCCTACATCAGCCCTGTCATCACCAAACTCCTCAGTGCACTGTTATGAGGATACTGGTGCTGCAGTTGCATGCGTGCGCGTGCACACAGAGTACCACTAGCCAAAGGAGCCAGAACCCACAGCTTCACTGATGAGAGAGACTCATTTGGGGACATCCTTTACTGCGGTCATAACCAACATAAGTTAGTGCTCCGCACCCTGATTAATCAGGTCATCCTGATCCTCTGACCCATCTAGACTTTAACACTTTCTGGACACTTCATTTCATCCAGACCAGAACCAGCTTTCCTCACTTCAGCTTGTCTAATCAAGTAGCCTATACAGCAAAGCCTCACTTGGTTTTTAGCTAAGACAAACATGGTCAACTCTGCTCCTGGCAGAATACAGATTGCTGCCCCTCTAGTCAGCCTAGTCTCAAACAGAAAAGGCAGAAGTGAAAGTAAGCTTCAAACTAGCCAATATATAATATGCAAAATGGTTATACATATTCAAAGGTTTCAACTTTTAAAATAAAGTCACTTCCTCTCTTCAAAATGTACATATATAACATTTGGGAGAAGTTTCTTTCCTGGAGATACAGCACTTATCTCACGCAGCCTTCTGAATTAGGCAGTAGCAAAGAGTTTGTGACCCATGCACTGAGTCTGATGTCATAAATGAACTAGATTTTCAACTTAGAAATGTACATTGCTAATGAGCCTCAGGCACAGCTGATACAATAATTGTTTCATACCATATTCACAAGAACAATGTTCACTCAAGGGGAATGAGAGTCTTATCAGATTGGTAACTTTCTAAAATATCATGTTCAAATTTTCATATCCTTATAAATTAAGAAATACTAGAATGAAGTGACCAGATGTTCAAACCTCCTTTCTAACATCTTAAATCATGTGTATCTGTGTTAGTGAATGCGTGTGTGTTTTGCATGAGAGTATGCCGGGACTTGCCTCTACAGATCGCTCATCTTGTATGTCATCTGGTTTTGCTAGCACAGAAGAGTCAACATTTGTTATGTTGACAATATTTCAAACACCTACCATCATGCATCTGTGGTTCGCTAATACACACCATCTTCTTTGAAGAACCTTGATAAGAAGCAGAAGTGGTGTCCTTTCAAACTAGAGTAGAAGAGGTAAATCACTGAAATTTTGTTGGAATGGTCCGAGAAACCATCTTGAATTTTCACAAACAGTATGACAGGTTTCATAGAAGATTACTGAAAAGCATCTGTGTGGAACGTTTGAAATTTGGAAGGGTCAGTGTGGATTCATGCTGGGAAGGAGCACAAATGAATCCTCAGGAAGTTGTTCAGGGAAAAGAGACAGCAACGGAGTATGGCTTTTGTGGACCTGGAGAAGGCGTACAATCATGTACCAAGAGAACGAGTTTGATGGAGTTTGCAACAGAGAGGTGTGTCAGAAGGATGTGTCTGTCTTATCCAAGATAGGTATGATCAGTGGTGAGCTGGAGCCGGTTCGCACCGGTTCGCTAGAACCAGTTGTTAAATTTAGAAGCCCTTTTAGAACCGGTTGTCCCGCAAAGGCCAACCGGTTCTAAAGGGGCTTCTAAATTTAACAACCAGCCAAAAGTGGTGCCTTGGGCGCTGACTCCGTGGGTGCTCTGGGGCTGGAGCACCTACGGGGAAAATTTGGCGGCCCCAGCTTACCTCCTTCTCAGCCCTCCCAGGCTTCCTGCGTGAACAGCTGATTCACGGGAAGCCGGGGGGTGGGGGCGGAGAAGCAGAGCGGGGCCGCGCGTTCAGGGGAAGAGGCGGAGCGGAGGTGAACTGGGGCCGGGCGGGGAGCTATCGGCGGGTGTCTGCACCCACCAAATTTTCCCCATGGGTGCTCCAGCCCCGGAGCACCCACAGAGTCGGTGCCTAAGGCGCCACTTTTGATGTGATCAGTGGGGGGACCGGCCGCTCCCCCTGCTCCCCCCCAGCTATGCTACCCCGCCTCTAGGTAAGCAACCCAGGTAAGCAACGCCAGGACTCCCCACTTTGCCCCCCGGCAGGTCCCTCTGGCTCTTAGGGGCAGGGTGGGCACCCACTATGGTGGCCCACGAGACCCTCCTGCCCAGTTCTGGGGGTACTGCCTAGGATCAATGGGATTTGATGAAGCTGCCCTTCTGAGAGACGTCAGACTTTGTACTATAGCTGTGTGGTGCAAATGGCAGGAGCTGACCCCCATTCTCTGTGACAAAAAGATGCAAATAAAGTAAAAACTCCAATTCGACCATCTTATTGTATGGAACAGAGACTCAGCCAGCCACAAGAAAGGACCTCAGAAAGATCAGTCTGCACAATAGACTGGCATATGATCATGAGTTTTGGAAGAAGTCTATACAGCTTGTTGACCCCAGATAGGGAAATGGCAAGAAAGAAGGAGAGCCTAGCAAGTTTCATTTGAAAAAGTCACGAGGTTGTTTATTAGCATTGCTTACTTTCAGCTGTGTGTAACGATGCTGGCTCTAGCAAAAGTGTAGCCAGAAGCTCACAAAAATTCTACATTTTTCATATAGAGAAGATTCATTCTACTGAGCGATCACAGCTCAAATCCTTCCTCAGGCACTCAGCTTTCGAAGCATTTCTTAATGTAAGATTGTGCCTTATGGTGGGTCAATGGCCACAGAGATCGAATCTTAGACCTCTGAATCTTAAAGCATGAGCCTCTACTGACTCTGCTAAAAGATCCAGCTTTTTTTACCCAAGGCTAGAGCAGCCTCCTCACTTTCTCTATATGATCCAAGCACCATTAGGGGGACAGAATGCCACACTGAGTGCATGTAAACTCTGGGCCCAATTCACTGCTTTACTCCAGTTTCACACCAGCATAACTCACTGCTGCCAACCACAAGTGTTCAAAAATCATGAGTCAGTGCCTGAAAAATCATGAATTTTTTTAAAAAAATTAAAGATTGGGGTTATTTGCTTTTTGAGCCTTCAGGGTGCACACAGGTAAGGGACAGTCTTCTTTGTTCTATTTTTGTACAGCCCCTAGCACAATGGGGTCCTGATCTACAACTGGGACTCCTAGGTGCTACAATAATACAATAAATAATACATTTTTCCTGCTTTTCTCCGCTATTATGATGGCTAAACACTGTTTTTAAACAAATGATGAGATTCTTGGATAATCATAGGATTCCAGGAGCTGGGGTTTTAAGCAAATCATTTTACCAAATATGGTGGGTTAGCTACACAGGTAACTCTACTGAAATGGAGGCTTGCCATTGACTTCAGTGTGAGTGGGCTCAGGCCTAAACACAAACAAAACAAACACAGGATCAAAGTGAGTAATGAGCAATATGGCCACCTAGTGGTGAAACAAGTTAAATGCTAGATTAACCGCACCCTGCGCAGTGATGGCTGCCTAAGAGTTTCTGTTTCTCACTTCCAGACTTTTCTGTTCAGGGTGGCTTGCCGGGTATCTGATCATTCTGAACTCCTTTTTTCCAGTCCCACTTGCCTTTCTGTGTTATTTCCTTTGGTCCAGTGTAATTTTTTTGAATGGCTTATTTCTGAGAATATGGATTTAGTTTTTGTTCAGATCTTGTCGTGCACTCTGCTTCTGCTCCTCTAGAAATCAACTAAGTACTGGTAAAAATGATATTCTATTACATGATCATCTTTCTGGTTAAAATCTCTGAGTAGGACTCTGGACATGTATGTTCCATTCCTGGCTTTGCTGTGGGGTTCTTGTGTCACTTAGGCTGGGAGTTAAGTAGGAATTGGATGCCTACTTTCTGTGGGAATTGGGCACCTAAATCCCTTAGAAAATCCCAGAGTCAGCCTCTGTGCCTCGATTTCCCATATGTAAAATGGTAATATATACTTTCCCCTGCCCCTCAGCAATGTTAAGAGGATAAAATCCACAGAGAGAGAACAAGATGCTTAGATACTATGCAAGAAGCACCATAGAACTGTCCATGCACAGAAACTCTACCCTTATTACAAACCATAGCAAGCTATCAAAAAGTAAAACTCCAATAGGAGTTATCCAAAAATAAAATTATCCAAAAATAAAAAGAGCAACAACAAAAAATCTTATCTATGTAACTAAGAAATAATACTGAGAATCAGCCTCAAGAGCATCTTAAATCACTTATTGTTCTTATTTTTCCTGTGATTGTTCTGACTCCAGCAGCTAGACGTTTTCATTTCAAAGTCTGTAAGAGAACAAATATAAACTAAACAAACTGTTCTCTGGTTGAGACCTTGGATTCTTTGGCACCTAATATAAAAACAAGAAAAAATAATTTCACTTCACACTGGTAAATGATTCTATTAGAATTGAATTCTTGCTGCTTTGAGATTACTGTACATGCATTTTGTGTTAGATATACATACTCTTAACTGTTTTTATGAGCTAGTATTTCCTAGGTCGTCTCAATGATGATACAGGAAATAAGCATTTTCACATTTGCTCATCTATTCATGAAAATTGGTCTTGTATATAATTTCAGGTTTATTATTGGGAAGTGCACATGTGCACAGCAATTGCAGTGCAATGGACTGTGGGTCTCCCCAGGTATAATGGCTCTCTCTCTGATCCATTTCATGGGACTGGGATTCTCCTGCCCAGAAGCGCCAGCCTTACAGAGTTTGGCTGAGTTCTTCAGCTGCTGTATACTGCCAGAACTCCATGGAGAATCTGTTCTTTCATGTCCTAAAGCAGGGGTGGGCAAACTTTTTGGCCTGAGGGCCACATCAGGGTTGCAAAACTGTATGGAGGGCCGGGTAGGGAAGGCTGTGCCTCCCCAAGCAGCCTGGACTCCACTCCCTATCCATCCCCTCCCACTTCCCCGCCCCCCTCAGAACTCCCGACCCATCCAACCCCCCCTTCTCCTTGTCTCCTGACCCACCGCCGGGACCCCACCCCTTATCCAATATCCCCTGCTCCCTGTCCCCTGACTGTCCTGACCCCTATCCACACCCCTGCCCCCTGACAGGCCTCCCGGGACCCCACCCGCTATCCAACCCCCCTGCTCCCCGTCCCCTGACCCCCCCCCCAAGGAGCGGCAGGCCAGAGTGCCGGTGGTGCAGGGAGCTGAGGCTGCAAGGGAAGGGAGACAGCGGGGGAGGGGCAGGGGGCTAGCCTCCCCGGCCGGGAGTTCAAGGGCCAGGCAGGACTGTCCTGTGGGCCAGATGTGGCCCGCGGGCCGTAGTTTGCCCACCTCTGTCCTAAAGACTACTAGGAGAGTGGAGAATTTTACTATCAAAAAGTTTGTAAGATTTCACTCCAAAGCATGGAGCCCCAGAGAGTTTTGTCCTTGCCTTGTCACATCATTAGGCGGAGATCATCATGGAGTCATAGATAATAGAGTTGGAAAAGACCAGTTATGTCATCCATGACATCTTCCTGCTAATTTAGGATAATTCTGTTTCTATATTTAGGCTATATTGTAGTACTTTGTCCAGTCCAATTTTAAAATGTCCCAAATTACTGGACTTCCAGTCAGTGAGATCTTTTAGGCTGTGAAATAGTTTGCCCAAAGAAACAGGAGGAAGTTTTTCTCCCCTCCCTCAGTGTCTTTTCAAGCTACTACACGACTGCTTCAGAGCAGTTAGTTATACAGCCCTGGAACCAGTTCACAATGCCTTTCTATTCTGTTTTTGTGGGCGAGTGTGCACAGTCACATTTGATGTGGAGAATTTGCTCCTGTGCAAGAATTTACAACCCCGGGATAGTGAAAAGCAGACCAGCCTGGAGTTCCAGTTCAGGCTCTCTGTATCAATCCAGGACAAGGTTGACTAGCTCAGCAGAAACTGAATGCTTATTAATTGCAGACTATTTGTTCACTGTTGTCTCTTGTAAGCATCTGATCCAATGCCGGTTTGCCTTTTCTCCTGGGAGTGGGTGGATAGTCCTTTCATTATAACACTAATAAGAGAATCACATGTTTACTGAAAAGGCAATTATTGTGGGTGGTGGTTCAAAAGTATTATTTGTTTGCTGTCTCATGCAATCCACAGTGGGACTATTATTTAGTGGGAAACAATAGGAAAGTAAGAAAAGGATTTATGTGAAAGGGCCACGTCCTTTAAAAGAAAAACCAAAAAACACAAAAACCCAAGAGCTCAGGCTCAAAAAAAACCCAGAACCCATTTTTCTGGTTTGTTCCCTTATTGTGTTAGTAAATAAAACAGTGTGGGGTTTTAACCATAGGAATCCTTTCCCCAGACTGGCTAAGGAGATGACTGTGATTAGCTAGGGCAAACTGGTTTGTGGCTTTTACCCCTAAGGGTTAACACCTCAGGAGGTTTTTGAGTTTTTACTGGAAAATTAAGATTTGTTGACTGATGTGTTTTTACTGGCTTTAAAAACTGAAGAATTGTGCAACAGATGTTTTGCACCTTGACTGGGTAAGTTAATCCTGAGAAAATGACAGGCTCCCCAATGCTTTATGGGAGAAGAGAAGGAAATAGTGAACAAAATGAATACACAAAAAGAAAAGGAGTACTTGTGGCACCTTAGAGACTAAATAAATTGGTTAGTCTCTAAGGTGCCACAAGTACTCCTTTTCTTTTTGCGAATACAGACTAACATGGCTGTTACTCTGAAAATGAATACAGTGACTAAAGCAATGGATTTTCCCATCACTGCAAAGTCAAACAATAGCTGCAGCCAGCTGGGATGGAGTGCCCAATACTGCCTAGTGCCGACATTTAGAGGAGAGTTTGTGGGCGGGAGGTGGAAAAAAGAAAAGAAAACAGATACTCAGCTTGTAGTTTCCTTGAACCTAAGATATTTGATTTGTGGAGATTGTAATTCTTTGTTAATCTGGAGCTGTTCAAATTGAAGTCCAGCAAAGCCAGTCCTCCTTAAACACTACGCTGAACCCAGCCGTTTATAACTCAGTGGTCTCCTAAACTGTTTATCTAGGTACTCAGAAAACCCAACACCATAGCATCTGAGTCCCTGCCAGGAATGCACGGATGTAAGCTTGCAATACCCCTGTCAATTAGGAAAATAGTATTGCCCTTAGTATACAAATGAGAAACTGAGGCAGATAAGCAGTAAGTGCAATCCCTTCTTTCAGTCTCCCGTAAACTTCTTTTGGGATGAAATTTCCTCTCCTGTGTTTCTGCTCAAGTGGGTAATTTTGGTAGCTTGTTAGCTAAATTCAGCTAAGTTTGACAATGCAACTTAGAGATGCCCTGGATTCCAGGTAGTGTTGGTTGAAAGTTGTCCCTAGCTAAAAGGGCAGCCTCAGTTTGGAGACCCCAGGCTAGGTATGTTCTGAATTTTTTAATGATGGGACAACATTTTTGGATGGCATGAGGGATGCTCTAGCTCAATAGTGTGGCAGAGGAAAAGAGAGGCAGTGTAGCAGGGAGGCATGACCCCTGCTATTTAAAGTTTTATCGGTCAAAACTAAGACATTGAAATCTACTCAGAAACCCACAGGCAGCCTGTGCATATCAAGAGTACAGCTATTATATGTCCATGGTAAAGTATGCTGCTTAACAAGCAGACTGTGGCTTCTTGCTGCACAAGAGTCAGTTCCTGGGTGAATTGGTGTAGCCACTGGTGAACACATTGCAGTCATCTAACCACGAAACGAGAAAGGTATTGACGATAGATGTGCAATCCATTCCAGGAGAAAGGGTCATTATCTCCCAACCAGATACAGAGGGTCATGGCAGCTACATGAGCATCTAACAGCATCTGGTAGTTAAAGTGGTGTATTTTTGCTCCCTTTTGGCAACCTTTCCTCTTGCAGATCATTGGAGAATAGCCCAATCCTGCTATCATTAGGAAGTTGACAGGAGAGGACCCACACTCCAAAATGTCTGGTGCATTCTGAATGAGAGAAGTCCTGACCCTGAGGGCCCACAGAGTTCAACCAGGCGACCTTAGGAGGTGGACAGGGACTGAAATTAACAGAAGACTTTAGAGTCAGATGACCAAGGGGGCATATCCTTCCCACTGACACACCAGCACTCCCTAAGGTCTACTAGATTGGGGGCAGCTTCCTACAATCTGCAGGAACACTGCTCATTTTCTTCAGACTTTGAGATCTCTTAAAAGAGAAACTCCCCGCTCCAAAAAAAAAAAAAAAGAAAAAATGTTGATACTTCCCAGATGAGGAAGTTGACATGAGAGGAGCTTCACTCCAAAGTACGTATCTGTATTTTCAGTACATTGTTATGAGCTAGGCGAAACCTTAGTACGGGTTTAGTTAAAACCCTATTCAAACCAATGTGTGAATATGCCTTGCACTTCAGGTAGTTGTAAGGAACACTTAAGGGGCCAAACAAGGCCTAACCGAACCTTCCCAGAAACGCCAGGTGGGCAGGGGGTGCCACTGGGTCTTCCGCCAGGCGTGTGGGTGTGGGAGAGAACACACAAGCTGGGAACAGACAAGAACAGAAAGAGAGGCCGAGGCAACAAGCAAGCAAGCCAAGCAGGAGCCTGTGAGCACAGTGTGAACCTGGGAAGAACTCAAGAGAGCGCTTTTGGGTCTGTTGGCTAAACAGGCTTCGGGGCTGGGAAGCCAAGGGCATGTCTTCATGTACAGTGCTACAGCGGCATAGCTGCACTGCTGTCGCACTCTAGTGAAGACGCTACGATGGAAGAGCTTCTCCCTTTGGTATAGTTAATCCACCTCCCCAAGAGGCAGTAGCTATGTGGAAGGGAGGAGCTCTCCCATCGACACAGTGCTGTCTTCATGGGTGGTTAGGTCAGTATAACTTTGTGGCTCAGGGGTATGGATTTTTCACACCCCTGAGCAACAAAGTTATATCGATATAGGTCTATAGTGTACAACTGGTCCTTTTTTGGTTTTGGTTCCTCCAGCGTTCAGAGGAACAGGACTTTGCACAATCCTTGTGAATAAACCAGATTGCATCAAAGAAAATACCAGACTCCATCAATTTCTACTTCCAGCTGGAATATTCCCAGGGCATTGAAATTTGACTAGCCTCTCGGGGGTTGAAAAGGAGCAACAATATACCTTTCAGGAAGGACAAGATAAAACAACAGAAGTTAGAAACCCAGGAAATACAGTTAAGCCTGGACAAACCAATAACCAAGTCACAGCGAAAGCCAAAACTCTGATTTGGGGAACCAAATGAGAACGAAAACCAGCATCTCATTACACTGAACAGTCACCAGGAAAGTCAAGTAAAGTGACTGTAATTCTACAGGAGAAACTGGGCTCCCTGAAGATTAGCTGTAACAAGCTTAGTTCAAAACACTCTCCATCACAGGGTCACTTTCCATACACACATCCAAAATACTAGCTTTACACATTCTGTCACTGTGCACACAGGGCAAACCACTTTCAAATTCAAAGCAAGCCTGTGCTCTGATCCCTTTTTCAGGAGTTAGAAGTTCAAATGGAAAAAGCACTGTGTATTCTTAAACAACAAATTACATACAATTATATATTTTCTTAAGGTGTCTTACATTATTTAAGACATCCTGCGTACATAAGTGCATGGCTAAGTAATCCATCAAAACAGAAAGAGCCCACAGTGCCATTCCTTTGCTCATTATGTGTGAAATGTTACTAGAAGGTAGCCAGAAAACAATTCACAAACATTTTCATTTCATTTCTGCCTTTCAGCTAAGCTTTTCCAACCAACTCGCAAAAATGCAGATGCCTACAGTTACACTCTGTGGACTTTTCCATGCTGTTATTTACCAACAGATCATTTCAAGTAAACTTCTAGGCCAAAGATTCATAATCAAGATTTGGACAAGGAGCCCATAAACAAAGTCTACAGTTTCACCATCACTTTGTTGTTTTTTTGCTTAAACATGACCAACTGGACACAAAATACGAGCTCCTCGGATGGTGTAAGTTAGGTGCAGCTCCACCAGCTGAGGATGTGGCTGAAAGATTTTCTTCAGCTGAACAGCAAAAAAATATTTTGCAATACTTTTAAAATCAGTGGATGACTGCTATAGTCACAACTCAACTCTGATGGGTAGGAGCTAACACTGTTACTTGAATGCTACTCTGAAGCTTGCTGTGGAAATGCAAAACTTAACTTTGCATTCCCTGAAAGTCTGAGAGAGGGTTTCTTTTTTTAATGCTAATGTTTTGGAAGGAAAACATACACTCACCACCCCAGTGTCTGGAAACTTTAATTTTTTAATGTAGGAATTCTATTGCATTTTGGAGAAAATGGTATTATGAAGTATAATTGAAGATCATTCCAAAGCATATATTGGGGGGCAAAATTAAGCATGCATGTGCAAACTTCACTTTAGCATTTTCTGACTTGAGAGCTTCACACTGAAAAAGTATCATTCTCTCAACGTAGGTGTTTGTTTGTTGTCATCAACAGTGCAATCTTGTGGGCTCTCGGAACCTAAGGAAGGATCAATACTGCAGCCAAGTCTATTTCAGGCCCTTGCCTCAGGGGAAAATTTATTAGCTAAACAGAAAACTAAGGCAAAATATCAAAATAAGGTTCCTCTGCCCAACATGAGCTTCAGTTCTCAAAGGCTTTTCCCCCCTTTTCTCTCATCCCCCTTCCAGGTCTGTTCCCTGACTACTGCTGGGGAAATTCTGCGTCACTGAGTGTGCACAGAATTCAAGTCTCCTGCAGATTTTTTTGCTTCCCTGCAGAAAAATGACTTGTGACGGGGGAGCAAAGGGAATCCACAAGAGTAGTCATGTGCCCCTCCAGGGCAGCACAGGCAGGTCAGTTCAGGCACCCAGAGCAGCCAATAGAGACATAAAGCACTACCAGGGGTGTGTGAAGGGGTGGGCAGTCATGCGTGAGAGAGAGAGAGAGACTCTGTCCCTCTCGCTCACTATTGCGGCACACTTGGCCTGAAGGGGCAGGGCTGCAGGGTGTGTCTAAGGAGGTAGGTGTGGCGCAGGCTGTCTCCTCAGGCAGAGCAGAATGGAGCAGCCTGCCCGCTTAGTGAATTGTTCCCATTGGCTTTGTGAATTCCCCAGGAGTATAAAACAGGTGTAAAAGTTTTAAGGCTCCTTTACATGGGCAGAGTGGTGTAAAGGACAGTATGGTCTTATAAATGCTTATGGTGCTTTAGTGATTAAAATTGGTTTATATTTTTGGACTGAAAAAAATTCTTAATCAAAATGTGCTCCATGAACTGTTCGTTACTGACCTTTCTGGAGATGGTCAGTAGCCAATATAAATTGTGAGTTTGAATCCTCAGCCCACATTTGCTCTTCAGTTGCCTATAATATAACACCAAGCATATAGTTGCATATATTTGTTGACTAGAAATAACTAATAACTAGAAATAAAGGGTCAACCTAGCTACATTACTATTAGGCAAGAGGGGTTAGGGATTTCCTCCAGTGCTCCCCATTCTCATTCTCCATCCATTGTAGTTTACATAAATTACCTAAATAGTTGAAACCAGCATGATTATACTGTGTTATTCTGACAAATAAAATATGCAGAATTTTAAAATAGTGTGAGCAGAATTTTTAATTTTTTGGTGCCGAATTTTTATTTTTTGGGAGCAGAATTCCCCCAGGAGTACCTGACCCAGGACTCCTGCAACAGCTTTACTGCTGTCTGCAGCGTTCACTCCCCCAGCCATCTGCCTGAGAGACACCTCAGAACCGGGTGCTTTTCCCTGTTGCAGGGCTCCCTACAGGAAGCTATCTACTCCCAGAAGTTCTCCAGCTCAGCAGAGCTCTTTCGGGCTTTTGAAGGACCAGCCGCTCTTCAGACCCACACCTCTATCCCCAGCACCACAGCCTGAGCTGGGAGGCAGCTTAGTCACAGGTAGAGCCGGGGGAAGTCTACCACTTAAAGGGACCAGTCACCCAGTGGCAGATACAACCTAATCAATAAGACAAGCCGGACATTCTGGGTGATAACAAAAACATGCATAGTTGTTATTTAAGACAAAGTCCAGCTACATGAACCGGAAGAACTGTAAATAATTGCCCTTAAGAGCACTACCTCTCTGTCTCAATTCCCATTCTATAATAGCAATAACAAACATAAGGAAATATTTAGACCTGGGTATTTGGGGCCAAGATTTTGGAAGTGATTTTCCAAATTGCTGAGCACCTAGGGTACCCCTGGATTCAATGGGCAGCCATGGGTACTCGGCACCTCTGAAAATCAGGGCACTTATTTAGTTACCTAAGTATCCAAGTTTGAATAGTTTGGCCTTGCTTTGCATTATAGCCATGGGAACAGAGACAGCCAGCCAAGACACTCCAAGCGAGTGAGAGAAGATTAGTTATTTTCAGGGAGTCCAAACAGAGGCATATTACTGATCAACCCCAAAGCATAAGGCCAGACTACTATGCATAGGGCTGAGTGGGGCAGTTAATTTTGGATGGCCCCAGAAAAATTGTTTCACAAGCTCACGTCAAGTTGCTATAGAAAGCTCAGTTATACCAGGCCATTTGGGAGGGAAGGAGGGAAATAGATCCACACAATATCATGGAGGGAAAAGCATAGATCCTACTGACTTTCAATGGGGAACTTGTGCTCCAAAGTCACTCGGGTGCTTTACAAAATCCCACCTGCTGCACCTCCCAGGTTTGGTAATTATTATAGGTTAACAACAAGTATCAGAGGGCACAAGTTTCCAGGAGTTTGTACATTTTTTTCATCTGTTTTCTCTTGCCACATGCACGTAGGAATATTCAGGAGCATTCGTCAAGTTATTTTAAAGTAAATTGCAGCTGTAAACAAGCAAAGTAAGTATTCTTGAAAGTTTCTTCTCAACTGTAATTACTTCCAACCTTAGATCCGAAAGATATAGTTAAAGACTTCCTAGAGCATATAGTATATTTAGGAATACTGGCTATTCAAAGGTTTGTATCTGTTAAGATTAAAAATTCATGCAAGTCTTTAAAATTAATGCTGCCTGACAATGTGAATCCTCGACAAGTGCAGTAATTACAGTACAAATTTTAACATAATTTGGTATCAAATGATTTCTATCATAATCCAACATTAAGTACCAAAACAATTAATAATTAGCCCATTACTGTGAAGTATCACTGGCGTGTCTCAATATTTATGCTGTGTGATAAGGTGCCTTTCCATTCTCACTGTCTTCATGAAAGCAAATAATTTGCAAGATACTTGAAACAGGTCACATCCTAAGATTTTGCTGGCCGCACTCACTCTCTTTCAGATTGGAATGAGAAATAACAACAAAAGCAAAATCTTCTCTGCTCCCAACTAGTGGTGACAGAAAAACCTCAGCCACTTGCAACGCGGGTCCCTAATCTTGTAGCCTTGCACATGTCCTCATGTTGAAGAGAGGGGTTTGTCCCATCACAGAGTGGGCTCTAGTTCCTCCCCCCACCCCCTAAACCATATTTTAATAGATTTGCCTGGGGCACAAGACCATTCATGCAAAGGTCCAAAGCCTCCACATTAAGCTTCTAATCCAAATGTAGACTCTTGCCCTGCACACAGTCCCATTGACCTCCGTGGCAGACAAAGGAAACTATGTCAGCACGCTGACTTGCAGGACTGGGTGCTCCCCAGGACTCTGTGACACGGTTGAAGCGACTCTGTCAGGGCTTCAACTTGCCATGGCTGCTCCCAGAAGCACCCTTTGTAGGGGCTTTCCCCACAGCAGAAGGCCTCTGCAGGTAAGGTAAAACAGAACCATCTTATCACCCCTCAAGGTGGTCCCTCCAGACCAGAGAGGAGGTACATTAATTGGCCTGTGAGAGGATTAGGACACTTGCACCGTGCCTGGCCTGAACCTCTTCTGTGGACGAAGAGAAGACTTTGGTCACTAACAGCACGGAGTCAACATCTTCCACAAGCATGACAATATTTTTTTTAAAGATATCAGGTAAGTGGCGGGGGGGCACCTAAACATTGGGTAATTTTCACCGATTACTTAGAGTACCCATTCTTAACGGCCCAGGTCTACTTACCCCTCCTGAATACTTTCCCACTCCCCAGTGAAGTTATCAGAGGTCGGTACATGACTTTGGAAAGAGACTTAATTCATAAAGCTTTCAAATACATAGCTAGTCTGCATGGCTTTGATGATTGCTTTCACATTTGGTGTGTTGGATGTGGCTGTGGTGGCTTTCCCAAGCCTGGAATGGAAGTCAAATTCTTGCCAGCTTTTATAGACTAAACTAGATTATTTTTCCTCTAACAGCACCTAAAAATCCCAATCAACATTAGGGCCCTATTGTGGAAGGTGCCTTACATACACATAGTAAGAAAGTCCCTGCCCCAGAGAGTTTACAACTAAAACAGTGAATCCAGGAAGTCTCTTCGTTTTACAAATGGGATAAGTAATTAGGTTGGTTGGTCTTTACCTATTGGACTTTTGAAAGGGAAAGGTAACAGGGACAATGAAGTAGTGAAACAAGTAAAATGATGAATTACCATTCACCTTTTTGTCTGCACTGTGTAATTGTAAAGGACATTTTACTCAGAACCTTTGCCGTCTATGCCATAGTAACTAACTGGGTAGTTGTTAAGGAAAAGAGAACTGTGGTTTAATACTTATTACTACAATAGTCCTGTAATTCATGAAGTCTGACACTTCTATTACTGGGCCAATGTTTGCTTTCAGTTACCCTTCATAAATCCATATTTACTCTATAGTGAAACAATGGAGTTATTCTCAGTTATATTGGTGTAACAGAGTGTACTTTAGCCCCATGTTTATGGCAGATTTACTGCATTTCTAGTTGGACAGACTACAGCTCTGCATCATCATTGCTATACTGTAGTAACTATTGTTTTATGATAATGACAAGGCTGATTTTTCCATTGCACAAGCATGGTGCTACTATGGTCATGTTTTTTTGGGACCAATAAGCAACCCAAATATGTGATTAAAAGTGCCTGCAGGTATATATAAGTTGTAACAAGGCCTTTGGCCTCTCCTCTCTCCTTTTATCTTTACAACTGTGTGGAAGATCAGTGTGGAGGAAGACACAAAAACATAGCAGTAGAAAAGGTGGCATGGGCCAGTGAATGGACCAAAACAGCAGGAGAGTACATCCGAGGAAGTGATGGGTATGGATGAAAGCAGAAGAGGTGGTCTGGGGCTGGAGTGGGATCAGAGCACCAAGATATGGAGTGCATATATGAATGAGGTGATGGATAAGTGTAATGGGGAAAGAGGTGGACAGCGAGTGGCAGCCAAATATTACAGGGAAAATAAACAAATGAGGCTATTAATTCCATCATGGGAGTTCTAGTGACAAAACTTTTGAGCGGTGGCCTCCTGGTTTATGTCTCTGCCACAGCCCTGCAATGGAATTACAGCCTTGTGTTACATGGTTGCTTGTCTGTTATTACGTATATAGGGGTTTACAAAAGATATACCCAGTTTTGTTGGGGGCAGCCAGGCGTGATTCAGTCAGAGTTCTCCTTTGGACTTTTCCAGCAGAGTTGGGGTCTCACTTCGCAGACTGTACAGAACAACTGATATAGCTCAGAAAGGTCCTTTATGTCCTATTTGTTC